>NC_141699.1:337398637-338013360 GCF_964263255.1 Lissotriton vulgaris | reverse complement strand
AAACTTTCCAAATTAATTATCAGCTCTGGTCCGCTCCTATCCTGAAAGTTTCGGGATGATTCCTGTAGTGGGGCCGAGAAAAAAGGGGAGTCCCAAAACAGGTTTTCCCAATGCAATTTTCCATAGGACCTTTTGACGTTGCTACAGCCTGAACTGCTGAACGTATTTACACCAAATTTGGCAAAGAGGTAGTCCTCAGTTCAGACTCATGTCTTTTGCTTAAATGGTGTCAATCTGTTCAGTAGTTCCAGAGAAAATGACATTTGAAACCATTTATATATCTATGGCCGCTTTGGATCCGCGCACCCTGAGCATACCGTAAGCGCACCCTTCCGATCACGCGGTGAATGCCAATTGGCTGTCAAGTGGTTGTCAACATTCAAAACCAGGAACTGTTGGCAGCCATTTTGTGCCTTGGTAGAAGCGAGGCTGAAGAAGTCAGTGGAACAAGTGTGCAAAACGTATAAAAGGGGTGAGGTAGAAATATCGTGATCCTCTAGACCTCTTTAGGGGACCGCAAGGGCTCAGAATAGTTTTTTTTTTTTAAAACCCCGCAGGTGCACGCAGGGTGCGCGGATCCTGCTGAAAAAAAAAAATATATATCACAGGGCTTCTTTTATAATTAGCCCCCGGGGGGCCAAATCTCGGGAGCAAATAAAAAAAAATTATGGGGGGCCCCCCTAGCCCCGGGGACCGCCCCCAGGGCTATAAAATAAATGGTTGTAGGACTCCAAGGCCCCCCCTGCAAAATTAGTGGTGGGGGCTTCAACGACCCCCCCAAGCCCCGGGGACCGGGGCTTTCTGTATTGTGGGAGGGGGCTGCGTGGCTCCCCTCCTGGAGCCCTTGAGGGCCCTGAGGACCAGCACCCTTGCCCCCCGGGACTTGCAGTGTCCCGGGGGGCCTATCCCCGGGACACTGCTGTTTGCTATGAGAGGGCGGGAGCCTTGCGGCTCCTGCCCTCCCATAGCAGACTTGGTTTGGATTTTGAAAGAGAGAGCAGGGAAATCAGTTCTCTCTTTCAAAATCCAAGCCAGATTGCTTTTCCACATGTGGAAAAGCAATGGCGGCTCCCCAACGCGTAGAAGTTGTGCACCAAACACGCGGGAGTCGCAAACCCTACAGATTATGAGTCGTGCATCCAGCGCGTGCACACCAGGGGGCCACACTGAGCACCACACTGGGTGCGCAACTTCTAATTTTACCATAAAAAAATAGCCCCTATCAGTAATTTCTAATATCCCCGGGACCCCATCACCCGGGGCTTATAAAAAATGGTGGGGACCGTGGGGGGAGCCCCAATGCCCCCACGGTCCCACCGGCTCCTTGCGTCCTTTGGGAGCCGGCATTGCTTTTCCACATGGGGAGCTGCTAACATGCATGGGGAAAAGCAATCTGGTTTGGATTTTGAAAGAGAGAACACATTTCCCTGCTCTCTTTAAAAATGCAAACCAAGTTTGCAATGGGAGGGCGGGAGCCGCAAGACCTCCGCCCTCTCATAACAAACAGCAGTGTCCCTGGGGTATGCACCCCGGGACATTGCAAGAGCCGGCCCTGGGAGGTGGCGTCCCCAGCGCCCTCAAGGGCTCCAAGAGGGGGCCATGCAGCCCCCCTCCCACAAGACAGAAAGCCCTGGGGTGGTGGTCCCCGGGGCTTGGTGGGGGTCGATGAGGCCCCCCACCTCTAATTTTGCAGAGGGGACCTTAGAGCCCCCCAACCATTTATTTTTTAGCCCCGGGGGTGGCTCTCACTCTTGCATAGCAAACTGCAATGTTGAAAAAATCTTCCAGTAAGATAACAAAGGATTTTGAAGTCCATTTTCTGTTTTTGTTGTAGTTTGCTGCCGTTAAAGCGGCGACAATTTTAACGCCGTCTTTGTAAATATGCCCCTAAGTTTTGTAACATCGACAATCCCATCTCCCATTTAAATAGGCACGAAGTATTTATTTAAGTGCATTGTGAATCGTGAAGCAACACTGTTTAATTGTGATCGATAAAGAATTGAAAGAGTTGTGTACTTCTTTTGCTCGTAAAGTGCATAGAGGCAGATTTACAAGTTCCTTGGGTTAATAATGCATCACTTTTAAGATGGGAAAGTGACGTAAAAGTGGCGCAAGGGGCTTGTAAATCTGCTACACAGTGTTATATCTTACTTTGCTTTACTTTCTGTCATGTAGAGGATCCTGGGTAAATATAACGGTTTCTGTACAGTCAGTACCTTTCAACCCTACCCCCAAACTGCTTACTGCTTGTTACCATAGTAACAGTTCATGGAACACTTAAGTGAGCACAGAGGTTAGAAGTTCACCACACAATGTTGCTAATCGAAACAGTTACTGTGCTGGAGTTTTAAAAGTTTTCCAAAGGAGCTGTTAGTTGTAGCTATAGACTCGGGTGAAGAGCTGGTAAAGAGTTAGCCTCAGTATTATACTTCTAGTTATAAATATCATTTCTATTTTTAACTGTTTTCTAAGTATATGATTATCACACTAAATAATAGTGAAATCTTGTCAGAAAAAGTAGACGTACATACTTTTTTAATTAACTTTTATTAAAACAACAATAAATACCTAGAAACTTAACTTTAAGATAACAATATAATAAATAAGTAGAAACATAACTTTAACAAAACAATATCATAAACAAAATGTGATGCGGACTCCAATAGAAGTAGGGTAGGTAATCTGCAAAACAAAAATGAAAATAAGTGTTTAAAATTAGATCGATGTGACTGAACGAGGTCAAAGATTACAAGTTAAGGTTATTCTTGGCTATATTTGTTAATTTACACGTCTTTAGTGGGCCTGATACATAACACCTCTCTTATAGGCCCGCGTTCAATAGGTATCTGTACGGAAGTGCCTACTGCGTCAGATTTACAGTATGGACCAACAGGTCTTTAAAATGATTCAGAGATGAGATAAAATTAGGTGAGAGGTCAAGTCATCCTGCAGGGCAATATTCTTTGGGGCTTATTTACAAGGCCCTTCCGCCACTTTTGATTTATTATTCCCATGTTAAAAGTGACACAAAAGTGGCGCAAGGGGCTTGTAAATAAGCCCCTTTATTTCTAACACATTTAATTGGAGGCATTGTGTATCTAGGCCGCTCTGCTTACCTTCTGCAAACACTGCGGCAAACAGAGTTCATAACTTGAACTCATCTTTGGTTGTACACTGCAGACTTTATTACATTCAGCCTTGATTTCTTTATCAGCAGTGTGGACAGCAGTGTCCATAACTTTAAAAGAGAAAGAGAAACAATGTGAGAGAGAGTGAGAGAAAGAAAGAGAGAAAAAACGTCATTAAAACTGTGAGAGAGAGAAAGTTATAGATGGAGCAGTTAATACTGGAGAAAATCTTCGTAGCTCACCTTTTTAGTATATACAACTGCACAAGTATATTTTTACTTTATGTCTTTGTAAAGACAGGATACTGTATTTCATCAACTTCCACTGTAAGGAGGTGTCTGTGCACTATTTTTCTTCCAAAGTACTAGGGGCCCGATGTAGGTAAAAGTGATTTTCCGATTTCAAAATACCGAGGCGCTCCGAATCGGTATTCTGAAATCGGAAAACGAGATGTAGGTAACAAAAGGCGAATCAATACCGAATCGGTCGGCATCGGTAATGTGATTCGGTACGTTCCGAATCGGCACGGACCGATTCGGAAAGTACCGATTCGGCTAACACCGAATCGGATTTTACCGATTCGGCTAACACCGAATCGGATTTTACCGAATCGGCCAACACCGATTCGGAAATAGCCGATTCGGTAAAATCCGAATCGGCAATCATAGAATCGTAGCTATGAAAACTCACCCATGGCCAAAAAGCCCATAGGAATGCATTGAAGAAACCGAATCGGTAAAATCCGATTCGGATAATACCGATTCGGATTTTACCGATTCGGTAATATCCGATTCGGTAAAAGCCGATTCGGCAAAAGCCGATTCAGCCAATGAGGTGGCTCCCCCTCCCCCACCCAAACAGGGAGTGGCAACCCTGGCAGGTGCAGCTAATTAAGAAGTTTCTGGAGAGCCAGCCTGAGCTCAACACTCACAGTTAGCAGCAGTGGGAGTAGGAGGTTGTGAACTGTAGTGAAGAACATGGCAAACCAGAGCGAGAGCCAGAAGTCCTCCCAGAAGAGGAAGCCTAAGTTCAGCACCACCGAGCTGCAGGTGTTGGTCGAGGAGGTGGTGAGGGTGCACCGCCAGCTGTTTGGTAAGCTGTCCCTCAATGTGCCAGACAGCACCAAGAGGAGGATCTGGAGCGAAATCGCCCAAAAGGTGAATGCTGTGGGTGTCACCCCCAGGTCCCTGGATGAGCTCAAGAAGAGATTCTACGACATCCGCAGCCTCACAAAAAGGAAGATGGCAGAGATCCAGAGGCAGGCAGGACTCACGGGTGGGGGCAGTAACCCGGCGCCACCCCTCACAGACCTCGAGGAAATGGTCTCAACCACCATTGAGAGGGAGAGTGTCACTGGAATTGGGACCCTGGACAGCTCTGCCAGAGCTACAGCTACAGGTAAGAAGCATGCGCATCATGACACACCCTACCAGACACCTCCCCATTAGACACAATGCATAGGCAAACCCCAGCACAGTACTGTAACCAACATACAAGAGACAAGCATCATGGTACATGTAGTCAGCAGAAGTTAGCAAAATATGGCAGTGCAGAATCACAAGACAGGAAACAGTGTAACACAGTCTAAGGAGATGGAAGGACATGTGGAATGCTTTAATTGTACTGACTGTAATACATCGGCACTCAATTTACAAATGCTTCTTTGTACCTAGGGGCACCATCAGGCGGACAAACATTGTCATCAGAGGCAGCAGCACCATCTGACACTGCACTCGCAGGGCCGAGCACCAGCCAGGCTGCTGAGGAGGAGGAGGACGGAAACACCCTAGGGCTTGGTATGGAGGGAGACCTGGTGATAGACTTCGAAGCACTGCACTCCCCACAAATGCCCAGCACCCCCCCCTTGCAGTTCTCCCCAGAGAACTCCCCGACAAGGGACCCCCTTCCACCTACACCAGCTCCTGCCACAACCATGGCTTTGGCACCAGTACAACCTGTCCTGGGAGCAGGGGCTCAGGGACCGGCCAGCACCACACCCCCACCAGTGGCACCCCAGCCCACTCAGCAGGCTGGCAGCAGCAGCACCCGGCGCCGTGCCATCACCACCACTGCTGCACCAGCACGGGAGGGCAGTGTCTTCCTGGGCCTCGAGGGGAAGATGGTCAAGATTCAGAGGCAGCAGGCAAAATCCACGATGGCCTGCCAACGCCAGCTCCTGCAGCACAACCTGCAGATGGGAGAAATGGTAAAAGGATTTCAGGCCTTCGTGGAATCAAACAAGGAGGTGGCAGCAGGTTTAGGCAGGCTAACCACTGCCATAACCCAGTTGTGTAGCAGAATGCAGGAGCAGGAGCTGGTGCGCAGGCGGGATGCCCGGTGCAGAACCGCTGCATGAGCCGCCTTGCTGCGGCAACGGCACAACTGTGCCAGCGCAGCGCAAACATGGAATCTAGCCAGAATACGGCAGAGCTCACAAGGGGAATGGCCCGGATCACCACTGCTATGGAGGCCATGATCATCTCGAACACAGCCACAAATCCTGCCCTGGACCTGGGGGATGCTGGGGACAGCAGCAGCCGCAGCAGCCCGGCCAGCGCTGCGTCTGAGCCACGTAGGAGCACCAGGCGCTCCGCAGATGCTGCTGGTCATTCAGAGGGGGCTGAGGGACACCCTAGTGGGGCTGGCAAGCGGGCAAAGAAATAGCCTTGCAAGGGCAGGTGAGGCAACCTGGACCTTGGACTTTTGTTTTATTTTCCATTACACCATTTTTTTGTTGCACATCAGTGCAGTAACTGTGTTGCAACAGTATTAAAATTTGTTTTTTCCCAACAACCATTCAGCTGTCTATGCATCTGTACTCACTCAGAAATAGTTTTCAGTAATCTCCTCACGTCTGTATCTGCCATCACTTGGCGTACACACCCCAGCTGGCTGTGTCAGTGGCACAGCTTCGTCGTCGTCATGGTCCTCGTAGTCAGACAACTCCACCTCAGTGCCCTTCTTCACCGCAAGGTTGTGTAACATTGCACATACAGCTATGATCTTGCAGCAGGTGATGGGGGTATACTGCCTTGCACCTCCACTCTTGTGCAGGCATCTGAATCTACTTTTCCAGATGCCAAAGGTCCGTTCGACAACATTCCTTGTGCGTATGTGGGCCCGGTTATACCTCCTTTGGCTGGGTGTGGAGGGGTTGAGGTAGGGGGTGAGTATGAATGAGCGGAGGGCATATGCACTGTCGCCTGGAAGAGAAAGGGGTAACATTACACACATGCATACATGTATTCCACCTAGCTACTATGTGTTATGGGGGTCTGATGATGTGTCTCACCTAGGAGGTATCCTTCACCAAATTCGCCAGCCATCAGCCGTGCATAGATGCCGCTCTGTTGGAAAATATAGGAGTCATGGGTACTCCCAGGAAATTTTGCTACCAGGTCTGTGATGGTGCACTTTGCATTGCAGATCACCTGCACGTTGATGGTGTGTGTGGACTTCCGATTGCGGTATATGTATTCGGTGTCCGCTGGTGGGCAAATCGGAATGTGCGTGCCATCTATGCAACCTATGATTTGGGGAAATTGTGCCATCTGGTAGAAGTCAGCTTTAGTTTGTAGCAGTTCTGCGTGGGTTGCAGGGAAAGAGATGTATTGGTCCATCCTGTGTATCATGGCGTCAAGGAATGTGTGGAAGAACCTTGACAGGCTGCTCTGGCTCACCCCTCCTACCGCTGCAACTCCACTTTGATAGCTGCCAGACGCTAGCAGGTGTAGGCTGCATAGCACCTGGATGTGCGCAGGGATGGCGTGTGCCCTTGGGGTGTGGTGGTCCAAGAATGGTTTGAGATCCCTGATGAGCTCAAGTATGGTGTCAGAGTCCAGCCTGTATCTCTGTAGGATCTCTGCCTCTGTGAGCATGAACAGGGTTATCCTCTGTCTGTAGACCTGTTCATTTCTTAGCCATTCCCTCTGTCCTTCCTGCTGTAGCCGTAGCCGCCTCGCAATGACATAAAAAGCTGCCATCCTGCAAGTTGCAATGCATTTTGGGGCTGTTTATATGGGTTGGAGTTGGTTACCACCTGATTGGAATCCATGGTAAATACCGAGTGAATTCTACCGATTCTGAGCCGATTTCGGTGTTTCTGTGCCTCCCTACATCTCCCCATCTGTCGGAATCGGGGAATTTTCCGATCGGCGATTCATACGAATCGGTATGTTTTCCGATTCGGCTCATGTACGATTCTGTCTATCTACCGATTCGGTACATGGACCGAATCGGAGATTTTCCGATTCGGTATCACTACCGAATCGGTACATGGACCGAATCGGAGATTTTCCGATTCGGTATCACTACCGATTCGGTACATGGACCGAATCGGAGATTTTCCGATTCGGTGTCACTACCGATTCGGTACATGGACCGAATCGGAGATTTTCCGATTCGGTATCACTACCGATTCGGTACATGGACCGAATCGGTGTTTGCATACGAATCGGTGTGTTACCGATTCGTTACATATCCGATTTTCGGTATGTATGTATGGGATTCTTTCCCATTCGGTACTCATTCCGAATCGGTTTTCACTCCGATTATTGATTTTTTTGGTTCCCTACATCTCGATGGCTGTTTACCGATCGGTAAGGGCCAAAAATCGGTATTTTCGGCCGTTACCGATCGGTAACGGCCTACCTACATCGGGCCCTATATCCCATGTACTCCCACTGCATAGCGGTGAGTTCTCAATACTGCGTACCCAGACTGTTGCACCCCATTGACTCCCAGAGTCTGGAGGCAAGTGCTTTTTCTTGCGCACTCAGGGGCAGATTTACAAGCTCCTTGCGCCACTTTTCCTATGTTAAAAGTGACACAAAAGGGGCGCAAGGGGCTAGTAAATCTGCCCCTCAGACTTTTGCAACCTATCTATTCTCAATTGTACATTCCTACGCAGTGAAGCACACTACCCACTCTCTCCGTCCACAGATGACTTGTCGTTTCGCAAACAAGCTTCTTTGCTCACCTTGTGCTATTAGCGTGATTCAAAGAGGGTGCACCACATGTCGCAGCAGCCTTCTCAGACGTTGTTATGATGGCCACGCATCATCGCAGAATGCACAAAAGTTGAGCTTTGGAGGTGTTTGTGGGGGGGACACCAATTTGTGAAACACAACCTGTAAGATAAAAAGGAAGTTAACATTGTGTGTCATTTCTTTATCAAAGTAGAGAGGATGTGAGAGAGTGACTGAAAAGAATATTCGCCGCTCACCTTTCTGTCACCGGTGTGTTTTTCACCATGTGCCGGGACATAATGCACCCTGAAGCTCTACATCTAAAAGAAAGTAAAAGCAAGATGTTATGATTGATAATTATTACTATCTTAATGTGGAGTAGAATTACATCGCCCTTTCACACACCTTCCCTCCCGCATTTAAAAACTACTATTTGTACAGTTCCAACTTGTTTAATAGGCTTCGATTTTTTAAATATTACTATAGTAGTAATGTTTTTATCCGGTTGTGAAAGCAAGTGGTGCGAAGTGATACACATGGTTTCGATCATCACGAGCGTCGGACATTTGACCGATTATAAAAACGTTCCTGCTATTGGAAAAAAATATATAATTGCAAAAAGATACGGTATGCAGGACTGCGTACGCCTAAATCGCTGCGTCGCCTTTTTGTATCCAGTCTGCTACACCCCACTGACCCCCTCCGATGCGCACCCAGGCCTCATTGCTCACCTTTTTGTGGACAAGACACCTTCTACATCATGCAGTCCCGCTCTGCCACCAAGAAGTCTGACATATGGTGCTGAGTCTTGATATCGCTATAGGAAAAGACATACTTGTGCACCTATCTTCATCGCAGTTTCCTTAGCCGCTAAGTCCTTGCAGTACCACTAACTCAGTGACCAAAGAGGCCACACACGTATTGGTGGGCCCTTGTACTCGGTGGTTCAGGCCTACACGAGGCGTCCGAACCACTAGGACAGGCCTTCACAGCGCTTGTGATGGGAGCAACTCTAAAATGGCGTTGAGCACATACGCACCCGTCTTTTTTATTAGTAGGGTCACGTGTGTAGTGACGCATGTGCTGGATGGGTGTGGTGTGGGTGTACACCAGGCATGAGGGAGTGTGTGTGTGCTGTTCTGACAACTAGACCTGGAACTAAGAAATCAGAACAATAGAAATCTGGGCAATGTTGCGTTTTTGTTTTTTCCTGGAAGTTTAAGCGGCGTGGGCTGGCCTGACATATGCCAGTGCTGCGCGAGGCTCTGAACCATGATTCCGGAGCTATGGGCGTGGTTCCGTCATGAGCTATATGAGAAATCTAGTGATTCAGGTGTCCGTCTTGTAGTCCTACATCACCTGGGTCTTAAACGCAAATGTGTCATTATATCTGTGAAGTTCCACAACATGGCCAACATGGAAGGTATAGGGTATCACTGACTCTATATTCATTCATAGTTGCATACATAAAAGATGGTGGACATGACGCATTTCTGCAATTATGAATGTTTGTTGTACATTCAGTGGAGGGTTGTAGCTGTAGTAATGCAGGGCTGTGAAAGGTTTAAGTTGCAGTTTTTGGCACATGAAAGGCAGATAATTTATATACGTATGTGGTCATTCAGGTATACTGTTGAACTTGGTGCTGGAAATCAGTGTTCGAGGCTCGGAGTTGCGTCCATATCCTGTTATTGTAGAGTAATGACGTAATCTACGCATGCCTGAAAATGTACTGCAAATACAGTGCTCATGTAAATTGCTGATATAGTTTTGGGTTGATTTTGCGCAAACGCAAATGTGTCATTATATCTGTAAAGTTCCACAACATGGCCAACATGGAAGGTACGGGGTATCACTGACTCTATATTCATTCATAGTTGCATACATAAAAGATGATGGACATGACACATTTCTGCGATTATGAATGTTTGTTGTACATTAAGTGGAGTGTTGTAGCTGTAGTAATACAGGGCTGTGAAAGGTTTAAGTTGCAGTTTTTGGCACATGAAAGGCAGATAATATATATATACGTATATGGTCATTCAGATATATTGTTGAACTTGGTGCTGGAAATCAGTGTTTGAGGCTCTGAGTTCCATCCACATCCTGTTATTGTAGAGTAATGACGTAATATACGCGTGCCTGAAAATGTACTGTAAATACGGTGCTCATGTAAATTGCTCATATAGTTTTGGGTTGATTTTGCGCTATATAAATATGCTAAAAAAATAAATAAGGAGGAATAGCCCACACTTACTGTCAGAGGTAAGATGGTTGTATACGCTATTTATATCACAATATATTGTGATAGGGCGCAGGAGCAGCATTTTACAAACATAATAAATACACAGACACAATAGATAGTTGAAGTGTGTACGGGCACATGTGCTTGAGTCCATTTTATTACGTTGCTGTTGGTAACAAATAGAATAGTAATCATGATATCATACATAGATATTCAATCGTAAATGGTTTATGGCTTCTGCTGTACAAAGGTAGGAGCACTACATGTGAAATAATACACAGAAGATTCTATCATAAAGGGTTCATGAGTTGTGGTGCACTAAGGTAGGGTCGGTTTGTGTGGAACCTACCATGATGTGTGGTTCAGGCAGACCGCACTGCTAAGAATGTCTTTTGGCTACTGAATTTTGCCCTAACAAGGCCACGTGGCGATTATTTATGATGCACTGAGTTAGTGCTACGTCTGGTAGTCAGCGTGTTGCCTACTGGACTGCATAATCTGTAATCACAATTGAAATAAAAGATGAAACATGTATGGAATACATTGTCTAAAATGTGTATGTTTCAGGGACATTATAGTTCAAGTTGTGACCTGTACTGTCCGCAGTGTAGACTGCCTTTGAGTGTGCCTTTGCACTTGCAGTGTGAATTTTATTTTTCAACTAAACCTAGAACTGATATAAAAGAAGTTTAAGGAAGGCTACTGAAGGGATATTGTATAGAGTTTGATAGATGTTTTATTTAGTTTGGGCACTGCACTCTGCAAATAATAAATGAAGAGTCCGTTGAATTCTGCCTGAATATGGCCTCATGGCGATGAATTATGGTGCACTGAGTTAGTAGTATCTTTGGGACTGAGCGTGTACGTAACCTGCGATGATGCGTGGTCTGGACAGGGCGCACTGGGGGTAATGTTTTTTGACTACTGAATTTTCCCTTAATAAAGCCTCGGGCGATTATTTATGGTGTCCTGAGTTAGTGGTACATCTGGTGTTTAGCGTGTGCTCACCCTGCGATGATGCGTGGTCTGAAAGGGTTGCACTCAAAGCATTGAATATTGCATACTGGATTGCATGTACTTTGAGGGGAAAAAACCTACTATTGTTCTGCAAACTAGGTCTACTGATTGCTCCCCATAACAAATTAAACGATTGCACTTCACGCAGTGCATTCTTACTTTCTCAAAATGGGGACGTATTTCTGGTGGTGAGGTTGCAGATTGGGAGCATTTGGTTTCCTTAACCAATTATAGTCTCTTACACAATTTGCATTGGTACTAATCTTGAATTGTGACCCCTACTGTTCGCAGTATAGACCAGAGGCAGTCGCCAGGAAGGGCCCACAGCCATGTGGTATTGACTTGAGCTGTATAGAGTTAGTGGTAGGTGTGGCTCCCAGCGTCTATGCAGCCAGCGATGATGCGTGGTGTGGGCCAGCCGCACTGGGAGCAATGTTTTTTGCTAAGTGAATTCTGTCTTAATAAGGTTACGGGGAGATGACTTGTGGTGCAGTGAGTAAGTGGTAACTAAAGAACTCAGCGTGTGCACACCCTGCGATGATTCGTGATTCGGGTGGGTCACACTGGTACAATGTCTCTTGCCTACTGGAATGCGTCATGTGCAATCGCCATCCCACCTGAAGCGTGAGCCCTCACAATGTAGTTCAAAGGCAGTAGTCATCACAAACATCAAGAAATTCTTTTTGTCATATCCTTTACCAAAATCTGAGGACATAAAGTACAATTATCTCTACCTTAAATAAATGAAGGCTAAATTTCATGCTGTCCGTAGTATAGATTCAAAGCTGAATTGAAGTTGTGAACCCTGCTGTCCGCACTGTAGATCAAAGGCAGTACGGAGCACAGATATGGACTACTGATTTTTGTCTCTTATTTTAACAAAAGCTGAACACATACAGTACAATTGTCTCTGCATTAAATACATAAAGGGTGAATTCCTACTGTCCGTAGTGTAGATGCAAAGTTGAATTCAAGTTGTGAACCCTGCTGTCCGCAGTGTAGATCGAAGGCAGTACTCAACACAAACATCGATGAATGCTTTTTTGCCACAGTTAACAAAATCTCAGGACACAGTACAATTGTCTCTGCCTTAAATAAATCGAGAATTAATTTAATGTTGTCTGTAGTGCTGATGCGCTTCTGGTATCAAGTAGTGAACTCTGTTGATCGTAGTGTACATTTGAAGGCAGTACTCAGTACAGACATTGAGGAATGTTTTTTGTTGTATCATTTAACAAAATTGACTCTGCATTACATACATCAAGGCTAAGAAGTTGACACAGACATCGAGGTATGCTTTTTTGTCACATACTTTAATAAAATCTGAGGACATAGTATAATTGTCTGTACCTTAAATAAATTGAGACTGAATTCAATGTTGTCTCTAGTGCTTATCCGAAACTGGTATCAAGTTGCAAACTCTTCTGACCGCACTGTAGATCGAAGGTAGTAGTCAGCACAGATATCAATGAAGAATTTGTCACTTATTTTAACAAAGTCTGAGGACATAGAGTACAATTGTCTCTGCCTTACATAAATCAAGGCTAACTTCAATGTTGTCCGTAGTGTAGATCCAAAGCTGAATTTAGGTTGTGAACCCTCTTGTCTGCACTGTAGATGGAAGGCAGTAGTCGATACAAACATAAGTCTGCGGTGGTGTGGCGCTGAGTTCGCAATGGGCCTGTATCGAGGAGGCACGTGGTCATGGCGGCAGCCATGTAGAAGGGTGAGGACCTTCTCTGTGGTGGAGTCTCTTCTCTTTGCAGAAGTGAACCACGCCCAAGGCGTAGCCTAATTATTTATAGTCTTACGCTGATGTTGTGTACGTTGGACCAGCCCACTCCGCTTCTGCTTCAAAGGGGGGGGACACAGCTACATGACCGAAATATTCCCCAGTGTCTGAGATAATATGGTTGCGTCCACTATGCAGTACATTACACGTATCAATGATATATCTACAGACGGAAAAGTTTTTGGTTTGTATAGTGAATTCTGTATAGTATGTCACAGGTAGTCTTGGCTTTGTGTACATTATTCTTGATGTGCGAGTTCTTTCCCTTATACATAGTTGATTGCCACATTGCTGAACATTGAGCTAGTGTGCTGTTGAGGGGATATATAATTTTGGGAAGGTTTGGTGTCCTGTTTTGCGCAGCCTGTGAAGTAGTAAAGGAGGAGGGGTTAGGAGGGGTGGTTGTAGTGGTGGTGGCACTTGGTATTGTGATTTTATTTGGTGTTGGAAGTGTATAATTAGAACCTCTATCACATATTGCTCTTTAAATATAGGTGTGAGTTGGATGTAATTCACGCAGTACATAGTCGACGTCCTTATATTAGTTAAAAGTTGATGTCAATTTGTTAGTGATAAATGGAACTATTGCCTGCTTTTTTAGGTAGCATTGCAGATTTGGTTTCTTGTTGAAAATATGGGGAAGTGGTCTACATTATAATTAGGAATTGTCATTTAAAAAACCTTTGAAATTCACTGAAAGAAACATAGGTTTCAGGCAGGTTATATTTAGAAATCATCATTTTTTTAAAACTTGGAAATTCATTGAAAAAACATAGGCTTCAGGGGTGTTATAGTTAGCTGGACATTTCACTCATAAAAAATCATTGAAACTCCTCTGTTATAGTTAGTTGTACTAACTGTAACTCTTGCACCCAAAATCCACTGGTGATGATGTCACATATTACATCCTTCATGACATGGTCAGTGACAACACTGATGACATCATTGATGATATCATCCACGTGACAATCAGATACACCTCATCATACACTAGTATAACCTTTCATCACTCACTGAAAAATACAGAGTATCATATTTAAATCCATTAACACACCAATACAAGTATCTAAAAACCTACTCAGTGATTTCTAGATCTGCACACACATCTAATCAATTACCTATAGATTCACTCATACATGCTGTCAATAATCAATAGAACACTATAAAATATACTTATACACCTATATTGATATTACACACCAGCACACATCCTATTCACTTATGCAGTCATCATACTCACTTTTGGAAATAATGGATCATATTTACATTTACTCAGCTACACACTTATACTAATAGCACTTCATTTATTCATATAGATAGTAACTGATACTCAGTATGTTATGAAATCATTATTACAAGTATACAGTTATCTATACAGTCACTCATGCAATTAATGAGTTTTATGTATAGTTATTTATATACACTGCATTTTATTTTTTCTACTTTGTTGGACATGTACCATTGAGAAATATATTTGCTCATCACCGCACCCATAAAGATATTCACTCACCCAAACAACTATTATAACATGTAGTCTTAACGTCATATACCTACTAAATTAACTATTAACATATCTTTGGGCAGTCACAGATCGCCCACCGAACCACACACAGATTCACTCTCCCATAAAAATAATCAGTTAACTAACCAATAACTAATATAGACTTTCACGTAGCTAGTAACTAACTGGTGCAGCAGTTTACACAACAACTGCCAAAATAATACAGATATTCACACAGTTTAGTCACTATCCAATATATTTAGTGTGACACTATAAATTAGTCAAGTAAATAGTCAATCTATTGCCGCAGCCGCAATCTTTGCCTGAACACTTTGGGGCCTATTAGGATGACGGGCGGACTTTGTCTGCCCGTCATCTTAGCAGGGAATGGGACCGCACGCCATAAGGGCGGGGGTCCCATGGGGGGTATTAGGTTGTGACCGCCACAGTGGCGGGCACATCCTACATTTATAGCATTGTGTCAGGCGGTGCTCTCTGCACCGCCCGCCACAATGCTATAAATGCATCAATGCATTTGCATAAACAAAGCGGCAGGCACCGCGCGGTGCCTGCTGCTTTGTTTATGCAACTGAAGGGGGGTACCCCAGGTACCCCCGTGTGCAGACCCCACCTCTCCTTCACTCTGGGGGCCCGCAGGGGGCCCCCAGAGTGAAGACCGCATGCCTTTCTGTGGCGGCATGGCCGCCACGGAAAAGCATCTCTTTGGGCCCATCATAATATGGCTGGTGGTGTCTATGAGACACCGCCACCATATTAATCCTTTTCCGCCCCGGCTGCAGGGCGACTGAGGCGGAAAAGTGGCGGACGGTCTTTCCGTCCACTGCGGTCCCCCCGCCATTCTAATATGGCGGGGGGAATTCAGGAGAGGATGTCGGGCGGATTGCCCCTGCCAGGCCGGCGGTGTCTACCGCCAACCTGGCGGGGGCAATCCGCTTGACATCCTAATGGGCCTCTTTGTTTGGTGCAGTAAGGAGGACTCCATGACCCAAGAGCCCCTGCTCCACACACCTGCGGCCATTGTAACTCAGCCTACAGCGCTTTAAAAACGGCTTGCGGCCCCCGATTCGCAGGAGCCGCTCGCAGCCACAATCTTTGCCAGGACAATTTGTTTGGTGCAGTAAGGAGGACTCCATCGCCCAAGAGCGCCTGCTCCACACACCTGCGGCCATTGTAACTCCGCCTAGAGTGCTTTGAAAATGGCTCGCAGCCCCCGCTTTGCGGAAGCCGCTCGAAGCAGCAATCTTTGCCTGAACACTTTGTTTGGTGCAGTAAGGAGGACTCCATCGCCCAAGAGCCCCTGCCCCACACACCTGCGGCCATTGAAACTCCGCCTACAGCGCTCTGAAAACGGCTCGCGGCCCCTGCTTCGTGGGCACCGCTTGCAGCCGCAATCTTTGCCAGGACACTTTGTTTGGTGCAGTAAGGAGGACTCCATCGCCCAAGAGCCCCCTGCTCCACACACCTGCGGCCATTGTAACTCTGCCTACAGCGCTTTGAAAACGTCTCGCGGCCCCCGCTTCGCGGGAGCAGCTCGCAGCCGAAATCCTTGCCTGAACACTTTGTTTGGTGCAGTAAGGAGGACTCCATCTCCCAAGAGCCCATGCTCCACACACCTGCGGCCATTGTAACTCCGCCCACCAGTGCTATTAATTTGCACGTATTTTCCGCTGCGCGGGCGCTCGCCGGGCGAAGCCCGGGCCAAGGGCGTGCCTGTCCGAGAACGGATAGAGGACGGGAGGGGGCCACCCTCTAACAAAGATTTGCCAAGGTTAGTACGTACCCGTTATTGGGGGCCCTTCCTGGTTTTGTAACCTGTACACTAGCTGTTGGCCGTTCGAGGGTTTCCTCACAGGATTACTATCTGTAGCAAGTTTACACTCATTGTGAAATATGGCATCAAAGGCTGCGAAGGGAGGGAAAATGGCCCCCACTGGTACTATTATGGGAACCCTGGACCAATTTATTGTACGGGCTTCTTCAATTTTAGCTCATGAAATCGACCGTACAGAAAAAAGACTGTCATTGGATCCTGCTTTTAACAAAAGGTCCACTGGCTAGGGCGGTGTCCCCTACTACCATTCAAGGCTCTGATGCTCCTTCAAGTGAACGTGCTGGGGTGGACCATGGAGCACATTCTGTCTTAGTACATTCGGCCCAAAGGGAGTCTGTTCATACATGCTCAACCCAAGGTAATACGCCAGATGTACGAACTGGTTCGTCAGAACGTAGCATCTTGTCTGACCCCACGGATAATAACGTTAGGGCCCGTCCCACACGTGGTGTAAAATCTGTGCAACCAATACCGGTGAGGAAGCGCGGGTGTGCAACCCTTAAGGGCAGAAAAGCTAAAGTTAAGAAGCCAAATGCTCTTGCTGAGACTTCAGGGGTTATATTGATATCCTTAAATAACAGCACCGAGGTTCAGTCCCCGACGGCGGTTGTGATGGACCTAGTGACGCCACTCAGGTTGGACACTCCATTGGAATGGACCCAGGAAACGTGGGACAAATTGGAGCAGCTCTTTTATAGATCTTGTATTCCCATTTATAATAGACTGGACTCCATTGAAAAGAGACTCGCAACTCTTGAATCTGCAGGGGCTAAGGCCATAGTCACTAGTAGGCCTGGGTCTGTGGGCAGTCCAAGAAGTGGGTATGGGGCTGTGGGTGTCCCTGAGGTTATTTTAGGTCCTAATCCTCCAGACCAGTCAACGCAGGTAGTGGCACCAAAAAGTAATCTTACCACGACTGCTAGCAATTGTATACCCCAGACTAGCTTGTGTGGTATCAATGGAGCGCGGCTACCTTGCGGGAAGGGAGTAGGGGAGGGTGGTCCTAATTTAGTGCCCCAACACCCAGGCAGTTGTAACAGGGCGTCCAATGATATATCTTTAGTTTGTCTTCCATGTATAGATCTCCCCCCGGCCTCCGCTCCATATGTGTGTATTCTGACGGGGGTTGCCTCACTCAGACCAGGTCAACGTGAGGATTATACAGATTTGAAAAATAAGTGTATTCATTGGCTCAACGTGAATCGGACTTTACCCCCTGGGGTCTCGGCTGAAATCCTATTTGCAAGAAGGGTGGATTGGGTTGGGTCAAGTCATAAAACTATTAAGGGAGATAATATTATCATTAATTTTAGGGATAGCAGAGCTGTTGAGCATGTTTGTGGCTGGCAACATCAAGGTACGGATTCCCTTATTAAATCACTCCCATTAACATTTTTTTATCCAGCTTCCTCCATAGGTACCTTGTATGCCCAGGTAGGAAGGAGAGGGCTTGTCCAAAAGCCTTGGGGGGGGGTTTGGCGTCTCCACAGGGAATAGGTACGATGTTTTATCTGAGCTGGAGGAGTGTGATTGACATCAAACCACTCCCAATCATCAAGCTCCAGCATGTGTTCCCAAAGGTGCTAATCTCCTTAATTTTGGCCAAAGATGGGATGACTTGGTTTTTGTTGATCCTAGCTTAATTAATCACCCGCCTGGCAAGATTATAGTGAATAAAGTCCCTGCTGATGGTAGTTTAAAATCCCCTGGTGGAAATGGGGCTAATGAACTCGCACTGACCATGGGATTGACCATGAGCCCTGGCCCGCCCCCTATCCAGGATGGTTGTCCTACGATAGTGGACTTCTGTATGCATAGGCCTACTACTGTGACGCTATTATCCTGGAATATCGCAGGGTTGGGCTCCAAACTAGCACTTCCTGAATGGTCAGACTTCATTGAAGCCAACGATTTATGTCTCTTTCAAGAAACATGGGCAGTGGAGCCCGTGTTTCGTTCGGGGTATCTTACTTTCCATGTTACAGCTGTAAAACAATCAAAGGGCTATGCAATGGGGGGTTTGGTGATTTGGGTACGGCAGGCACTGCGGCGTAAAGTATCCCAAATAACCACAAATCTTATTGATATTCTTGAGATAAAAATCATTCCAGAGCAGGGTCCAAGTTTGTATATCTTTAACGTCTAAGCAAGAGGCCTCATTGGTGGGCGACGTTCGGATGTTGTAGCTGACCTGGAGAGGTTGTTGGATGGTATGCCCAGAAACACTAGTCCGATGGTCGTGGGGGACTTCAACACTATGTTTGAACCACTAGGGCATGGGGATCAGTGCCTCGTGGAGGATGATGACGCAAAATGGGGTATACCTATCCTTGAGATTGAGCCAATCAAAAAATGATCAGAGGCGGCCATCCAAATGAAAAGGATGTGTATAGGGCATCAGAGGAGGGCCGCAAATGGGCTAACATTGTCCGATAAGATGGGGGCCGACACCTTTAACAATGGTCTTAGGTCGAGCCGTATTGACTATGTGCTAGTAAGTCTGTCATTGTGGCAGTTTGTCAGGGATATGGCCGTTATTACTCGAGTTGAAAGCGATCATAACCCAATTATTGTTACAACGGCTGGGCTGTTCGGAGAAGCATCATTCATGAGGGTAGAGGCAGGGGCTTGCGAGCTGGCATTGACTAACGACACTCGACACCTGAAATGGAAAAATGTTTCAGAATCCCCAGAATTGTTGTTAGCGATGAATAATGAGGTAGACAGGGTACTAGAAGTCTGGGGAACCAGCGAGGGAAGCCAGACCTTCTTGTCCCATATTACCGAGAACCAAACTGCTTTTTGACCGACCAAAACTGTTCTTTTGTAAACCTGCTAAGATTATGAAAGGCAGGAATAAGAAAGCTGTAGGGTGGTTCAATGACAATTGTCGCCACTCACGGAGGGCATTGGGGTTAGCCCTAGGTGAGGGTGACCCAGCAATAGTAACGCTGGCGCGGGATTCATACAGGAAAGCACTCAAAGAAGCCAAAAAACTCCTGGACCAGGCAAGATGGCAGGAGCTCAAGGAAGCTTGCGTGTCTCGAAATTCTAAAGCATTTTGTGATACATATAAGTGGGACAGGGGGTTGCTAGTAACCCCCGCAGAATAATGTTGCCCATCACTTATGGGTGGAATATTGTAAACCCCAGTATGCTTCCCTGGATGCTGAACAGAACAATGATCCGTTCGACCATACTTTTTTCACTAATGGGATATTCACACTAGTGGATGTGGATAGGGCATTAGATACCATCACACCAGGCCGTGCCCCTGGAACAGATACAATCCCTGCGGACGTCTTTCTAAGTCATAAATCTTCTTGGCGTCTGTATATTAGATACTTAGCAAATGCAATTGCCTGTGGTGCTCCAACCCCGGCCTCCTGGAAAGGGGCCAAGATAATTCCAGTATTTAAGAAGGGCGACAAATCTTTAGCAGCTAACTACAGACCAATTAGTCTTATAGATTCCATCCAAAAGATTATGGGCAGACTGATTCTACAAAAACTTCAGTCATGGATGGAAGATGAGCAAATCCTAACCCCACTGCAGGCGGGTTTTGCGACTCCTAACAAGCACTATTGATCAGGTCTTCTGTTTTATTAATATCTACCAGAAGACAGTTGTTTTGAGGAAAGGGGCCTTGTACGCGGTATTTGTGGATCTGAAGGCAGCCTTCGACCTAGTGCCACAATGCAGGCTGTGGCGTGCTTTAAGTGAGATGGGGATGTCCCCTGTATTACTATCCTTAATCGTCCGCTTACATGAGGGTAAGCATGCACGGGCTTGGTTGGGGGTCAGATGTGAGGTTACCAAGTCATTTGCCGTGAACAGAGGAGTGCGCCAGGGATGCGTGCTTGCACCTACCCTGTTCTCACTCTTCGTAAATGGGGTGGCCGATTTCCTCTCGGTGGTCCCCTCTGATGCCCCTATGCTGGCGAAAGAACATATACCTATCCTCATGTTCACGGACGATACTCTGATTATCTCCAAAACTCCCAGCGGTCTGCAAAAAGCCCTAAGTAGGTTTGAGGACTTCTGCACCATTCGCGGACTTTTAATTAACATGGAAAAGACAAAGTTTATGTCATTTAACGAGTATAGATCATTCCGGGGCAAGGTATACATGAATAATGCTCCTCTTGAAAAAGTCGAAGCCTTCAAATATCTGGGAGTCAGGTTACAGGCAGATATGAGGTGGTCTAACCAAATTATTGTGGCCACATTAAAGCATGAACAGGCCGGGATTCTTGCAGCTAAATTTAAATCCTTTTTCTCTAAACCGATTAGCCCACTGATGGAGATTAATGGCATGAAAGTCCTAAGCTCCGCTCTGTATGGAGCAGAGCTCTCGGGGTTCACGAACGTATCCCCCCTAATTGCAGCTGAAAACTCTTTTCTGCAAAAGGTCACCAGTGTCCCCAAAAGTACACCTATGTGCCCATTATTGCTAGACCTGGGAAGCAAACCAGTAATGGACTTGGCGAAACTTCGCCCCCTTTTATATTGGCGAAGATTGTGATGTTCGTTAGAACTCGCGCATTATGCAAAGGGGCTCAAAGATGTAATGGATGCAGATTGTTTCCATAAGGTTAAATGGTTGAGAGAGATTAGGTTGTTGTTGACGAACCTAGGCCTGAGAGAACTATGGGACGACCCCCATAACACTCCTTTTCCGTTAAAGAAGATTTTGAAGGAGATGTACTGGGATATGGTAATGGTAACAGCATGTTCTAGTGGTTCAGTAAAGCATTTGACAGGCTGGTTCCTAGAATTTAAGATAAGGCCTGCATTAGAACAGTATTGGGACATCATTGAGAAACCCTTTGATAGGAAGTTGTACTTTCAGCTGAGGGTTGGTACCCTACCAGTTAGGGCATTTACCAGCAAATGGACAGGGGCTACCGAGAAAGTATGTCCAAGGTGCCAAGATAGAGAAGAAACGGTTAGCCACCTGTTGTTTTTTTGCCCACTATATAAGAAACCTTGTGCCATGTGGGTTATACCTATTTGCAAGCTGTTAGGCTTTAGAAGGCATGAAGAAGCGTTGAGAGTCCTTACTATGGATCCAACGCTACCAATTGCAATGGCCAAGGTCTTAGGTTGGGCCTGGTCTATCCGATCTAGGGTGTTTCCCTAGGCCCATCAATTGATTTTCAGCTTTAATGTTGACCCTGTACTACATGTTATGAACAGGAGTTGTGAAATGCCCGGGGCTGAATGTGATTGTATGGAATTGAATATATATATTTTTAAATATAATAATAATCTTTTAGATTCATCTGATTCGGCAGTTTTTCAATGTTTAATATCTTCTTAAAACTTTTTAGGTTCAGAATATTTATATATTTTAAATTGTATGTTGTATTGTATATGTTGTGCTTTTATGATACACCTGTCGAATAAAGCTATTTGAACTGAACTGAAAAAAATAGTCAATCACACTGCTATTAAATCCTCCCTCAAGATAGGAATATATTCACTGATTCTTAAATGCAGATTGCTATTTATATAATAATACCTATTTAAAATTATCAAACCAAACCAGATTCACTGGATGATGTCATCAGTGATGTCATCAGTGATGTCATTTGAGATGTCATCAGTGATGTAGCTGACCATGTCATGAATGATGTAATATGTGACATCATCACCAGTGGATTGCGGGCGCGAGAGTTACAGTTAATACAACTAACTATTATGGAGGAATTTCAATGGTTTTGTATGGACGAAATGTCCAGCTAACTATAACACCCCTGAAGACTATGGTTATATATATATATATATATATATATATATATATATATTTAAATTTTTATATCATTTTAAAACGATAAAATACAATAAAATGATTAGTTTAATAATTGTTTTAAAGTAAATATACATGTGTAAATTATTATATATGCGTGTTTAACTTTTTAAAATTATGTTTATTTGTTATATGTGTTCAAATATATTAAATCTAATAAAAAAAACTTTTTTTTCTTTAACATTTAATATTTATTTCTTTTTTATATAAAATACAATATTTTGAACAACTATATTTATGACATTGATATTTTATCCCCAATATTTTTGTACTTACTATTATAAGTATAGGATGTGGATATTTTTTTACATCGATATTTTAGTCACGATATTTGTGTATGGGGATATTTTGAGTGTTGATATTTTGTCAGTGTACCATGTGAGTGTATCTATGAGTGAGTGAAGTTATGTGAAATGGCACTTATATAGCGCGCTACCACTCCAGGGAGTATCTTGGCGCTTAGATTCCTGATTGTCAGTTGGCAGCAAAATGTCATGGTAAAACTACCTGTCTGCAGGGAGGATCATAGAAGCGCCATGCATCCGGAGTCTGGCAGGGAATAAATCCATGTTTGTAATAATTTTCTGAATTTTTGCTCTGTTGCAGATTGACGCAGGGATTGAGGTAAATTATTCCATGCCTTCGCGCCAATAACTGCAATGGATTTTCATCCTCTTGTCGTCATTTTAAACCTGGGGACATAGAGCAAGTTTGCTGTGGAGGACCTGAGTGTTCGTGACGAATGGTATTGTCTGAAGTACTTGCGCAAATACAGTGGGCCTTGGTGGTGGAAGGCTCTGTATGTGATGGTAAGAACCTTGAACAGGATGCGCTTATGTACTGGGAGCCAATGTAAGGAATCCAAAGCTGTAGAGACCGAGGACTTTCTAGGCAGTCTGAGGACCAGCCTAGCGGCTGCATGCTGGACCATTTGGAGTCTGTGCAGGGCTGATTTATTTAGCCCTGCATACAGACTGTTGCAATAGTCCAGCCTGGATGTTATTAGAGCTACAGCTACCGTACATCTAGAACTCAGAGGGAGAAGATCAAAAAAAATTCTGAGGCTCCTGATGATACCAAATCATACCCCTGCTACTTCTTTGTCTGGCTGATTAAATGACAGGGTATTGTCAAACTTAATGCCCAGATTTCGAGCCGCATTGATAGTCTTTGGGGGAGCTTCTACCTTTTCAGGCCACCAATATTGTGGAGAAAAATAGTTATTAGGACCAAAAGGTATAATCTCTGTTTTTGCCGAGTTACATTTTAAGTGGTTGTGTGTCATCCACTTGAAGGTTGCTGACAGGCATTCTTTCAATGTCAGTTCTGCATTAGATTGATTTTTATTAAGGGTCAGAACAAGCTGGGTGTCATCAGCGTAAGCGGTAGTACTGATGTTAAAGGAAGAGATTAATTTTAATGGGGGGACCATATATAAGTTGAATAGGGTGGGGCTCAGACTAGAGCCCTGCGGAACCCCTGTTTTCATAGTTTTTTCTTCCGAACAAAAATCGCCCAACATAACAATCTGGCGCCTATGTGCCAGATAGTTTTTAAACCATTCGAACACGGTTCCTGCTATGCCTGCATTAGAAAGGCGATGTAAAAGGATAGCATGGGATACCGTGTCGAATGCTGCAGTGAGATCTAATAGGATCAGGACAGCGACTTTGCCCTGATCCAATGCAGCATGGATGGTTTTGGTGGATGACAGAAGTGCAGATTCGGTGGAATGGTGGGTCCTGAAACCTGCTTGACAGGGATGCAGAATGTAATTTTCTTCTAGGAATGCCATCAGTTGTTTATTAGCATAGGATTCTGTAATCTTGCAGATGGCAGGGAGAAGAGAGATGGGTCGTAGGTTGGACAAAGTTGTGGGGTCTTGTAGCGTCTTTTTCTGTAATGGTCTCACTGCCGCCACCTTCCACTGTGGGGCAATCTCCCCTGATTGAAGGGACGAGTTGATGATAGAATTAATACATGGATTAACCTCCTGTATTATGGATTTAAGCAGCGTAGGGGGGCAGAAGTCGAAAGGGGATCCTGATTTAAGGGCAGAAATTCCCTGAAGAGAGTCATCTAGACTTATATGGCCAAACTTTTCCCATCTGGGATGATGGGAGTTCATATCAGTTTCGTTCGCAGACTCTACTTTCACGAATTGGGGAAAGTCTTTTGTGAGCGTATCTATTTTTTGGGTGAAATAGTTGGCTATATCGTTACACAAAGCCGGAGACGGGGGAATCTCTTGGGTTAAAATTTTAGGCTTAGTGAAGCTATTAACAATTTTAAAAATTTCTTTTTGTTTGTTGTTAGATGCTTCAATGCGGGAAGTGAAGTACTTAATTTTTGCAGCTTTAATAGAGGTATGATATGATCTCCTAGCATTCTTATATATCTCCTTTGCATCATTCTCATAGTTCCGTCGCCATTTACACTCTAAAAGTTTAACTTCCACCAATTGTTCTTTTAGTTTGTCTAGGAACCAGGGAGCGGAAAATCTCCTTTTCCCTATGGAACCTCTAGTTCTTTCTGGATTTCTAATTTTATTTCCGATCTCTGTCATCCATCTCTCAAACCTCTGGTAGTCTATGGTGGTGTTCCCTAAAAGAGTTGGTTTACTTTCCTTGGCCCAACTACCAAGATCAGGGTGCTTCATGATTTTTCCCCAACTAGGTAGGGTTTTCCCTTTATTTGCTACCTCCTTTGCCATCATTTTACTCCCTTTTAATTCAATATTGAATTCAATGAAATAATGGTCCGTCCAAGTCTGTGGTATGGGGTCTTTTACTGTCATTTCATCTAGATTGGAACTAATACAATCAAGGGAGTGGCCCGCCTTATGAGTAGCTTCTAAAGTCCTGAGCGTTAATCCCAGAACCTGCAAAGTTTCCTTGAAACTAGAGGCGTAATGGTCATTGGGGTTGTCTAAATGGAGGTTCAGATCCCCAACAATAGTAAAGTTGGCGTATCTGAGGATCAGATCACCCAGCACTTCCCCCACGCTAGCAAGAAACTGCGTGGGTTGGCAGGGAGGGCGATAAAGCAAAGCTCCCGAAAAAGTGAAAGTGTTGTGCACTTGTATGCAGAAATTTAGGCTCTCAGCTCCTCCAATATCTGGAAGATCCCTAATTGAGCATTTAAAGATGTCCCTATAAATGATGGCCAAACCACCTCCACGCTGTTCTACGCGACCTTGTCTGCAAATAGAAAAACCAGGGGGTACAGCATGAACTATGTCTGGGTTAGACCACTCACAAAGCCAAGTTTCTGTAATGAATAGGCAATCCAACTCATTTTCATTGACCAAATCAAATATGTGGAGGGAGTTTTTGCACATTGAGCGTGCATTTATCAGACCACATTTCATATAGTTGGTTTTCTCTTTCTTAACAATAGGGTGGTAGGGTTCTAATGTGTGTCTACAGGCAGGACAGCTGATGTGGCCTGCCCACTTATCTACGTTGAGAGCATGGTTGCAGTTGGTATGTGCATATTTATTCAGGGCTAATATATTCTCTCTAGATAAATAAGTCATCTGTGCATAGTGGTTGGCCCTTGGCCGGTCCTCGGCGCGGACGAGCGCAGACGGGCTAGACTCAGGCTCGACTCAGGCGCGACTATGGTGCGATCGCTGCTCGCGTTCGCTGCGCGAAGCGGTGGCCATCTTCCTTTGTGCTCCCTTTTGTAGCGCAAGGGCGCTGGGACTTGTAGTTCTAACCTGAAAACGTGAGGGGGCTGATCACGCGTTTCCGGCCACAGCATCTAATCGTCTGTGAGCTCGGAGGGACACGCGCAGACAATGCGGTATGTGAATTAACGATTGGGCAATATTAAAACACAAATTACGCCGCAAATAAAAAACAATGAATAACACAATATTTTTAAAAACACAAACAGGCTATCACCCGGCTTCCGCCTCAGGTGCAAAAGAATATTTATGTGCAGTAGTCAGAGGCAATATGGTAGAGTTTTGCCAGGCTTCTGCCGCAGATGGAAAGAGGAATCTCGCGACTCTCAGTGCACCTCCTCCCTTTGTAGTCCCTTCTATAGCGCAAGGGCGCTGGGACTTGTAGTTCTAACCGGAAAACGTGATGGGGCTGATCACACGTCTCCGGCCACAGCACCTAATTGTCTGTGAGCTCGGAGGGACACGCGCAGACAATGCGGTATGTGAATTAACGATTGGGCAATATTAAAACACAAATTACGCCGCAAAAAAAAAGCAATGAATAACACAATATTTTTAAAAACACGAACAGGCTATCACCCGGCTTCCGCCTCAGGTGCAAAAGAATATTTATGCGCAGTAGTCAGAGGCAATATGGTAGAGATTTACCCGGCTTCTGATGCAGATGGAAAGAGGAATCTCGCGACTCTCAGTGCACCTCCTCCCTTTGTAGTCCGTTCTATAGCGCAAGGGCGCTGGGACTTGTAGTTCTAACTTGAAAACGTGAAGGGGCTGATCACGCGTCTCCGGCCACCTAATCGTCTGTGAGCTCGGAGGGACACGTGCAGACAATGGGGTGAGTGGGTGTGTGAGTGCATTGTATGGGTGTCTGTGTGGCTGTGTGAGTGACTGTATGGGTGAGTGAGTGGTTTGTGAGTACCTGTATTAGAGAGTGAGTGGCTGTGTCAGTGGCTGTATTGATGTGTGTTGTTGGGTGAGTGGCTGAATGAGTAAGTGAGTGGGTGGTTATATGGCTGTATGAGTGAGTGAGTGGGTGCATGAGTTGTTTTATAGGTGAGTGAGGGCTGTGTGAGTAGCTGTATGGCTATTCTAGTGGCTGTATGAGTGAGTGGGTATGTTAGTGGCTGCATGGGTGAGTGGCTGGTTGTGTGAGTGGCTCTACAGACGAGGGAGTGGGTGTGTGAGTAGATGGATGGGTCTGTGAATGAATATGTAAGTGGTTGTAGGGGTGTGTGAGTGGATATGTGAGAGGTTGTTTGGATGTATGAGTGGGTGTGTGAGTGGTTCTGTGGAAGATGTCACGGTGATGTCATTTGAGAAGTCATCAGTGATATCACTGACCATGTCATGAGTAATATAATATGTGAAGTCACGAGCAGCGCATTGCAGGGCATAAGTTATAGTTAGCTCAGGTAACTATAACTGCTGAATTTCTATAGTTTAGTATGAGTGAAATCTGAGCCTAACTATAACACAGAAAACTTTAGGTTTTTTCAGTAAATTTCTAAGGTTTTTTTAATTCAATTTCCTAACTATCGCATCCTTGAAACCTTTTTTTTTCTGTGAATTTTTTTAATTCTATTTCCTAACTATAACATCCCTGTAACCTTTTTTTTTTCAGTGAATTTCCAAGGTGTTTTTAATTTGATTTCTTAACTATAATGTATAGGTGTAAGTGTGGCTGTAACATTGTCTGTATGGATATGTGAGTGGGTGGATGAGTGTCTGTATGGGTATGTAAGTGGGTGGGAAGGTGTCTGTATGGGTATAACATTGTATGTATCGGTAAGTTAGTGTGTGGGTGAGTGTCTATATGGAGTATCTAAGTGGATCTGTGAGTGGGTGCATGAGTGTCTGAGTAGGCCTGTGAATTGGGGCATGAGTGTCTGAGTGGGTCTGTGAGTGGGTGCATGAGTATCTGAGTTGGTGTGTGGGTGCATACATCTTTGAGTGGGCCATTGAGTGGGTGCAAGAGTCTCTCAGTGGATCTGTATATGGGTACATGAGTATTTGATTGGGTCGGTGAGTGGGTGCATGAGTATCTAAGTGGTCATTAAGCAAGTGTATGCGTCTTTGAGTATATCTGTTAGTGGATTTATGAGACTCTGAGTGGGTCTGTGAGTGGATGCATGACTCTGTGAGTAGGTGTGTGAGTGGGTGCATAAGTCTCAGGGATCTATGAGTAGGTATGTGAGTGTCTCAGTGGGTGTTTGAGTGGGTGCATGAGTCTCTGAGAGGGCCTTGAGTCAGTGTGTGAGTATCTGAGTGGGTGCATGAACCTCTGAGTGGGTCTGTGAGTAGGTGTGTGGGTCTCTGAATGAGACTATGAGTGGGCTTGTCAATCTCTGAGTAGGTGTGTGATTTGCTGCATGAGTGTCTGAGTGGGGTCTGTAAGTGGGTGCATGTCTCTGAGTGGGTCTGTGAGAGGGTGCATGAGTATCTGAATAAATGGGTATGTGAGTGGGTGGGTGCATGAGTCTCTTAGTGGGTCTGTAAGTGGGTGTGTGAGTTCCTGAGTTGGTATGTGAGTGGGTGCATGGGTGTCTCAGTGGTTATCTGAATAGATGGATGAGTCTCTCAATGTTTTTTTGGGCTATAGTCACAAATACATCCTGACATTACATGGGGGGCTGCGCTGACAGCCATGGTACTTCAATTGGTCTGGTAAGGACCTGACATGGTACAAACAAGGTATGTACCATTGGTGCACATCTGTCAATCTCCACTCGAGCAATCCTTGTGTATATCATCTGTGAGTTTTTGTTCTTAATTAAAGAGCAATACCACACCTGTGATCTGCTTCCCACTACAGATACTTCATTGATGTATCAATTTGGCCTCAGTGCAATAAATAAACCCTGTTTACGTACAAGAGAGCAGTTAGCTTGTCTCCTCAAGAACTGTAAGATGAGCCAAAGTGATGGAAAAATGGCAAAGTATCACACTTCTGAAAAATAGTCAGTTTAAGGGCTTTAAAATGATTTACCTGAATCAAATGTTCCTGAAAATAAAAACTAACTTACAAAAAGGGTTTACATTGCATGATTTTTGTCAATTTCAGCAATTCCTTAAGATGGAACTCATTCCTTTTCCTCTTCTATGATGGCCAGAAAGACTACCACTTCATGTGTGGTCAGTGTACCACATCAACATGCTTCTAATTTAGAATTACGCCAACAATGAAGCACATAAAATCAAGTTGTTTTAGGTGGTTTAGGTCTCGGCTAGACAGCACTTGCACTGTCTCTTCAAAAGATGTTGTATATAGTTTGCTGACTTCAGCCTACCCATAGACCTCACATGTGGTGGCTCCATCATTGCTCGCCTATTCTTTCTCCCCATCTGTCCATGGCATGCATGCGTCATGCCTCTTCCTGTTTTTAGCCCTCCCCGAGAGCATGGACCAATTACTATATCAATCCCACTGGTCATAATTTAGCATTGTTTTAGGAACTACTTTTTTCTTTGTTGAAAATCTATTTTTTTGTTTACATTGTGCAAACTCAACTCGAAGGTATCAGAGCACTTTACATGAGCTCGTCGACCTCACGCTGCATTCATCTGCTGATCGCATCTTTGGAAGCAGCCTGCAATATCGCGCCACACATTAGAAATCCAGTGGTATCGTTTTGGCATTTGTCATTGTGCTTGAATTGTGCTTTTGTGACTGGTATTAGATCTACATCGCATCGCCTGCATATTACAATATATAGCGCTACCATAGTGCCGCTTGCATTGTTGTTCGGAGAAGCGCGACATTGCTGAGTCTTAGAAGTGCCTGGTGAGACTTTAGCTGCACTCGGTATCACAGTTGTTTTGCTGCCCCTGCCTCGCCTCCCCTTTGACCTCCATTTTGTTTTGCTGCCTCTTCCCTGGCCCGCCCCTCCTCCCCGCTAACGCCTCCCAGCTGCTGACCCTCCCACGCTCCGCCCCTCCACTATCCATTTAAGGTTGATGACCCAACGCGCAGCGTCCACGCGCTACGGCCGCGCCGAAGGTGCGTCAAAGGTAAGCCCGTCTACGCCCGTCCGCGCCGAGACCGCGCCCAGCGCCAGACCCCCTGGTTCCCGTAAGGCCCAGCCCACCCGCATTACATACGATTCCTCCTCCCTTCTTGCACTTAACCCCGGCCGACTCCCCAACTGCGCCCAAGCCGCACCCGGACACACCCATGGACCCTTCACATGCAACTCCTGCAAGTTTGACGGCACAAAAACCAATTCCTCATCCACTAACACCAAACATAGATCTGACGCCAACTACCTAAAATGCATCTTACTCAACACCCGATCGGTCCACAGCCACGCCATCAACCTTTGGAATCTACTAGACACCATCTCTCCAGACGTCGCCTTCCTAACTGAGACTTGGATGAACGCCTCTTCAGCCCCAGACATCGCCATAGCCATCCCGGAAGGCTACAAGATCATCCGAAAAGATCGCACCAACCAAACAGGAGGAGGCATCGCCATCGTCCATAAGAACTCCTTCCGCATCACAACCAGCTCGGACGTCAACCTCTCTAGCGCCGAACACCTTCACTTCCAGATCCACACTGACCCCAAGACCACACTCAGAGGCACCCTCCTCTACAGGCCACCAGGACCCCGTGCACAATTCACTAAAGACATCACTGATTTTATCACCCAACACGCCCTCTCCTCCGAGGACTACATTCTATTGGGAGACCTCAATTTTCACCTGGAAAAGAGCAACGACAACAACACCACCACCCTTCTGGACAATCTCGCCAACCTGACCCCTCCGAACTCAAAAACTACCGCCCCATCTCGCTCCTTCCATTCCCGGCCAAAGTCATCGAGAAAGCTGTCAACAACCAACTCGCCGCCTTCCTCGAAGCCAACAAATCCCTCGACTCCTCACAGTCCGGTTTCCGAGCCAAACACAGTACTGAGATCGCACTCATCGCAGCAACAGACGACATCCGAACTCTACTGGACAATGGAGACACAGTCGCCCTCATCCTCCTCGACCTCTCCGCAGCCTTCGACACAGTCTGTCATAACACCCTGTTACAACGACTCAGAAACATCGGAATCCAAGGAATAGCACTGGAATGGATCACCTCATTCCTTGCCGGAAGAACTCAGAGAGTACGCCTCCCACCATTCAAGTCAGAGGCCACTGAAGTCATCTGCGGCGTGCCACAAGGATCTTCACTCAGCCCCACCCTCTTCAACGTATACATGAGCCCCCTCGCGACCATCGCACGCCAACACAACCTCAACATCATCTCCTACGCCAATGACACTCAACTGATCCTCTCACTCACCAAAGACCCAAACACCGCCAAAACCAACCTTCATGAAGGAATGAAAGAGGTAGCCGAATGGATGAAGCATAGCCGTCTGAAACTGAATTCAGACAAAACAGAAGTCCTTATCTTAGGCACCTCCCCCTCCGCCTGGGACGACTCTTGGTGGCCAGAAGCCCTTGGAAAAGCACCCATCCCGACGGATCACGCACGGAACCTAGGCGTCATCCTGGATTCCTCACTCTCGATGACCAGACAAGTCAACGCCGTCTCTTCATCTTGCTTCAACATTCTTCGCATGCTCAAAAAAACATTTCACTGGATCCCCACCGAAACTAGAAAAACGGTCACCCACGCACTGGTCACAAGCGCCTGGACTACGGAAACACCCTTTGCGCCGGTACCACCGCAAAACTTCAGAAAAAACTCCAACGCATCCAGAACGCATCAGCCAGACTCATACTAGACATCCTGCGAAAAGAACGGATTTCTGCTCACCTGAAAAACCTCCACTGGCTCCCCGTCAATAAGAGGATAACTTTCCGCCTCCTCACCCACGCACACAAAGCTCTCTACGAACTTGGACCCGATTGCCTCAATACACGTCTTTCCTTCTACACCCCCTCCCGCCAGCTGCGATCTTCCAACGAAGCCCTCGCCGCTGTTCCCCGCGTCAACAAAACCACCATGGGAGGAAGATCATTCTCCTACCTAGCGGCCAAAACCTGGAACTCACTTCCCTTGCACCTTCGCCTCACTCAAAACCACCTAGCATTCAGAAAGCAACTTAAAACCTGGATATTCGAGAAGTAATTCCCCACCCCTCCTCAAGCGCCTTGAGACCCTCTGGGTATGTAGCGCGCTATATAAATTTCTTGACTTGACTTGACTTGACTTCATTTTGTTAGACACAGGGAGATTAAGTGATTTGCCCAGAATCACAGGATACTTATACTCGAACCTGGTTCCACAGCTTCAAGGTCGACTGGTTTAGCCATCACGTCTCTGCTCCATTTCTGTAAACAGGCCTTTAAATCTTGTTCTTGCCTGGTTGCATTACCTGATCATTCAAAGACCAAGATCAATTGTCAGATGCTGTTTTCAGAGGACGCTTAATCCGTGCTCTTACCCTCTCCCTCTCCCTCATCCCTAATTATTTTGTTAAGAGCACTTCAAAGGGTTTGTCTTTTTGTGTCAATGGAAGTGAATGCCAGGCGTCTACGGTGCTGATGAGTTTCTTGAAGTACCAGTAGCTGAAACTAGTGCTTTGGGGCCTTTGCATAGATATTACTGAAAGTCGCCACAAAGGGTTTTGACTTCTTCCCAAAGGCAGTTTACCGATGCTCCTATCGTTTCCTTTTTCATTCGTTTCAGAGCGCAAGCTTGACATCGTTGTTTTGTGATTTGAAATACACAGTTCATTACCACTCCATTGATTTGTGCTTTTCGGGTCTCTGGCTCTGTTCAGCTTCTGTCTCATACCTCTTAATCACCTAGAGATTATATCTGTTGACTGCATTATTAGCCAGCAGCCATTAAAAGTTTACCATTTACCAGTTTACCAAGTCTTTCGCTATCTTTAGATGAATAGGCCAAAATAAACTATTAATTATCGGGCAAGAAAAAATCCAAATGTGTGATCATTCTGGTGAACTTCTTACTTCTTTCTCAGAGTAAAAGAAACAGGCAGGGGTTGTTGGCGGAATCACCACACTAATGACAGGTTGCCTGATGGTGATATTTTTCTCGTCAGGCCATTATGATGCAATAGGAATCTTGGTTGCAGGGAAGGTTTTGGGCTGAGTGATATGGTATTATTGTGGTACTAATCTTGATGCTGCTGGTTTTATTTCGGTGTCAAAGGAACATTATACAATACTGACCTGTAAAATATGGATGCACCAGACTCAATCCTGCTTTGTGCAAATGTTAGATTTGTGCTGGCATCTTACCACCCTTGTGTACACACTAGGCCATACTAGGAACAATATTCTGCCTTTCTGGAAAAGCATTTCATTTAATAGTTGCTTCATGTGACCATGCATAGTGTGCAAGGCTGTCTTCCTCCAGTTGTCTGGGCTGCTGCATTCTACCTCCAAAGTAAATAGTTTTAAGTTGGTCCAAACAGTGTCTATAACAGTAAATTTGCCAACTATATCGGCTAAAAAAGATAGGATTTATTAAACAATCAAATAAATAAATATTGCAGAACTTCAGGGTTTGTTATAAGTTAAAGTGGCTATATATGCAGTGACATTTTGAGCCACTGTAACTCACTGAGTAAATGTCCATACAGAAACATAGGAATTCTAATAGCTTAAAATATTCTACGAGAGTATAATACTGATAACTGTTTATGTGCCAGTTAAGAGATGTTGTATATACTTTGTGGGCGTCCACCCGCCCATAGGCTTGCCATTTGCTAGTTCCATCGTAGCTCTCCTATTCTTTCTCTCCATTGGTCCATGGCACGCATGTTTCATGCCTCTTCCTCTGTATAGCCCTCCTCGAGAGCATGGGCCAATTTATTTTCTATAGATAACTTTCTTTTATTTGGCCTAGTTTTCTTTTCTCACTTGGCTCTCATAATTTCTTTTGTTTTTGCTCGTGGGCACTATCACACTAAAATTAACACTAACACACTAACATCAACACAATAACACTCACACGGTAACATCAGTTAGGGAACCAGATAGTTCTAAAAGACATTCAACACCAATAGCTCGGAGCTCGAGCATTGCTGAGACAGAACGGCTATGCCAATGCTTGTTTTTTATGGGCATACATCTTCTTTACCTAATTTATTTCAACCTCACACGTTTATGAGCACAATGGAATTCAACTTCTTCTGTTGCCTAATGTGTAAATCCAACACATGATTCTTCTCTAGTCAAAGAGTAGGTTTAGCAACATAATTCTGTCATCAAACCTAAAGCCATGTACAGACTCACCAACACTAAAGAACAAAGCGGTAAAGGAAGAAAAAAAAAAGTGGATACACAAAGGAGAAAAGGAGAATAGCATCCATCACGAAATTACAGATATTTACACAGGGCAATGGGTGTGGAGGAACACAATAAAGCATTCAGGTTTAAAGGAAAACAGTGCCACATAGTCATCAAGTGAGGTGACTTCCACGATTCTATACATATAGTACTCTTCTCCCAACTACTTACAAAAAACTCAAACTGCTAGGGAAGTCCAAACCCCTCTAAGGTTCTAACGTTTCAGAAGTAGAGTAAAGTCTGTTTACAAGAATCATTAGACTAAATGGTACCAGTCAATAGTCCAACTTTTTACAAGGGGCCCCTGAAGAGTTGAGCAGAAGGACAGGGGAGTCAGAAGCGAAGAACGGTCCCCATGGTAACACAATCAACCACCTCTACTTGTACAAGAACTTGTGTTAAAAGTAGGCCTGGGAGAATTTGGGACCCCAGAGTAATCAGAGTAATTTTAGTAATTATACCTTACTTGTGCTGAAATTATGATATGACGCCTGCTTGAGTAACTAAGAGTAATTTGGGACAAGAATTCTACCACAGGAGCACAGGAACATCAAAATAAGAGAGTGGGAGCAGCTGCTGGCTACTGCTATTTATGCCCTGTAGCATTTAGTGCTATTTCACAGCACAAAATGCATTCTTAAACTCATTTTGAATGTGAGGATACATTTTGTACTAGGAAAATAGTGATAAATGCTGAATTACACTTCTCGCACAATTACGAATAATTACGAGTAATTTTGAGGTAATTATGCTAGAGAGAATGACGTCAGATATGTTCAATCCTAGTTGAACGTTCTAGCTTGTTTTCATTTTAGATAAAACAATAGTCACTGTTTCAGCCCCTTAATATACTATGAGAGAACACAACGAGGAATATGGAAGAGAAAGTGGTACGGTTTACTGTGCTCAACTGATCCGGCTTCAATCAACAACCAGTTCATCAGGCACGGCCACGCTGCATCGCCAAATGTGATGCAGCGTGGGCAACGAAATTCGTTTTATTCATTTTTATCGGTACTTACCTCTAATGGTCCATATCCCGCATTTTACAAAGCACCACCCTGACCCTCCCCTTCCTGACGTCACCGCCCCAGTATAACGCCCGGCACGGGCTGTGCCTGCAGTTCATGTATTACTCAGCAAGATTCTCTTCAGTTTCCTTATTGTGGAAGATCAGGGGTAATCAACAAAAATTACAACCCTGATCGGTGCTTTGTTCATCCCTCTTCTTTGCATCCTGTTGCTACTTACACAACGACCCCATTTGTGTTTTATCTGTGCTTTGTATCCTTCCCCTAATGAGCTGTAACAACAACGTGGCAGAGAGCACAGTAATGACGGACAAAGAGAGAGAAATTATATTGAATCATAAATATTGCATGCGGGAGTAAAAGCCCAGTGAACACAATTATCACTTTCCTAAATGTCAGACTGCCAGCATTGAATTAAAGAAATTGACTGACAAAATAATCACTAATAATGGAGTAGATGATGGCATTGTCGGCTATTCTTAATTGAGTTGTGGGCAGTTGTACAAATGAAATGTACTGTAGTCTTGAATGCATCAGAGGAATATGCAAATATTAGGTAAAGGCAGTAGGGGCAAATTAAACATAATGTGTACTCAGACATTACAGTGGGGATGTAATAATTAAGACTGTGTCAGGGATGTGGACATACATCTTCTATTCACATTATGCTGGAGAACAGCAGGTCATGATTAGGGGTGTGTAAATTGTGTGTAATTTACTTTTGCATAATTATGTGAAATTTTGGGAAAATTATGTGAAATAACACATAATTACTTGAAATGCAAATCTGTAATTTAGCAAAACATTTTAGAAAGAAGTACATCTTTGCATCAACTTTTGATGCAAGGACGCATTTTGCAGTAAAAAAATAGAGCAAGCAACAGGGTTGTATGATGGAACAACCCATGCATTCATCACACCTGCCTTTACAACGCGTACACTACCATGAAAGACCCACTACCATGTACCCCAGTACCTCGCATGTCATTGGAACACGTATCGGAGAAGGGTGCACGTCACAACGCATGTGTGATATCTAGTCACAAATGACTGTGCCGTTGGATTTTGTTGTGTGCGACACCGTGCATTTCAAGCGAGCTGTCAATTTCTGGTGTGCATGTCACAGCACGTGCTAATTTACTTATTTGGTTTTTTTCTGGTAAAGTGTGGAGTGCTCATCACTGCACTCCAAAAAGTCATCAATAACTTTACTGGTAACTTATGCTTAGTGCATCAAAAACCAACTGCTATTTTCTGGTGTGTGGGCCACCGCGCTCGTTTGAAATTCAAATACAAATATTTGCACAGGTAAATCCTTGCATGGATCGCACAGTATCAAAACTACACAATTGCCCTCCAGATAATGTGTATCTTAGGTGCAACCATGGGCGGCAAAAGTGCAACAGTGCTGCGCTAAGAAATCAGCCATAAAGTACTTACAATGAATATCTGCAGGCCTGCCAACTCATGGGGGGCCACCCTGTGACACACGACATCACCCCCCCTTCACACGGTCATCTGTTGAGGAGCTGATATCACACTGTGGCAGGAAAAACGAGCTGAAAACCACTGTAAACAATGGATTTTATGCTCGATTTCGGAGGCTTAGAAGCGCCCACATCCTTTAAGGGGCGCGAAAACACCCCGGGACATCGTCCCCGGCATCAGCAAGCTTTTTTTCTTTTTTTTGGAGGATGGAACTTGAGGTCGGGGTAGGGGCAAAAGTGCCTCCTAGATTCTTCTCAGCATGAGGCCCTGCTTCTCCTCACATGGTGTAATCTTTGTTTTAGTTGGCAGGTACGTGTTTGCTCCTGTCGAACAACATGTTTTTCTTTTTTTATAAAGCACTCTCTCTGTTCAAAATGACTGAAAGCACAGAAAATTAAATGATGTTGAGTGGATACAGCGTGAAGTAAGTAACTCAAGTGGTGTTGGATGACAAATACAAGAGGAACAGAGCGACTCCTCAGTTTCTACAACCTGGAGTTCATATATTATTTCACGGATGCTGAGATGACAGATCTGCTGCCTGGTTCCTGGATGCGGCAATGATAGATCTCCCGCCAGGATCACAGACTTCCCAAAGGTGCCGTAATATGCCTGCGACAGCTGCACATGTGAGTCCATTTATATTTACGTGGTGATTAAGCTTTTCACTACATTTTGAACCTTGGCCCACTCCAACACTAGCTCCTAAAAACTTGCCAAAAACCCTAAAAAACTAGCCCAAACCCCTATAAACTACCCCACAACTCAACCCTAAACCCTAAAAACCAACCCTAAACAGTAACTCCGCAAAACACTTAGGGCCAGATGTAGGTGTCCATTTACCGACCGGTAACGGACGATTTTGGCCGTTACCGACCGGTAAATGGTCATTTGAGATGTAGGGGCCGTTTTTTACCGATTCGGTAAATTTACCGACGGTAAAATACCGATTCGGTATTTTTACCGATTCTGTAATTTTGAAATGTAGGTGGGACTCTTCTGAGTCCCACAGGCCTTACCGAATCGGTATTTTACCACCCAATCCAATTGGGTGGTAAAATACCGATTCCAGGTGTGCATGCACACCTATGGCATGTGACAGACGGACATGCCCTTAGGGCATGTCTGTGTGCCACATGTCACACATGCTTTAAATCAGGGTGCTAGAGAGTGTCAAAGTGACACCCCCTGCACCCTTGCAAAAATCGGTATTTACTGAATCGGTAAATACCGATTCGGTAATGCCCATTGATTCCAATGGGCTTCAATGCCCATAGGAATCAATGTTTACAACAAGGGGTGGTGAGGGACAGAGTCTCTGAATTAAGCAGAAAGCTCTCACCCAGTCAAGAGATCAGGGCTAGATCCAACACCGTTTTTTAGCTCACTGCACCATCCCAGTTTCAGAACCTGGCTGTATGCAAATTAGTCTGTTCCTGTCCCAGTGCATGATGGGAACAGGGCAAACCAAACTACAAAAGCCAATTCTTACACTGGGAAGGAAACAAGCTCCCGGGGACCGGTTTCTGGCATTACAGCCGTCTTCGGCCCGGTTTGCTTGAATCCTGATGGTGCAATGAGCAAGGGTCTCACATCTGAGAATACCCTTCCACGCTTAGGGTGGACAAAAATATTTACAACAAGGGGAATCAATGGGCATTATCGAATCGGTATTTACCGATTCGGTAAATACCGATTCCTACAGAATCGGTAATTCAATTACCGATTTGCCCTACATCTCCCCCCTTCTTTTTTACCGATTCATAAATACTGAATCAGTAAATCTCGGTATTTATGATTCGGTAAAATTAACTTACCTACATCTGGCCCTTAATACTTTAACACGCATATGCATTTGTCACAACTAAATTCGTGGCAAAGGGTGCGTGCTAAAGGCATGCATGGTAAAGCCATATGTGTGGTAATGGTTTTCATGATAATGGTCATAAGTGGTTATGACTGCATTCTAATGGCGGTTTCATGAGCAACAGCTACTCACATTCTTGTCTTTCACGTGATTTCCAATGAGCTCACTTCCAAATTCTAACACGAACAGAGCAGAATGGCGAGATGTTGTGCAATGGAGTAATCTCAGGAATTTCACCTAACAAGAGTAACATAAAATTCCGGAAATTACACGAATTACGTTTGCATGGTTAAAATGCGGCTTCAAGCAGATAAGTAGCCTACTATCTTCACTGGTCATATTTCTCTAATATTGTCTGTTTTGACTATTTATTGGTATTTGGGTGTTTATGGGTGATGGTGGCCCTACCCCCCCCTCTGCCCTCCCCCCTCCCCTCCTCAATGATCTGCAATTTATGGAGATCTTCTCCCTTGTTCTCACATCTTTGTTATGTGTTTGACTTTCATAATACCAGCTTTTGCCTTTTCCTATGCATTAGATTTTGTAAGATTTTGCCTTGCTATGTAGCCGTTTTCACTGCTTTATTAGTAGCCCTTTTCGCAGCGTTATTGTGAATGTCTTACCGCCCTTGTCGTCTTTCAGAAACACGATGCGCTCCCCAAAAGCCTCCCGATTCATGCTCGGAGCTCTTTAGGGACCTGTCTGTCTCGCGAGCGAGGTAGCAGCTCTTCAGACCCCTCCACCTCGCTCGCTCAGGCTCCGTGTTGGTCCGGTGCTTGTGCGCGGTCGGAGCGCTTCGGGAGAAGCTCAGCTCCACACCGCACCTTTATTCATCCCCTCACTTGCGACGAGGGTTCTGCGCATGGGGCCCGCCCGGTCGGTGTTTTTTGCAAGATACACCGCAGCGGGTCCACTCTCTCTCTCCTCAGTGAGGAGGCGCGACTTTAGAGGAATAGTCCCTGGCAAGAGGCACGCTTCGTGCGTGGCTTGCCAAGGGACTTTCCTCACCTACTTCGATCGGCAGTTGAAGAATCAGCAGCTCTTCTCGTCTGACTTCGAGGGCCCAATTTTAACCGGACCTTTGACTGAGACCGTAGCTACATAGTGCCCATAGTTACAAGCCCATTATATATATATACTAGCAGCCCACCCCAGCGTTGCCTGGGGCAGAAAGGGGCTGGGGGCAGCATTTGAGGCTTGCGTGCACTTCTGCCCCCCGGCTCCCTCCCGCCCCCTCCCGCCCTGGCCCCCTCCCGCCCATGTCCCGGAGATCCTTACCTCAGCTGCCGGTCCCGTTCCAGGCGCCCCGCCCACACTGGCCACCACTCTCCAGGCACCCCACCCGCACAGGCCGCCACTTCGCACAGCAGCAAGCAGGGCTGCGGCAGTCCTCCCAGCAGGTCACGATCTTCAGCGCCATTTCCGGAAGTGTTGCCAGGGAGCCCAAACGCAAATGATGTCATCACGCAGACGTCGCGGCCGGCACTACTTGCAAGGGACTACTTTATTATTATTTAGAAATTTTTTAAACAACGTATATTTTTTATTTTTATTAGCCTATGTCCTTCTGCTTGCCCTGAGGTTTTCAACGATGTCTTGGGTGTTTTGATTGGTGGTGTACTTTTCGAGTTTACCTGGCTCAAAGGTTTGTGTTCTCTCTTTATAATAGTAGTATAGATATTTTAAAAAAACGAAGGGAGAGACATTTTAGGAGTGTCTAAGACCCCCTATGAGTATATAATAAATAAATAAAGAAATAGAGAAGGGAGTGTCCAGAAATCTCTATATATACAGTAAAAAGAAAAAAAAACGATACCGGAATGGACCATTTATCTGAGTCTGAGTCAGAGCTCAATAATACCACACTGCCTAATTTTGATAGGGAAGAGTTTAGACTCCTGATCCAAAGATAAATGAGGCCTTGTATGTAGTGACCCTTGGCCAGGTCGCACCTCCCAAGAGACCCCTCCCCTCTCAGGAGAATGGGTCTGATGAGTTGCCTTGCGATAGCTTACCTGTGAGCGGCAAACGTACTAAAAAATCTAACAATGTTGTTTCTCATGTCCCGGCGAGCACAGGAGGTCCTAGCACCTCTAACGGTATGGATGGTCTTAACATCTCGAAACAATTTGGAGGTCCTCGCACCTCAAAACAGAAGGTTGTCCCTAGCGACACATCATCTTTGGGTGCCCATCGCGGCCCAAATATTTCAGATGCCCTTGGCGGCTCATTATCTGATAGTGCTCAGCATATTATGGGAGACTCTAATGATGATAATTCTGATGATCCGGAATAGTACGTTCTGGGCCTGGATGATGAGGATGTTGCCCTCTTTGACACGGAGGATGAATTCCCTACTTCCTCAAAAGACAGTATTCTGGACCACCTAGGGGAAAATGTTTCCCCCCCTGAACTTAAAGCATCCCTGTTCCTCGCAATGGTCCCCCCAAGACCATGTGTCAAAGTTTATTAAGAGATGGATACGATTTCCCCTGGAAAGGGAGACGAGAAATATACTGAGGGAGGAATGTTCAAGGCCTTCCATTGATGAAAAGGCGTGTTATACTTCTAATCTTGATCCGGAGTTGATAAAGTTCCTCTTCAGGCTTGGGCGTGATCCCAGGAAGGGTCTAGAGAAATCGTTCAAGGGCTGCCAAGACCGCCTGTTAGATGTCCTCGGCCCCCTTACCAGGATACTTGACTCTGCAGAAGAGTGCCATCTTCACGGTACTCCTCAATACAGATTTGATAAGGGGATGGAGTCAAAGAGCCCTCATTCTTCTAGGCAACGCCAATGCGAGTATTAACGCAGAAAGACGTAGACTGATTCTTCACAAGCTCGATCCTAAGCTATCTGATATGGCGGAAAAGGAGCCATCGTCAAACCCGAAAGGCCTTCTTTTTGGGGAAGAGCTTATAAAATCGCTTGGAAACTACGTGTCTACTTTCACAGCACTTGATAAGGCCCAACATAACATCAGGAGAGTTTTTAACAATAATGTTTTTGGGAGGGCCGGAAGGGGCCTTTCTTCCGGCCGTTTTAACCAAAGGCCCTACCAGAGATCTCACCCAGGAAGAGGCTATCAACAATATAACTACAACACCCCTTACGTCTTCAACCGCGGAAAAGGAAACCGAACCAGAGGGGCAAGATCTCGAGCTTCAATCACCTCGAATCCTCCAAGTAAGTCCTGCAACCTTACTTTCTCTTTCTATCCCCTTAAAGGTGGGAGGCAGACTCAGACTTTTTTCGAAAAAATGGGAAGAGATAACCCGGGATCCTTGGGTTCTATTCACAGTAAAAGGCTTTATGATAGATTTTGTTCAGACTCCGTCTCAAGCTCCCTTACCAAGGGACATCCCTGTTTCCCTAGAAAAAGGTTGGAGACCGGTCATAAATCTGAAGGTCCTCAACACATTTCTCGTTTACAGGCATTTCAAAATGGAAGGAATACATCTCCTAAGAGATCTTCTCCAAAAACAGGACTGGTTGGTCAAACTATATTTGAAGGATGCCTACTTCACAATTCCAATGGTGGTTGTGCATCAGCCATTCCTGCAATTTCTTTGGAAAAATCACCTTTACCAATTCCAGGCTCTCCCCTTCGGGCTTTCTTCCGCTCCTTGGTGCTTTACCAAGGTTATGAGAGCAGTAGCCTCCTTCCTGAGGGAACGAGGCATTCGCCTTATTATTTACCTCAACAACATCTTGATAATGTCTCAAGACCTCCATCAAATTCTCCTAGATCTGGAAACGGTTATGAATCTGCTAGAAAGTCTAGGATTCATTATCAACAAAGAGAAATCCATCCTAACCCCCGCAAAATCCCTGGAGTTTCTGGGTTTCAGTCTGGACACTTCCAAGTGTCTTCTCCTCTTACCTCCTTCGAAGATCTCGAAGATCAGAAAAGAGATTCGACATGTCTTGAGACAAGAGAATATCCCCTTAAGGGAGCTGGCAAGACTACTAGATCTCTTATCTTCCTCGATCTAAGCGATCTTTCCAGGCCCTCTGAATTACCGGGCCTTGCAAAGGATAGAAGGAAGGGCCTTAAGGTCCGGTCTCTGGTACGAGGACCTAATCACCCTGGATTTGGAGGCCAAAGCAGAACTACTTTGGTGGTTGGAAAAGCTGGAGGCTTGGAATGGGAAAGCAATTTTTGGTTCAGAACCAGACTTTGTATTGGAATTGGATGCTTCCCTTCATGGTTGGGGTGCATGCTTCCTAGACCAGAATACGGGAGGGGTATGGTCTCGGGAGGAGTCATCGCACCACATGAATTTCCTCAAACTTACTGCTGGCCTGTACGCCTTTATGAGTTTCAAGCACTCCCTACAGGGGAGGTCGGTCGTCCTGAAGATGGACAATGTTTCCGCAGTGGCCTACATCAATCGGTTGGGAGGTACGAAATCTGCCGACCTTTCCAACCTGGCCAAGAGACTCCTGATGTTCTGCTTAGAACACAAAATTGGCCTCAAAGCGGAATACTACCCAGGGAAATCGAACGTTTCTGCCGATTGGAATTCCAGATTCCTTTCGGACTTCAGCGACTGAAAACTCAACGTCGCTGTCTTCGACTCGTTGAATTCTTGCTGGGGTCCCTTCGAAATAGACCTCTTTGCGAGCCATCTCACCTCTCAACTAGAGCATTACTTCAGCTGTATGCAAGATCCCGGTGCTCTAGCAGTGAACGCATTCCTACAACCCTGGTCAGGGATGAATGCATATGCCTTTCCCCCATTTGCAATGATCCAGAGAGTCTTGCAGAAAGTGAGGCAAGACCAATGCTCTCTAGTCCTGATAACTCCCTTCTGGCCGTCACAAGCATGGTTCCCTACAGTTCTAGAGCTAACTTACGAGCTTCCCTTCCTGATACCTTCTCTAGAAGATCTCCTTACAGACGTAAAGGGAGATCCTCACCACATGATCCGATCCGGGAGCTTGAACCTTCTTGCTTGGAGAGTGTTAGGAGATCCAACGAAGTCTCAGGACTTTCGACATCAGCCTCTACTCTCCTCAGAGAGTCATGGGTGTTGGGAACTCACTACAGATCCAATAATATCTGGAAATCTTGGTTTCGGTGGTGCCTGGAGAGGAATTTGGATCCCATACAGGCACCTATCGTTGATGTAGCGAACTTTCTGGCTGAACTTTTTGACAAAGGTTTGAGTTATAGATCGATCAATTGTTATAGATCCTCTATCTCTGCGGGTCATGTTCTTGTTAATGGTAAGACGGTCGGTAAAAATGTCATTGTTTGTAGGGTCATGAAGAGTATTCGTCTCAAAAGACTCCCCGAAGCCGAAATATGATACACTCTGGGATGTGAATTTGATTCTAGATCTTTTTACTTCTTGGCCCGATAATTTTCTTTTGAATAGAAAATTTCTCTCTATTAAACTTGCCACTCTTCTTCGCCTTATCTCTTGTCGTAGCGTTTCTGCCGTTAAAGCTCTGGAGATCTCTAACCGGTCCTATAATTTGTTTGCAGTCAAATTTGAGGTTTATAGAAGAACTAAGACCATTTCTGACTCAATCTTTTATCCTCGTTTCGACCCTTGTCCGAAACTTTGTGTAGTGGAATGTATGAAAGCTTATGATCAGTCAATGTCTAATCTGCGACCTATTGATGAGAATCAGCTTCTTATTTCCTTCGTCAAGCCTCATAAGGCTATTTCCTCCACTTCAATTGCTAGATGGGTCAAATCTGCTATGTCCCTAGCAGGTATCGATATAACCAAGTTTCAAGCTCATTCTCTCAGAGGTGCTATGGCGAGTAAATCTCTTTGGTCCAGAGGTAAATTGGATGATATTCTTTTTTTTTTTATAAATCTTTTTATTGTTATTTTAAAAACAAGGAAAAAGGAATAGACATATCAGCTGCCATACATTCATACATAATAATAGGGTTCACAGGTACAATGACAGGATAGACATGAAGCAACAGAAGAATCGATGAAACACCTGCGCTAGTGAGTACGAAGCAGGATTTGTGGCATTACAATCAACAATTTAAGCGCAGGCCCTCGGAGCCCGCCCACCCATAAAATCAGAATAGTAGAAAAAGCATGGCAATCAGACACTGGAATTTAAACAAGATCAGGATATTACTAATAAGGGAGAGACAAAAGAGAAGATTGAAGAAAAGAAAACCATAAGAACGAGAACAGAAAGAAAACAATAAACCCATCCCCCCACCCTGCACCCCTGCATATGGCTATCGCCTAACCCCAACTAGCAGAGTGCCTGTTTCCCCGACTAACTAGGTTCTAAAAATAGAAAAGAGAAAACATGGAGGAGGGCATTTCCGTATGGGCTCCCGGTCCCCTTCCCCCCCAGCCAGAGACAGGCATCCCCTATGATGAAAATACAATTTTATCTGTGATCACAGAAAAAGTAAATTAGGGGGAGCCGTGATACACCGCCCAGCCTCTCGTGAGACTAACAGCTACAAATCCAACATCCATTAAGGCCATAGTACCAACCCCGGTCAATCGATCTCACCCTTGGCCCTTCCGAACCATCATGCAAACCCCTCCCGGTAGGACCACTACTTCTACAGGAGAATCAAAGTGCAAAAAGAATCTGAAAAAAGTCAGTCCAAAACAAAACAAAGTCAGTAATTCCTCAAGAACTCCATCAGCACAGAAACGCTCCCTCATGGATGGATAGTCCCAATGTTGTTTTCTCCACGATCGTACGGTCACCAAAGAGGGAAAGGATGAAACAGAAGTCTAAGAACAATCACCAACAGTAGTCTCCGGGAAGGGAACGCCAATCGATTCTCCCAAAGTCAGCAATGATGGTAGGTGTAGTAATACGTTCGAAACACCAGGTTCATGATTCTCCAGAGTACCAACCACGGGCTTCGGCGGCGGCGCCTCTTGTCGCAAGGGGTCCTCGTCCAGAATCAAAATGGCCGTCATGTAAATCGTAGCTGGCAGCAGTTCCGGCAGTGGAGCAGGGTCCGGTTCCACACACTCCTTCTCAGATAAGCAGGGCATCTATATGTGAATGAAATGCCCAGATGGCTGCCAATACTGTCTTCAGCGACGGCTCATGGTCCGTCCGGTCCATTTCTCCTCGCTCAGTACCGATCATATTCACCTCCCCCTGTTTCTCCGGGGGAACAGATAGGAGCGGAACGGATGGCGTCTGAGGGTGACTGATCGGTTTCTGCGGCAGCAAACGGCACTCCGCTGCCGCAAGCGAAGACCCCGACCCACCGAACCCCAGCGGCGGCAAACTGGGTCCGGGGGACAGGGACCTCCACCCACAGCCGCTGTCGTGCCACGTCACTCCTCCCTCGATGTTATTCAATCAGAATGATCGCCGTCGAAATCGGGCAAAAAGACCTCCGCTGCGGTAGACCGGACCCTGCTTGATTCTCACGGCCGATGTTGTTCAACTGCAACCCAGCTGGGTCAAAACTCGAGGCCCTGGCTCTCCTGCTGGACTAGGCCACAAACTTTACTACGGGCGTAAAAACAGGGTTATCGACAGGATCATCTGGCAGGATACGGAGGTCGGCGGAGCCGGGAGCCTAAGCAGCCATCTGGTTTGCTAGCGTAGCTCCTCCTGGATGATATTCTTAATGCTGCCGACTGGTCTAATGCTAGTAACTTCGCAAGACACTATTGTAAACCAATTGAACACATGTCTAATGTAGTTCTACAAGGCTACCAACATGCATAATGTAGCCTCCGTTCTTGTAATGAAATTGCGATTCTCCTATTAACATGCCTAGAGAATCTAGATTTCATTAAAGACACGGAGGCTCACATTATCCCGTCCATCCCATTCCCTGTTTGGTATTTGGAGTCTCATTATTATTCTCACTTCTAACCTGATTGTTCATGTTTTTCACATTGACATGTTTTTTCTAATACATTTGCATTGATATGTTATTTAATATTGTTCAATGTGCTTCTCTTGTCATGTTTTTGTGATTACTTTGTCCCTTTGGACAAAATTTTCATTGCCTTCTTTCTTTTCAGATAATCCTTCTACCTGAGCTACGTTGCTGGATTTCTCGTTGGCTGGTTGCCTTCTTCAGCTCTCCTTTGGATTCCATTTTGAATTTTCTCCTTTCTACTGGATCTTCTCTTCGCCTGATTTAAAAGAGGCAGATGGTTGCTATGTTATGTCTCTAAGTTTATCTCAGTGTTCTTTTGGAACCTTTGTATTATGACTCATGCGGCTGATTGGAATTGCAATTAAAAGTCATTGCATAATGTGAGCCTCCGTGTCTTTAATGAAATCTAGATTCTCTGGGCATGTTAATAGGAGAATCGCAATTTCACTCAGGCCTACTCAAGATCCAAGCTGATCAGGCAAAGCCCATGCTCAGTGCCAGAGCCATATGCATATTAGGCAAAATCTCAGGTCTTTCTGGTAGTATCCAGTGATCCTGCTAGAGAAAACTCCACTGTATCAACCAATTTGCATCCACTGAATGCATGTTGATAATTAAATCCATCAGACTCTTCGTTGCCACCACTTCCTTTTAATGAACTTGCCCACTGTATATTGTAAGTTAAATCAATATACATATGGACGCTGAAATGGACGGTGATGCAATCAAAATCAATGACAACACCGCCCCTCTAGGTCTTACTCCCTACCTGTCGGGCGCTACCCATGATAAGGGCCACACTCTTGATCAAGTGTTTTCCACCATTCCTCTTGTCATGACCTGTGCCATCATTGTTCTTTGGTCGGACCATTTTTTGATCTGTTTTCAAATTCAGGGTACGAGCAAATCATCTTGTATAAACTCTAATCATCTCAGGCACCCCGGTAGGCCATACCATCGGGTCACTCCTGAAAGTTTGGCCCAAGCCTGCCTGGAACACCCCTGCATTCTATCAGGTGATTTAGAAAGCGACCTTGACACGCTACAGAAATGGCTGATTGAGCGGCTAGATGAACTTGCTCCACTCTCCACGCCCCGTTCATCTACTAAGCGGAGCTCGGCGCCATGGTTTTCGGAGTCTTTGGCTCTATCCCGGCGCAACTGTAAGTTAGCCGAGAGACTATGGCGCAAGCAATATGAGGCGGAAGCCAAGGTCGCTTACAAGGCCTCTATTAAGCTATATCATGCTGATATTCTGGCTGCAAAAAAGAGTTATTTTTCCACCAGAATTGAGTCAGCGTCCAACTCTTGTAGGGAAATTTTCACTATTGTCAAGGAGTTTGTCTCCCCCAAGGCTAGTGCAGTTCATCAAGAGTTTTCCGAGCCATGGGTCACCTCGCTGGCAAATTTCTTTACAACAAAAATTAAACAGATCCAAGACTCCTTTCCCTCCCCTGGCCTTAGGACAGTTTCCAACTTTAGTAACCCATCAACTCTATCTATTGAGTCCAGTCCTGTTCTCTCGGAGTTTCCAGCTATGTCTGCCTCCACCTCTCTGGATCTCCTTCTCAAGATCAAGTCAGGCTCCCCTCTAGACCCTTGTCCTGCTACCCTTTTGGCCAGTACCGCCAAGATTATGAACCCTCTGATCAATCCTGTTCTCAATCTTTCGTTGGTGTGTGGCACTGTCCCTCTGGCCTGGAAACAGGCAATGGTTGTACCACTTCTTAAAAAGCCTGGCCTTGATCCGGAGAATCATGCAAACTATAGGCCAATATCTCTTTTACCGGGTTTGGCAAAGATTGTGGAAAAGCACGTCCACTCTGTGCTTTCCACTTTTCTTGAAAATCATGGTTTGCTTCACTCCACCCAGTCAGGTTTTCGCTCCAATCTGAGCACCGAGACCGCTCTCTTGGAGATAAATGAAGCCATCAAGGAAGTACTTGACTCAGGTGGAAGAGCTATGCTGGTGATGTTGGATCTGTTGGCGGCCTTCGACACCGTCCCTCATGATGGTCTCCTCAGCAGACTCTATGAGATCGGTCTGAGAGGGACGGTGTTGAGCTGGCTCAGATCTTATCTAGCGGGTCGTCGACAGGGGGTCTGGGCCCCCCGTACTCTGCCGAAGTACCGCCTTTGGAGGTCGGAGTCCCCCAGGGGTCGGTGCTTAGCCCGACCCTTTTTAACATCTTTATGACTCCCTTGGCGGTGCTGGCAGAGTCTTTTGGAGCCCAGATCATATCATACGCTGATGACACCCAGCTCCACTTCACCTGTAGTAAGGGTGCTGAGTTCGACGGAGACGGCATCCGTGGCTGTCTTGGGGCTGTTTTCGACTGGTTTCAGCGAAACAGCCTCAAGTGCAACCCTGATAAATCAGAGGTGCTTTTCATTGGGTGTCAGGCAGACCCGCCATGGCAGGATTGGTGGCCTGTGAATATGTTTCCTCCCTCATCTTCCTCCTCGGTGGCTAAGAACCTTGGGGTTAAAATTGATAATAATCTATCATTGAAGTCCCAGATCATAGGCCTTACTGGCACCTGTTTCGGTCTCCTGAAAATGTTACGTAAGTTCCTCCCTCTGCTTCCTTTGGTCCATAGGAAGACGACAGTTCAGGCCTTAATTTGTTCCAGGCTCGATTACTCTAATGTTTTATATTTGGGTCTTCCGGACTACCTATTGCAAAAACTTCAAGTGGTCCAAAACTCGGCTGCGAGGGCCATTTTTGGCCTTCCCCGCCATGCCAGAGCCTCGGATCTGTTACTCTCCCTTCACTGGCTTCCTGTCAGAAAGCGGATTACTTTTAAGGCACTTACACTGGCCCACAAGGCACTTCATGCTGTTGAGGATAAGTACAACACAATGAGGGAGGTACCCAAAGACCAGTGAGGGACTGGGTAAACCAATATGCAAAAAAACACAAAGAGTCCCCCCATGGGGAAGCTGTATGAGGACCAGGTGACAGGGAGGCCGATACACAGGAAAAAGCACTATTCTGAGAATTAAGAAGGAATAATAAGCGAATTGGTAGAAGGGAATTTAACAAATCTGAAGACCGCTATCTACAAGAGATAAGTTGGATCATCCCCAACCCGATACAACTAAAGTTACATGCTAAACAGCCGAATTGATATACGGTGGTCACCCCTGATACAGCACAGATAATTTTATTGAATACCTATATCCAGGTGGAACAAAATTGATTTTAAACTACATCAAAGGAAGATAAGTCCATGAGAGTCAGACTAATGACTGAAAAAAACTGTACCCTCATGAGACCTCAAATTCCCTAAATCCCTCTATTTCTGAGAGATTTTTTTAACTTAAAAACCTGTCCTGAAGAAGGTGTTATCATCGAAACAAGACACCGAAACGCCGCGTCGACTCTTTGGTTTTTTAATATATGTTTGAATGTATAATTGTTTTATGAATGCGAATTTAAACTGTATTGCTTTTAATAAATTGTTTTTGACACTGGTAAAGATTATAGTTTCCTAAATTAATGTGGTGCTTTGTAGACAGGGTTCCTATACTGACTGTTAGCCTGTATTCGTAAACTATTTGTAAATTATGTGTATGTTATGCTAAAGACTATCTTGTCCTTGACAACGTAGCTACCCTTAGAGCCTTTTGGTTGGGTCAGTCTACGCTGTAGGGTATATACCCCCACCAACTAGGGGCTAAGTACATCCAGAAGCGTCTTACCTTTTATAAGCCAACAAGACCTCTCAGATCAGAATCTCTTGGTCTGGCAACTGTTCCCACTATCAGGAAAGCTAGGATAGGGGGACGTTCTTTCAAACATCTCGCTCCCAAGCTGTGGAACACTCTCCCCCTGGCACTCCGTTGTACTGCAAACCTGCTGGCCTTTAGAAAAGGTTTGAAAACTTGGCTCTACAGTCAATGATAGGTATGCTTTTCTCTCCTTTCCCCTTTCTGTTTCAGCTATGGGTCAGAAAGCGCCGGGACACTCCCTGGAGTAGCCGAGCGCTATATAAGACACCCATAACATTCTAACATTCTAACAAATCTATAGACACTGAATGCAAGAGCAGGAAAACACAGCAAATAGTGAAATAGGAAAAAGATGTATTTATAAAGACTACATTAGTGAGGTGCATAATACAAGGATGTAAACTTAGCCATTACACTAGAGAGCCCTGGTGCCCAACTTCTATCTTCACTACCATATATATATATATTTTTAAACAGATCCAGGTCCCCAGGATTGAAAGAGGCTGACAGAATATACTGTCACTTCCTGACTCGTAAACCTTCAGAAAACAGCTAACTATTCAGCACCACTAGTAAGGTGTATTAGCAGATCGCGCATTTATCCTGCGGGGGACTCCGCGTGCTTTTGACAGAAAAGAGGTGTTACACAACTCAATTGTATTCATTTGATCAGACTTGGAATAATGAATGGCATAGTGGACCTCACAGAAAACAAATCTGTGACCAGGTTGTTGAACACATATGCCTGCAGCAGATGGAATAGTCCACAGAGTCACAAGATATGACATAGAAGGGGTGCCTTATAAGCCATCTAGTAAGTGCTGTGTACATTTCATGATAACGACTGGCTCACACGGTACTATCAAAGAACTAACGAAAGTATGGGGCCCCAGATTATACGGATTACTAAACTAATATAAAATGATGTTCTCAGAAGTGAGTGAATTTCACAGGAATTATTTTGCCAGGTTGCGTCAGTCATAGGTTAAAGTACATGGTAGAGCACCCACTAGAAGAGAAATTATTCCTCGCTAAGGCTTTTCTCCACTGATGTTCCCGACAGATTCTGGCGATTTCTCTTTCACTTACACTTCAGTGAGGCTGCTTGCAGGTAAGGAATGTACAACATGACACTCAACCACATCAAAGACAGCCATCAGCAAAGTCAATAGATATATCCCTAGCATAGTGCATGTGTATGAAGACATAACATGCAGGCACCCTGCACTCAAGTAGCGGTAGTCACATAGGCACACCTGAGCTGGACTGGAAATGAAAATTATCTCTTGCATAAATGTTTGCACCAACCCAACATAACCATACATGGCAACATTTAAAAAGGGAAACGTTGGAGATTTAAAAAAAATTATCAGGTGAATATATTAGCCCAATTGAATTCTATTGAAGCAGAGGCACTTTCAGAAGAGAGACACAAAAAATAAAGCCAATTTTGGCTTAAAAAATCGCAAGGAGGCTGCAATGATATTAGGGTCTTCATGATATGCTTTGGTCTTGGCAGCCAATCCTGCACTGAAAGCTTCACCTAGCCTGCAGCTCAGCATGAAACTTCTAAGTAGCACAACAGCCAGTCCAGCCTGGAGACACACACCTCACTCTACACACACACACAGGAACAACCCTGTGGTCAGTAGACCGCTTACCCTGAACTCGCAAAACACAATGCTAGCTCAACATTCACAAAGGCACAAAATTCACCATTCATTCTCAAAACAATGCTCAATACATACATACACAGACACACTGCTCACCGTGTCCTCACTGAGGCATAACTCTTGTTCTGCACTCACACAGGCACATTGCTCACACGCAGTCACATTGCTCACTGGTAAGGAGCAGTTGGAAAAGTCCACTGAACTATTTAATCACCCAGAACCTGAAACTGAGAGCTGTGTTGAATCTGCAAAAGGAAGTGCCACTTACCTACAAAAAATGGCCCATGATGATTCACAAATGAGATCACTGAGGAAGTAGCGGCTCAGCTATGCTTGGATGTCACTGTAGGCTTTATGAGTCCAGTCCGTGCAAACCTTTATGGGGAAAGGTCACTTGGCCTTTAAAGAAAAAACAAGTGCTTGTTTAAAAAAACGATGGTATAATTAGAAAAAGAAAGCATTTTTCCCACTAAAGATGGCGTGCAATAAAAAAATAAAACTAGAGGCTCCCACTCAGCGGCCATCTTGGAATGGAAAAACAATGATACAGTGTACAGTATACTATTCCACTATATTCAGCAAGCAGCATTGATGCTGGGTGCTCTGCCTGTGAAATAAGCAACGCAGTAGCACTCTCATTACTCAATTAGCTCTTGCCTACAGTTGCAGATGAGCTGCAGGGGCATGAACCAAAGCAATTGCCCCCTGAGGCCTTACTCCTTTGGAGGCAGAGAACCACAGAGTAATCAGGCAAAATACATTTTCTCACACTGGAGACATCCTAAACACCTGGCTGTATGAAAGGCTGACCTACACATTAGCAGCAAAGCCAATGACTGATGAGCGATTACATAGTGCTTCGTTATATGTATGTAATCATGTGGGCTGACACAACATGTGAATGAAGCTCTGTCTGACACATGTCTGAAGTGGGATGACCCAAATGCCATCTTCTGTCAGTGCGATCATATTTTATAATGTATTATTTTGAGAATACATAAGGCTGGTGGGACGTTAAAGCTGTCTCTGGGTTCAACCTACCAAGGCATAAACACATTGCATTACTTTGTAGATATTTTTTTATATAAACAATTGCCTGTTTTTGGCCAAGTACGTGGAAACAATCACATTTAAGCTAAAATTAGGTACGACAATAAATGCCTGGCTGCAGCAGAGAAGATACACAATTTCTCATTTAGCACATTTGTTCTGCTAGTCGCAATGTATGTGTTAGTCTATTTCAATGTGCTTCAATGTTTTGCGTGAGCGATCAGTCCAAGAATCGTATCATATTCACACCCTGAATGGATTTCATGCTTACACAAAATCAAATAATGGATTTCAGCTGTAACTCCAGATGCTCCAGAAGAAGCTCACAGAATTCTACCCAGGGAAAGCACTGGACAAATTACGTGTCAGAACCCTTGAAGTATTGTACCCACAGTCAATAGTTTCAAAAGTGTCTCGATGAAAATTTGTTTGCCTTGAGTTACTTTCATTGTCAAGTTCACTAATAAGAAATTTGGTTACAGAAAAAATGTGTTATTATATGTTTGTTATTATAACTTCTCCCTTGCCAGTGAAATCATATTACACATTCTACTACCCCATAGTTTTTGTCTCACGTTGACACTTCAAGATTTCCTTCACAGACCTGCTTCAGCATCTGGCTTCAAATAGAGATATTCAAACCCGAAGCGTCAGCGACCAGGACACGTGATGTTTGAAAGGATTGTTTCAGATTTTTATAAAAACCGTGTTCATTCTTAAATATGTTTAAGTGGTTTCTTTTATCACAAGTAAATATCTCCTGAATTCACCAGTTTTACTGTCACAGATTCGAAGCCTCAAGAATAAAAGCAAGACTAGATTTTTGTAAGTAAACGTCGGTGTTACTCTGCTTGGTGGATTTTACACTCATGCATCATCGCTACTTAAGACATTTTGGATTTCACTTTGTATGGTTTAACTTTTATTGATTCAACACACCACTCTAAGTTTTCAATATTATTCAGTTTTCTATTCGACCATATACTTTGAGGCAGCAAAAAAGTGAGCTGATTAATTTATTTAGTTCATATAACAAATTGAGCTGTCTGATGGTGATGTTCAGCTGCAGCGGATTAATTTAGATTTTTAACTAAGAATTAGTAACTGTGTCAGGAACCTGCCAAATTTACCAATAATCCTCTTGCAGTCCCAGGTGACAGGATAAGCCGTTCTATTGAGATAAAGCCCAGTGAATCTGTCACTTTAGATGGCAGAGTGGATTTGCGGGTGTGATGGGCAACGGGGAAGGTGACTAAAGATGCTCTGCTAGCTGATTCCAAGAGATATTCCAGATAAGATGTAAGGTGGCATATCATGATGGGCTTCGCCTCCTCAGCACGGAGCGAGGCGCCTGTCTTTATGCATCCACAGTGCATAGAGTCAGTTCATTCAACCCAACATTAGTATTAGCTAGAGCTTATATTTTAGACAGAACAAGGTTTGCCTCTTTCCATTTCCGAGCTCTGCTGTTTAAAATAATTTACTAGTTCTAAGAATTGACTTTACCACTGGAGGTGCATAAAAATAGGCACAGAGCTCTGCGTTGAGCACCGGGGCCCAACATGATTCGGCGCCAGTGGTCCTTGTAGCAGACATAACTATGCATAAAGCATTAGACCCTGAATATGATGCAATTTGTCACTTGCATCCAAGGAACAGACTGACAGTCGAGCTGCAGTTTCGCATTTGAAGGTGGGAAGCAGAGGTATCATTTAGGGGCCAACATCTTTGCTCTTGCCTGCTCAAATGCATACCCTATGACCCGTCCATCAAAGGAATTTCTCATTCATCTATTGTTCACTGAATGATTACAGCTCTTAGCAGTAATCGCCTGGGTGATAGCCAGTTGAGAGTTCTTGGCTCATTGCCAAGTTAAGACTCCTAGGGGCCACATTTACAAGCCCCATTGCCACCGGATTGTTACTTTTTGTGAGGCTGTGGTGGTATAACTGCATTTTCTATATTTACAATGGGCGCAAAGCCACTTAACATGGCTTAATGCCCTCTTGTAAATATGCCCCTTTCCGCAAAAATCCTCTGCAGCAAAGGGGCGTGCGATGGGTGTTGCAGTGCGTGTTCCACCACAACACTCATTGCCTTTTGATGCTGCCCCAGATTTACAAGGCAGTGGCAGTGCCAAAAACTATGGCCAGGGGAATACCTGGACTTAGGATGGTGATAGAGGAGAAATTATTATTTTTCTCCTTTTTTTCTCTTTCTATGCAAATTGCCAATATTGATTCTTTATGTGCAGGAAGGTATCCCTTCTTGCACATAAATAATCGTCTCTGGAGTGAAAGCACCCAGGCAACATTACAGCAGGGTGCTTGCAAAAGGCGCTAGACAGCTTTTTTTGTGCCAGCTCATGGTGAAATGCAGTGGTACGCCATATTCTTGTGAATACCGTGCATCCCTGCATTTTAAAATTGTCAGAGCACATTGTTGCCAAATTTGGCGTAGCACTGTGCTATGACATTTCTTTGCAAATATGCACCCTTCGATTTCTTTTTTGAGTTTGTCCTGTGATTTGGCATTTTGTCCCTACACACTTTAGAGCACCAGCAGATTCCTGCTGGAATCAATGTCAGGTAGAGGGTATTCGGTAGAGAGAAGGTTAAAGCATATCGGACATCTGAGGAGTAGGGGCCTCGGAGGGCCAGGGCCCATTGTAGCAGCCATGTCTAGAGACCCTCACAGCCAAGGAGGGGAATTGGAGGAGGTAAGACCTGGCAAAGGGAAACAAGTATCCTGTGACTGGTTTCCGGTTAACAACCCTCATCAGCCAGGCTAGCTTTAATCCAGTGGCAAAGTGAGCAATAGACCCACGTCTGGGCATACCCTGCCAACTTAGGGTGAACAAAGCAAACAGAAGGAGATGATGGACGGAGCGCTGAAACTTTTCAGACACTCACCCTCAGTTACAGATCTGGGTTGAATCCATTATTGTTCTTTACCTCAGTTCACCACCTCAGTTCAGAAACAGCTATATGCAAATCAGTCTTGACCCTGTGCCTCACGGGGCCAGTGCAGCCCCAACTGCCAAGCCATACCTTCCCTGGACCGAAACAAGCATCCTGGGACCGGTTTCGGGCTAACAGCCCTCATCAGTCAGGCTAGCTTAAATCCAGTGGCAAAGTGAGCAAGGGACCCACATCTGGCCATACCTTGCTTATTGCGATCACAGCACACCGACTCTTCCCTTCTTCCAGCACATTAATTCAGCCCTCTCTAACTGCCTCATCCAGAAACTGCAGCTCCAGGCAACCATGCAACATTCCGACTCATGTTCTCTACCACCCATCATTCTCCCCAAGACATAACACATCTCCATACATGCCAACCCTCCTGAATCAGGTGGGAGACTACCGATTTCAAGGCTAGTCTCCCTCCTCTCAATTTCTGCATTCAAAAACCCGATATCCAGAGGTGGGTTTCAGCCGGGACTGGCCTAGTGAGACCTGTAGTATTCACTGTCAGTAACCTGATCCTGCAGGCCAGTGTACATCATTTTTGTTACTTGCTCTCTGTCTGCCATAGTGCTTTCATCATGCTCCTGACAGGTAAGGGAAAAAAGACATCTCCATTTATAATATCCGGTCCTGCAGCAGCACTCTTGCAAGTTCCATACATGACAACAGGCCTTGATATATAAGTCAATGAGAGAAATAGATTCTAGCGTAACCAAAAAGGAATAAAATCCTTTAGCTAACAAAACCTGAAACAGAAGAATTAGATCAAGGGGAATGCAACATAAAAAGTAAGACTTAGCATAAACCAATAAAAGTCACCTCAAAACACAGTCCTTCAAATTTTTATTTTTATTTATTTATAAAGTTTTATATAGCGTGAACAAGATCCCGAAGGATATCAGAGCGCTTTACAATATGCTTCGGTTTGACTATTTCTCTTCTCGGTTTGTGTACAGCAATGCTATTGAACTCCACCCCAGTCCTCTGGAACACTGTTGAACCACATGGTGCCTCTTTTTTTGAACCAGCCATGGATGTAATTACCTTCTCAGGCATTTTGATTGAGACATCATAACTCCAACCATATGCACTTCCAGTGTTTTCCTCCCCTTCACCCCTTGCTTAGACCACATTTCTTTTATTCCACCATTCATCACCCTCAACCATGACAGAGTGTGTCTAGAGCAGTGGTTCTCAAAGTACGGCCCCTGGGCCACTGGAGTCCCAGCACACCTTCCATTGAGGTCCCCAGATATTCTGTCTGGGGACCGCCTGGTAAGCCGAGAGTACAGCACAGAAAGTTGCTTGAATGCCATTTGCGTTGCTTATGTTAGCCAAGCAACAACGTTTTCAGATTCTGTGCTCACTTTTTGTTGTCAATGTAGCTTGTTTTATGAGAAGGGCTGGCCTGCTCATAGACCAAGCTAAAATGACTGTAGAAACAGAGCCTAGAAACAAACAACAATGTTGTTAGGCTATGTTTGTGTGCTAATGGGCTTTGCTTCTATAGCCATTCTAGCTTGTACTTTCTTCAAGGCATACAAATGCATAGGAGTTGTGATTAATAGTCTGATGAGGTAGGGTCAATGAACGTTTGCAATCATGTTTAACTGTGTTGTATAGAAGTGCACCTGCTATGCAGTTTGGCTGAAAATTATATAAAAAAAATTGGTACAATGTTGTGGCCGTGGAATCATTTTGTAGGCACCCGCTAACATGGATGCTTGGGTTTGCAGATGGAGATGAACACTTATTTTCTTTATATTAACCAAGCTAAGATAGATTAGCAAATAAAAGTTACATGGAAAATGCACTTTTTTTCATATAGCACTGATGCACTTTTTTGATACAGTGCCAATGCACTAGGGATGGGAAAAACGGTGCAAATTTCCGCACAATCTGGGGCGGAACGGAAGTTGGTTGCCCGCCCGCCTTATTAGTTATATGTACAGGCTGGAAATAAAGTTAAATAAAACTTGCCTCATTATTTTTTTTTTTTTAGTTTAATAAAGTTTTTATTTTGGTTAAGAAAAATAGTACAGCATAATATAACAGAATGACATATAACAGAACCAATATGAGATAATCATGAAAGATAAGTGGAGATGAAAAAAAGGTTCAGAAAAAATATGAAATGGAAGAAAATAGTAGAGAGAAAGATAGATAAGAAAAGAAAAGAGAAAAAGAGGGAGAGAGAGAAGAAGGAAGGAGAGGTTAGGGAGGGGGATAAGAGGATAAGAAGGTAGAGAAAGGTAGCCAGGTAAGATCAGATTTAATTTTTAAGGCGACAGAAGAAGAAGAGGCAATTGCAATTCTATGCTCATCACATACAAAATTCCACCATGTATGCACAGATAATTTAGAGTTATCCTTCCAGCAAGATAAAATTACTTTGAAAGCAGTTGCAATGAGAAGATCAAACAATTTAGCGTTATACGAATGTAAGTCCAAAACATCAGATAAGGAACCTAAAAAAATATGCAACGATGAAAATGGTTCAGAGAAATGAAAAATACGCATGCAATATTTCCAAACTGAGTTCCAAAAAGTAAGAACTAATGGGCAATCAAACAAGAGGTGTTTGAGTGTGCCTGGGTGAGAGGAACAGGACCAACAAAGGGGCGAGGAAGAAGGGGAGAATTTTGTTATGCTTACGGGGGTAATAAGAGCTCTATGGTAAAGAAAAAAAAGTGACTGAGTAATACGGGCTGAAATCGAAGTCTTAAATAGTTTAGACCATAAGCGATCCCAAACATCAACAGATAGTGAGAAAGATAAATCAGTTTCCCAAACAGTTTCAGTAACGGCTTTAGGCCTAAGGCCAACATTATCTAATAACAGTTTATAAATTAGAGCAGCTTTGGGGATTTGTTGAGTAAACATAGGATATAGAGGAGTGGAAGGAGTAAGGGAAGGGAGGAGATCAAAAGTAGGAAGGGTAGATAGATGAGATAAAATGGCAGAAGTAATAATGTCAAATTCTTTGCGAAAATGTGCAGGTAAATCAAACATAGTTTGCATTACATCAAATGAAATAATGGATGAATCAGAGAAAAATTGGTACACAAACATAACATCCTTTTCTTTCCAGTACTTGAAATAGAAAGATTTACCCTTGTACTTAAGATATTTGTTATACCATACGCTAGAAGAAAGAAAAGTTTGTAAGGGGGACGAGTCTTTCGAGAATACATTGTGCAGTAGAGTATGTGAGTATTTCAGTACAGGGAGTGTAGTCAAGAATGAACACTTTGACATGAAAAGGGATTGTTGGAAAGTAAAGTCCTTTAACAGGGACCTTTCGACAGCAATCCATCTGGGTAGAGGGGTATCATTGAAGTCGAATGCCAGTGAGAAGGCTTGTTTTATTAAAAAGGCAGAATGATACGATTGGAAATCAGGAAAGCGAACCCCACCTTCAGATTTTGGGCGTATAAGTTTATGTAAGGCAATACGAGGTCTTTTATTATTCCACAGAAATTTGGAGCAGATGGAGTTCAGCCGATTGAAATACAATTTAGGGATTTTCACAGGAAGCATGGATACAGTGTATAAAATATGTGGGGAAATCATCATTTTGATGGTGTCTAAACGACCCCACCATGAGAGGAAAAGAGGAGACCATAATTGAAGGAGCGACTGAATTTTTTGAGTGAGGGAGGTAAAGGTCAGTTTGAGTGTGTCACGCAAGGTAGGGGAGAACCAAATACCCAGGTATTTGATCTTGGAGGGACACCATGCAAAATCAGTTGATGCAAACATATATTGGTAACAGGATGAGTTGAGGGGTAGGACCTCCGTTTTAGAGAGATTAAGTTTATAACCAGAAACAGAGGAATATAAGCGGACTTCTTCTAAAAATGGAGGGAGGGAAGAGACAGGGTTAGCCATGTAGACCAGGACATCATCGGCATATGCTGAAATTTTTGTCTCAATCGATGACTGTTTGAACCCCTGAATTAGAGGGTTGGAACGGATTCTAATGAGTAATGGTTCAAGACAAAGAATAAAGAGTAAAGGGGAAAGAGGACAACCTTGTCTTGTCCCTCTGGATAAGGGGAAAAATTTTGAGAATTGATTATTAACAAAAACACTAGCACGGGGAGCGGAATAAAGTAGTTTAACTAAGAAAATGAAGTGGGGACCAAATCCAAACCATTGTAAAGCTTTAAACATGAATTTCCAATTAATTCGATCAAACGCTTTCTCAGCGTCTAGGGATAGGGCAGCTAGAGGGGCTTTAAATTGTTTACTGTGGGAAATAATATTGGCAAAAACACGGGCATTGTCAGCTGCAAGTCTATCTTTCACAAAGCCAACTTGATCGGTTGTGATTAGTAGAGGAATAAGGGATTCGAGGCGGGCCGCTAAAATTTTGGCAAAAATTTTACAATCGTAATTAATAAGGGAAATGGGGAGATAGTTTTTACACAGGGAATGGTCTTTGTCAGGTTTGGGGATTATGACTATTAGGGCGTCCAGAAATGAGCCAGATGCTTTAGCATTTGCAATAAAGGAGTTAAAAAGTTGTAAGAGATGGGGGACAAAAATAGAATGCATGTTGGCGAAAAATTCAATTGGGAGACCATCTGGACCAGGGGCTTTCGCTTTCTTGAGGGAGGTAATTGCCTTGAGAATTTCCTGAGGGGTAATTTCAGACTCTAGTTGATGGAATTCGGTAGGGAGAGATGGGGGAGGAGGGAGGTCTTCGAAGAAACGGGAGAGGTCATCATCATCAGGATGTGTATCATCAGTATATAGGAGTTTATAGTAGTTATGAAAAACTTGTGCAATATCCTCATCAGAGGAAACCGTTGTATTTGTTACTTCATTGAGAATAGAGCCAATTGATTTTCGTTCAGATTTAATTTTGAGATAGTTTGCTAGCATTTTTCCCGCTTTATTTTGACCCCCATGAAATTTAGATTTAACCTTCAAGAGGGTGTTACAGGCTTCAACTGTGGCAATTTGATTAAGATCGGATTTGGCTTTGATTAGTTGGAGGAGAGCGTCAGGATTCTTGGAGGAAAAGTAAGAGTGTTCTAGAGTCTTAATGTTGGAGAGTTGGGCGGTGTATTTGTCACAATTGAGTTTCTTTTTCCTAGATACATAAGAAATTGTGAAACCTCGTAGAGCAGCTTTAAAGGCATCCCAATTATTTGAAACAGATGTTTCGGTGGGTAGATTGAGGGCGAAGTATTCAGAGATGAAATCTTTAACTTTAGACATAAATACAGAGTCAGAGAGAAGGGAAGTGTTAAATTTCCATCGATTGAAAGAGGAGGAAGTTTGGGCCAGGTCAAAAGTGGCATAAACAGGTGCATGATCTGAGAGAAAAATGGAACCAATTTCAAGTTTGTGAATCGCAGGTAGAAGGGATTTGCTGACTAGAATGTAATCAATCCTGGACTGGGTATGGTGAACATTGGAGTAGAATGTATATTCAAGTGAGTTCGGATTGCATGTTTTCCACACATCGAAAAGGGGACGGGAGGCAATGGCTGATTGGAAGGATTTATGTGTCTTATCAGGCTGGAATTTAGAGGAAGATAGTCTATCTGAAAAGGGATCTAACCATTGGTTAAGGTCATCAGCTACGATAATGTTAGGGCAGTCAATGGATGAGATGAGGATTTTGATATCAGTCCAAAATTTAGGGTCTGGTCGGACAGGGCCATAAATATTGAGGAGCACCATAGTTTTGTTTTGTATAGTCACTTTTGACATAACCCAATGACCTTCATTATCCGACTGTGAAGATAGAATTTGAACATCCAAACCTTTACGAAATAATATAGCAACACCACCTTTTTTATCAAAAGCAGGAGAAAATACAACTTGACCCACCCATGCCCTCTTAAGTTTCAACGATTCGACATCAGTACAATGAGTTTCTTGGAGAAAAGCAATCTGAGCATTTAACTTGGATAAATGGGACAATACCTTTTGACGTTTAACAGGGTTGCCAAGACCACGGACATTCCACGTTACACAGTTACACATGATGGAAGGCAAGGGAGGAGGGTAACAACTGGGTCCAATACACTGCAGGTAAGGAACTACAAGGAGAGACAATGGAGACAGACATGTTAGAAATGAGAATTAAATACCAAATATAAACAAAGGCAAGACAAATCAGGTAAATATAGAGATACAGTAAACAAAGATGCAATACAGTCATGAGGCAAAGCGAAAAGGAACAATAAGGAGTACTGGGAATAATAATAAGAAAAGAAATAAGAGACACAAAGAAGAGAACGGAACAGAACTGAGCAAGGGATAAACATGAATGGCCTGTGAAAAGAGGAGGAAAAAGAAGTGAAAGAAAAAGAAGGAAATAGATAAGAAACAGATCAAGGTAAAGATGCCTGATCTGAGAAAAAAGAGAATACGTAGATAGTAGGAGCATGGAGACGCCAACGGGGGCGCCCACCCTACAGAGCGAGGAAAACGCGGGAATATAGATAGGATATAATCAACACGAAGAAAAGTCGTAGTAAGTAATGACGAGAAAGAGACCGGGACAAGGCCACAACAGTCGTCAAGACAGAAGATAAGTGAATGCAAAAAATAGGAAAAAGTTATTTTCAGTCATTAGTGTCCATCGTGGAAGTAGAGACGGTTTGGAGGTATTCTCGAAGCTTCTGTGGATCATCAAAGGTACGGGAACGACCATTGTGGGTTATCTAGCAGAGACAAGGATGAAGAATTCCATATTGAATGCTCAATTCCCTCATACGTGGACGCAGATTAAGGAACTCCTTACGACGTGCATTCGTAGCATTCGATAAATCCTGTGCTATAAAGATGGTGTGGCCCGACCAAATGAGGCGACATTTTGATCTTGCAGCTTTAAGAACAGTCATCAATTCAGTGAATTCAAGAAAAAGCAGGATAATACCTCTAGGTTTGGTCGGGTTAGACGTTGGACGTCCCAGACGATGAGCACGCTGTATGTTTAGAGGATTAGATTCTGGTTGGAGTTCCAAAAGTTCGTAGAGGAATTTGCGGATGAAGGACACCATATCGCCCTCACCAAGGGACTCCGGAACACCATAAATACGGAGGTTATTCCTCCTGTTACGATTTTCAAGGTCCTCTGTGTGAAGTTTCAACTGCTGTATCTCCTTTTCAAGAATAGGAATTTTCATAGAGACATCCTGGACGTCACTGATGCGTTGTTCCAATTGCAGGACTTTGTTTTCCATGACGACCCATCTGTCTTCTATCTGCTTGAGCTTCTCATTTGTTGCTACCATGAAAGGCTGTAAACCACGAACCTCTTCTAGAATGGAATCCAGCACGGGGTTTGGAGAGGTGCGAATTGGAGATGGAGGGTCATTTTTAGGGCGTTTTGGCTTGGTTCCGGTGACAGACGATCTCGCATGGCCTGCGTCCTGAGACATGATGTCAACAGAGGGGCAAACTGGGAGGACCGCAGGAATGGAAGCCACACCGTAACAGTAGAATTATTGAGACCCTATAAGCAGAAGTATACGAAGTACTGGAAAGAAGAGGTCATGTAAGAGGTAACATGTGGCAATGGAGAAGTAATACCACAAAACCTACACGGTAGGTGTCGAAATGCAGCAAAAATCAATTTTATGCGAAGCCAAGATAACCATCCAGGAGTATGACATTAAAGAAACAGCAAAGCGTCCATGAAATATGGGACCCAAGGTAATTATTAAATGTGTCACGATGGATTACCAGCATAGGAATGGAAGGTATGAAGTAATGCGCAATGAGCACCTCAAAATGGCCGCCGAGATGTATTGGTAATGAAATTAGAAGTCCTGAGGAGAGCTTTGGCGGTAAAAGTCATGAAAAACGTAATGGTAGCAGGAGGCACATAATTTGGCACATACCTTGTAGCAAGTTGAGCATTCAGTGCAGCAAACGGGCCATTGGAGCGGAGGAAATGCCAAAAAAAAACGGGACGCGAGCGCGGCGGCAGAAAATGGCGGCCGCCCGCGTCCCGTGACACTTGGAGAAGAGACGGCGGCAAAAAGATAAGAAAGCGGCAATTACGAGCGCCGCTGCTGCTCGTAAGACACGGGGACCATGTTCCGCCGTGAAATGATGCCGTTTGCCGGACTCCGTGTGCGGAGAAACTTCAAGGAAACAGTCAGGATTCCCGCGTAGGTCCGGAGCTCACGGATGAAGCGCCATCCCACGCCGGCGCGTAAGCCACGCCCCCAAACTTGCCTCATTATTGAACTGCAAACTTCCCGATCGCGGCTTCTTCTTTGAAGCTGCGCATGCGGGGGAGCCTGCGCATGCACATTCCTCGCAAAAAAAAAAGCCGACTGAGATGAGGAAAGTCAAACCATTTATACAGCCCTCAGGCACAACCCAAACTGTTTTTTTGGCCACCGAGAAAATGTTTGTGAGTACCCATGGTCTATAGAGTTGCAGTTGCAGTTCAAGCACCGCCACTGTGGGAATTATTTCAAGAAGTCTTTCTGAACACCCCATGGTTTTCCTATCTCTTACTTGATCCCCAACTTGAAAATCCACCTCTCTGACATTTTTAAAATAGTTCTATTTCTCCTTACTTCTCATTTGTTGCTCTTCCACCTAAGTCTTGATGCCCTCCAATGTCAGCCAAGAATCCCCACTCAACAATGTCCTTTCAACCATCCACTAGGGAAACAGTCTGTTAAAGGAACATCTTCCCTGCAATGCCAGAAAAGGCAGAATGCAAGTAGAGTATGTGGAGTATTGTGGTCACTCAAAATCCTATCAGCTACGGTTTCTTCAACATTCAACCCAGAGGAAAATGCAAACTGTATGGTTTCCTTCATCATATGGTTAACTCTTTCCACCATGCAATTCCTTTGTGGACTGTACAAGGCAGTGGTGAGCTGTTTGACACATTGGCCTTCCAAAAGGTTTTGCATTTGACTGGACTAAAATTGCACTCCATTGTCTGTGATCGATACTGAGGACACCTCTATGCAATAAACATACCTCTTTAAAAATCGATAACATTAATTGTGTTTGGGTCCCTAAAAAAATTGTATGCAACTCCCTTGGAGTGGTGATCACCAACCACCAGTGCAAATTGCAGAATCTACCCCAAGCTTTTAATGGGGCTGATGAAGTCCATTCCCAATTTCTCCTAGGGAGAGTCCGGGAACTCAGTCAGACATTAAGGATTGTTGTTTGTGCGTAGTGTTTTATCTGTCCTGGTACATTCGATTCATCTACTTAGAAAAATCTCTGCATCCATGCCTGGTCACCAATAGTAGAGTCTTAGCCTTTTCCTTAATACTTTGGGCCTCATTTATGAGAAATGACGCATCGCTGCGTGAAAGCAGCGATGCGTCACTTCTCAGTGCGCACTCCTTGCGACATTCCCGATGCGTCATAGTTAATTTATGATGCATTATGTCGCACGGATTTAGAGATACGTCAGTATTTCTGACGTATCTGTAAGTGTAAAAGTGACGCATTGCTGGAGTGTGTCACAAAAGTGACGCAACTCCAGCAATGCGTCCTTTCACATGGGGCAAGCCCCATGTGAAAGAGCCTGCATCAGTCTTATGCCTGCTGTGAGGCAGGCACAAGATTTTGATGCAACAGTGTCCTAAAAGCAACACAGTGAAAACTCATAGATTTCACTGCATCACTTCTATGACCCTTCCTTGCGTCAATGCGCCCCCCTTGCATACATTATACCTGGCGCAGGTATAATGTGACGCAGGGGTTTACAAAGTGATTCATCTACCTAAATGTGTCACTTTGTAAATATGGCGCAACAAGGCGCATTTTTTACGCCACTGGTGCGTCACAAAAAAGTGACGCACCGCCGGCGTAAAAGTGACACACAGCCTCATAAATGAGGCCCTTTGTCTGAAATAATGGAGTTGAGTGAGCCAGAGTCATCCGTTACCACTAATGGCACTTTTCCAATGTGCACTTCACATTTGCGATCCCGCTTCAGCTCTTGTCCTTCTATTGTATCTTCCATTTGTGCCAATAAACCCACTCTTTACTCTGAACCAATGCCCTCCTGAGCACTCAAAGATGGCATGTTTGAGTGCTCTCTCACAAATACCACCTTCTGAGCATTCTGACAGACTCTAGCAAAGTGTCCCTGTTTTTTACACTTCAAACAAGTTCCCCGCTACAGGATAATTCTTAAAGTTGGCCACATGACCTTTGGAACCACACCTAAAGCTTGAATTGGAAGAAGAGTTAGGTTTTATTTCTTGTTTTTTCCCATGAAAGTGTGCAGAGAATCTTGAAGCTGGACATATCACCCACACTGCCTCAGTTGGTTGTTGGTTATCTCTGTTTCTTCCTAACTCTCTGAACACCATCACAGAATGTTTGATTTCTCTAGTGATTTCTAGAGATTCTTTCATAGGCAGATTCCTGCAGCATAGAATCCTCTCCTGTATATGATTATCAAAACAATTCACCATCAGCTGATCTCTCAAACATATATCCAAAAGCCCTTCGAAATCGCACATTGATGCCAATATTCTTTACTCTGCTAGCAAATAATCTATTGACTCTTGTTGGCGACATTTCCATGTAAAAAGTATGTCTTTCTACAATGATACTCAAATCATCTTTGAAATGTTTTTCAAGTCTATTTACTGCTTCAGTGTACATTTCCAATTCAGTAGAAGTTGGTGATCTCACTTGAGGCTGGTAATCAAAAATTATTTGTCTGAGGCCTGACATTGCAGCTTTTGTACAGTTCTAAACTGCCAGTTCAACTTGGCAAAATAAAATCTTTTGATAGCTTTAAAAGTCCCTTTTTATACATATACTTCTTTGCTAAATCAGGCCTTAAAAAGCCCATAGAGCAGAGTATTTGTATTTAAAGCGTTGAACATGTGCTTTTAAGTTTTACATATACTGGTAGTGTAAACTCCTACCTATGTTTTTCACTACTGTGAGGCCTACCTCTCCCATAGGATAACATGGGTTCACCTTATTACATTTAATAAGTGATAACTTTTGTTTGGGAGCAGGTGAAAATGTCATGTTCGGTGTCTGAAGAATTGGAATTTAAAATCCTCTTAAATGATAATGTTGGATGTTAACCCCTTTGCTGCTTCTGACAGCAAACAGCCATCGCGTGCACTGCCTACATAGTGCTGTGTGTGTCCATTGGCCACCGCATCCCCGCCCACTGCGCTAAACCCTTGCCGCCGCGGTTAAGCGGTTTAGTCACAAATCTGAAAAGGCCACTTTTAGAAAGTTTACATTTTCCCATCCCAATCATTTGGTGCCTGCAGACTGTGTCCTGGGTCAAATGACTATGATTTTCCTGGAAGCTGGCTTTTGTGTATTTCTCTCAGACAGTGACACAAAAGGGGATTATATGTTGGCACGATAGAAGGGGCAAAGCTGTGCACAGCCTCACTTAAATTTCAAAGGAGCTGCCTCAGCCCACTCACACAGGACTTAACAGTAGCCTATTGTTACCCCAGTGATCCTGGGACCAGGGCAGGGAGGAAGGAAATTCCAGAAACATCTATGGGGTGGGGAATTCAAGAAATTTCTTCCACTTCAAACTTGCACCAGATATGGAAAAGAACCCTCAGACCCACTATTCCATTTACTTCTGGTTCCACAGAGGAATCTAAGGAGGCCTGCTGTGCACTTCAGAGACCAACCCTGCTGCTTGAGCCCTGCTTTGTGCTCTAGAGGACTGCCCTACAGCTGGAAACCTACCTTGAACCCTCAGAGGACTGTCCTGCTGCATCCAGGACTGCCTGAGTGACTTCAAGTGACTCCTGTTCTGAGCCACAGGGACACTAAAGCTCCAACAACTTGAACGTTGCACCTGAACCCTGACTAAAGTGAGTATTCCTCTCCAAGTGGTGCCCATCCAGTCTTGGACCCTTGGAAGTGCTGCTAAAGGTGCCCAAACAGCTCATAGTCAAAACTTGGGATTTTCAGACAAAACAAAGCAGCATATTTACAAAAGAATGGAGGAGAGCGGTGTTAAGCCAAAACAGTTAACGCAGCGCTCTGCCTTTCTGAAAATGCAGGGATGCACCCTATTTACATCAAGAAGGTGCATCCCTGCATTTTCGCTAGCGCCAGCGCTGAAATCAGCTGGCTAGTGCCAACACAGGCACTCTTGCACCATAGTGCGAGAGTGCCTGCATTAAGGGAATGATTGTTTCTGTGCTGGAAGGTGTCCCTTCCTGCACACAGACAATCAGTAATGTCTTTTTGCTGTTTCTATGTATGCAGCACAATGCAGCACACACTGAAACAGCAAAAACTGGGAGAAATAATGCATTTCTTCTCGTTCCATGTTAAAACCAGGTTTTCCCTGGCCTTAATGTTGGTGCTGCCTCCTATTCATGCCCCCCTTGTAAATAGGGGGCAGCATCAAAATCAATGGGTGTTGCGGGGGAGCACCCACCACAACACCCATTGCTCACCCCTTTCACGATAAGTATAGCATGACATGGTGCTTTATTTACAAGGCAGCATTAACCGGGTGCACGCCGCTTTGTAAATAAGGCGAAGCCCCTATCGCCACAGGAACGTCGATAAATGTGACATTCCTGTGGCGATAGGGGCATGTAAATATACCTCATTGTTCCCTGAGAACCGTGAGGAGACCAGGGCCAACCTACTTGCCGATCCGCCCAAGGTGCATCGCATGTCAGCCTAACCTCACTGCATCTCTTGCTGCATTCTTCTCAGCAGCAGCAAATCATGTTCAGCTGCTTCTCACAGAAGGTGTATCCAGCCTCGTGGAGCCCTTGTTGGCTACAGCCTGCAGCTTCATCTGGCTGGAGATTTTCAACTCCAAAAAAAAGAGACTAAGTTGAAATATAGAAATCTGCATCATAGCTCCCCAACACCTCCTCCTTTGACACTGCAAGCTGGCTTGCCCCAGTGAATTTTACCTTCTCAGACATTTTCCTCTAAAAGTACTTCAAACTCCAAAGGTAAGTTGAGGCTGGGCCCAAACAACTTTATGTATCCAAACTGCACTCCATCCAGGTTACTAAAAACGTTAAAAAATCATAACTCTGGTTCTACTGATTGGATATTTTTCTCATTTTGTTTCCAAATAATGTATTTAATTTTACTACATTTTTCTAAATTGCTCTGGGATTTTTTTTGTGTTGTGTTTTCACTTTACTGTTTAGGCGTTGCATAAATACTTTACACATTGGCTCTTAGTTAAGCCTGACTGCTTTTGTGCTAAGCTACCAGAGGGTTGAGCACAGGTACATTAAGTGACTTCTTGTGGGTAACTGTCAGAGATTGTGGTTGTTGCTTGAGGAGGGTACACACAGCATCTCAATCAAAAACCTAGTTTATAACAAAGGTGAAAAGAAAAGGGCAACATATAAGGGACAGAACAGATATTAGCAAGGGGGCTAGGGTCACCATTTCCATTGGACAGAAAAAGGGCGGAGCACCTTTACACAGGGCCAGCGCTAAGCATGGGCAGCATGGGTAGCTGCCCGGGCCCCACGCTCAGTCCATCAACATGGGGCCTCGCAAAAGTGTTTTCCCCACTACGTCCTAGGCCTCGCATCTATGGTGCAGCACTGTGAGGCCCAGGGAAGGATGTTTCTCATTCTGGGCTTCGCAAGTATGTGTAGGAACAGGGTAAGAGGCCACCTCCCCTGTGCCTCGCAGCACTGGACCATGGCTGCTAAGCCCCATGGAGGGGGCCCCATTTCCCCTGGGCCTTGCAGCCCCACATGTAGGGTGAGGCCCATCTGCATTTGCCCGGTCTGACCGGTGATTGAGGATGGCGTCCACTTCCCACTACAATGCCAATTACGAAAGCATAAAAGGGAAGGTGCACACAATCAAAGTCCAAAGGAAGTATAGTGTATTTTGTATCTTCTTCTTTATTTAACAGTTTTCAAAAACAGGCACAGCCAACGCGTTTCGTTCCATTAGCCTTGTGGAACTTCGTCAGGGCTGTAAAAAGCGACAAACATACATATACATAAATATACATTAAAATCTTACACATACGAATTGATCACAGTAGAAGACAGAAAAGTCATGACCCAGGACACACATATTTACAATATTTATATTAAAGACAAGAGGACAAACTAAAGACAATCTATATATGTACATACACACAATTTAAAAAAACTACCCTTTTCTATCCATGTGTCATTTATATGCAACCAAAAATTGGCTACATCGAATTTCAAGGTTGAATATTAAAAAAAGGAATTTTTTGTATATAAACACCTGTGTGATGAAAAAAACACCTATATCAAAAATTATATTTGCAATTTGTCATCATACAAGGAGGGCTGGAGTAATTCGTCACAGGTAAGCATCATCACTATTGGTAAAAGGGGAGGATCTCAAGAGGGGAACGCCACATTGCCAAGTTTACTTATAGGATTTACACTATGAAGGAGTCCGCTGTGTGTCAGCACAGTAGCTACCAAGACCGAGGGCGACAATTGTTGTAAGCCACTTACCGGAATAATTTAATTTTCAAGTTTTTGTCAATCTGTTTAAACAACCACTGTGGATCAGGCAGCAACTAGCACTGGGATTTCAAGGCATGTAACCTAAAAGGAAGATAAAAGAGGTTTCACCATCTAACGGAGTAGAAAGAAGGCTCAAGCAAAGAAAGCTTCACCAAGTGTGTTCCAGAGAGGTGGAAGATGGTCACTGAACTCCCATGCGCCACAGATTCAGCCACAACATTTCTAACGTGGGTGGTGCCCCCAGGTATACATATTTGTTTGAAGCATAAAACAGGGCTTAACTGTTTGAAGTAGTGGCAGGAACGCTAAAGTATAAGTAATTCATCACGTCTCTGATAAACCATTGACATGTTCATAATATTTTAAACAGAAAAATAGGCAGTATACTCTGGTTCTTGATGAACCTTAATGTGACGTTGCTAAAATGCTAGAGCTACAGTCATGGAAAAAGCCAGAATATTTTAAGTAAAAAGAAGGGGATTCATATGTGATTACACTCCACGAGTCCCTTAATGACTGCCTGCATGGCGTCTGACCACATCATACACCCAGTGGGAGGGCTAACTCAATTTCCAGGATAGGACTTGTTTATAATATTTACCTTCTTATATGCAGCGATGTTATTTGAGCTGGAAACGAGTGGGAAGGCCCAGTGGGTATTCAAATGCTGAATCGAGCAGAGTTCAGAAATTTGGAAGCTCAAGTATGGCGATTGTTCAAGGTGGTGTGGGCGTCTGTCAGGGAGTCTGTTGTAAGAACAATAACAGGCCAAGACAAGAAGGACAGATCTAATTAAGCCCAACTAATAAACCAGGTTCATTGCATGCCCTCCAGTTAATGGTTGGCCTTTCACGGCCAGAGATAATATTTTAAAGCGGGAGTTACAGCTGCATAAGTAAACATGTAAAGTGCATCAGGCCAAAATTACCTAATTTTCGCAAGGAAAGTTCCTTTATTCTATTTCTCAATGTCCAACTCCGGTACAGGCGTAAATTGAGGCCGTGGAGGTCCGTAGAACGCGGTGGTCGTAGTAATGACCACCGAGCACCTATAGTCAAAAGAGGCAGGCATAAAACTACAATCAGTGCACCATAAGTGTTATTCGCCACGTTTATTTTTAAAAAAGTGGAAGATACTTATTGGTAGCGGCAGATGAAATCAGTTTGGTTAGTCAAGAAACAGACCTCGCGTTGGATGATACCCTCCCGGGGTTTGTATGTTTAAATATGTGGCGTTCCCCTCTTGAGATCCTCCCCTTTTACCAATAGTGATGATGCTTACCTGTGACGAATTACTCCAGCCCTCCTTGTATGATGACAAATTGCAAATATAATTTTTGATATAGGTGTTTTTTTCATCACACAGGTGTTTATATACAAAAAATTCCTTTTTTTAATATTCAACCTTGAAATTCGATGTAGCCAATTTTTGGTTGCATATAAATGACACATGGATAGAAAAGGGTAGTTTTTTTAAATTGTGTGTATGTACATATATAGATTGTCTTTAGTTTGTCCTCTTGTCTTTAATATAAATATTGTAAATATGTGTGTCCTGGGTCATGACTTTTCTGTCTTCTACTGTGATCAATTCGTATGTGTAAGATTTTAATGTATATTTATGTATATGTATGTTTGTCGCTTTTTACAGCCCTGACGAAGTTCCACAAGGCTAATGGAACGAAACGCGTTGGCTGTGCCTGTTTTTGAAAACTGTTAAATAAAGAAGAAGATACAAAATACACTATACTTCCTTTGGACTTTGATTGTGTGCACCTTCCCTTTTATGCTTTCGTATCCTTGACCTGAACACCTATTGGCAGCAGGTGTAGGAAGAAGTTTGCACCACCCAAAATTTAGGAACATAGAACCAGTAGTGCTTGACCTAGGTCTGCTGCCGTGCCCCTTTTGCAATTCTGCTGTTTGTATGTGACTGTCTTGCACCGGTTCTTTCTTTTATTTGTCTTTACATAACAGTAAAACAATATGGCAAGATTTGATGATGGGAGGGAAGAATTGGCCCTCAACCTATTTGGCACCAATGGACCCAGAGATACAATCCCACAGGGGAATCCTGAAAAACCAAGTCTGAAAGCCCTGTTCCTGAAATTGGAACGATTAAAGAAACTAGAGTTGTCCCGATGGTGGGATGGGGTCACTTTAGAACAGTACTTAAATAACAAGAAGGTACCTAGGGGATTGAGAATTTTGATTTTCCCCACTTTTGAAGATTTGAGTGACACATTACTTTCAGAATGGGAGGGAAATCTTGAACATGCATCGAAAATCATGATGCAGATACTAATAAAACATGCACGGGAAAAAAGGGGATAAATTAAGAGAGGAAATTGAAGCCTTAATGTCAGAAATTAATGGAATGGAACAGAAAGATCTGATTGAAAAAAACTTTGATATCCTAAAAAAGGTCATTAGTGAGCATCAGGTTTACCTTAAAGAGAAAAAAATAAGAAAGATACGCAGAGATGATAAGGACTACCAAGATGGGCGAATATACACATTCGCCAAGAAATTTGATAGCCTACAGGGCAACGATGATAGGAAGAGGCAACGTGAGGAAAGGGATGACAATGAGGATGCGAGGTCAGGAAGCAGTATAACGTCCGCATCTTCCTGTAGCGTTGCATCCACTACCCCACGAGATATCCCTTTAGCCGAGGGAGCCACTTCTTTTCAGAAGGAGTTGGCCAACCTACGCATCAGCAACAGGCTTCAACAGAAAAGAGACATGGCAAACCCACAAAGAGAACAGGCAAAACCAGGAGGGGCGGTCGGAGGGGCAAGGGCAGGTACAGGAAAGAACCAGGTAAACAACAGCATAACCAAACCCAATACTGGAGCCCGACCGAAACAATAAATGGCACCTGTACTGATGTTTCTGATAATGTTGTTAATGGTGACTTGGACTTGAAGGTTATCAATCTTTCTAATAAAATACTTGATGTTGATGATATCTCTGTTCTTAGTAAGGGTCTTAATTTTTGTCCATCTCAAAGTGGGGATTTGACTGATGTGCATGTGGACCTGTATAAGTTCACGAGAATACTGAAACTTAGAGACTTCTTTTCTCGCCAGATGCCTAGGACAAATGATAATATGGAGAATAAAGAGGCAGGTTCCCACACAGTTGCAGATATTAGAAACATACAGCTCTTACTCAATTTGGATGATGAGGAGGCACATGATATGACATCCATAATGGAGGAATTGGGCATTCAGCAGGATCTTGATACTGATAGCAAACTCAAACCTAGATCCAAATTTGTCCCTTCCTATAACTACCATCCCAATATTGATTCCTTTCAGGAACAGGTCATGAATGACTTATACAAATTGGAAATAAATGAGAAACGGTATCCCTCCTCAAACCATAACATCACGGCTAGAGAAAGACTTGCTTTAAAAAAATTGAGCACGGATAACACAATTGTGATTAAGGAGGCCGATAAGGGTGGAAACGTAGTAGTGATGAACCATCGAGATTACATGTCCGAAATTCAGAGACAGTTGGATGACACCAACTGTTACCAACACATTTCCGGTAACCCTATAAGTCGAATCGGCAGTATGATTACTTCCAAACTCACTGAATGGCGTGAAACTGGTTTGATAAATGAAGATGAATTCAGATATCTAAAAGTTGATAAACCTAGATATCCCTGTATATATATTTTACCTAAGATACACAAGGGGGGCACCTTTCCACCAGGACGCCCGATTATTTCTGGGAACGGTTCAATAACTGAAAAGTTGTCTGAATTTGTTGATCTCAACTTACAAAAATACGTCAACAATCTCCCTTCTTACATCAGAGATAGTAAGGACATTTTAACTAAGTTCGAGGGTTTACAATGGTCAGATGAACTTTCCTTTGTAACCTTTGATGTGCAGAGCCTATACACATGTATTCTGCATAATTTGGGCATAACTGCCATACGATCCTTCCTTGACAAAGAGAGAGCTGAGCTACATGATTATAATGAGATGTTACTGGACATGATTCAGATCATTCTTAACAACAACTACTTTTTGCACGACGGCGCCTGGTATCATCAGACCTGTGGGACCGCCATGGGTTCAAAATTTGCGCCGTCGTACGCATGTCTGTTTATGGGATGGTACGAACGAGAACACGCATGGGGCAGATGTGCCTCCCCTTGGACCGAACACATTGTGTTCTGGGGGAGGTACATAGACGACATCATTGTCCTTTGGTCTGGAACGAGTGAACAACTCGCAGGATACCACTCCTATCTGAACAATAATAACTGCAATATCAAGTTAACGATGAAACAGGGAAAGACGGACATCGATTTCCTGGACATACATTTTTACATCAAGGACAATGTTGTCCAAAGTACTCTCTTCAGGAAAGAAACAGCATGCAATGCGGTGCTGAGGGCTGACAGCTCGCACCCGCAATCAGTAATCAATAACATCCCATATGGGGAAATGGTAAGAATTCGCAGAAACTGCAGCCAGGATGACACCTTTATTAACAATATACAGGAAACCAGTAAAAGATTCTTGAAGAGGGGTTACAATAGCAATGTTGTACACAAAGCGGCACTAAGAGCAACAAACCTGAATCGGGAAGATACACTCTGTCCCAAACGGAACGAATCACAATCTATTTCTGAATCAAAACGTCCATTGAGATTCGTTACCCAGTACAATAATAACAGTAACAGTGTTTACAAAATCCTCAAGAAAAACTGGTCAATCCTCAAAGGCATCCCCAGCCTCTCAGACATTATCAGTGACAATCCTCAAGTGACCTATCGTAAAGGGAGATCGTTACGAGATACTCTGTGCAGGAGCTATGTGACAAGCACCAGGCCCACTTGGTTTCCACCAAAACCCACAGGTTTTTTTAATTGTGGCTCATGCAATGTATGTCCCTTTGGCCGAAACAAAACTGTTGAATTCACCTTCAACTCATCCAAAACATATAAAATCACTGAATTCATCAACTGCAACACACCATACGTGGTATATGTGCTGGGTTGCAGTTGTGGAAACATATATGTTGGAAGTACGGTGCGTCCCCTTAAAGTCAGGATTCAAGAACACCGCAGGGCTATTGCCAGTAAGGACGACCGCTACCCTGTCAGTACACATTATCATGAGAAACACCCAGAAGATCTTACCTTTTGGTTTCATGGAATTGATCACATACCACAAGATAGCCGTGGTGGTGACCGGGAGTTGATACTCCGACAAAGGGAAGCGAAATGGATTTGTCGTTTAAGGGCGGTTGAGATGGGACATAACACCGACAGGGAATTACATTATTTCCTTAATTGAATGTAACCTCTAGGTATGATGAAATTACAAGTGTGTTTGTAATATGTAAATCCTGGGAGCAATGTATTTACTAACAGTTTTGGTATATGTACAGGTGGACATCATACATCTCCTCACTAACATATCAGATTTGTCTTTTATTGCACATTGCCAATCTTACTTAATTCTTCTAATTTATTTTTTTCTCCTCCTTAATTCCTTATGAAATTCTGTGGAGGCCCTTTCGCAATTTATGTATATTTAATTTAATCGAGTTTCCCCCTACCGCTAATGCTACATTGCAGAACTGGACTAAGAAAAGGTAGCGGGTACAGCATGGTGTTTCCTCACTACTATAATTCCGCCATGGGTCTCAATATACGAATCTGCACTACTTCCAATCTTTTTTACGCGAGCAGGCATAAAGATAGAATATACGTCTATACCGTGGGCGCCTCTGTTTTGAAGCCGATATGGGCTCCACCACGTGATCTGTAGCATTCCATGGGCGCCTCTGTTTTGAAGCCGATATGGGCTCCACCACGTGATCTGTAGCAGAGGGCGGGACTGACTCGGGAGTGGGAGGAATTCGTTCCATCCACTTCCGTATATTTAGCAGAATGGCGATCCGGCTCACAATCCGGGACGCCGCCACGAGACTACATACTAAATCCAAGCACCCGACCACAGGTAAGAGCCAAGGGGTCTGGTGTGATACCAGCGGTCTACTTGCCCGTTTGAACGTTTTTTGTAAATAATTGCTCGATACGACACGCATATACTTCCCTGCATAATGCGCGTGTAGGGGGGTCGGGGATTTTCTGGCTTTCCACATGGACCCAAACTATGCTTTACAAGTTAACTCGTAATTTGTTTTTCTCGCAGCTAAACTATTGTTTAATAGGCAATAGAATAGGGATATTCATTTGCCCCGCAATTTATTTTATCACAACCCTCAATCCTTACCGCTGCACCTTGACGTATGTATGAGACGACTTGATATTTTATAATATTTAAACATACAAACCCCGGGAGGGTATCATCCAACGCGAGGTCTGTTTCTTGACTAACCAAACTGATTTCATCTGCCGCTACCAATAAGTATCTTCCACTTTTTTAAAAATAAACGTGGCGAATAACACTTATGGTGCACTGATTGTAGTTTTATGCCTGCCTCTTTTGACTATAGGTGCTCGGTGGTCATTACTACGACCACCGCGTTCTACGGACCTCCACGGCCTCAATTTACGCCTGTACCGGAGTTGGACATTGAGAAATAGAATAAAGGTACTTTCCTTGCGAAAATTAGGTAATTTTGGCCTGATGCACTTTACATGTTTACTTATGCAGCTGTAACTCCCGCTTTAAAATATTATCTCTGGCCGTGAAAGGCCAACCATTAACTGGAGGGCATGCAATGAACCTGGTTTATTAGTTGGGCTTAATTAGATCTGTCCTTCTTGTCTTGGCCTGTTATTGTTCTTACAACAGACTCCCTGACAGACGCCCACACCACCTTGAACAATCGCCATACTTGAGCTTCCAAATTTCTGAACTCTGCTCGATTCAGCATTTGAATACCCACTGGGCCTTCCCACTCGTTTCCAGCTCAAATAACATCGCTGCATATAAGAAGGTAAATATTATAAACAAGTCCTATCCTGGAAATTGAGTTAGCCCTCCCACTGGGTGTATGATGTGGTCAGACGCCATGCAGGCAGTCATTAAGGGACTCGTGGAGTGTAATCACATATGAATCCCCTTCTTTTTACTTAAAATATTCTGGCTTTTTCCATGACTGTAGCTCTAGCATTTTAGCAACGTCACATTAAGGTTCATCAAGAACCAGAGTATACTGCCTATTTTTCTGTTTAAAATATTATGAACATGTCAATGGTTTATCAGAGACGTGATGAATTACTTATACTTTAGCGTTCCTGCCACTACTTCAAACAGTTAAGCCCTGTTTTATGCTTCAAACAAATATGTATACCTGGGGGCACCACCCACGTTAGAAATGTTGTGGCTGAATCTGTGGCGCATGGGAGTTCAGTGACCATCTTCCACCTCTCTGGAACACACTTGGTGAAGCTTTCTTTGCTTGAGCCTTCTTTCTACTCCGTTAGATGGTGAAACCTCTTTTATCTTCCTTTTAGGTTACATGCCTTGAAATCCCAGTGCTAGTTGCTGCCTGATCCACAGTGGTTGTTTAAACAGATTGACAAAAACTTGAAAATTAAATTATTCCGGTAAGTGGCTTACAACAATTGTCGCCCTCGGTCTTGGTAGCTACTGTGCTGACACACAGCGGACTCCTTCATAGTGTAAATCCTATAAGTAAACTTGGCAATGTGGCGTTCCCCTCTTGAGATCCTCCCCTTTTACCAATAGTGATGATGCTTACCTGTGACGAATTACTCCAGCCCTCCTTGTATGATGACAAATTGCAAATATAATTTTTGATATAGGTGTTTTTTTCATCACACAGGTGTTTATATACAAAAAATTCCTTTTTTTAATATTCAACCTTGAAATTCGATGTAGCCAATTTTTGGTTGCATATAAATGACACATGGATAGAAAAGGGTAGTTTTTTTAAATTGTGTGTATGTACATATATAGATTGTCTTTAGTTTGTCCTCTTGTCTTTAATATAAATATTGTAAATATGTGTGTCCTGGGTCATGACTTTTCTGTCTTCTACTGTGATCAATTCGTATGTGTAAGATTTTAATGTATATTTATGTATATGTATGTTTGTCGCTTTTTACAGCCCTGACGAAGTTCCACAAGGCTAATGGAACGAAACGCGTTGGCTGTGCCTGTTTTTGAAAACTGTTAAATAAAGAAGAAGATACAAAATACACTATACTTCCTTTGGACTTTGATTGTGTGCACCTTCCCTTTTATGCTTTCGTATCCTTGACCTGAACACCTATTGGCAGCAGGTGTAGGAAGAAGTTTGCACCACCCAAAATTTAGGAACATAGAACCAGTAGTGCTTGACCTAGGTCTGCTGCCGTGCCCCTTTTGCAATTCTACAATGCCAATTAGCCTGCATTTTCGGGCCTGACAGTTTTAATGATTTAAAAAGACAAGCACCTCTCACTCTTTCAGATGCCGATGAGCTGTGAAAGAGATGCTTGTCAGTGGCAGAAAGGAAGGCGTTGCAGCACAGATTGGTTCATGCGCAATACAGGGTCAGGAGCACCTTCTGTAATTTAGATGTGTAGTAATCCACTCAAAAGTTGAATTAAGATGACTTTTTTTCAGTAGAAGTCAAGTACAGCAACCATCAGCAAACCCACAAATACTGGTTTAAATTGTAACATTCACATTGATGCAATTCCACTGCATCATGACTGCATCATCAAATTCTAACCATTACCACATATCTTCCCCCCTATGGAATCAAAAAGAAAGAAAATAAGAAAACATTAGAAAATGTAAGACATTTTTTTTCTTTGCAAAGTATAATACATATCAAAGAACATATAAATCACATTCACAATGCATTGCATTAAAACATACTTACAAATGAGCTACTTTACACAAACTACCAAAACTCCATTTCTTCCCATCGTCTAATTCAACCACAGAGCCTTTAACTGAAACAATTTTATGTGGTTGAGAAAACTTACTTTCCCCCTTTCTTACAAAACCAAACTTCCTCACAACAACCCAATCACCTTCTTTGAAAACTAAATCCTTAACATGTCTCCTACTATCAAATTCCATCTTGTTGCGCCACTGACAATCAATAGCTCTCGATCTCATCTTTTCCCTATCAACCCAAACTTGATTTTTCTCCTTCAACCACATTGGAGATTCCTTTGTACCTGGTTTTCTTCCCTTCAAAGCCACAAAAGGAGAAACTCCAGTAACTAAATGTGATGTAATTCTGTGACCCCACATCATTCTTCGCAACTCATCTTTCCAAGATAAACCATTAGCCAAAGAAAGCTGTATAGAATCCATTATCATTCTGTTGACCCTCTCTACAAGTCCATTTGCTTGCGGACGGAACAAAGCCACTCTTTCATGACTAATGCCCAAACTTAGAAGAAAACTAGTCATATCTGAAGAAACTAACTGAACACCATTGTCAGTTATGAGAGTTTTAGGTACCCCTTCTTCCAGAAAAACTTCTTTCAAAAATCCAATCACATTTGAAGTACAAATTTGCCCCATTGATTTGCAAGTAAACCACTTGCTATGGTAATCCACCAACACTAGCAAAAACCTATTATTGCAACCCAATTTGTCAATTGGACCCAAAACATCCAAGGCTAATTTCTCCCAAGGTTTCATGGGCAATTCCACACACCTCAACGGAGGTTCCCTTGTAACCTTCACTTTATCACTATTGCTACAAGCATGACAATCACGCACAAGATCTTCCACATTCTTGTCCATTTCTGGCCACCAATAAAACTCCCTCAATCTACGTTTAGTCAGACTCCTACCTAGGTGTCCCTCATGTACAATTCTCAACAACTTTGACCTCAACAAAATTGGTGGAACTATCCTATTTCTTCTTAAAATTTTGTCACCTTGTAAACTAAGTTCATCCTTAACAGATATAAATTGCTTATGTACAATCTATTCACTAGATCCATCCCAAGAATTCATAATCAACTCTTTTACCTTCTTGTATTCCATATCCAACTCCAAAGCTTCTCTCCACTCTTCTTGACTAACAGCGAATTCATAGTCAATATTCACCACATAGTCTTCTAAAATTTCTACATAAATATCATCCTCTATTGGCATCCTAGAAAGACAATCTGCAATGACATTCCTACTTCCTCGCACATATTCCACCACAAAATTGTAATCTAAGACCGATAGTAACCACCTTGATATACGGGGAGTCACACTTCCATCCAAACCTCGTCCTCCTTTAAAAACATGAACTAAAGGTTTATGATCCGTTTTTACCACAAATGGCAACCCCCACAAATAATACCTAAAGTGTGTTATCCCCCAACAACATGCCAGTGCTTCCTTCTCTATGGTAGAATACGATCTCTCTGCTCCCTGCAATCTACGTGAAGCAAACCCAATGATGGTCTCATTACCATCTGACACCTGTATCAACACTGCCCCCAAACCAACATTGCTTGCATCTGTGACTAAAATGGACTTTTTCTTAAAGTCAAAATGTCCTAATGACGGAGCCTTTGAAATACATTCCTCTACCTTAACAAACGCATCCTGACATCCAACACTCCATTCAAATAACACTCCTTTCTTTAAAAGAACTCTCATAGGTTCTACTAAGTCAGCAAATTTAGGCACAAATTTAGCACAATATTCTGCGAGACCTAAAAATGATTTTAACTGTTCCTTATTAGTAGGAGATGGAACATCCCTCACAGCTTTCACAATACTACCTTTTGGTCTTATACCATCTGCTGATATTTGATGACCCAAATAATTAACTTGACTTAACCTTAACTGACACTTCTCTTTTTTTATTGTTATACCATGCTCTAAAACTCTACGCAACACTTCATCCATCAACTGATCATGCTCTTCAAATGATCTTCCTACAATCATAATGTCGTCTTGAAAACACTACACTCTGTTCATTCCCTTAAAAATATTCTGCATAAAGCGTTGAAATACGGCTGAGGCTGACGCCAACCCAAACGGCATCCTACAGTACCTAAATGCCCCCAAAGGAGTCACAAAAGATGTTAAAGGTCTTGAATCAGAGTGTAAATTCACTTGATGATACGCGGATGACATATCGAGCACACTAAAAACACAACCTCCACCCATTCTACCCAACATCTCTCCAATATTCGGTAAAGGTTGCCTATCTACCCAGATATTACGATTCAAATCCCTCAAATCAATACATAAACGAATTTTGTTCCCTTCCTTCGGTGCGACAACAATTGGGGACAACCATTCTGATGATTCAATTGGTTCTATAACTTTAGCCTCCAACAGCTTATCTAACTCTTTGCTAAGTGGTTCCCTCATCATGTGTGGTATTGTTCTAACCTTATGAACTATTGGTTTAGCATTTCTTTTTAAAATTATACGATGTGAAAATCCCTTCAACATACCCAATTTATCAGAGAATACCTGAGAATGTTTTTCCATTAACTTTTTACCCCATTCATTGTCCAACTCCCCATCAGAAGACACATTATCCACATCTTGTTCAATAATCATTACGGGTTCCACAGCATTTGGATTGAGTACAATATTTAAGTCTTTCTGATGACGCCATCCGAGCAAATTAGATCCTTCCTTGGTAATATATACTCTTCCATGGACCCCATTCTCTTTGAAAACAATGTCCATCCATTGCATCCCAAGAATATTAATTTTTGATCCACTGTATCCTACAGCTCTCATATCCGCAGGTAATAGATCTTTCATTTCTCCATTTAACTTTTCTATGAAAGTTTCTTTTGAAATTAAGGTAAAAAGGCTACCAGAGTCAGCCAAAAGACTTACAGTTCCTTTTCCCAGAGCAATTTCACAGTGAGGTTTCTCTAACTTTGTTGTACTTTCTCTTTTTAAATTCGTGCAAGCCTCACCAATTTTTGATACATCAGAATCATAGTGTTCCACTGACCCAATAACTTGTGAAGGATCTTCCACAGTTTCAACAGAAAGAAACAACTCTTCTTTTTGTTCTTCGCCATTCTCTATTTCTTTGATACTAGCATTTTTAGTGTATCCCTTCGATCTACAAGCCTTTGCCAGATGACCCCTCTTTCCACATATTCTGCATGTTGCATTCCTCGCACCACATGCAAAGCTTGAACTTACATGACCCGGACATCCACACCTATAGCAAATTAGGACTACCTGTCCTCTGCGCAGGTCCTCGTCGCCAAAATATGTAGTAATCCATTCAAAAGTTGAATTAAGATGACTTTTATTCAGTACAAGTCAAGTACAGCAACCATCAGCAAACCCACAAATACTGGTTTAAATTGGAACATTCACATTGATGCAATTCCACTGCATCATGACCGCATCATCTAATTCTAACCATTACCACAAGATGCAAATAGCTTTGAATGTGCAAACGAAACCCATTTTCTTCTGCACTGTTTATATAGCGCAAACTCGACCAAAAGGTATTGGAGTGCTTTATGTGAGCACCAGTTACATTACACATGGACATATTCTTTTTTTAGGTACAGTGAGATTAAGTGATTTGCGAGAATCACAGGATGAGACAAGGTCAAGACTCAGGCCTGATTCCTCAGTTTGGAAAGTCAGCAACTCTGAAGTAATGCCACATCTTCTCCTCTACCCATGCTAACTCTATGGGGAGAAACCTTTAAATGTATATTTCTTACATGAAAGCCATTTCAAAGTGCTGCCATGCTGTCAAATCACTGGACGGGGCACAGAGAGAAAATTATTTGACCAGAATCAAACAGTTGGTTAAATCAGTAGAGCCAAGACTGCAGTACATTCCTACTTGGGGCAAAGGCTAGATATGTACCACTGTACTGCGTTTAGGTAACTACTCCATGTGGCTGGGCACTAAGCATGGGCGAATTTTGCAAATCTGGCGTTTTTGAATTTTGCAAATTTGAGAACTCGCAATCCACAAAATCCGCGAATTCTCGCCAATTTGCGGATTTTTTTTTTGCGTTCGCAAGGATTTCTGCCAGTTCGCGAGGGTTTTGTACCAGTTCGCAATTGCGAAATTACATGTCGGCTCGCAACGGTCGCGATTATGTTGTTTCTACGTCTGGTTCATCATCACAGGTTCCCAGCACCCTCTGTTTCACCCCTGCCACCCTCTGTTTCACCCATGCCACCCTCTGGTACATCAATGCCACCCTCTGGTTCATCATCACTGTAGATTATGGGGGGAAAAAGCAAGCACACCTGCCCTGCTTCAACTGACATGAATTAATTTGGGGTTGATTTATTAATGTGTCACTGTTTTAAAATTCCAGTCTGGCACCTGCTTCCTTATCTGTAATTTGCTTTCTGTTGCAGTGCAATTTTTTTTCCAGGACCTTTGTGGCCTACTTGTAGCTATTCTATGCGCCTGCTGTGAGGGTCAGAGCAGGGTCATTCAATTGTTGCAACTAGCAACTGAACTCTGGAGGGGCCCCAGTCAGGAAGCACTACAGGGAATGGTTACTAATGTTGAGTTTGAACTTTTGCACCTGCTGAATGCTTTCACTTTTGCAAAACTCGTTTTTCTGCAGAACAGCATTACAGCAACTGTAATGCCCCAAACAAGCTTACTTGTGAAAGTTGATTTCTAATCCAAAAGTGATCCAAAGAAAGTCAAAAGGCCTCAAATCCAAAAAAGTGCAGGCAAATGTCAACCTGAGGAGTTATTCTGATAAAAATCATCATTTTCAGAAGGTCTATGCTGCTTGCTAGTGGATTTCTTGTGCAGAATTGCAATTTTTGTAATTTTGCGAGTGCGAGATTGTTGCTGCCCGCTGCACCTACATGTTCGCAATTGCGAACTTACACCACACGCCGCAAAATTGTATCACCAAGGAAAAAATCAACTGCGTGTGAATTTGCGGATTTTCGGTAAATTCGCGAGCGTTCGCGGATTGCGAATTTACCGAAAATCCGCAAAAACCGCGAGCGAGACGGATTTTCCGCCCATGCTTACTGGGCACCAAGGTTATATCCAGTCCATTTATTAAATCACACTGACTAGAAGTTTTAACACAGACTCAAAATACTCTCAATCGTCCCAAAAAAGGGAGCAGCAGAGCAAGAAATTCAGAAAAGGGAATGCCCAAGAGCACGCAATTTGAGGCTGGGATTTAAAACTTCTCCTGCTGGTTCAACATTCCAACTAGTCGACCAGATCACCACTGGGGTGTCAGTGATTCTGATGGCAAGACAAAGGGGCTTCCCCTCCCAGGGAATTGTTACTTTGTTATGGGCCCTGCCCAGCTTTAAAACACAGAGTGTATTTCTATCATAAAGCTGAGATTGGTTGTCAAATATACATGGCTAAGATCCTGGTCCAGAGTAACCAGTGGACCAGGTCCTGTGGCAGAGGGTACTTACTGGACTTTATGCGTGGTTTCTATTTACCACTGGTGTTTCATATCTAGAGACAATTTTATTCTAATTGGATATCAAAGTTTTTGCAGTAGCGAGCAGTCAAGGCTTATTCCAGGAGGTGGTAAAGGGATTAGAACTCAAGTATAGTATGAAGATAATTAAGCTTAATAAACTCACTCTTCAGCTGAGTTATCTTTTAACAGGGCCTGCTTTAGAGGGAGGGATTTAGAATAAGAAAAAACAAAATCCACTATGTGACTCATAGTGCCCTTATTTCCCAATGCACATCTTCTGATGCCTCTACACACACAATGTGCCTCCACATCTGCATTGTGTCTCAAAGGCAAAAACTGACCTGTGAAGGGATAATGCAAAATTGGACACCTTACTTGGCCCTCACAGCAAAGGCTGGGGACTAAGACTGTGAGGCCCCCAGAAGGGAACTCACCTCTTCTGGGCCTTGAAGCACCAAACCATAGATTTGATGTCAGGGGCACTAGACCAAATCCCATGGGTCTTGAAGCACTAGACCATAGCTGAAAGGCCAAGAAGATGGAACCACCCTCCCCTTGGCCTTGCAGCTTAGGCTCATGGTGGGGTGGTCCACATCTTGAAGCCATGGTGTAGCACATTTTAAGAGCCCAATGTTCCCATATGATGGCTTTACTGTACTGTGCGGGGGAATAGCAATCCGTAGTGCAGCAAGTGCTGTGGCACCAGGCTCAGGCATATTAAGAGCCCAATGTTCCCATACTATGGCTTAACTGTACTGTGCAGCCAGTGGATGAGGGTGAGGGATGCTTTCACTTTGCACCATGGCACCATTGCAGTGCTATGTCCCTCCCTTTCATGGGCCTCACAGCCATGTTCCAGAGCTGTGGGGCCTGCGTGAGGCCCTCCCTCCCCTGGGCATCACAGCCATGGTTGGACACACACACAAGGAGGCACCCACCTATGAGCTTAGCAGCACTGGAACATAGCTATGTGGCCCATGGATCCTCCCTCAGGGGTTGTAGCTAACAAGAGAGCAGCAGGTGCAGTGGTACTAGGGCTCAAGTCTGTTAGGAACCCAATGCACCCAAATTATGGCTGCGTTTTACTGTCTGGCCTCATTTTCTTGCATTAGGGTCCATGGTAACTGAGGTATAAGAATCACGGATCCACTTGTGAAAGGTTCTTGATGTAAATTTATTCCATAGAAAGAAGAACAGCTTAACATCCACACGAGTCTGCACTGCTTCCCAGTCAGCCTCCAACTGCCATCCCCATAGAACCCTTAACCAACCTACCAAACAAGTATTCTAAGAATACTGCTAAAACATTCTTAAGCCTGACGTGATACAATAATAAAGATACCACACACCTCCCCCCTTTGAAAACAAAACAAAAAAATACATTAAAAGACTCCCAAAAAATGAAGAAAAAAAAACGGAATAATAAATTAAAATCTAACAAAATCTTTCATTTTAACAGATACACATTCGATACGTGAACTTCTCCTTACAACAATTTCTTGTTCATTAGAAGCGGAAGTTGTCCTTGTTACAATTTCATGTTCATTGAGTGTTGGTGTACATTCTAAGGGAACAACATCTTTATTTACAATGGAATTATTTACCACTTCTGTGTTATGATTATTTACCACCGCTGTGTTATTACTAGCAAGTTCTGTATTGTTAGCAATGTCCAGTGTATTTCCAAAGTTATGAAAATTATCCATAAAATTCTGAACATTCTCTCCTTCAACGCTCTTTGAAAGTTTAGGAACTGACTGAGATTTTAACAGTTGTGAATCATTAGACAACCTATCAGATCTATACATTGATACTCGTCTAAAATTCCATATTTTGCCACCTTCTACTCTGTCCGCCTGACTGAAAACTTCAATGACCCTCAAAGGATCAGACCATTTAGACTCGTACTAAGTCACCTATGCGAACTTTATGATTAGTGACCCGATGCTTATTAGCATTCTTAAACGTTTTCTCTTGGTATTTCTTAACACATTCCCTTATTTTAGAAAAATTCAATCCAGACTCATCAAATTCATTAGACTTCAACCACCATGGCAACAATTTATATCCAGGCTTTCTACCCCTTAACATTTCAAAAGGTGAACAACCCATGACTGAATTAGGAGAAGTACGATAAGTAAGAAATGTAGCACATAACGCTTTTCTCCAATCCATACCACTCTTCACAGCCAATTGAATAGATTCCTTAATAACTCTATTAAAGCGCTCAACTTGATCATTGGCCTGAGGGTTATAATTTGAAACTCTCTTGTGAACTATGCCATGTTTCTTAAAGAACAACTCACTTTCTTTACTTTTGAATTGCGTGCCGTTGTCAGAAATTATTTCTGAAGGTAAACCTTCACGGCTAAACAAATTATTAAGAAATTCTATAACCTGAATCAAATTAATCTTTTCAACAATTTTGATTTCAGGCCACTTAGAAAAATAGTCCACTAAAACCAAACCAAATACCTCCTTGGAAGGAGTAAGACTTAAAGACCTAATTAGATCAATCCCTAATTTTCTCCACTGTCCCTGGGAAAATAGGAGAAACTTCCACTGATAATGGTTTGACCGATTTGTCACTTCCTGAACATGGAACACATTCCCTGACCCATCTATCAACCATACCATCAATACTGGGCCACCAATAGAATTCTCGTAAACGCCTCTTAGTAGTAGATATACCCAAGTGACCTTCATGAGCGATCCTAATCAGATTTTCTCGGACTCCACATGGAGGAACAATTTTGTCCCCTCTGGTAATGATCTTTTGTGAACAAATAAGTTCATCTTTAATTTTGAAAAATGAACTTAATTCCCCAGTTAATTTCCTTTCCTCTGGCCAACCATTCTTTAAACATTTCTCAACAGACCATAAAACGTCATCTTCAGACATAGCTTTCAACCATATTTCTTCCGAGATGACTTCAGCATCGACAGCTACACCTCCATTGATATCTTCCATAGTATAGGCTACATCACATTCTTCCATTAAATAAGTTACATCATGTGACTGAGGTAAAGGTAAACTAGACATGCAATCCGCATGTAAATTTAACCGTCCTGGAATATACTTTGCACTACACTGATATTCTTGTAGTTTAGCTGCTAATCTGGCTAACCGAGCAGTCAACATCCTACCACCACCTGCAGCCAACATATTCACCAAAGGTTTATGATCTGTTCTGAGTTGGAACTAGGTGCCCCATAAAAATTGCCGAAAAAGTTGAGCAGCCTAAGTGCAAGCTAACAGTTCTTTTTTGATAGTTGAATAATTGTACTCAGCACCTCGTAATGTCCTAGATGCATATGATACAATGTTTTCTTCACCAGAATACTTTTGCAATAACACAGCACCCAAGCCCTTATTACTGGCATCCACAGCTACTATACATTCCTTCCCAATTGTAAAAGGCTTCAAAAATGGGGCAGAGCAAATTTCTTCTTTCAATACCTCAAATTCTTTCTGTTGTTCATTACCCCACTCAAATTTTGCATTTTTCTTAAGCAATAATCGTAACGAAGATACTTTAGATGCATAATTCTGAACAAACTTGCTAAAATATTCCGTTAATCCCAAAAAAAGAAAATATTTGCTCCTTATTAATAGTTGCAGGTGCTTTGTAAATACTAGAAATGTGGTCAAATTTAGGTTTATTAACTTCACTAGATATCTCATGGTCCAAATATTCAACCGTGTCCTGTCTGAACTTACATTTAGAAAACCTGAGTGTAAGTTCTTTTATCTGCATTTTATTCAAAACTTCTTTCAAGTTATTATCATGTTTCTCAGAATTTTTCCCAAAAACTAAAATATCGGCCTGGAAGGCAATTGCCCCGCTACAACCTTCTAACATTTCTTTCATAAGCCTTTGAAAAACAGATGCAGCACTAGCCAAGCCAAATGGCATTCGTAAAAAACGATACATCCCTTCTGTGTTATGAAGGCCGTCAGGCTTTTGGATTCATCATGCAACACAACCTGATGATAAGCACTTGCGAGATATAGGGTTGAAAAAACACAAGCACCCGAAAGTGTGGAAATAAGTTCACGAATTTTAGGCAATGGATGTCTGTCCGTCCAGATCTCCTTGTTCAAACTGCGAAGATCCACGCCCAGACGGAGATCACCATTGCTCTTAAGTGAAAGAACCACTGGAGAAAACCTTGGCGAGGATTCTATGGGCTCAATAATATTTGATTTTACCAAATCATTTAACATATCCTTTAACTTATCACGATATGCTAATGGTACATTCCGCACCCTGTGTCTTACTGGAGTTGCAGAGTTCTTAAGTATTATTTTATGTTTAAATTCAGCATAATCTTCTAGGTTTTTTCAAATACCTTTGGAAACATTTTCTTAATGTCAGGCACTAAATCCTCATTGTCACATGACACTATGTATAGAGAAGGTGAAGCATTGGGGTCAAGTTTAATACCCATTTCCTTTTGATGGGGCCAACCCAATATAGAAACACCCTTCCGAGCTATATGCACCTTCCTCTTAGTAGTTCTCTCTTTGAAACCAAGCTCAGCCCAAATGAAACCTTCTAAATCAATTTCATGTCCGGAATAACTACCTGGCCTGATATCTGGTCTAAAGTATTTCCTATTTCCCCACAATCTCAAACACATCTTTGCCAATTATAGAATACCAAACACATGAGTCAACCATCATAGATACATTTTTCCCATCAATTGATATAATGCACAATGGAAACCCTTTACAATTGTCGCTAGAAACACATGAAATGCAATTAAATTCACTAAATTCTTCAGCAATATTTTCTTTAGACATAGCTTTCAACCGTATTTCTTCCAAGATGACTTCAGCATCGACAGCTACACCTCCATTGATATCTTCCATAGTATAGGCTACATCACATTCTTCCATTAAATTAGTTACATCATGTGACTGAGGTAAAGGTAAACTAGACATGCAATCCGCATGTAAATTTAACCGTCCTGGAATATACTCTGCACTACACTGATATTCTTGTAGTTTAGCTGCTAATCTGGCTAACCGAGCAGTCAACATCCTACCACCACCCGCAGCCAACATATTCACCAAAGGTTTATGATCTGTTCTGAGTTGGAACTAGGTGCCTCATAAAAATTGCCGAAAAAGTTGAGCAGCCTAAGTGCAAGCTAACAGTTCTTTTTCGATAGTTGAATAATTGTACTCAGCACCTCGTAATGTCCTAGATGCATACGATACAATGTTTTCTTCACTAGAATACTTTTGCAATTACATAGCACCCAAGCCCTTATTACTGGCATCCACAGCTACTATACATTCCTTCCCAATTGTAAAAGGCTTCAAAAATGGAGCAGAGCAAATTTCTTCTTTCAATACCTCAAATTCTTTCTGTTGTTCATTACCCCACTCAAATTTTGCATGTTTCTTAAGCAATAATCGTAACGAAGATACTTTAGATGCATAATTCTGAACAAACTTGCTAAAATATTCCGTTAATCCCAAAAAAAGAAAATATTTGCTCTTTATTAATAGGTGCAGGTGCTTTGTAAATACTAGAAATGTGGTTAAATTTAGGTTTATTAACTTCACTAGATATCTCATGGTCCAAATATTCAACCGTGTCCTGTCTGAACTTACATTTAGAAAACTTGAGTGTAAGTCCTTTTATCTGTATTTTATTCAAGACTTCTTTCAAGTTATTATCATGTTTCTCAGAATTTTTCCCAAAAACTAAAATATCGGCCTGGAAGGCAATTGCCCCGCTACAACCTTCTAACATTTTTTTCATAAGCCTTTGAAAAACAGATGCAGCACTAGCCAAGCCAAATGGCATTCGTAAAAAAATTATACATCCCTTCTGGTGTTATGAAGGCCGTCAGGCTTTTGCATTCATCATGCAACACAACCTGATGATAAGCACTTGCGAGATCTAGGGTTGAAAAAACACAAGCACCCGAAAGTGTGGAAATAAGTTCATGAATTTTAGGCAATGGATGTCTGTCCGTCCAGATCTCCTTGTTCAAACTGCGAAGACACACGCCCAGACGGAGATCACCATTGCTCTTAAGTGAAAGAACCACTGGAGATAACCATGGAGAATTCTATGGGCTTATTAATATTTGATTTTACCAAATCATTTAACATATCCTTTAACTTATTAAGATATGCTAATGGTACATTCCGCACCCTGTGTCTTACTGGAGTTGCAGAGTTCTTAGTAGTTCTCTCTTTGAAACCAAGCTCAGCCCAAATGAAACCTTCTAAATCAATTTCATGTCCGGAATAACTACCTGGCCTGATATCTGGTCTCAAGTATTTCCTATTTTCCCACCATCTCAAACACATCTTTGCCAATTATAGAATACCAACCATCATAGATACATTTTTCCCATCAATTGATATAATGCACGATGGAAAACATTTACAATTGTCGCTAGAAACACATGAAATGCAATTAAATTCACTAAATTCTTCATTAATATTTTCTTCATCAAACGTAACACAATTCACTTTTTGAGATGATCGACACATTTTTCCAAAGTAACCAGTTTTCTTACATTTAACGCAAATTTTGTTCAACACTGGACAATTCTTAAAATTCCCAATGTGATCAAAACTACTACATCTCTAACAGATTATAAAATTACGTTTGTTTCCAAATGTATTATCTTTCGAGACACCTTCTTTTTTAAATGGGAATGACGTTTTCTTTTGAACCACTTGACTTTTCACAATAGAGACTTCCAGCACAGAGTCTTGCACTTTGACAGATAAACCTTGAGCTTGACCTCTAATTTCATTCACAAATTTCTTCGACTGTTCAATTCCTTTAGCAATATTGACTACAGCTTTAAGAGAAGACTCTGTTCCTAGCAATAGCCTTTCTTGTATTTTCTTACTTTTGGTCTTCATCATTATTTGATCTCTTAACACTTGTGTATAGGTATTAGTATCGAAAGCACAAGATCCAGCTAAAGCACGTAAAGCAGATACATAGTTCTCAATAGACTCATCGTCTCTCTGTGATCGCGAATAAAATTTAAAACGTTCCATTACTGTGTTATTTATTTTCCAAATCTGGTGCTTAATTGTTTAATCACAATTTCAAAGACATCAGTTTCATCAGAATCTTCTAATGGAGGTAAATCTGAAAATTATTTAATACCTTGACCACCTAAACTATATCATAACAGGTCAATTCTTCTTTTAGATGAGCAACCATCTTCTTCAAGGACTTCAACATAAGCTAAGAACATGGGATATCACAATCCCATTCTATTTTAGGTTCCCCAGCAGTAGGTAGAAAATGTGGTGGAGCAATTACATTTGACATAGTGAAAAGAATTTAATTTAATAATATACAATATACTTAGAAATATACTAAATAGTAATAATGATGTTTTGAAAGATATCGCCCACTGAATAAACACTAACAATGCCCACTAGACTAATAGACAGGCTGCTTGAGCACAGAGAAGAAATCTTACTAAAAGATGTAGAAAACGAACTAAAAGAAAATTTGTGTAGAAAAGTTCAAAATTGTATTTACTTAAAAAAGAAGCGTGCGCATCGGTGTAATTATTAACTTGAAAGAAAATGTGCGCATCGCTGTAGTACGCACAATGATTGAGGATGAAGTTGTGTTATAGAATATACAGAACAAGTTGTAAATCAGCCAATTCAAAATGGCCGACAACGTAGCCAGTGCGTATGACGTCAAATCCCAGAATGCACTCCGTTCCACAATCCTTTGCGGTATGACGCTGCAAAATGCTGAAAGAGGAACGCAACACCAAGCTCCGAATTCTTCAAGCAAGTATTCAGAAATGACCATTGAGGTACGGTAAATATTTTTAAATGAACGACTCGATTGGAACCGAGTACGACTAAAATGTGATCTGATAAGCAAGATTCCCGCTAGGATATCAGCCGCAGGTGCTTTCAACACACGTAAAATAAATAAGGACAGCCGCAGTTGCTATCGAAGCAATTAAAATACAGTTTAACTACAATTTCTCTTTATATAGCATTAATAGAAAACCACGTCAATTCGAATGTCATATCAAGGGTACCACAGCCGCTGGTGCAATCAAAGCACAACAGTATACTAAACTGCCGCTGGTGAATTCACGCACTACATTTAAAATCAAATAGGTACCTTGAAAAAGTGAATGCTGTCCTCAAACTGTCTGGAAGTACACCCACTTGTCGCCAATATGAGGTAAAAGAATCACATATGCACTTGTGAAAGGTTCTTGATGTAGATTTATTCCATAGAAAGAGGAACAGCTTAACATCCACACAAGTCTGCACTGCTTCCCAGTCAGCCTCCAACTGCCATCCCATAGAACCCTTAACCAACCTACCAAACAAGGAATCTAAGAATACTGCTAAAACATTCTTAAGCCTGACGTGATTCAAAAATGAAGATACCACAGTAACATTACTATGTCACTGGTCTTATCCCATGTACCGCACAGCCATGATCCAGAGCTGCTCTGCAGCTCACTCAAGGCCCACCCTCACCTAGGCCTCCCTGTCATCGTCCAATGCTGAGAGGCTCAAGGGAGGGAGTCTGCTGCCCTGGGCTTTGCTGCACAGATTAAGGAACTCCGTGCTCAGGGAAAGAGGCTCCATCTGAAGGCATAGCTATCAATAGTGTAGGAAGCGCAATGGGACCATGGCCTTGTGGGATTATGTGTACAATGCACCCAAATTAGGCCTGTATTTTACTGTCAAGTGTGTGACCAGAGGGTAGTGGGGAGTCACAATTAACCTTGCTTGCCCTACACCTTGCAGCCACGATCCTGTTCTGCGAGGCCCAAGCATCATTCTCCCCCTTCGACCATGGTCAAGTGCTCTGAGGCCTACCAAAGTAGGGAGGCAGGGTGCAGGATTGTTCTTCATTTTAGATATTTGTCCTGCATCCAGCAGCCAGCTCCTGTTGGTGCCAAATGTCCAACTTTTTTTGGGTTGCCAAGGGACTGATGTAGTCAAACATGCTAATCAATTGGGGGTGCAAACAAATAGTTTAGCTGGCAAGGCTGAAGCAGCTCATCCTAGTAGGATGCCACAATACTGTTTCTGGGAACTAGACATGTGAGGCAAGTGGCCAGCATTTGCTGACAAATGGGAGGCAAGACTTGTACAACAGCACTAGTATAATATATTTCTATGTAGTAGAAGTTGAAAATATTTATACTTATTTTATTAGTTTTAATATTTCTTGTTGTTTTGTTTTGATATCTGCACCAAAAAAGTTGCTTCATGCAAAGTAGTTCAACAGTAGTCAATTGATGTCACTTCCTGTGATCTCCTTTCATGTGATTTCATGCTGTTTGCAAATTAGAGGGGCCCCACACATTCCCTTTCTGCCCAGGTCCCCAGAAATCCAAGGACCGGCCCTTTCTTTACATTGCTAACTAGTTTCCAGCATGGTCAGCCTCATATCCCAGTGAGGCAGCGGTGCACCATGGATCCTGTCCCTGAGCTCTGTACTTTGATGGGGAATATCTCCGAAATATTGCGGAGCACCTCTCGTTGGCTCGGCGATTTTAAGAGCACATTGAGGTAAGCACACAGGGTGAGCACGAAAAGCAGGGAAGGGAGGAATGCACTGCTGTCCACAGTGCAAGGCCTTTCTTCACTACATGCATTTAACCAGTCTTTTACATTTTAATGTTCTGTCTAGATCATTTATGCCCTCTGTGAATTTGTAATTTGCGAATAAACTTTGACGCTGGAATATAATTCATTGCTTGCACTTATGTCACTCAGTATGACACTTATGAGACAGCCACTGCTGGCCTGAACCGCCTACAATGTTATCCTTAATCTTCATGTTTAAGATGCTGTTATTTCACTCTGTCATCATCCTGAAGCTTCTGCGGTTTATTTCGCCAATAAATCCATCTTTGTGTGCTTCAGAAATTTCATTAAATGTGATCTAACAGAATATTAGCCAAATTGAAATATATAACGCCTATCTTCCCGAAGGCAATTTATTGCACACCTGTGTTTAGCAATGTGTGTGCATCCATTTACTCAGTGACATGCCTAACGCAGATACAGGCCAATTCTGACCTTTTTACAGTGAGCATGGACCAAGTGCATTAAAATTGCAGTTGATAAATAATCAGAGGAGTCCCCTGAGGCTAGAAGGAGGAAACACTGATGGCCTGCTGCAGATGAATATAATTTGCATCACAATATTTATTTTCAAATCTAGTTCATCTCCTCATTATTAATTTGTGCTTGTTTGTGCAAATATAATTCATATCACCCCTATTTTAAAGCATCTATACCTTTTTGTCTTTTTTTGCGGGTCTCAATCACTCTTTTGTAGTGACCTGTTCTCCAGGGGCTGCGAAATACACTTTCCATACAGTTAACAGATGTTTCTCACGTGTAGAGAAGTACTCCATTTGCCACATGATTATTGCTCTCCTGCAGATGTTATGGCTCTGGGCTAGTGTTGCCCTTCTGACCTGAAAGGGTGACTTCAAGAGAGGAGTGGGCAGTCAGACTTAAGGCTCGGCCTTTAGTTCAAGTGATATCACAGGGTCAAGAATCAGTGGAATAATGTCACAGAACGTGACGTCACAGAAAGTGACATTAACTGATATGTGTTACAGTGCGGAGGGCACCGAACAGACAGAAGTGAGAGTGAGAGCAAATACCCATTCATGGATTTAAATTCTGAGGCACTGATCCTGGTGTAAGCATGGGTAAATGCTTTTTGAAAATGGGGGTCTAATACTGTGGAAGAGGGAATCATGAAGGTTGGTACTGGGAGAAAAGCAGGGTAAGCGAGGCCTGGCCGTGGGACCAGCACTAGGGAGGCAAATTACAAAGTATGGTTTGAAAGGCCTGGTTATGGGACAGCTGGTTTAAGCACTTAAACTGACAATTAGGGATAAGTAAAGGGACATTGAAGGTTAATTCATGTGGGAGACGTTCCTCTTGCTCTCTCATACCCTTTTGTCCTTCATTCTATTTCTATCTCTTTCCTTCCTACTCCCCTGGTTGTCACCCCGCTCTCTTGCTTTGCTTTTCTCCCCACGAACCCTTTATCGAGCTTCCTTACTTTCCCTTTCTCCATTCCACAAGCCTATGTTTTCTTCCCCATCATTGTCCTGCCCATACTCCCTCCCCCCCCATACAGATCCCTCTCCTATCCCCTCCGTCATCATTCCCTCAAAGATCTAAATCTGTGACATTATTACTGTACCTAACAAATCCATAAGGATGTGCACCAAACAAAAACAACAACCCCCCTGTCTATACTTGTATGGAGTTTAAAAAGTCCAATTTCAAGTTACCCCACTTAAAATAATTGCATCAGTAGCTACCGAATACTGGTTCTAAATATAACCTTCAAACTCTCCTTAAACCTTTACTAATGGCAACCCCCACATCAATAATGATCTACCTACATCTCACATTAAGTTGGGATTAGTAAACACTCCATCACTACCAACGCATGAAAAATAAAGTGCTGACTTGTTAACACAATATAAACTTGACATATTCTGTTTTTCGGAAATCGGATTCCAAGAACGACATTTTCTGCACACATTTTCTGCACTCACTAAAGCTATTCCCTGAAGAAACCTGCTTTGAAGATGTGCCAGACCTGGTGACAGACGCGGTGGAGTAGCTATTAGTTCAGTTTTAGTTTATAAATTAATTCGGTTTCCATACAAAAAAAACCCTAAAAGCACATGCAAAAACTCAAAGATTTCATCACAGGGTCCCATGATTTCATATGACCTCGATCAAAAAATAAAAAAAAACATGCAAACAACATTATGGGACATATTTACGTCTTCTGGCGCATCTCTGCAAATCAGCAGGGATGCGCCAGAACAGATGTGTCACGTAATCCCCCCTTGCGCCACCACAGATGCGTCGCATTTACAATGCGGCGCACGATGGTGCAAGGAGGGGCAGATGCATGACGCATCTTGAGGCGCACGGGCGGCGCATTGATGGAGTCAAGTCGCAAGCGCGACGCAACTCCTGCAATGCACAGGGACCGCCCATACGCAACATGGTGCCTCACTTCTTATCCCTGCTTCAAACAAGTGTAAGGATTTAACGCAGCAGCGTCGTAAAACTGACTCCGTGAAATCTTGTAGATTTCACGGAGTCAGTTTTACGTGGCTTTCCTGTGAGGGAATGCCCACCATGCGACAGAACGCCCACATGAAACCTGACGCATTTTTCATGTGGCGCAGGGCTTTACAACGTGACGCATCTGCCTAGATGCGTCACGTTGTAAATAAGTCGCAACGTGGTGCAAGGTTTACGCCGCCGCTGCGTCAAAAAAGTGATGCAACGGCGGCATAAAAGTGTCACAAGGGGCTTGTCAATCTGCCCCTAGGTGTTTGTAGACTGCCCTAAAAATAACAGGTAGCTACTAATACAATAAATAGATCATTTAAAATCCAAAACGTATTCACAATCTCCCAGTCGCTTACGAATATGAATGGCTTGGACAATAAAGGAAGAAGAACCCCCCTTTTTTCTCGGCCCCCTTGACGAAACCCCCCCAAATTTTTAAGGGCTGCTCAGAAACAAAATGTGTCATTTTCCTGAAAATTTCAGCCTATCCCGTCCACAAACGCCAAAGTTATTCGACATAGAATTTTCAAAAATCCCATAGGAAAAAAATCCTAACTATATATACCTACTGGCGACCGCCAGTAGGTAATATATATATATATATATATATATATATATATATATATATATATATATATATATATATATATATATATATATATATATATATATATATATATATATATATATATATATATATATACATATATGATCAAGGGCAGAGGGCTTCCCGAAACGTGTCTGGCCGTACTTTGTGCATGTGAGGAGGAAGCTGTACTGTGTTGCCAGCCTGCACAATAAAGAAGTAAAACTCTCTTATTTGGGGCATTTCTTCAGGGGCAACCTTGTGTGGATTTGTATGTAGCGGCTGGCCCAGCCGCTGACATGCCCAGCTGCTCTTCGAGCGGACCGCCTGCATCGGATTCCCCTACTGTTTGGTACAGAAGGGCCAGTGTGTGGGAGCAGAAAGGCAACGGAGGCAAGATCTTCCCCCATTGAGCGACCCACTTGGGTAAAAGACTTTGTTTTTTTGCAAAATCTCGGGGGCACCCACTGTGGTTTAATCTGGAGAACTACACGGACCAGGAGGCCTTGCGGCCACGCCCACTGGGGTGAGGTCCTTTATCAGATGCTCCTCAGTGCCTGTAGATTTCACTGCGTCAGTTTTACGTGGCTTTCCTGCAAGGGAATGCCCACCATGCGACAGAACGCCCACATGAAACCTGACGCATTTTTCATGTGGCGCAGGGCTTTACAACGTGACGCATCTGCCTAGATGCGTCACGTTGTAAATAAGTCGCAACGTGGTGCAAGGTTTACGCCGCCGCTGCGTCACAAAAGTTATGCAACGGCGGCATAAAAGTGTCACAAGGGGCTTGTCAATCTGCCCCTAGGTGTTTGTAGACTGCCCTAAAAATAACAGGTAGCTACTAATACAATAAATAGATCATTTAAAATCCAAAACGTATTCACAATCTCCCAGTCGCTGACAACTCAAATGACATCACTGACAACATCACTGATGACGTCATTCATGTGATAATACGATGAATCTGTTTAGACTCTAATATAACCTTAGATACACTCAGTGTAAACAGACACTCACAGATTGTCACTTATCCATAGAGTTACTCATACACCTAGTCAGTCATGCAAAGAATCAATCACACCTCCATTTCCTCAACTATACAGTTATACACATCTTACTTATTGAAACTTATTCTAACACATATTTACTCTCTTATACAATCACTGATACAAGTTTTCAATGATCCATGCAGCCACTCACAAATTCACTAGCTATTATACACAGTAATTTATATATCTCAACTCTCACATGCACTGTGTTTTACATATGTACTTACTTTGACATATAGCACTGAGATATCCATTTACTCACCAATACACTCATGCACACAGTCAACCACCCATACAGCTGTTTCCAGTGATGTCATTTGAGTTGTCATCAGTGATGTCATCAGTGATGTCACTGACCATGTCATGAATGATGTAATATGGGACATCATCAGCAGTGGATTGCGGGTGCGCGATATATAGTTAGTGCATCTAACTATATATGCGAATTTCAATGGTTTTGTGCGAGTAAAATAAGGTTTTGAAAATGCTAATCCCTAACTATATATGGTCTATAACCTATGGTTTTTTCAGTGAATTTTCAAGGTTTTGTAAATGCTAATTCCTAACTATATCTGGTCTATAACCTATGTTTTTTTTCAGTGAATTTCAATGGTTTTTTAATAGCAAATATCAAAAGCTGTAAAATGTATTCTTTTTTTTTTTCTTTAAAGTACGCTCCCCGGTTCGCTTACTGGTGCGCGTACCGGGCCTCCCCCTGCGAATTTTTTTTTAAAAAAATTTCTTTATTTTTGCATGTATCAGCATCCTAATCCCCCCTCCGAAAACCTAGAGGGTCACAAAGTGTCTACCGTGCCCCCTTCTACCCATTCTGAACATTGTTTGTCCTCCATTTTGTGTCTCAATTCTACCAATACTCAAAATGGAGGACTCCCGTAACGCTGCCGGTTTGCGTACCGGGGAGCGCACCGGTAAGCGCTCGATAAAAAAGGTGGGAAAGTAATTTACAGAAAAACCACTACAGACACTTTCATCAAATATAGAATAGCCCCTACTACATAGCAGTCCCTACCATTTCCCCAAATTTGATGGAATTTCATTGTGAAAATTATGCTGTAAGCCTGATTAAATATCCTGAGTTAAATTACCTAACCAAAACACTTATGAAGTGTTAGAATTGACAACCAATCAAAATGCTACTTTCAATATCTTCTATTATTTCATGACATTTGATTGGTTATGTACCTGAATATATACAAAGAAAGAGAGAGAAACACAGCCATTTTGACTACTACTTCTTGAAGTACATATCAAGTACATTTCAACTGATAACTTAAAGTTCTATTTGAAAGGTAAGATGTTATTTTAAAAACTGAAGTATGTTCTGTACTGTAAGTTAATTAGGAAAACATTTTCTGATAGTTATATACTATCCCTCTGTAATACTTATAGAATAAAATAGACTTCTCTGTTTTAGTTATGGATGGAGTTAGACTTGTCTTGTATAATTAAGAATTGACTTAGAGTTTATCACATACATTTTTTGATATGTCTACTTCTAGTTTGATACCATACACTGCCCAACGAAAAAATCACTGTTTAAAAAACCAAACTACCTGTCTGTACTTAAACCCAACAGTGCCCTATCTGTACTGATATATTTTTTTAAAATTCATTTTACAGCATACAAAATGGAAGGAGAGCAGAAAAATAACATGGAAATTGTTGCAGAATGCAACCAAGACACAGAACATGATTCAGAATTCTTTGATGAATCAATGGACATAGAACTTCTGCAATGTGTTGAAGCTGTGGATTTCTTAATTGAAAATGAGTCAAAATCTGACCAAGAATTATTAGAAGTTCTTAATTTTGAAAATAAATCAGAAAAATAAATTTATATATAATAATTCAAAAATTGTTTGAGAAATTATTCATTTTTATATGTATTTTTTAAACTAGTAGCAAATTGATTTTAATGTAAAATCAGACTTTAAATATACTGTGCAACTTTAAGTTTGCTCATAGTTACTTCCTTTCTTCCACTATATCATCTCCAATGTGTATTTAACATCTCTTCATCATCTCCTGCCTCCATTGTCTTTCTGCTTTCCTGACAGACTACGCTATGAATTCCATATACCTCTATAACTTCTGAAACAACCTGCAAGATATCTACAAAGGAAACAATGTATTTTTATTTTTAGACTCTGCATTGGTACCTACATGTTGGTACTTAAATAAAATAAATTAAAAAAAAACAAAAATAACAATCAATAAACATACAATATTTGAACATTCTTTCATCCTATTTTCAAAATATTACGCTTCCCGGACCGCTTCCCGGTGCGCATACCGAGCGCTCCCCCCGCAAAAAAACGATATAAAAATTATTATTTTTTAACCCCGCGAGGCCCTTTTAAAGCCCCCTCATCAAACCTAGGGAGTCAGGGAGGATGTACTCTGCCCCCTTATGCTCATTTCCCCCTTTGTTTTTGCCACCTCTTGTGTCTCGATCCTACCGAGACACAAGATGGCGGCCACTCTAGACTGTTTAGAATGTTTACAGACACCGGAAAGCCAATCAGCTTCGCTTCGCGAAGTTCCGTTACGCGTCAGGTACGCGAACCGGAGCGCTAACCGGAGCGCTGTCACAGATATATCTGTTTTTTAAAACGTTAATTTCTCAAAATCCACTGGAGCACATATATTGAGACATAGCAAAGGCACGTCGGGCAAACCATATCTACAATTTTGCCAAGTTTCGTGTAAATCCATTCAGCCGTTCGAGCTAAAAGTGAGTCCAACCGCCCTATGGAAAACTCAATGTTAAAAACGTGTTTTGGGACCCCCCTTTTTTCTCGGCCCCCTTGACGAAACCCCCCCAAATTTTTAAGGGCTGCTCAGAAACAAAATGTGTCATTTTCCTGAAAATTTCAGCCTATCCCGTCCACAAACGCCAAAGTTATTCGACATAGAATTTTCAAAAATCCCATAGGAAAAAAATCCTAACTATATATACCTACTGGCGACCGCCAGTAGGTAATATATATATATATATATATATATATATATATATATATATATATATATATATATATATATATATATATATATATATATATATGATCAAGGGCAGAGGGCTTCCCGAAACGTGTTTGGCCGTACTTTGTGCATGTGAGGAGGAAGCTGTACTGTGTTGCCAGCCTGCACAATAAAGAAGTAAAACTCTCTTATTTGGGGCATTTCTTCAGGGGCAACCTTGTGTGGATTTGTATGTAGCGGCTGGCCCAGCCGCTGAAATGCCCAGCTGCTCTTCGAGCGGACCGCCTGCATCGGATTCCCCTACTTTTTGGGACAGAAGGGCCGGTGTGTGGGAGCAGAAAGGCAACGGAGGCAAGATCTTCCCCCATTGAGCGACCCACTTGGGTAACAGACTTTGTTTTTTTGCAAAATTTAGGGGGCACCCACTGTGGTTTAATCTGGAGAACTACACGGACCAGGAGGCCTTGCGGCCACGCCCACTGGGGCGAGGTCCTTTATCAGATGTTCCTCAGTGCCTAAACAACACAATACACTGCGCACCATATTTTTCTTCTTGTTTGGCACAATAATTGAACTTTTTCAAGCAGGAAAAAGTTCAATTATCGTGAATAATAAGAAGAAAAATATGGTGTGCAGTGAATTGTGTTGTTTTGGTATGAATTATTACCACCCTATCTACATGTTGCACCCTCAATTTCATGGATATAATAGACAATAATTAAACACACGCTGGATGCTTCATCCTGAGAAACAAATGAAAGGAACTTTGTGGAAACATCGTTGGGCTACGGACTCGTAGAAACTTTAAGTAAAATACATCAACCCTGAAAATGTGGCTGTTTAAACACCTCGTACAAATGAAATCAGTATTGTTTGGTATTTCAGCGTAATGTTTGACATCTGAGGGAGGGCGGGGCACTTAAACGCAACCATGAGAAGCATGTATTTTGTATTTATGTATGTGAGCAATGTTTTTAGAATACCTTGCGAGTGCGCAGATTATTGAATCCTTTGACACCGATGAGAAAAGTGAGGCATTATGGGAAGGGTAGTTCTGAGGGAAGAGAGTTAAGTAAAAAGAGTCATGGTAATTGGTTGAAGGTCAGGGGAGGAGCTGTTAGTTTGAATAAAGAGGCAGGAAGTAGAAAAGCTATGCTGATTACGCTTTTTGTTTGAGAACAGACTACAGCAGAAAAAAGGATGTACTGAGAACAGATATGCAGGTACGAGGGAACGAGTGAATTTGTTTTGACGAGGGAGAGGACTGGTTAGTCGGTGAAAGTGGAGATAAATGTAGGTAAAAGGGATCTTTTCACATGAAGGGTTGACGAGGGAGGGGACAGCAGAATGGAATGGTTAGTTGGAAAATGGGGAAACATCTTGATCGGGTGATCAGATTACAGCATAGTGGAAATATCATGGCACTAGCTCACTTTGATTAGAATTCATGCAGCGATTGATGATTTGTAGCGGGAAAATGCTGTATTGGGTGACAGCAAACACGGGATAACAAGTTGGTTTTTTGATAAATGGAACATTATTTTAGACATATGCTAATAGCAATGTTAACTGTATGTTCTTTTACTCACAGTGAACCCCTGAAGAAGGACCCCACTAACGGTCCGAAATGCATTGGGTATTGCACATTGTATATCTGAGGATGTTTTTTGTATTTGTTGCGTGCCCAGAAAAAGGCCCAGATGGGCATATCTGAAGCATGAGAAGCTGTTCAAATGCGATAGCATTATGCGTATGGAATAACATCAAAATAAAATTCAAATGATGGAATTCATTGGAGTACTTTGAATAATTATCTGAACAAATGGACATAACATGGTATACATGGGAGTCGGCTGTGCTCTGGATTGGAGTGAAACTTCGCTCCATTTTCAGTATGCAGTTCCTCAGTGCCTGCCAGGGTTTTTGAACTTGCCAGTGATCAAGGGCAGAAGGCTGCCCGAAATGCATTTGGTCTTACTTTGTGCACGTGAGGAGGAAGCTGTACTGTGTTGCCAACCTGCACAATAAAGGAGTAAAACTCTCTTGTTTGTCGCATTTCTTCAGGGGCAACCTTGTGTGGATTTATATATAGGCTATTTTGCCGAAATGTATTCGCCGCTACTAGGATCATTTCAATAAAGCGTGTTGTTAACCCTGAAATCCCCTCTGGCCTCTGATTTTCTTCTGCTAAGAAATTTCCGTCATATAAACTGTGCCAGCCAGAGGCGCAGCACAGCAAGCCCTGCTACGTCAAGTGTCCCGAATTTACACTGGCACCACGTTGTTTCCAGCGCTTTCGAGATCGAGGAATCAATATATCCGGAGACCGCCAGGAACCACTGGCTAGCGTGGGAAGACTGAGGTATTTTATCTCTACCGAGCGCGATGTCTTTATTTGACAGCCCCTGCCCATCTGCGAACCTAAGAGGAACGGCTGCAGCAGTAATAGGGGGCTCAGGGCAGCAGCCGCGGACTTTGTTTTGATTTGAGGCTCCCTTTTCCACTCACCTGCAGGCTTGCACAGACCCATTGTCTTCATTCACTCTCCCACGCCACCAACTCAGTCTGGCCGATTGTGGGCATGCTGGGATGTGAAGTTCTACATGCATATCACAAACTATCACAGGTGTGCCGACAGCATTAGGGGGAGGAGTCTTGGGTGCAAGCACGTATTTTACACAGGATGGAGATAAGAGGTGAAGGACTAGCTACAGTGCTGCGCGCTAAGGAAGGCTATTTTGCCGAAATGCATTCACCGCCACTGGGATCATTTCAATAAAGCGTGTTGTTGTTAACCCTGAAATTCCCTCTGGCCTCTGATTTTCTTCTCCTAAGAAATTTCTGTTATATATGTATATATATATATATATATATATATATATATATATATATATATATGGAAGAAAGAGTTGCCCCATGGTGGGAATGCACTTACGGGTAGGAATTAATGCCACCGCAAGGGCGCGAGCCGCGAACAAAGTCATTTTCCTGCCAGACGCGTTTCGGGCCAACGCTCTCTTCAGTGGCAGACCATGTGATAAGACGGCAAGCGGCAAACACCAGTAAATACCCACAGTTATTATACGCAGGTGTAGCACCTGAAGCAATGCTTTCTGGGACTGGTAGTTTAGAAGTAGAACCCAAGTGGGTCGCCGCCGCCATTCACATGTAAAAAAGTATTAAAAGGTGGCATTAATTCCTACCCGTAAGTGCATTCCCACCATGGGGCAACTCTTTCTTCTATATATATATATATATATATATATATATATATATATATATATATATATATATATATATATATATATATATATATATATATATATATATATATATATATATATATATTATATATAAAGAGGTTGCCGTTGTGTTGAGTCGCACTCCAACTTGGTACGCTGCTTAAGCTGGGGGCCCCTGCGTGTAAACACACCACCTTGCTCTATGCGCTATGCAGCAGAAAGGCATGAGTCCAGTAACACTTGTGAACACTCACCTGGTGCATGCTGGGACCCACAATTCTGCTGCTGCAGGATCAAGTCCACTTGGAAATAATTGAGACACACCTACCTATGATTAAGGCGGAGTAACACTGAAACGCATCAGGACTACTTAAGTGTGTCACATGCTGCAAAGCTAGAGATGAATAAAGTTGGCTTTTTGCTGGTAGGCGAAGTTGGGCTCTGGTGTGTCTTTGTGAGGTATTACAAGCGGCAGGATCTCCATTCCTGCCTTCAAAGAGCCCGTCCTGCAAAGTCTGAATCCTGTTAAAATAAATTTATGCTGCGAGCTCCTTACCCACTCCAAATAAGGTTGCAGACTATCCTTGGAAACCATCCTTATTAGAATTGAGTTGGAAGGTAACACTCAACTTATGTTGTCCTTATTGAAGCCGTCCAACATCAACCTATTTAAGAATAATACTTTAAAATCCACTTTGCTAATCTCATTTAAGGTCTCTGGGTTATCGTTAATCTTTGTCTCACCCACCCACTCACAATCTGCATTAATAAATCTCAGCCATGGTATCACTGAGGATGAATCCATGGAATAGTAATATTCCAAATATGTCTGTTAAGAAGGGCTCTGGCTTCGTGCAATTCCTATGTCGCTGAAGGAAGGGGAGGAGCAGAACTGTCTGACGCCGAACTTCCTGTGGCAAACATAAGCGGGTTAGCCTGGGGGAACTGCCTAAGCAATTATTTTCAGAACCTGCAAGTTGGTTAATCCTAACTCCCATCCCATAAATAATCAAGACACAAACTTAACTCGATATGTTTCACCCATTTGTTTATGGGTTTTATCCCAAGTTTGGCGGTTAATCTAAATATTGCGGTAATGACTGTCAAATTGATGCATCCTAGCAATCATCTATAACTTCCAGGTATCCTATGAATCACATTGAGCCTCCAAATAGCAAGAAGAACCAACCGGACTAAGTTGGACATAATTTTCTGAAATGGGGTGATATTTACTCTGAACACACCCACAGTTCATAATAAAAAGGTTTAATAGCACAGATGGCATGGGCTTTTATCAATCCTCCTAGAAAATATCATTTTTTAATGTGGATTAAAATATTAATTAGAAAGTCACACTGGCTTCACAAAATGGTAGCTGCTCACTGCATAGCATGTGCAGCAAAGAAGAATGCATGGAGGACAATATTAGGACCACACACACATTCACACAAACACAAAAGAGTTGTCACTCATTATACGGCGAGCAAGGAAGGAGTCATGGAGAAGAAAAACAGAATGGATGCCTATGAGAGAGACACACACACACATGCTACAAAACACTGCTGGTCGCCATATGGCAAAAAAGGAGGCATGGAGATCAAAGAAAATATGACTGCCCTTTCTTAGCTAAGTAGTAGGAAAAACAATGGTCTTAGGCCTTGTTAAGTAGATGAAGCAAATCACAACCTACAATAGATGATTAATTAATTTTGTTTCTGGAGCAGGTAATCTATTGGTTCATAGCAATTGAAAGGATCTATCGAAGTGCAACAACCAAGGGATATTTGATTGACAAAAGTTTATTTCATCATAACGAATGCAACATTATATATAATTGCTGCAATAGTTAGTTTAGAACACAGAGAAGGGGAGGTTGCTCCAAGGGAACGTGCAAAAAGAGGAAGTGCTCTAGTGTGGGGAGGTTAAAGGAATTCAGACAATGTGATTCACGGAATGGTAACAATAGTTCGCTCAATTAGACTGATCAATACTACTCAGTCTTCATTTTCCCTGGCCACATTCATATAATATAATATCAATTTGTATTTGATTCTTCGATACACAATGTAAATCTTGTGTGGCATGTTATAAACAGGGGTACTTGGTCCTGGCGGGATGAATATAGACGTTGATGTTTCGACCCGACTTGGGGTGCAAGGGGGAGTTGACGGCCTCGGCCTGCGGGTCTTCCTCAGGATGGGTAGGGGCAACCTTAGTGCATATGTGGTGACTGTGTCCCACACTCGCTCATCCTGAGTGGGATGTCGTGGTACTTCCAGTTAAGTTGAGAAACGTCCTCATCCAAAAATGGACTGATAGGATACTGTCTCAGTTTCAGTGCATTGAATGCTGGAGCTGTGAGTACAACTATCCTGCGTCTGTGGTCCGCCCGGGATAATGTCAGCTAACCATTGTTTTTTGTACTATATATAACCCAGGTCCAGGACCATTGGGTCATCCCATTTTGATAATGGCTGTCTTAGCTAAACCCCTTTCCTCCCCTTCCACTAAACAGAAAATCTTGCTGGAAAAGAATTGTACACATATACACCCAAAATGCAATTGGGCCATCTGTGGGCCTACAGTACACCAGCACTAAAGTTGCAACAATAATGTAAAAGAAAATCCAACCAAGATAAAAAAAATAATAATAGCAGCATAACAAAACAAATAAATGGAAACAGTGAGCAAAGATTAAAATAACTTTTATAAATGCCCCGAAACATTAACAACATTAGGACACAGCAAACTTAGTGAACATATCTAAGACTCTAAGGGCGGCTGATATAAACATTATGGGCCATATTATCAAGAAAGGACGATACATTATCGCCGCTTTTATCGGCCGGAAACTGCAGCTAAAGTGGTGAAAACGGGCTGGATAATATGCCCTTGTGAATTCCCATAGAAGCCCAGGTTAACACCAGAACCTGGACTTCTATGGGAATTCACAAGGGCATATTATCAAGCCCTTTATCGCCGCTTTAGCGGTGGTTTCCGGCCGATAAAAGCGGCGATAATGTATCACCCTTTCTTGATAATATGTCCCCTATGTTCCCTTCTGACACTGACGGATATCATCATGAACTGACCTTTCAACTGTCTGAAAGTGTTCTATTGTTTTTTTTTTCAGAAGCGTCCAATGATTTTTTATATAAATCCTGCATGAGAATGTAATTCATAAGTGCTGATTGCCTTGGGTGGGTGGGTTGGATTGTGCTTTTCCTTTCATGTAATTCAGACTGCCTCATTGAATATGTACTGTGCGTCTTGTTCTTTGTTCTGAAAATCCAAACTAAAACTTTCAAAAACAAAAAAAAGTTGAAGCAACCAATTAAATCAAATGTCTAGCTACATTCATGTGTACACCTTGACACCCACGACCCTAGCCACCAACAAGCCCATGTAGGCAAAATAATAAACTACATTTGGCACAAACACAAGACTACCCTCAAGCTTCTAAAATAATGCAAATATCTCTAGCACAGCAGCAGTGAAAATGTGAAAAATATATCAAAAATACAACCAAGGACTACACCAAACTAGGCCTAAAAAAATAAAACACACCACAGGTATGAAGATAAATCTGGACAATAAAAACAGAAGGAGAGGAGGAAATAATATTAGCCACAGGCCTCCATCATCAAAACATTTCCCTTTTTCCTTAATCTCACTTGGGCCTGCCCATACCCTCTCGCTCCAAATTCCTTCAGCAACATGCAAATAAAATAAAAAAAGGATCAAAAATACTGGTGACTGCCAACACAAACATTTTGCAAACAACTACACTGTGCTCATTTCATTTTCTAAGGGTAAATACTGCAGGTTGCAGACAAAGGATTGGGATGCACCCGGGTAGCCAGTGCTATACAAATCTGTACTCATTCATTCATTCATTCATTATTTTCCTCAGAAATCTGAATCAAAATTTCTAAGGGCTGGACAAAGCACAGTGAGGAGTCTTTAGAACAGGAAGTGGAAGTTGATACTGTATGTATAGTAGACTCGCTCTCTATTGCACCTCCTCTGTAAACCCAAAATAGTAAATAATAAATGTAAAAAAATGCACTTTGCTCAAAAAAAAGGAAATAAGTGGTAATCTTGGGTAAAAACGTTAATGCAAAATGACCTTTTGGTTTATTTAATTGATAATGTGTAAAATAAATGGTGCTCGAGGTTGAATCGATAGATTATTTTGTTCCCGTGAGCCGAATCCATAGTTCCTGTCCTCCTGCATTAGGATATTCCCTGAATGGGCATCTTGCTTACTAAATCAGCATATTGCCATCAGCTTGGGTGTTTTGTGTAATTTTCAAAATACAATGGGCCTTTATGTGTTTTTGCCGTAGGGCAGTGCAGTAGGCCTTCCTGCTGCGCAGGCCTACGCCAAATGAAAAGGGTAGGAAAGCGCTGTATCTATGAGATACAGCGCATTACTGTCCTTTTCCCCTGCACCAGCACACAATAGACTGCCGTGCACCAACGCAGGTAACTTTGCACCATGGTGCAAGTGTGCCTGCATTGAGGGGATGAGTGTTTTTGTGCAGGAAGGGAAACCTTCCTCCACAAAAACAATCACAAGAGGTTTTTTCCTTTTTCTAAGTGTGCTGCAGAATGCAGCACACATAGAAAAAGAAAAAAAACAAGGAAAAATAAAGATCTCTTCTCACTGTGCCTCCCATACGCCTCGTAAGGTTTTGGTGCTGCCTCAGATTAACGATTTCTCGTCAGTCTGGATTAGTTTCAAAATACCATGGATGAAGCTGAGAATGCCCCCATCAACACCCATTGTACGCCCGTTTAACACAGAAAACTGCAATAAAGGGGACAATATTTACGAGGCAGCATTAAGCCCAAAAAAATAGCTTAGTGCTGCCTCGTAAATATGGAGCAGGCTCCTTCGCCATGAAACCTCACAAAAAGTGAACGTCACAAAATTCCAGATATTACGCCACATTGAAATGGCATATAACAAAAATTAAGCCTGGGTCTTGTGTTGATATGTTCTACTCCTGCTAGTTAGACTGGTGCACAGGACCTACATTTACTGTATACTTCCCTGGAATCTACCAGAGGGTTATATTCTTTAATGTTGGCTTTGCTATTTTGTCCCATACAATGCTTTTATAAAACGTATTTAGATGTCCTCTGTGTGTTGACAGTGCTCTGTTAGAAGTGTGTACAGTTAGGCCGTGGAATTAGAACAGTAATGTATTATGTTAATGCGGATTTTTGATGAATCAGGTTGAGAAGTGCTTGATTGTCTTCTGAATAGGTTTGTGTGATACAAAGTTCTTTTTAATTAAAATAAAGTAAACACACTCCTTTAACCCAGCCTATTCTCTATGGGGTAACTGTAGCAGCTTCAGTAGAGGTAGTATGCAACTATATATTTACCAGCAAAAAATAAGTGCAGAGGTCTAACATTTCTATTATGAGATTGACTCCGTGGAGCCAATTCTAAGGCTGCCTCGTCTTGATTCTCCCACAGGCCTCTTTCTTCAGCCAATCTACACTTCGTGTCTCCTTACCACATCCTGCAAGTTCTGTTTTCCTACCTTTTCCTGCCTCCTAGTATCTGCCACTTCTGACTTTTTTGGACTTGGTCTGAGTCAAATTCTGATATTGAAAAACTCATTCCAGTCCCCAAAAGTGAAAGGAGCTCCACCTGCAGCACAGGTGAAAACTGATTCTTCAGCAGTGGGACCACATTTTTCCTATTTCATACTTCAGGTAGCAACGTGGAGTCTTCTCAGTGGAGACAACCGTTCAGAATTGCCTTGCCAAAGAGCCTACTGTGTTCATGTTTAGGAGGATTCACGAGTTGGCTATAACCTTCCTTTTGGTACATGACCTATCTTAGACAGGCTTCAGCTCTGTCGGGACTCAAAGTCACAAGTAAGGATGCTTTCCAAGAAGACTTTTTTCCACACATTCAGCCAATGGAAACACTGGAAGGGAAACATGAATTTCAGGGACAAACACTGGTTTCAGTTTAGAACCACAGATCTCAAGTGAACAATGGTTACTTTTGCCAGGGATATTGTCAGCCTTCCTGAAACCTTCAAACAGCGTGGACTTATGGTGATGCTATGGAATTTTAAGAATTATTTTACGGGGAGAAAGCATTGGACACATGGTAGCACACATCTACAATTTGCACATCTGACGCTTTGCATAATTGAATGTAAATTGATAAAATGAGCACTGCCCTGATGTTATTGAAGGAGAGCATAAGTTATACAATTGAGTAAGGGCTCATTTAGAGCAGGGGGGGGAGGGGTGAACTGTACAGTTGTTGGCCACGTGGCGATCAGCCAGCAATATTTCGACTTCCACACATGTGCAGTAAGGGATTTTCACAAAGAAATACATACATACATACATACTTACATACATACATACATACATACATACATACATAAAAGAGTACTGCTGTAGGCATGCAAGAGTACATAAAAGAATACTCCTGTAGTCCTGAATGTTTGGACATGGACCAGAGCCCCAAAGGAAAGTGCTTCTGACGAAGTAGTCAGTGCATTTTCTGCAAAATTGCTCAGTGTTGTCCCTCCCACGATGCGATTGCGTCAAGATGAACTGGCTGGAATGTTTATTAATTTTCGAAGACAACAAACCCGTTAAACTTGAAGTTTTTTTCAGAAAAAATCCCAATAAATGTCCCTGACATGCTGCACATTTTCTCCCAGTGCAAGAAGGACAGTACATGATCTGCCTTTGCCCTGGATTGCATAATTGACCTGGTCAAAAAAAGGCATGTGGGAAATTAGATTGGAAGCCCAAAATTAAATACTGCAGGCCTTCTGAGCCCATGAAGCCTACGGTGAAGGTTTTTCCTTTTGCAGAGCTGGTTGAGGTTCCTTTGTCAGAGGTGCAGCGATTTCCCCGCCTCTGCGCGAAGCAGAGAACTGAGAGGTGGGTAGAGGTGCGTAGATGGTCTATTTACTGCTCACCTATAACACCTTAGCAGCTATGGAACATCCAGCTCCTGTGCTGAACGTTCCTTTGCGCAGGTGAGGTTCGAATGTCCAATGGCCGACGGCAGCACTCCCGAGGTAGTGGTGCCGTCGGCCGTTGGACTGGGCGCAGCACTTATGAGGTTAAATAAGTCCTTACATCTCCTAATTTCTCTGCAACATTTTGTTGTGCGATTTCTTTGCAAAGGGTCATGCTCAGATGATCAATATGTTTCATAAATTGGTAAAACTCTTCATCTAAAGCAATAACTGAGCAAGGGTCACAAAACAAAAAAAAAACAAAAAAACATTTGGCTTGTATAGTCTTGGGCCTACCACTTATTGGATGTTTTGAAAAAAGGGCGTCTCAGTTACAGACCACGCCTCCCTTGAGGCTTAGAGAGGAAGGATTTGCCAGATGGCTTTGTAAGATGTCCCCCCAGAGGGATGGTTACCATGACAGTGAGATGATCCTTTGGTACTGTGGTGCCAGTGAAGCCAGGGATTTTGTTGTTTTCGTGAAGGGTGGATAAGAACCCAAAGGGAGTGCTGTTTTCTTTTTTTTTTTTTTAAATTTTTTTATTATTGCAGGAAGAACATCATCATTCAAAACAAAAAAATTATATACAATCTTTCATTTAACAGCTAAGGCAGGGGATAAACCAATATAAAAATGCTTTTCAGAAAACCATAGTTAGAACAATAGATTTAACACTGGCCTGTAAACATGATTATAGTTCAAAGCAAACGAAGGTTCCCCAAATTTTTTCTTTCTTTTTCAAGGCATTCGGTCCTCTAAGTCTTGCTAAGGAAAGTTCCATAACATTAATTTCGTTTATCAAGCTCCACCATTCCATTACACTTGGAGGATCTTTTAAGATCCAGGATCTGGCTATGACTAGCCTTGCACAAGCATATACAATTGTTAATAAATCCCTACATTGACTATGGTTGTCTTGAATATCAAGTAAGATGAGTTGTGGCGATATCGGCGGAGTATTAATTTTTTTCTTCAGCAAAGCATCAGTTATTCCTTTCCAAAATATAGATAGCTTCGGACATAAAACCAGCATATGTTCGATGCCAGCTGCATCCATATCGCATTTCGGACATTTAGTACGATCATTAGTCTGGTTACCACATGTCCAACTAGCTATTCTCTGTGGAGTATAGTATAGCTGGGTTACTGTTCGATATTGCTGGAGCCTTAAATTTGAGGATTGAACAACCCGGTTTATTTGACATAATGAGGCTGAGATCTGTTTAGGGTTAATGTTGACTCCTAGTCTAGTCGACCATTTAGCCGCTAGATTCCCACAGTCATCCCGTTTGTTTGCAGTCAGATAACCATAGCTTAGGCTTATAAGTGATTTAACTTTATCTGAATAGAGACATATTAAAGTGTCCGAGTGTGATACTTCTACAATCCTCATCTTACGAAGTAAAAAGTCCCTGATTTGAATATATTTAAAATACATGTCTTCATTTAATTGAAATATAAGCCTAAGTATGCCAAAATCTAACAAACCATTTGGGCCATAAAGGTCTCCCAGAGTAGTAATTCCATGCATAGCCCATATCTTCCCTACACCATCTGAAAAAATACCAGGTAGCCCAGGATTGCCCCACAATCTAAGCTCGGCATTATAGTAAGAAATTCTTTCTAAAGTCATAATTTGGTCCCAGATTTTCTTGATATGTCTCGCTGTCTTGAATTTAACTCTTTTGAAATAATTAGGATCGTGTGCACAAAATAAGAATTGGTTGCAGTCAGGTCCCAGCATGTAATGGTGGTAGAATAGGGAACTATCGTTTTTCAGCAAGCTTCGAATACGTAAAAAAAAAGTAGCAAAATAATATAATCTAAAATCAGGAAACATCAAGCCTCCCTTTTCAATAGGCAGCTTCAATAATTTGATAGATCTGCGAGCTTTTTTATAGCCCCACACAAAATTGCTACAGATGCCTTCTAGTTTCTTAAAGAAAAGTTTGTTAATTTGTAAAGGGATTGATCTAAATAAATACAGAAGTTTGGGCAAAATCTTCATTTTAATTAAGTTGATTCGCCCCACTAGGCTAAGCGGAATCGTGTGCCATTTTTTTAGAAGTGATGTGATTTCCTTTAACATGGAGTCATAATTCATAGTTATCACCTTTTCTATATTGGCTGCCAACTTAATTCCAAGGTAAGTTGCGCTTTGGCATAAACCCAGTATTGGTTCCGAAGGTTTGTGATTAGCAATAACTTGTGTCTTGCTTACGTTTAGTTTATAGCCAGACACATCTCCGAAGTTTTCAGCCTCTTGTATTATTGCCGGAATTGCTGTAGCCAAATCGGTAGTGTATATTGCTATATCATCTGCATAGGCAGTTATCTTCAGATTTTTACCCCCGTGTTGTGCTGGTGTGATACTATCCTGAGCTGTTAATGCATTTAAAAAAGGCTCCAAAGATATCGCAAAAAGTAGAGGGGACAGAGGGCAACCTTGCCTTGTTCCCCTCTCTATCAAAAACGTGGGTGACTCCGTTCTACCGTGGCTAATCTTTGCCCGAGGTGCATCAAAGAGTGAGCATATCCAATCAAAATAAGGGCCCACAATACCAATCCTCTTCAACACCTCCCACAAGTACTCCCACCCCACTCGGTCGAATGCCTTTTCCGCATCTAACATCACCATCCCGAGTGGGGTGAGAGTAGTTGAAGCAACATCAAAGGCAGTGATTGCCATATTTACATGGGCTGTGGTATCTCTCCCGGTCACAAAGCCGTGTTGCTGAGAGTTAACTAAAACTGGCATTATGGGGGCTAAACGTTTAGCCAAGATTTTGGCAAATATTTTTACATCTGAATTGATCAAAGAAATCGGCCGATAAGAGCCGCATTCTTCCGGGGGTTTATTTTTCTTTAAAAAGAAAACTATTTTTGCAATTTTCCAAGACGTAGGAGCCATTCTAGTCTCAGTTATAGAGTCCATCACTGTTTCCAGAAGAGGGAGTAGCTCTTGTGCGCATACTTTGTATAGCTCTATAGGCAAGCTATCCTCACCTGCCGCTTTGCCAGAGGGTAGGGCGAATGTTGCTTCATTTATTTCAGACATGGTTATTTTGGAGTTAAGCTGATGCACAGCTTGAGTGTCTATAGGTGTGGGCATATACTTGTCAAGATACTCAAGAATTTTAGCAGTAGTGGGGACATTATCAGGTGTGTATAGTTTGCGATAGTATTTAGTAAATTGGTCAAGGATCTGGTCTGTTTGTTCATAATTGTATAGATCAGTGCCTTTAATTTGTTTAATCCTGGTTCTAGCTTTCTTATCCGCAACTTTGTATGCAAGAACTTTGCCAATTCTGTCCCCTCCCTCATATTGAGCCAATTTATATTTATGGATTTTAGCACTATACCGTTCTCTTAATGACTTTTTGACGGTAGATTGTAATTTTAGCAGCTCCATCCTTAATAGTTCAATATTTGATGTTTTTTGAATGACAGCTTCTGCTAACTGTTGCTCTACCCGCAAAATATTAGAAATAGTTATGTTAGCTTCTCTACGACTTTCAGCATTTTTCCTATAAATATACTGTTGGGCAAAGCCCCTAATGGTGCACTTACAAGCATCCCAGACTGTATTTATTTGAGCAGTGTTGATATTTAATTCTATATATTCTTTAATATGTTCCTTTAAAAGTAAAACAAATTGTGAGTCACTAAACAAATACCTTGGAAATGTAAAAAGTCGAGCACCCGGACTTTGGTCAGTAATTCTAAGTTCCATTAATATCGGGTTGTGATCCGAGGTCACCCTCGGGCATAGTTCTATAGTGCAATTTTCTATTATATGATCAGAAGCCCATACCATATCAATTCTAGAGCAAGATCGATGAGGCGCAGAATAATAAGTGAAACCAGCTAATTTTGGATGTTTTGAGCGCCATATATCTTTTAAATTGTGGATTCTGCCCAACTCCGTAATAGCTGCCCTAACCTTACGCATCCTCTTAGCACTGCCTAAACCAGTAGTGTCTATTTTATAGTCCATTGCGCAATTGAAATCACCCATTACCAAAATTTCCCCCTCCCACTCCAATAGCTCGATGTTTAGCTGCTCATACAATTTCGGATCATCAATATTAGGCCCATAAATCAAACACAGAACAAATTTCTTAATTTCCAATTGAACTTGCGCAATCGCCCATCTACCCCGTACATCAGAAACAGTTTTAATAATTTCCATCGGTAAACTTTTCTGTTTAAGTATGGCAACTCCACGAATCGAAGCTCCTAAAGAGGAGCAAACAACCAAATCATAGCCCATTTGAGACAATAGTTTTCTATCTTGGTAACTAATGTGAGTTTCAGACATAAATACTAAATGAGGCTTATACATGTCCAACTCCTCTTGTACTAATTTTCTTTTCTGTTTGTTATTGAGGCCAGCAACATTCCAAACTAGAAATCTAATTTTGGACATTTCCTATAATCATACAATTGTCTGTCCTCTGCACAAAACATACTATTAATACAAACAGATCTGATTTGTAAACATCTGAACAATTCTGCCTTCCTGCAAAAAAAAAAGTTTTCTCCCCTTTTTTTCCCCCCCAACCCAGAACTCCACCCAACCCTCCTCCCTCCCCTTCTTCTCCCTCCCACTCTCCTACCCAAACTACCCCTAACCCCGCTACTTCCCTCCCCCCTGTACCTACCCGGAAGCCTCCCTCTATCTTCTGCTGCCGCTTGAAGGGCAGCTAACCAGAGAGGATACCACAGGAACCCGAGCCCTCTCTATTTCTTTCATACAAAAAGGCTGTTGGCCCAAAAGTAAAAAAAAACCCGAAAAAAGGAAAATTGCCCTAATCAGTTATAAATGGCAATAGCAACCATAGCAGGTTAATCTAATGTATTTTTTTTTATCTCCGTTTCATTTGATCCCATTATTAAGTTTTTAAATCCATTTTTGAAAGAAAAAGCTCCGCCTCTTTAACGTCATGAAAAAAATAACTGTGTCCAGACTTAATGACTTTGAGGCGAGCAGGTTCTTGTAGATAAGCCATTGCTCCATGCGACTTAAAAGCGTCAATCAATTTACGTAGCCCCCATCTTTTGTCCATAGTAACCTTGCTAAGATCAGATTTAACAAAGAAGGTTACATTATCAATTGTCACTGGGGTGCTGGGTCTTGCTTTCATTGAGACTGCTTGTCGCAGCAAATAGTTTCCAAAGTGAATTAGGAAGGGCCGTGGATATTTGCTCTCCTTGGTTCTGGGAATAATTGGAAGTCTATGTACCCGCTGAAGCTGTGAATCCCAGTCCCAGTCTGACAAGTCCGGGAATGCCCTCTGTAGAATTTTTACCATATAAGCCCTTGCATCTGCTCCCTCAGATCCTTCAGGTATCCCAAAGAGTCTTAGGTTCTGCCTCCTTTGTCGATTTTCCAAATCCTCAACTTTATTCTGCAGAACCCCTATTTCTTCATTATGACGATCTGATGAAGCCGTAGTAGTAGCGAGGGTTTCCTCTGTTGTAACAACTCTTTGCTGTAATTCCTCAATTTCTTTTGTTACACCTGACAATTTATTAGTAACTTCCTGGAGCGAGCTGTGGATTTTAGTATTATCTTCTCGTAGTTGTCGAAAGTTTTCTTGTACCTCTTGACGGTGATCCATTAATGTTTTTAGGATTAAATCCAAAGATGTAAGATTAGTATTAACAGAGGCCGATGGAGGGGAGATAGAGATAATAGGTGTTACTGCTGACCCACAATGGGGGGAGGTCAGTGCAAAAGATTTATCATTCCGAGTGTCCCTGACAGTAGCAGTATTGTCATCTGTAGTGTTATCAGTAGGTAGTATATTCACAGAAGCAGATGGATGAGTTATAGGATCAATTATAGGAGGCGGCAGCAGAGATCCCAAGTCTTTATTTGCATCCGTGTTTGGTAAAGAGATACTCTCAATCGGGGTAGCTTGTGAGTTTATTGAGTTGTCTTCAAGGCTCTCCACTGCCGTAGAATTACTTCCTGATAGGTTTGATGACAGGTTTTTGATCTCTTTTTTTTTAGCTTGGAACCACTTACTCAGTGGGCTCTGGTCTGTAAACAGCTTCCCTCCGCTGATAGTTGGTATTAGTGTATTTAATAAAGTTGCAGGGTTCATATTTCTCCCTCCTTTCTTAGCTTTTATTTTTGCCTTCCCCCTTTTTTTAAGAGCAGTGGATCTAATAGCCTTTAATTGCACAGAAGTATGTTCTATGTCCTCACCTAAATCTCCTCCCCCCTCAATGTCTCCAGTCTCCGCCAACTCCTCGTATTCCGCATCGTCAGAGCTAGCTTCTAGAAATATCTCGTTATCAATAATATCATTTACACCAGCGCCATTGCATTGATCAGAACTTCTCTCATCAGCTGGGGTCAGACCTAAAACTGGTAAGGGTTGAGGAAACGTAAGAGGAGGTTTGGTAACAGCAGCAACGTCATCTGTAGTAAGAGCATCCACCACGATGATCTCATTGTGCCCAGCGTTATTTGCGCTAACCACCTTATGTGCAGCACTCGCACCCACCATATCCAGTGCCCCTTTAGAATCTTTAGCTGAATTATCAATGGATTTATCAGAGTTATTATCAGCTGTTGCTTCATTTTTGTCTTTTCCTTTGTCCTTATTTTTAGTAGTAGTTATAGCAGCGGTGTTAACTTTAATAGGGGTTTTTAAAGAAAGTTGAATAGCTGGCTGCTTACCAGTGTGTTTATCCATGTTGCGGGGCACTCTTGCGACCACTGCTGGTGAAATTGGTTTAAATATCGGAGAGCTCCCCTCATCCACTCCATCTTCCAAGGGAGTGCCCCTGGTTATCTTGCTCTTAGTATTTTTGGGGGGGGCCATCGAAACAGTATATCAATATTTTCAAGAACAGCAACAACGTAGTTACTGGCCCCAGGGCAAAAGAGCCTGGTACGTCTCCTGTTTTTTATGTTTTGTATCCAAACAAAGCCAAACAAAGCCCAAGAGCCTCGAAGCCGGTTCCTGGCAGCAGTGTAGTCCTTTTCAGCAGCTAAGATTAACAGTCCGTGAAGAAAAAAAAAAAAAAAAAATCAATATCCCCGTGAACTGCCGGGGAGACCAGCTAAGGCAATTACTCTGTCGCTCTGTCGCTCTCTAAGCGTAGACCCCTCCAAAACAGGGATTACTCATTTCTTTCCCCCTCCCGGCATAGCTTCTACAGCTTCCACAGCTGTCTGCCCGTCGGAGCTCAGAGCACACGCCGGCTCCTCCTCTTCCTCGAGCACACTGCTGTTGCCGCGGGTGCTGCTGCGGGTGCTGCTGCGGGTGCCGCTGGCCTCAAACCTCTCCAAACGGACTAGACTTCGCCTCCCGTATCCCTCGCAGGTATGTTTCAGCTTATAACTTTCTTGACGCTGGAAACTTTTGTTGCCGATGACGCCGTGTAACTTCTCAGCTGATTACATTTGGCAAGCAGTTTCCCTATACCTTCTATTCCTTCTGTTCCTTCGCCGACGGTCACATAAAAGAGTTTCTCAGTAACAGTGCCAAAGCATCGGGTTGTAGTTGCGATAATTACCGCAGCATTTTTCTCAGCCGTCAGCCAACAGTAAAGTCGAGGGTCAGGGGTTCCTGCAGGAGCGTCCTCTCCGTGGCGTCTCTACACCGCCATCTTGCTTCCTCCTTGGAAGATCCTCATTTCCTATGTTGTTTTCATTGCACCATGTCGTCTAGTATTGGCTAATTTTGTTGAGACATTTGGCACTTCTGGGAGTTGTTTAGCATTTGCTTCAATTTAGATCCATAATTTTCATTTGGGTATATATAGGGATATTTTCAAAGGGTGTACATTTTCGTTTGTTTTCCTGTTGTGCACTGGCACGAGGGATAAAGGAGAGGTACGCAAGGGATCATAGACATGCATATGAATCCCACAGTGTGCTGACCTCACGTATAGAAATAACATGGCACGTGCTGCTTATATGGAATGGGCCACATTCAAGCTCCTATAATCAAGAGGGACATAGTCTTTTTGAATATTCATGGCAGGTGAATGGCAGATTTACGGAAATCCCTTTCCCCCATTTACTTTTATTTACATTAACTATCAAGCATTCAATTTGCGTTCCTCACCACAGCATGTGCTACTCTGCTTGTTCCATATGATTCATCCTTGTTATGGCTGGCAGCCAGCCGCCACACCAGGAAGTCCCTATGCTGTCTGGCATCCCTGCATGAGATCTTGGATATGCCAAGACGAAGAAGCGTATATGGGTTTGCTTCGCTTGGATACACTGTGCTCTCATGGAGCCTGGAGGTAGGTCTAACAAACTGGAACATACAGACAATCACAACGTGCTTTTTGCATGGCCTTCAAACACATAATTATCATAACCCTTCTGGGATGAATCCCAATACTTCTTGCATGAAAACGATTCAAAAATTATCGATGAGTGTCTAGTTAGAGTAATTACATTTAATCAATTACGATGACCGCTATCTCATCATGCAAGAAAAGGCCAGAAGAAACCAAGGGCCAGATGTAGGTAAAATAGATTTACCGATTTTTAATTACCGACTGTTACCGATTCGGTAATTACAAATCGGTAAATCCAAGGGGTGGCTATGTAGGTATTCCAGATGTGCTGGAATACCGATTCGGAAGAATTCGGTATTTACTGATTCGGTAAATACCGAATCGGTAATGCCCATTCATTCCTATGGGGCATTACCGATTCGGTATTTACCGAATCGGTGAATACCGATTTTCACAAGGGTGCAGGGGGTGTCACTTTGACACCCTCTGGCACCCCCAAAACAGGCTCGGGTGCCATGTGGCAGGCATACATGCCCTAAGGGCAGGTCTGCCTGTCACATGGCATAGGTGTGCATGCACACATGTGCATGCACACCGGAATCGGTATTTTATCATCAAATTGGATTTGATGGTAAAATACCAATTCGGTAAGGCCTCTGGGACTCTGAAGAGCCCCACCTACATCTGGGTGCCTCAGAATCGGTAAAATTACCGAATTTTTATTTTACCGAATCGGTAAAATTACCGAATCGGTAATTTTACCGATTCGGTAAAATAATGCCCCCTACATACCTGTCACCCATTTACCGATCGGTAAATGGCCTCAAACGGCCACCTACATCTGGCCCCAAATGCTTTAACTTGTGAGTTAGCATCAAAAAGTGGCAAGAGTACCCTTCCATTAGAAAATGTTATGCTTAGACAAAGTTTAATTCTTTTCCCACTTTTCTACAATGTTATTGAGGAAATATAATTTTTTATGCAAATCACTGTCTTCCTATGTTAGTAGACAGAGCTGTGCATCAAAATCAATGGATGTTTGCATGGGACCACCCTTGTAACCACCTATGGTACGTCTCCTTGATGTAAAGTAGTGCAAAAGTATAGCACTGTTTTGCTTTGCTTAGTAACTACTTTTCAGCACACAAACAAGTAAATCCGAATTTTACCCTTTGTGCCGGTTTGCATCTGATGCCAACCCTGTGAAAAGTTCTAGTATATATAAGCCAACATGTTTTACTGGATTTGAATGCTAAAGTCGTTTAAAAGCACCAAGGGTCTATTTTAGCAACACATTGCACTGGTGCAAAGTCACCAAAGGTGATATAGACAGGCACACAGTGTTGATTTGAGATTCACTTTGCAGTGCCAAGCTTCAGTGCCTCTTTGCATTTAGGTAGGCATCTCATGGGTGCTAGATTTGCCTTCCCGTTCAACTACTCATGTTTTTGCCACAAGGCCCTATTAACATTTGTAGGCAGGGCTTTTTGGTAAAAATGTATGCCTCCTCGAGGCAGGTGCAAATTTGGAGATAAGTTTTCTTTTCTTTAATATTTTAAAAGTTTGCATATGTACTGCACTGTAGAGCACATAGACAAAGTGGGAAAAGATTTAAGCTATGTCAGCATTATATTTTATGCTAGAAGGGTACTCTTCCAAAACAACAAATTCTAGACATCATACACACACATTTGCACTATGGTGCTGTTGGAAAGTGGATTGTCAGTAGGGGCCAATGTATATCTGCCACTGGCAATAAGGGCACTAACACGGTATAGGACTCAGAATAGGTCTTATAAAATTATTCCTATGCTCAACCCTTGGTAACTGGGCTGTGAGCAGGCAGGTTTGACTTCAAAGAGAGGTATGTAATGAATTTAAAAACACCTATTCAGTAAATAATTAAGACACAATACACAATAAAAATCCAACACCAATTTATAGCAAGCATTTGCAATGCAATAGGTCTCGCATTAGAAAAGTTTGAGCTATTGGTCTTGTAAATGACAATTTTTTTACTTATGTCTTGTATTTGAAATTTGCGAAATTAATAGTTTTGTCATTTACAATGCCAATATTTTTTTTATTTGCAAATGTGACTTATATAGCCTTTGTGATGCAACATGTTTTGTATTTATGTGACTTAGATGTATTGATATTACCAATAACAATGTTTTTTTTAAATGTAACACTTAAATAAAATGTGTTGTAATTTATAACGGCAATAGCTTAAACTTTTGTAAATAACTTTTGTGAAGATGATGTGCAGTCTATTTTATTGTTATGAAAATCCAAGAACATAAGTGAAATATTAACTTTTTTTGTGACATTTGTAATAAAGCTTGAAACATAGAGAGAATATATTTTAACTAGCTGTTGTTGAATGGTTTCACAGATTGATACTGTTTTGGTGCTGAGTGATGTTGTGTTGGCGACGAGTGATGCTGTTGCGTTGAGTGATACTGTGGTACTGCATAGTGATGTTGTGGTGCCCTTGAGTGATGCTGGGGTGCCCCTGAGTGATGCTGTGGTGCCCCTGAGTGATGCTGTGGTGCCCCTGAGTGATGCTGTGGTGGTGCGATAGATGGATAGAGTGTTGGCTAAAGATAGATAGATTGTGGGTGAAAGATAGATAGAGTGTGGGCGATTGATAGATAGAGGGCGATAGATAGATAGAGTGAGGGTGATAGAGGGCGATAGATAGAGTGAGGGCGATAGATAGATAGAGTGAGGGTGATAGAGTGAGTGCGATAGACAGAGTGAGGGCGATAGTTGGAGTGAGGGCGATAGATAGATGGAGTGAGGGCGATAGATAGATGGAGTGAGGGCACTAGATAGATGGAGTGAGGGCAATAGATAGATGGAGTGAGGGCGATAGTTGGAGTGAGGGCAATAGATAGATGGAGTGAGGGCGATAGTTGGAGTGAGGGCGATAGATAGATGGAGTGAGGGCGATAGATAGATGGAGTGAGGGCGATAGATAGATGGAGTGAGGACGATAGATAGATGGAGTGAGGGCGATAGATAGATGGAGTGAGGGAGATAGATAGATGGAGTGAGGGCGATAGATAGATGGAGTGAGGGCAATAGATAGATGGAGTGAGGGCGATAGATAGATGGAGTGAGGGCGATAGATGGAGTGAGGGCGATAGTTAGAGTGAGGGCAATAGATAGATGGAGTGAGGGCGATAGTTGGAGTGAGGACGATAGATAGATGGAGTGAGGGCGATAGATAGATGGAGTGAGGGCAATAGATAGATGGAGTGAGGGCGATAGATAGATGGAGTGAGGGCGATAGATGGAGTGAGGGCGATAGTTAGAGTGAGGGCAATAGATAGATGGAGTGAGGGCGATAGATAAATGGAGTGAGGGCGATAGATAGATGGAGTGAGGGCGATAGATAGATGGAGTAAGGGCGATAGATAGATGGAGTGAGGGCGATAGTTAGAGTGAGGGCAATAGATAGATGGAGTGAGGGCGATAGTTACAGTGAGGGCGATAGATAGAGTGAGGGCGATAGATAGATAGAGTGAGGGCAATAGATAGATAGAGTGAGGGCAATAGATAGATAGAGTGAGGGCGATAGATAGATAGAGTGAGGGCGATAGATAGAGTGAGGGCGATAGATAGAGTGAGGGCGATAGATAGATGTGTGTGGTTGTGTGTGTGTGTTTGTATGTGTGTTGTATGTGTGTGCGTGCATGGTTGTATGTATGTGAGTGTGCAGTTACAGAAGGATGTATGTGGAAGAGAGCAGCAGATCAGCATATTATAACAGAACAGGGAGTGTGTTGAAGAGATCAGCAGATCAGCAAAGAAGAAGAGATCAGGGAGTTAGAGAAGTAGGCGGTGGAAGGGAACAGCAGATCAGCACGGGAGAAGAGAACAGTGTTTTGGAGAAAGGGCGGGTGGAAGAGAGCAGTAGATCTTGATGGGTGAACAGAATAGGGAGTTAAAGAAGGAGGCGGTGGAAGAGAACAGCAGATTAGCACAGGAGAAAATAACAGAGTTAAAGAAGGAGGAAGGGTGTTTGAGAGCAGCAGATCAGCTCAGGTGAAGAGAACATGGAGTTAAATAAGGAAACAGGTGGAAGAGAGCAGCAGATCAGCACAGGAGAAGAGAACATGGAGTTAAAGAAGAAGGTGTGTTTTAGAGAACAGCAGATCAGCACAAGTTAACAGAACTGAGTTAAAGAAGGAGGCGGTGTGGAAGAGAGCAGCAGATCAGCACAGGTGAAGAGAACATGGAGTTAATTAAGGAAGCAGGAAGAGAACAACATATTGGCACAGGAGAAGAGAACAGTGATTTAGAGAAGGGGGCGGGTGAAAGAACAGCAGTTTAGCACAGGAGAAGAGAAAAGTGATTTTGAGAAGGAGGTGGGTGAAAGAGAACAGCAGATCAACACAGGAGAAGAGAAAAGGGAGTTAGAGAAGGATGGGGGTGAAAGAGAACAGCAGATCAGCACATGAGAAGAGAACAGGGAGTTGGAGAAGTAGGCAGATGGAAGATAGCTTAAAGATTATCACAGAAGAAGAGAACATAGAGTTAAAGAAGGATGCCGGTGGTAGAGAACAGCAGATCATCACAAGACAACAGGGAGTTAGAGAAAGAGGTGGTTGGAAGAGAGCAGCAAATTAGCACAGGAGAAATGAACAGGGAGTTGAAGAAGGAGGCAGGGTTGAAGAGAGCAGCAGAACAGCACAGGAGAAGAGAACAGGGAGTTAAAGAAGGACGCGGGTGGAAGAGAACAGCAGATCATCACAGGAGCAAAGACCAGAGTTAAAGAAGGATGCGGGTGGAAGAGAGCAGCAGATCAGCACAGGTGAAGAGGACATGGACTTAAAGAAGGAGGTGGGGTGGAAGAGAGCAGCAGATCAGCACAGGAGAAGAGAACAGAGAGTTATAGAAGGAGGCAGGATGAAAGAGAACATCAGATCAGGATAAGAAGAGAACAGGGAGTTAAAGAAAGAGTTTGGGTGGACGAGAGCAGCAGATCAGCACAGGAGAAGAGACTATGGAGTTAAAGAAGGAGGCGTGGTGTATGAGAGCAGCAGATTAGCACATGAAAACAGAACCATTATTTAAGGAAGGAAGCAGCTGGAAGAGAACAACATAGTAGCACATGAGAAGATAACAGGGAGTTAAAGAAGGAGGCAGGTGGAAGAGAACAGCAGTTCAGCATAGGAGAAGAGAAGAGACAAGTGAGATAAAGAAGGAGGCGGGTGGATGAGAGCAGCAGATCAGCACAGCAAAAGAGAACAGGGAGTTAGAGAAGGAGTTGGGTGGAAGAGAGTAACAGATCAGCACAGGTGAAGAGAACAGTGAGTTAAGGAAGGGAGTGTTTTGAAACGACGAACATATTAGCACAGGAGAAGTGATCCGGTATTTTGAGAAGGAGGCGGTGTGAAAGCAAACAGCAGATTAGCACAGGAGAACAGAAGTGAATGGAGTTAAAGATGTATTTGTGGTGTGCGAGAGTAGCATGTTAGCACCGTATAATTTTACATGGTTTTAAAGAAGGTGGTGTTTTGAAGAGTACAGCAGTTTATCACAGGAGAAGAGAAGAGACGAAGGAGTTAAAGAAGGAGGCGGGTCTAATAGAGCAGCAGATTAGCCCATGCGAAGAGACCTGTGAGTTAATGAAGGATGTGGCGTTGAATAGAGCAGTAGTTCAGCACAGCAAAAGAGAACTGGGAGTTAAAGAAGGAGGTGGGTGGAAGAGAGCACCAGATCAGCACAGTAGAAGAGTTCTGGGAGTTAAAGAAGGAGGCGTGTGGAAAAGAACAGTAGATTGGCACAGGAGAAGAGAAGAGAACAGTGATATAAAGAAGGAGGCGGTGGAAGAGTGCAGCTGATTTGTACGTGAGAAGAAAAGTGAACAGGGAATTAGAGAAGGCGGTAGAGTGAGTGAGGGTGATAGATTGAGTGAGGGTGGTAGAGTGAGTGAGGGTGGTAGAGTGGTAGAGTGAGAGCGGTAGAGTGGTAGAGTGATGGCAGTAGAGTGATGGCGGTAGAGTGCTAGAGTGATGGGGAGGGTGATAGTGTGAGTGTGGATTGGGAGGGTGGAGTTGGAGGGTGGAGTCGAATAGTTGAGTTGGTGGGTGGTTTTGGAGTTTTGATTTTGAGGGTGGTGTTGTGTGGTGGACTTAGAGGGTGGATTTTGAGGGTGGCGTTGGAGTGTTGATTTGGAATGTGGCGTTGTGGTGTTAAGTTGGTGTTTTGATGGTGGATTTGGGTTTGGAGGGTGGATTTGGAATGTGGATTTGGTGTTTGAGGGTGTAGTTGGAGGCTGTATTTGGATTGTGGAGGGTGATTGTGGATTTGGATTTGGAGGGTGGAGTTGGAGTTGGACTGTTTAGTTGGTGTTAGAAGGTGGAGGGTGAGTGTGGTTTTGGAGGATGTTGGTGGATTTGGATGGTGGATTTGGAGCGTTGAATTTTTGTTTTTAGTAGGAGGGTTGGGTTGGAGGGTGGTGTTGGAGGGTGGAGTTGTCAGGTGGACTTCGAGGGTGTATTTTGAGTGTGGCATTGGAGTGTGTTTTTGGAGGGTGGTGTTTTAGGGTTGATTTGGGGTTTGGAGGTTGGACTTTGATTTGGAGATTGTACTTTGAGGGTGGTTTTGGTGCTTGGATGTGTAGTTTGAGTGTGTATTTGGATGGTGGAGGCTGAGGGTATATTTTGACTTGGAGTGTGGAGTTGGATTGTTGAGTTGGTGTTGGAGGGTGGAGGCTGAGGGTGTTTTTGAGGTTGGAGGGTGAGGGTGGAGTTGGAGAATGGGTTTGGAGTTGGATGTTGGAGTTGGCAGGAGGAGTAGGAGGGTGGAGTTGGAGGGTGGATTTTGAGGTTTTATTTGGAGGGTGGATTTTGAGAGTGGATCTGCTGGGTTGTTTTTCTGGGTGGTGGGTGTAGTTAGAGTTTTGAGTTGCTGTTTGGAGTTGTTGCGTGTATGGTGGAGTTGTATTTTTTTTGTAGGCTGGATTTGTATGGTTGAATTTGAGGGAGGATTTGGAGGCTGGTGTTGGAGGTTTGATTTGGAGTTTGGAGTTTGCGGGTGGATTTGTGTTTTGAGGGTGGATTTGTGTTTGAGATTTTGTAGGTTGTGGTTGGCGAGTGGAGTTGGTGTTGTAAGGTGGATTTGTAGTGTGGAGTTGTGTTTGGAGGGTGGATTTGGATGGTGGATTTTGTGGGTGGAGTAGGATCTTTTTTTTAGTTTTGTGTTTGTTTTTATATTTGTGTGTATTTGGTTGTTTTTTATGTTTTTATTTGGATGGTGGACTAGTAGTGTGGATTTTGTTCTGAGTGTGCATTTGGAGTCTGTCGTTGTTGTTTGCATCTTGAATATGCGTATGTATTTGTATTTGGATTGTTGTTTTTGTCCCTGGATTTTTTATTGTATAGTGTATTTTTATTTTGTTTTTTGACCTTTGATTTTGTGTGTAAAGTTGGATGTTGTTTTTAGAGGGTGTGTGTGAGTGAGTGTGTGTGTGTGTGTGATAGAGAGTGACTGTGTGTGAGAGAGAGTGAGTGTGTGTGAGAGAGAGTGAGTGTGTTTGAGAGAGAGTGAGTGTGTTTGAGAGAGAGTGTTTGTCTGTGAGAAAGTGTGTTTGTGTGAGAGAGAGTGTGTGTGTGAGAGAGAGAGATTTTGTGTGTGTGAGAGAGATTGTGCGTGTGTGAGAGAGATTGTGCGTGTGTGTGTGTGTGAGAGAGAGAGAGTGTGTGTGAGAGAGAGAGTGAGTGAGTGTTCAGCAGTGTGTGGCGTGCTGCAGTGTTATGCATGCATCAGTGTGATGCGTGTAGCATTTTGAGTTATGCAGTAGTCCGAGTTATTTTGCAGTGTGATCCGTGCATCATTGTGACGTGTACAGCATTGTTAGGTGTGCAGCAGTGTGCGTCTTCATTTAGAAGGAGTCATGCAGCAGTGTTTGGTGTGCAGTGGTTTGAGGCAAGATTTGAAGGTGCATGATTTTGAGAGGGTGTGTGAGTGGGATAGTGTGTGTGAGTGTGTGTGATGTGAGATGTAGTGTGAGGGTGAGAGGGTGTGTAAGTGTGAGTGTTGGTGTTTGCGTTTGAGGGTGTGCGGATGTTAATGAGAGAGAGTGTGAGAGTGAGTGAGTCTGAAAAGGGTGATTATGATAGGATGTGTGATGCTGATAGGGTGTGTGAATGTGTGAGTGTGTGTTATTTTTGAGAATGTGATTGAGGGTGTGTAAGGGTGTGTGAGTGTAAATGTGTGTGAGGGTGAACAGGTGTGAGGTGGTGTGAGGGTGAGGGTGTGTGTATTGCCATGGTGTGTGGTGTTGTGATTGTGAAGGTGTGTGCATTTGTATGATGCTGAGGGTGTTATGGTGACAGTTTGTGCGTGGGCGGTGGTATGAGGCTGAGGGTGTGTGAGGGTGAGTATGTTTGAGTGTGAGTGTATGTGTGGCTGTGTGATAGTATGTGTGAGTGTGAGATGGTGTGTGATGTTGCAAGTGTGTGTGATGGTGACATTATTTGTAATGTCATGTAATGTAATCCTGCATTTCTATAGCGCACTATCACTCCAGGGAGCATCTTGGCGCTTTGGTGTTTGTGACTGTGAGGCGTGAGTGAGGTTGAGGGAGTGTGTGAAGCTGAGGGCTTTGTGAGTGTGTGGTTGTTTGTGGTGTTGTGAGAGGCTGAGTGTGTGACGTTGTGTGATGTTGAGGGTGTGAGGGGGTGTGAGTGTGATTGGGGTGTAAGTGTGTGTGGGTGTCGGGGTGTGAGCTTGTGTGTGTATGTTCTGTATAGTGTATTATTATTTCTATTTGTTTTGTTGTGTGTTTTGTGTATGGACTGTGTTCTTGTATTGCAATGAGTCCTTTTTTCTTTTGGTTTACGAGTGTTTTTTATTAAAATTGGCGTATGCGATACGGCCCCCCAACGCTACATACATTTTTTAGGTTAGCGTTCTAGTCTTTTTTTGTTTTTCACCCCCATTTTTGATTGACGTTTTTTTCATCCAATGACATTGCTACGTTGTGTTACATAGCGTTGTAATTGCTGTTCGTCATTTGAGAAATTCCCATATTCTCGTGTCCGCCGTTTGTGGAAGGTGTGCCGTGTTTCCTGTGTGGTTGCTGCGTCGCCTGACAGGTACGTTTTTTTTAATTACTTTGTGTTTTGTTATGTAGTGTTAATCGTGTAGCTGTATTTTGTGTGTAGATTATTTTGTTGTAATGTATTTTTCCCCTTGTTATACCTATTGTAATAGGCGTGTGAATGTACGCAATGTATACCTGTAGAATGTTATAAATATAATTTTCAATATTTTTTGTGATGTTTTTGTATTAATATATCCCAATAATTTTGTGTATTTAATGCACTACTGCTACATATTGTTAACCTGTGTCTGATAATTTTTTTATGTTAATGTTTTATAATATTCACTGTGTATTTCTTTTGGGCCTTTTTTTTTTGCCTGTATTGGGTTGTTCAAAAGTTATATTTTGTGCTTTCCCCTCCTCCTCAATTATTAATAGTCAGTGTAATGGTATCGATAACACATTGTGTATTTTTTATTTAAACATACATGATTCTATGCGGATACCTCACAGTCCGATGTTCGAGCAGAAACTCCATCTTTGTCTCTTTTTAATTTTGCGTTTGTGAGGCCTGGTAATTGTCGCTTGTTTTGCGGTGTGTTTGAGCGAAATACACACATTTTGTTTAGAATTACTTGTGTAAGGTTGTGAAATGTCTGGCCTTTTCAATTAAGCACTCGTCCAGACTCCCTTTTTTTAAAAAAATTTCTCCCCAAGTGTTTCAAAAGTATTTTTTGGGTGAAATATTGGACTTAACATATTCCTAAATTATATTTGTTTTATGGTTCAACTGCTACATGTTGTTAATACGTGTCTCCTACATGGACAGGCTTTCTTTCATTTTATCTACTAATCACTGTGTATTTGTATTGGGCTTAATTTTTTTTGCACGTATTGTGTTGTTGTTCCAAAGGAATTTTTTTTTAATTTCCCCTCGGCATCATAAATTAGTACTCCGTTCACTAGTTTTGAGAAGACATTATTTTTTTTTAATGAAAACATACATGTGTTTAAGTGGATGATTTTTAGTCCTTGTCCAGACTTTCAACTCTATTTTGCATTCTTTTTTTTAGTGATTACTCGGAATTGTTTCTTGTTTTTGTGTATTTTGCCGAAATACACACAGTTCTGTTTCGAATTACTTGTGAAAGTCTGTGAAGAGACAGGGCATTTAGATTTAGCATTGTTTAAGACCGCCTGTGCTTTTGCTTTTTACTGTATGTTTACTATAGTAAAATGTACAATTCGCATTAGTGTTATTTTTTTTTTTTTTTGCAAAAGTATGTTTTTTTGTTTTTTTTTAAATTCATTCTGCTGCACTTCTTTAAACCATTCTGAATGGCAATAGGTCTTAAAAGTGTGCCCCGTTGGCGTTGTTATTTTTTATTTTCTAAAGTTAGCGTAGTGTATAACTATTCTTGGTGTTATTGTGTGTGCGTGTAGTTTGATGTTGGATTTTGCGAGTGTTGTTGTATGTTGAAGTTGTATGGTGTATTTGGATGTTGTTTTTTGCGTGTGAGCATGTGTGTGTGTATATTTGGTATAGGGGACTTGTAGTCCTAATTTTCTTTTTGTGTGTTTTGTGTATGTCTGTGTGTCCGTTTCGCAAGGTGATAAATAATTCCTTTTTTGTGTGAGTGTAGTATGTGTGTATATTGTTGGGAAGTATGTGAAAATGGCGCCTCTGCTAATGTCCCCTAACGCTATTCACGTTTTTTAATGTAGCGGTCTAGTCTTTTTTTGTCTATTATTTAATTTGTTTTGATTGACGTTTTTCCCTGCCAATGCGATTGCTACGTTGTGTTACGTAGCGTCCTAATTGGTGCGCGTCAATCCAGAATTGTCTAGATTGTCTTGCGTGCTGTTTTCGGAAGGCGTACAGTGTTTGCTGTCTGTTTCCTGCGTCGTCTGACAGGTACGTTTTTTTTTTATTGTTTGTTTCCTTATGTATTTGTTTACTTGTATATTTTTTTGTATTTTCGTGTTTCTTCATGTCAAAAATGTTATCCTTCATTATAGTCTTTAACTGGCTCCATATGTACACAATGTATAATTTGCGAAAGTTATTAATATATGTATATATTTTTTTGTGAATTAATATTTCGAATGTATTGAAAAAGTTTTTCTTTAATCCGTATTATGAATACATGTTGCATAAGTTGTTGACTTATATGTCTGTCAGAAATTTTGTTTTTCTTTTTTTAGTGTCATAAGCAATGTGTTATTGTATACGCTGTATTAATTTTGCTACTATTGTGCTGTTGTCAAAATGTGCTAATTCCATGTTTATAATCTCTGCTGCCTATACTTTTAGAGTGTATAATGGTATGGAGAAGTGATATTTTTGGGGTTATTATAACAGGCATGTTTTTAAGCGGATGACTGACATTCCTATGCTGGACCCCACACTCCATCTTTCTGCTTATTTTTAATCTTATTTTTTTTCAACTTTTAAATGTTGCTGGTTTGCGGTGTATTTGGCCGATATACACAAACAGTTTTGTGTTGAATTATTTGACGTTCTTTAGTGTATTTTAAATTTCTTGTCAATCTTCTTTTTTGTGTGAAATGTGTGAAGAGACAGGCCATTTTTTTTTTTTAGGCTTAACTTGCTTCCAAACCATTCCTCATCATCTGTTTGAATTGTCACAGTTTTTCTGCGCACCACTACCATGTGCATGTATGCACAGATGAGTGTTGTTATTTGGGCGATTTGGCTTTGGTTTTGCGATGTAGTGTTTGTAACAGCATTACAGATTGTTGTGCTACAGACGTTGTTTTGTTTTGTACTGAGGTGGTGTATATGTATTTCATCTTGTTGTGATAGCATGTGGTTCCTACTATTGTACTCATAGCGTACAAGTTTGCGTACCTGCCATGTCGTACCTAATGCGTTCAAAATGCTTTTAATTGTTTCTTTGTTATAATATGACCTACATTTTGTAACTGCACGTTGTTGTGTCCCTGAGTGTTCTCTTGGTATCCCTGTGTGATGTTGTTGTGTCCCTGAGTGATGTGTTGGTGTCCCTGAGTGATGTTGTGGTGTACCTGAGAGATGTGTCAGTCAGTCAAAATTAACTTTATTTGGTTTGTCATAACCATAAAGCATGTAAAACACATTTCATTTCATACAAAGGTTAAAAGAGAAACTTTTTCCGCTCAGTTAACATATTTACAAATACTGTTAAAAATGTCTTATCTGGCGCCGGACCTTTAGTCGTTTCCGGCTTTCATAAGTAAATTTTCAACTATTATCATGAATTTTATCCCCCGACAGATTAAAATGTTTGATGTGGCGCCCATTCAACTTGTCACCGCATGTCTGCAAGTGCGAATGTTTAAATCAATGAAGGGTGTTTTTAGCAAGTTCCTTCTTTCCGCTTTTTCTATTTCGCAGACACACAGTAAGAGGCTTAAAGTTTCTATATGGTACCCACATAAACAACATGCCTTTTTTTGATGGTTACTTTCCCAGGAGGGGGCTAAGTCCTTCGAGCAAAAATCACCAAATCTATATGCCATGAACTTTCTTTTGAGTAACAGTCGGAAATAGGCTGCAAGATAGGGTTGTGGTTTTAAGCTTGTGTACGAATTTATTATAACCCAAGCATGGCGGCGTTTTGCTAGTCTCCTTCTGTCTTCTACTAAGGATAATGCTTTTGCCCTGTTGTTGCAGACTTTATTGAAGGACGCCCTTTCCAACGTGCTTTTCCATACTTCCTCAATCTCCAATTCTTCCAGGGCAATCCGCAAATGATCACCTCACGTGTTTGGATTTCTTTGTTCGTATTGTAGTTTTATTTCTGTCCAACATAAGTTGTCCAAAGTTCCCAATTCCGCTGTTCTAAGTTTCCTGCATAATTTTACCAAGGTTGCTTTCCTTTGAAATTCTTGATTCTGGAGTCCAAATTCCAAACGTATCTGTGCCGGCGAGGAACCTTTAAAGAGATTAAATACTGTTTTGTAGACCTTTATCTGTAATTTGTTTAAGATGTTAATTTCTTGGCCATGCCAAGTTTCCAATCCATAGGACAAGGTTGGGAGCAATTGCGCTGCCATGATTTTTAGTAGGTGCCCATGTGAAGGGCATTCCAATTTTTTGTGCAACTGTTTGTAGGCAAATATTAGTGAATTGGCTTTTGCTGTGATCTCCTGAGAGATGTGGTGTCCCTGAATGATGTGGTGGCATGCCTCAGTGGCGTGGTGGTGTTCATGAGTGGCGTGTTTGTGTCCCTGACTGATGTGGTGTGGTCCCTGAATTGCGTGGTGGTGCCCCTGAGTGATGTGATGGTACCCCTGAGTGATGTTGTTGTGTCCCTGTGTGTTGGGTTGGTATCCCCGAGTGATGTTCTGGTGTCCCTGAGTGATGTAGTGTCCCTGAGTGATGTGGTGTCCCTGAGTGATGTGGTGGTGTCACGTTTTGATGTGGTGGTGTGCCTCAGTGGCGTGGTGGTGTCCCTGAATAGCGTGGTTGTGTCCTTGAGTGGCGTGGTTGTGTCCCTGAGTGTCGTGGTTGTGTCCCTAAGTGATGTGGTGTTATCCCTGAGTGATGTGGTGTTATCCCCGAGTGAAGGTGTGTCCCTGAGTGATGTTGTCATGTCTCTGAGTGATGTTGTCGTGTCCATGAGTGGCGTTGGTGTGTCCCTGAGTGATGTGGTGGTATCCGTGAGTGATGTGGTGATGTCCCTGAGTGATGTGATGGTGTGACTCATTGGCGTGGTGGTGCCCCTGAGTGATGTGATGGTGCCCCTGAGGGTTGGGGTTGTGTCCCTCAGTGATGTGTTGGTATCCCTGAATGATGTGGTGGTGTCCCTGAGAGATGTGGTGTCCCTGAATGATGTGGTGGTGTGCCTCAGTGGCGTGGTGGTGTTCATGAGTGGCGTGTTTGTGTCCCTGACTGATGTGGTGTGGTCCCTGAATTGCGTGGTGGTGCCCCTGAGTGATGTGGTGGTGTCCCTGAGTGATGTGGTGTTGTCCAAAAATGATGTTGTGGTGTCCCTAAGTAATGTGGTGGTGTGCCTCTGTGGCGTTCTTGAGTGGCATGCTTGTGTCACAGACTGATGTGGTGGTGTCCCTAAATAGCGTGGTGGTGACTCTGAAGTACAAACGAATTGTGGCGCTTAAACGAACGAAAATATTTATTTATGAGTAAATAAGCCAGCATAAAATGACCCAGAAAAGACCCAGTGAGCACGCGCTTAAAAGCTGAAAATCGACTCGAGTGACCATATAGAGAGGGAGGGTGTGGGCTGGCTGCAACTTGAGTTTTGGGAGGAGGCTTTGTGTGGCAACAGAGAGAGAATGGCGCACGCAGGAGAGAGAGTGGATGGACTGCCTGTGAACTGTAATGCATTTGTTAACAAACGTAGAGCGCGGCGCGCGCCGCCGAGGGAGGGGGAGGGATGCCTGGTCAGTTGTGGTGTCCTTGAGTGATGTGGTGGTGTCACGTATTGATGTGGTGGTGTGCCTCAGTGGCATGGTGGTGTCCCTGAATAGCATGGTTGTGTCCCTGAGTGATGTGGTGGTGTACCTGAGTGATGTGATGGTGCCCCTGAGTGATGTTGTTGTGTCCCTGAGTAATGTGTTGGTATCCCTGAGTGATGTTGTTGTGTCCCTGAGTGATGTGTTGGTATCCCTGAGTGATGTTGTGGAGTCCCTGAGAGATGTGGTGTCCCTGAGTGATGTGGTGGTGTGCCTCAGTGGCGTAGTGGTGTTCTTGAGTGGCGTGTTTGTGACCCTGACTGATGTGGTGGGGTACCTGAATTGCGTGGTGGTGCCCCGTAGTGATGTGGTGGTGTCCCTGAGTGATGTGGTGTTGTTCAAGAGTGATATTGTGGTGTCCCTAAGTGATGTGGTGTTGTGCCTCAGTGGCGTGGTGGTGTTCCTGAGTGGCGTGTTTGTGTCCCTGACTGATGTGGTGGTGTCCCTGAATTGCGTGTTGGTGACCCTGAAGTAGAACCGAATTGTGGCACTAAAATGCACGCAAATATGTATTTTAGAGTAAATAGCCCTTCATAAAAGTACGTTGAAACTAAAGAATGCGTGTCGAACATATGGAAAGGGAGGGGATGGGCTGCCTGCAACTCAAACGGACATACGGAGGAGGGGTTGGGTGTCAGAGAGAGAATGGCGCACGCTAGAGAGAGAGAGGGGGTGGGCTGCCTGTTTGCGTTGAAGTAGAAACGAATTGTGGCGCTTAAATGCACGCAAATATGTATTTTACAGTAAATAGCCCTGCATAAAAGTACGTTGAAACTAAAGAATGCATGTAGAACATATGGAGAGGGAGGGGGTGGGCTGCCTGCAACATGTGTAGGAGGTAGGAGCCAATGAAAGCTCTTAAAAAATGCGCGTGGTTGTGACAAGTGGTGACGATGCGCGTGATTGTGTCCACATGAACTGTACTGAATCCGCACTTGGTCAAGAGTTTGTTTTGCCTACTGTACACTCGCCTATCGGGATAGGATAGTCGAGACCTAAAAATAGAAAATATTTTTATCTTTAAAATGACACCAAAATGACAAAAATCCAATCTAGGGAACTGGAGATATGATTTTTTAAAGATTTACCATTATCTAGCACATAGACACCAATAGCTCCCTCTCTGGACATCTAGTCACGATAGACTGAGTCAAAGTCAAAGTTTCAGGCCAACCGCGATGGAGCCCAGGGCGGCTACCCCTCACGGTAGGTCTCAGTCAACGTTTTTTCCTTCTGACTTAGAACTTTTTTTGGAGCTTTTCTTTCCGGGGTCTCCTGAAGCTCTTAGCCAGTCTGGATTCGGTGAGGGTTCGCCTGGTCAAACTTTTGGAAGTCCCACTTCCGGAGCGTTCCAGCGGGATGAACCAAGGATCCAGGCTGACTCGTGGTTGAAGGCAGGCGGCTTGACTCTTATGGTTGCGCCGGGTCACCATTTCTCAGTTAGGACTTAGAAACTTTTACGGAGCTTTTTCTTGCGGGGTCCCTCGATTAACCCGGAAAGAGACCTCTGCTGCGCCCGCAGGGTGTGCCCAGAATTGCCATCTCCGCTTTCCTTGGAGAAGGTGGAGTAGGCAAATCTCTGTACATTCGGCGGCGGAGCGAAGTTGGCCCGCCCTGCCTCCCACCCTCCCACCCTTCCTATATCCAATGGATTAAAACTTAAATAAAAAGACATTAAAGTAAAGAAAAAACACCTACCTTGGCAGCGGCGTCCCCGGGCTGCACTCCTCTTCATTGCCATCTCTGGGAGAACTGCGCACGCGCATTTCTCGAGAAATGCGCGGGCGAGCACGCATGTGCAGTTTTTCCAGAGACGGCGATGAAGAGGGCAGCCCGGAGGCGCCGCAGTCAAGGTAAGTATTTTTTTCTTACTTGAAAGTTTTTTTATTTAAGATTTAATAAATTGGTAATGGGGGTGGGAGGTAGTTGGCAGAGTTTGTTATCAACTCCGTGGCCCCCCATGTTCACCAGCATGAGGGTTCACCAGCCTCGTATTTTGCCTATTCCTGGTCAAACTCTGGAAGTAGGACCTACAGAGCTTTTCTGCGGGACAAACTTGGATGGCAGGCCTGCTCGCGGTTGAAGGCAGGCCGGCTTTTCTGGCCAGGTTAAGTCGGTCTCTTTATGGTGCTTTTTTACATTGCTGTGCCAAAGTTCTCCAAACTTCTGGAACTTCTTCCTGAAGTTCCCCAAAGGTCCCTAAAGTGTTTAAAACTCACTCCAAGGGTCTGGAAGCTCCAAGATGGTCCTTGAAAGTTGAGGACTTCAGTTCCCACAATCCACTTGGAAAAACCCTTACAATCCACTGGTTGTGCTCCAGGTTGAGGATTCTTGGTGGTGATGCTCCAGGTTAGCTCTGTTAAGCTGAAGCTTGCAGGGAGTCCACTCTTTAGTCATTTTACAACAAGGTAGTCCACAGGGCTGTAGTTCTAGATGGTGCAGAAGGTGCAATCTTCAGAGTGCAGGCCTTAGGAAATGCACATCAAACTTCTCAGCATGGCCTGTCTTGCTTTCTTAAGTTTCAAGCAGCAAATCTGAGAGGCTCTGCTCCTCTCAGATACTTATTCCAAGTTCTCTGGGTCAAGCAGGAGGTCACTCCTGTCCTTCAGGGTGTAGGGTACCACCCGAAGGTATGACCACTTCCTGTAGGGTGTGGTACTATTTTGTCCTAGAGTGCACCAATTCTTCCAAATTCATAATGGCTGATTTTCCAGCAGCTAGAGAAGAGCTGGCTAAACACACCCCTAGGTTGGCTAATCTCTATAGTCTCTCCCCCTTGCATCTGCTCATCCCTTCCTTAAGCCTAGCATCTGGCTGGGTTCAAAAGAGTAGACTTGTAAATGACACTGGTGTCTTCCACTTCCCTTGAAGTCCATCGTTTATGACTCCTCCCCCTGCTCTGACATTACTGTGTAAGAGAACGAATGCCCTACCAGTAGAGCTGGTTAATCGCATTGGCTCTTTATCACCTCTTCACAGAGGCCTGGCTAATCCACTTAACTGACCAATCAGGACAGACCACTAGAAGGCTGCATCTGGACTTACAGACAAGAAAGTCTTATAATTTCTTGTCTGTATATTTTAGGAAAACATCAACAATATTATATTGTTGAGTTTATTAATACCATTCTGGGAAGTCTTTGAATGGTATTTTTAGCCTTCTCCTATCAAGAGTTAGTATAGTTAATAACTTCTTGCCATGTTAACCTATGAGGCAGGGGATTTGCAACGGATAAAATGACTTGGGCTATTTATTCAGCACTAGGGCCTAAAAATACATATTTTATAAGTACTCTACCGATATCTTAATGACCTCCCACCCCTAGAACACCTAGGGGATACTTTGAGGGTTCTGAATATGTAGAAATATTGTAGATCCTCCCTCCACATCCCTCACTTTTTGTGCAGCACTTTCTCACAATGTGGGGAGTGAAATGTACAATTTCAGTTAACCCAGGGCATATAAAACTCATTTTATAAAGGTCCTCCTTGTTAATACCTGACCCCCTCATCCCTGGGACACTTAAGGGAGACCCTGGTGGTACATAATATGCCCAAATATTGTAGGGTATCCATTTTTAAGTGCCCCAAATACCAAAGTCGAGTTTGGACACAATTTACTTTCTAAAAGCAGTCCTGAAACACAGAGCCACTTTTAAACTTAGCTCAGGCTTCAGCAGTCCACACATTGAAGTGCAGAAAGGACTGCTGGGCTCTAAACTGCCATGCCCTATTATGTACTAGGGCCTTATAGGGTAGGTCATGCCAATCACAGGGTTACGCCAACCCATAGTGTACCCTGGTGTATGTAGGTGTTTTCACTGTGTTCTAAATGTGTCTTTCAGCATAGCACTGGCCCTGGCCCTGGCCCTGGTTAGGCAGAGCCCAGGGCCAGTCAGAGTCAGTTACCACCAGTATCAGTCAGAAAAACTTTGGGGAGTGCCCAGGGCACAGGATGAATTTCCAATAGGTGCCAAGTATGTGGGTGAGATGAAGCAAGAAAGTGCACTAGTGCACTGACGGCAGCAGTGTCATACCTTAGCAGATGTGCCGCTATCCTACTCTCTCCCTTTTGCATAAAATAGTGCAGCAACTTTAAATGAAAAAAATAGTAAATTTTCTCCTAAAGGCAACAAAGGGCAGGAATTCACAGGAGAAGAAAAAGCACAATGCAACAGAAACAACTGTGACTCAGATTTTCCGAACGTCCATTGTGAGGTTACCAGTGCCCACAATTTCCAGTGAATAGATATATTCATAACGAGCTGCATGCACCCCAGTGACTCCTGAATTAAACAGAAGGCTCTAGGATATTTATAGCTTTTTTTCTGCTCACAAAACAAAACGTCACTCTCGACTCACACCTTGCATACTTGTTGAATGGCAGTGGCGTAATGTAACCTATAAAGGCGCCACATTGCCACCTTATTTGAAGCATTGTTCTCCTCTGCCTGAGGAGCGCCGACATTTGGCAGTGTGTGCTTTCTTTGTCAACAGTTCGCTTGCTTTAATTTCTGGTGCTTTCCTAGCTTTGCTCCCAGAGTTTTTTCAGCAATGCTCAGTGTTTTAAATCTGTGAACTTAATTTATGCACATTTTGAAACAGCCATAAATTAATTCTCATTGGCTAGGTAGCTTACCCATCTACTTATTTTCTTGCAGTTCTTTATATAGTGCAAGCCCGGCCCAAGAGCATTAGAGTGTTTTACGTGAACACCAAATTGCATTACCCAAGTTCAGAAAGATGTTCGTTCTTTTTTTATAGGCACGTGGCGTATAAGGCCCGATTTAGAATTTGGCATACAGGGTACTCTATTGCAACGGAGTATCCTGTCGGCCAAACTGTCTCCCCATACAATTTTGAGTCAGGCAGACTGCCATGTTTCTGCCAAGGAAGTAACATTTACTCAGTTGGCATAAACCTTTCTCCTTCGGTGCCAGGACATATGAACCTTTGAAGGTAAGCCATCCAACCAACGCCCTATTTAGAGTCAGAATTTGAATGGCTTTTTTTTCTGCCCTTCACTGCCAGTTATTTCCTGACAGAGAAGGGCATTAAAAATATCAAAACAATCCCCACACCATGGGAGAAAACTCCTGCAGTAGCAGCCACCCTAGAGTGTAGATGGGGTGCCTGGATCAGAATGATCATCAGTGGATGGGTGTTTTGCAGCAGTTGTGGCCTTTGAGCCGATCATTGCTTCTGCAACACCATGTCAGGCACACAGCAGGATGCTGATAACACCACGCAGAAAACCTACATCTTGGTGCAGTGCCCAATAAGAACTGCTCAGGGAGACTGGGGGTCTCCTCCACACCTAGCTGCTCTAGGTTTTGCTCCAATTTAGTCATCGGTTTTCTCTGGTTATTCCTTTTTCTTGGGAAACTGGGGGTCTCCTCCACACCTAGTTGCTCAGGTTTTGCTCCAATTTAGTCATCGGTTTTCTCTGGTTATTCCTTTTTCTGGGGACATACTTGGCTTCTGCTCCTTGACAATCCCTTCTCCTGCAGGGCCAGGAGCACTTCTTCTCTCTTATCAGCCAGGCAGGCTTCTAGGTTCTAAGGAGAACCTTAGCTCCTCTGGCATAAAGAGTAGACTTCGGGCAATGCCTCTCATATCAGGAAGGCTGGCTGTCATGAAGAAACAAGCCATTGTCACACAGCAATACTTCAAGAATACTGTTGAGCCCTCCCTTCTTTGGCCATGAAGAACTTGAAACTGAAACTAAGTGGAGTGGTTCGGGACCCACTTTTCCGTACATTTTAGGCACAAGGGATGTGATTCATTGTCCAAGGTTACAACACTATTTTGAGTTGGGCCTCTTTCAAATGTTATTTTTTGGAAGTCCTTTAAACACAGCCTTTGTGCAAAGTGATAAATCTCATAGTAGGCAGCAAGGATGCTTGCTCTAAGCCCCAGTATACAAAACAAGGGCACAATGGAAAGCAAGATCTCTACACCTGGCTGTCAACAGCCTTCCTGAAGCAGTCATCAGAGACAGCCAAAAGGGCAGGTCCTTCCTGTAAATTTCCCTGTGTTGAACACCAGAAATTGCAGTCCCACCCCACACCACCATCACCTACCAAATGCCAATGTTCAGAAAGTATTATTTAGCTTCCCTTTGCTAACAAGAGCATCACCATATTTATGAGGATTTATTTCTCCAAGCTTCCTCAATTTATTGTCTTATCACCAACCCCAGGCAAATGAAGGCAGTCCAAACAATTTCAACCCTGAAAGGAAGCTGTATCCACCGACCTACAAAATGAGTTGCTAAACCAGAGGCCATCCAAAATGAATCCCACTGGCCAAGGTATTCTGGCTATCACTACACTCAGGGGTATATTTCCAAGAATTTCCACTAAGCAGTTGTGATGTTGCTTAGCAGCAATTATTTTACTGCTGTCCATTGCTGAAATCCATCGCAATGTTTGTGACGTGTTTACAATAGGTTGCTACATGGTGTTAGGATAAGATAGTGGCAGAGAATGTTGCTGCTAACCTGAGTATCATGGCAATACAAATCTTGACGCTAAGGTGAAAAAAGTCATGGCCAGTCAATTAGCAGCAAGAAAACTCCCACTAAGCAGCAGGAAAAAAATACACACAAATGCCTCAAAGACCCGCCAAAAAAAACCTGAATGCCAAATGGAGTAGCCTGGAACCAGTTCAGCAACAACAACCTCCCTAACCCCCCTAACAGCCAGAATGACTAGCCAGAGTCCCAGGGAAAGAGGAAAAGGAAAACCAGATTCATTCAGGAGGAAAATGAGACTCTGATTGCGGAGGTGACAGGGAATCAACACCAGCTTTTTGTCAGCTCCAAGGTGTCATTGGGGACCAAAATGCCATTCGGCAGTCCATTATCAGCAAGGTGAACTCTGTAGCAGAAGTCAAGAGGACAGTGACCAATTGTAAAAAGCACTGACATGATGCCATGCACATGACCAAGCAGAAACTGGCCAGCAATCGACAGGCAGCACTACAGACCATAGGTGGGAGTCCATCACCACAGGAGAAGATGATGCCTTGGAGCAACAGGTGTCTGCAGTTATATTTTTGAAGTCGGTTGTTGCAGTAGAGGGACAGGATACTGCTGAATATGATCAACTACATCAGCGACACAGTAAGTAACAACCAGGGACAAGGGTGTGTGAGTAATGTTGTTTAAGTCCATCTACCCATGTCTCATTGCCCACCCACACTGTGTGCAGATCAAATGCTAGCTATATAGGTACTCAGGGATAAAGTCACATGTCCCTTGAGCTGAGTCACATAAAGGTGGGGTAAGGGCCTAGTAATCAAGCACACATGCATACATACACTGTCAACTGACCAGTCATGTGTCTTCTAACTCTGGGGAATATTTACAATAAAAGTGACAGAGTGCAGTGTTATTCTCCTTGGCTTAACTCAGCAGTCCGCCACTCAGCAGTCCGCCACTCTAGAAAAGCAGTGCTGTGCCATACGTACAATAATACAGCCCAGTCCTGTGTTTCACCCTGCACTGTTGATAAATGTAGCTGCCTAGCGCCAACGCAGGTACTCTTGCACAATGGTGCCTGAGTGTCTGCATTTACGCTAGGCAGCTACATTTTGCGCAAGCATAGGGGGAAATGCCATGCCTTGCCGTATTGTTGTAAATACATTTCAGACCTGAGATTCAGAAGTTGCTTAGAGTAGTGTTAAGCCAAGAAGGCTAACACTGCGGTCTGTCACAGCCTTGCACATATGCCCCCAAGTACAGTGTGGGAGTGTGCCTCATTTACAAGGCGTTTCCAGGCCCCATCATGTGGGTCAACACTGCTGAATAAATATTGCAAAGCATGTTTTCACACAGTAAAGTTCAAAAGCGAGATGGTCCTGTGGTGATAATGGCTTTGAAATATGCCACAAGCAATAATAATTGCTTACCTTCTGGTTTGATGTGTTCAGGTAGCACACATAACCACATCTAAAAATGTCATGTAGAACTTTTTGAATTTGACTCACCCTTGTTGTTCAGATGAAAAGCAGTACATCTCTTGCAAGCACTTTGCGTGGCTGATGATCAGATTCCAGAATGATCATAAATTACATACTGGAGGCGCAATGTGCTTTAAATGTTTGCACATGTGTTAATGCATTTGTATGTATCGTTTACTGCCCCAGAATTGTAGGAATGGGTTTATTTAAATACCTACATGCCAGTTGTGTATGCAATGCTCATTGACCCACACATTCCACGTTCCTATCACGGTAAGTGAAGGGTGAGAACGGGCCTCATGCACAATGTTGTAATATGTACGTTATTTGGCTACATGCTGCCTTACTATTATTCCTCAAAATGAATTTATCCACAGGAAAGTTGCTTAATGTGATGTTCTGTTCTCTGTCTGTCCTTGTATTCATGGTCCAGGGTTTGTTGGTCAATGACACATAAAGACATGTGTGGAACATGGGTTTAGGTAAAGTCAAATGTTGTTGGGATAAAATGCATAGCTACTGATGTCTGTAAACATTCTTCCAGTAACAAATGCATCAAAAGACCATGTACGTTACAGTATGTATCATCCATGTGCTCACACCTGTGTTGTTCAACAAAGGTCTGCTATGCAACGATGCACCAATCCTTGAGGCCTGTCTCAAAGTCCTATGTCCACCTGCTTGCATGAAGTCATCATTGTCACTGCTGTGGGAAACATAAAGGGAGGGCACACACATCTTTACTCTGGCCCAGTCCCGTGTCTGTAGACACATGCTGGCTTGACCACTTACACTTCAAGTTGTGGTGGTACCATGTCTGGTCTAAGGGGTATATGTACCATCAACCCAAGAAAGGCATCCCCTGGTGTGCTGCATGATACATGTCACCTTCTAACAGACTGCAACATCTTTCTGTTGCGGCAGGCTCTAAAATAAACACAAAGAGTTGTTAATTCTTGTGAAGTAGCTTAATACTGCAAAGTAAATAGGGTGAAGCAACTAGTGCCACAGGTAGGTCTGAATAGATGATGTAACAGGGGCAGTAGAGGCTTATAAATATAACCCTCATTGTTGGCATTCAGAGCAACTGTTCAAATCAATGAACAACCTAAATGTAACTTTCATGGACTTTCTGCATTGATACACAAAACTGCGTGTCACAGGTGTACCATGTAACACGCACCAAAAATCCTGCCACTGCCAAAACCAACCTCCACGAAGGAATGAAGGCAGTTGCAAACTGGATGCAGACTAGCCGCCTGAAACTTAACTCGGACAAGACAGAAGTCCTCATCCTTGAATCCAGCCCCTGAGCTTGGGACGACTCTTGGTGGCCGGCCGCGCTGGGAGTCACACCCACGCCCACCGACCACGCACGCAACCTGGGAGTCATCCTGAACTCATCGCTCTCAATGACCCTGCAGGTCAACGCCGTCTCCTCTGCCTGCTTCAACACCCTTTGCATGCTCCACAAAATCTCCAGATGGATCCCCAATGAAACCAGAAGGACGGTCACACAGGCCCTCATCAGCAGCAGGCAATGCCTTCTACACAGGAACCACGGCAAAACTCCAGAACAGACTCCAACGCATACAGAAGTCCTCTGCACGCCTCATCCTCCACATAACCTGCCACAGCCACATCGCTGCCCACCTGCAGGACCTGCACTGGCTCCCAGTCAAGCAGAGGATCACCTTTGAGCTCCTCTCCCACACCCACAAAGCACTACACAACACCGGACCGGCATACCTCAACAAGTGTCTCACCTTCTACAAACCGAATCACCAGCTGTGCTCCGCTGACCTCACCCTTACCGCTGTCCACGCATCCACAGGACCTCTACTGGCAGCAGATCCTTCTCCAGCCTCACCATCAAGACGTGGAACACCCTCCCCACACAGTTGCTACAGACCCAGAACCTGCTGACCTTCAGGAGACTTCTCAAGACCTGGCTGTTCGAGCAGTAGCAGCATCCCCACCCCCGCTCAGCACCTTGAGACCATCACAAGTGATTAGTGCACTCTACGAATAATTTAATTGATTGATTGAAAGTGTCATGCACTCTGATTGAATGTGAATAAACATTTAGGAAATGAGTAAAAAGTGGACCTATGCTGAACAAAAACAATATGTGACCAGAAAAAGTGAAGTATCAAAAATATTTATTTAATTATTATTTTTTACGAAAAAAGGTATTTTAAATATGTTATCTTTTTAATTAATAAAACAGAGGGACAATGGAACATAACATCAATGACAAGATTGGTAGACATGCAATTTCTCTTGGCCTATGTATTTAGCACAAGTTGAATATACTATTATTGCTCACAATATTCATGCATACTGATCCATTCATACATGGCCTAATGATACATCATATTTTATTAACCCCTTCACTGCGGCGGGTGGGGGGCCGCGCGGCGGGCGCATGCTGGTGACGGAACCGCTCCGTCACCAGCCGCGGTTGAGCTGTGCTCATGACGGAGCGGTTCCGTCATGGCCCCGCCCGTTCAATAGAACACGCCGTGCAGGCGCGAAATCAGCACCACGCAGGCGCGGCGGGCGGGCCATGACGGAACCGCTCCGTCATCAGCACAGCGCCACCGCGGCTGATGACGGAGCAGTTCCGTCATCAGCATGGATAGGGTTAAAACAGTAATCTTGTGCTGGAATCTCCAGCGAAAATTTCGATTCAAAGTTCAACTTAAATGCTTCTCAATAAAGTTTACTTCATACGTTGCTTTTTTGTTCAAAAACCAAAGGCGTTTTATTCACTTTTCTTTTCATTCAAAATTCAAGACAATCCATTGTTCCAATGCATTTCGGTGTTTTACTACACCTTCGTCAGGGAACGTCTAAAATTAAACAAACAAAGCATATTCTAAATTCATGTTACTTAATATTAGGCTGTTCTTACGCGCTGCGGGTGTGATTTACAACTCTACTTGGTGTGGGGCTTGGCTGATTCTCTATGTTTAGTCTGTCTGTTTCTGGCAACGGTATCGAGTATTTATTTTGTTTAGTCATTTGCGTTGTTTATGTGTAGTTAATTACGCGCTCGATACTCTATGATATTATGAATCCGTGGGTGAGGTCCCTACTACTGTTCGGCGCTAACCGTTCCTGAGACCGTAACAAACGGCATGTATTGCCTGCTAGGTGTCTACGCCCGCCATTTCTCACCTGGTTGTTAAAATGAATCCTGCTCGTTCTGCTACGCGAAGCCGCTCCTCTTCACTTGCGCTTCAGAAAGTCGATGCTCACTACGCGCTAGTTCGCGCATGCGCTATGTGTTGGACTAACTTTTTTTTCGGAAGGTTGTGTGCGATAACTTTATTGTTCGCTAGCGCGGTCAATCTTATACTTTCATAGTTAATATTAGATCAATCTAGATTCCATGTGATGAAGTGAGCACAAAAATGCTCGCTGTTCGTTGACTCTACGCATAACTTACTGATTATATTTACAAATATATGTGTATAATGACAATACTGATATATGAAATTGTCACAGATAACAAGTAAATTCTGTCCTGTCGTTCATTCCATTGGGCTTCAGGCTACAGAGGTAGTAAATCCAATAGTTCTCTCTTTTCAGGAGGTTTTTTTTGTTCATTGGTCCTTCTTTTTTCGGTATTACTTCCAGTACACAGGCCCTTAACTGGTTGATGTTATGTTGCTTTTCGACAAAATGTGTGGCCACTGTTCATTTAGATGAGGGTGTTCTTATGTTACTTTTGTGCTCATTGAGCCGAATTTTTAACTTTCTTTCCGTGTGACCTACGTAGACACTGCTACATGGGCATTTCAATAAGTAAACAATGTTAGTTGTGTCACATGTGGCGTTCACCCTTAAGGGTATTTTATGTCCTTTCATTAGGTGATTAATGCTGGCATCCTTCATAATGTTATGGCAGTTGCCGCAGTTTAAACATGGTACAGTTCCTTTGTAGGTCTGATGGTTCATCTTGTATTTCTGTGTTTTTAAAAGTTCTCCAATATTTTTTCCCCTTGTGTGTGCGAACAGTGGTTCTTTGTCGAATATGCCTTTAAAGCCTGTTTCCAATTTTACTATTTGCCAATTCTTGTGAATTATTCGTTTGAATTGGGCACTTACATTCGAGAATTTACTCACACAAGTGATACGTTGTTCTTTTGTTGTGTGTTTGTAGGTCAGTAATTCAGTTCTTGTTTTCTTCTGTGCTCTTTCCATTGATTTTCGTATGATTTCCTCGGGGTATCCTCGAGTTGTGAATCTGTTGGCCATTATACTCAGTTGCTGTTGACAGTCATTCTCTTCAGAGACCACTCTCCTTACCCTGAGAAATTGCGAGAACGGGAGGTGTGTCTTGAGTGATTGCGGGTGATGACTTTTATATTGTAACAGATTGTTTCTATCCGTTGGTTTACGATACAGATTTGTTGTGAAGGATTTGTTGCTTTTGGTGACTTCTACATCCCAAAATTGTATGATGGTGTCATTAATGTTCCACGTGAGTCTTATTCTGTCGTTTCTACTGTCCAGAATTTCTAATTGTTGTTCCAAGGAATCCTGTGTGCCCTTCCAGATTAGAAAGATGTCATCAATGAATCTCACATATGCAAGAAGGTGGGTTGCCCATTCTTGGTTGTTGTAAATGTGTTCCTCTTCAAATGATCCCATGAACAAATTGGCGTACGCCAGTGCAGCGCAATTCCCCATCGAAGTGCCGTTTAGTTGGATGAACCAACGGTTGTTGTAGGTGAAATAGCTGTTCATCAATGTAAATTGCATCAATTCCATCAAGAAAATCTGCATATCTTCCGGGTAGGTGCTATGTAGTAAGGCTTTCTCTATGGCTTCTAAGCCTTCTTTGTGTGGTATAGCGGTGTATAAAGTTTTTACATCTACTGTGGCCATGATGATGTTGTCTTCCATTTTCACCTGTTGCAATTTCAACAAACAATCGGTGGTGTCTTTGATATGGGATAAGTTCTTGATGACTAGAGGTTGTAGGTGTTTATCAATGTACTTTCCCACTGGTTCATGAATACTCATTTTTGTGGATACTATTGGGCGACATGGTGGGTTGTGTTGATCCTTGTGTACCTTCGGTACCATATACATAGATGGGCTTTTCGGGTTTTCTTGTGTTAGGTAATTTTTCATTTTTTCACTGATAGGGCCTCTTTCTACTGCTTTCTTGAGTATTGTTTGCAGGGTTTTACGTATTTCTTCTGTTGGGTCTGTTTCAATTTCCATATACGTGTTGGTGTCTCCTAGGTATGTTTTTACTGAGTTCTCATAGAAGTCTGTGTTTAGTATCCCCATAGCCCCTCCCTTATCTGCTTTCTGACACATGATCTTCTCGTTGCTTGTTATGCTTTCTATAGCTCTGAACTCCTTCTTGGTCATGTTCTGGTATTTGCTTCTTCTGTTGGTACTCATTTTATTTATTTCTTGCTTACATAGATTTTCAAATAGGTCAATAGTCTTATGGGATACTGGTGGCAAATATGAACTTGTCGTTTTCAGCCCCTTTAGTTCATCTTCCTTATTAGATGGCTTTTCTGTCACTACATTCTCAAAAAAGTGTCGAAGTCTCATTTTACATGTCAATTTAAAAAGGCTTACTTCTAGTTCCAACAGATTGGTACGTGCACTGGGTACAAATGATAATCCACGTTGTAAAGTGTTTATTTGGAATTCACTCAAATGTTGGTTTGAGATGTTTATCACTAGGTTATCCATGTCTTTCAATGGTTTTTCTTTTTGTCTTTCTTTGAGGTCACATTCCTCGTTTGCGGTGGGGCTTTTTCTTTTGTTTTTGTTGCGTCCCCTCCTGGGTCTTCTACTTCTTCGGGGCCTGAGGCTAAAAAAGGCTCCATGTGGATGGTCCCTCTGTGGGTGTGGTTTTGCTGTTGGTTATATTGCTTTTGCGTTCCAGAAGTGGGTCTACACTGTCCGTAGATGATGTGTCGGTATGTGATGTATACTGTTTAGTTTGACGCCTTTTAGCATAGACTTCGGCCCATGTGTAAACTTCTTGGAGTTTATAGTCAAGAGTGTCCCTTTTATATTTCCTTAGTTTCCGTTCGTTCACCTCTTGTGTGTGATGGGCTAATTGGGTATTTATGTCCTGTAGTATTTTTTGTAGTTCTTCTTCTGATACTCCTTTTTTGAGTTCTTCCGTGGTTGTTTCTATTTCTGTCTTAAGTTCATCCAGTATTTTTGCTAGTTCCTCTATGATTAGCAGTATTAAATCCAGGCTACACTTGTTGAGTATAGCAAACCAACGTTCGGTGAAAGGTCTAGAATTTTTGCATAGCAATGGTTTCAGGGCTATTCGAAGGCCTCTGGGTATCCGCTGAGCCTTATGATATTTAACCATGGTGCTCGCATGGAGTCGTTGATTGATCTCTTTTCTTGTAAGATACATGAGGTGTTTTATTTGTTGTTCCTTGTTTCTTGTAAATGTGTGTTCTGAGGTCTCGGTTTGGATTAGTGAATAGATTCTTTCACTGGCTTCTGCCGTGAAAGCAAATGTATCCGCTCTTTTGTCTGTTGAGTGAGTGATATCTTCATACTGCATTTTTATGCGTGGGCGTGCTACTTCCCAGTGGGGGGATCTGCACTTAGCTTCTAGATATCGGGTTGTGCACCGCCAATTGTTTATTCTGTTTCGACTGTGCTCTTGGGAATCACTCCCCTCCTGGAGTGTATGTGTTACTAACTTTAAGTTGCACACTTATTACCTCATAAGTGTGTCACCCTAGGCACCAGTAATCTTGTGCTGGAATCTCCAGCGAAAATTTAGATTCAAAGTTCAACTTAAATGCTTCTCAATAAAGTTTACTTCATACGTTGCTTTTTTGTTCAAAAACCAAAGGTGTTTTATTCACTTTTCTTTTCATTCAAAATTCAAGACAAGCCATTGTTCCAATGCATTTCGGTGTTGTACTACTACTACTACTACTACTACAAGAGCACAGTCGAAACAGAATAAACAATTGGCGGTGCACAACCCGATATCTAGAAGCTAGGGTTAAAACAGGTCATAAATTGATACAATAAAATAGAATCAAAGCCAGAAAATCAATAAATATATAGTTTTAAACAACCAAACAATGTGGTCATGGCTAACGAAATTCGTATCTCTACGTGCGTTTCGGCAGTATGCCTTCATCAGGTAGCCATGTTGGTCTAAAAGAAAACACAAATATAAGAAATAGTTCTGATCACATATTAAGGGTCCTTCTGAAGTTTTCTGCTATAATGTAAGTCAGAAACATGATTTTAAAAAAACTTAAATGCATGTCCAAGGTAATGACATTGAGTATAACTCTAGTAAGGGGTATTTTATCTGCAGAGCTGTCCGTTTGGTAGTTAACATTGTTTGGTAGTGTTTTGCTGTATTTGGTAGACGAACTAAGTAGTCAGTACCAGGATTCAGGAAGAAGGGTACGCTGCATAACTACGGTTTCCAGGTATTCAAACATGTCATCACTGAAACGTTTTGCTCGTAGTTTTTGTTGGCTTGTTAAACTAAATAGAGGCTTTTGTATCCCCTAGAGACCTGCGATTTCATTGATACGTGGTCGTTTTTTCCAACTGTAAATTTGTTTTTCACAGCACTTCGAAGGTGCTCGGATAGATCCAGGAGGATTTTTTTTATAGTGACGGGTTCTTTTCTTTTCTTACAATTTTCACACCTTGAAATACATGAATGCATTCTTGTTTTCACTAAGCATGGGCTATAGTGGTCAACGGTATGTCATAACCTATTTTTTCTAACACTGTATAAGCAAAACTGGCCACACTAGGATGCACATCATGAGTAGGATGTTCAGAAATACATGATTTGAATTACAAGAGCACACAAACAATCTCATAAAGTGATACCAAGAACACCAATTGCTTGTTGCTCTTTAACCCATTAGTGCTATATCGTTTTCCATATTCTCAACAGTGTGTTCTTTCACGGGTCATGTCCCTGACGAAAGGATCACCACCCCGAAATGCATTGGACTCAACGAAACTTCATGTTGATATTTTGATTGCAAAGTAATTTTGATGCAGTAATTTTGACATGCATTGTTTAAAAATAATGTTGTCTGTATGTTTATGTTGAAATCAATGATGGAAAATTGATAGTGTTATGTACATATATACACACATTTGAAAATAGCAAGAATAACAAATGGAAAATAAATTTACTCATGAAGGAATCTACCTAACTGTAATCAAGACTACTGATTGTTTTCAGAGACTCATGGTCTCACACAGCAGTGCACGCTCCAGCCCAAGTTACCTTTAGAACTTGCCCCCCTCTTCACGATATGTTTCCCCACAAGGACTCTGTCCTGCCATCCCCTGGCTATGTGCACAATTTGGGGTTTGCTGTCCAAAAATCTGCTCGAGTGTGACAATTTCTACTTTGCACATGTGCATAAATGCGCTTTCATTCGTCTATATGTGTTTTCTGTGACCATCAAACTGGAGAGTTATCAACAATGCCTAAGCAGTGTAGCCAGTACAACAAATACAGAGGACATTCCTAAAAACTGGGGTCTGTTGAGTCTGTGTCCCTAATAGGCAGTGAGATGACAGAACATGTGTGAACGACACAAAGGGTCAAATTTCAAAGGCACCATCGTGACTGGAACGTAACTTTTCCCAATGTTCAGATGTTGATAGGGCCATGGATCACAAATCAAGTTAGAGTAGAAAGAGCTGAAGTGGCTTAACCTTACCTTGCTAACAAGGCACACTTTGACCTTATACTTACCGTCAATGTGGTGGACAGAGTGTGTTCTGATAGGTGTTAAGCCAAAACACATTTTAAGATAGATCCTTCACCATATTCCCAAGGATGAAGTACAAATGTTGTTGAACGAGGAGAAATGCTGTTTAAAGGAAACATTTGTTGATATACATAGTCGTGCAGCTTTTTGCTGGACACATTCAGACAGCAAAACACCCTGTCGGTGTATGTGCAGGAAGGTGCACCTTACAGTACTTGATCCTGCGTTTTTTTTCCTATAGGCACCCTTGCATAATGGTTCAAGTAGGCTAGCATTAGTGCTAGGCATCAATATATTACACACGTCCATGAATAAAAGCAGTGCAACGCTGTAATATCTGAACTACGGCATGGCCCTCTGCTTCCAAAGGGAGAGAACTCAGCATTAGCCTTCTTGCCCTAACGCTGGCCTACACAACTGTGGTTATAAATGGTTCACTGACAGAATATCAATGTAACAAACATCGATGTTCTATATAACGTAGAAAAAATATACAATGCAAAAATAGCGACTCCCTATATTTAAGCAGGTAAGTACAAAAATATCTATTCAAAAATATCGAAGTAAAAAATATTGATGTAAAAAATATCGAATTAAAAATGTATATATATAAAAATAGAATTAGAATCAAACAAAATTGTACAGATGATGAGGAATTTCAAATTGCTGCTAAACAGAGTATTGAACGCTTTAAGGTCAGGGGGTATAGCTCCGACATTCTTGTCAATGCTTATGAAAGAGCCAATACCATAAAGCGTGAGAACCTGTTTAAAAAGAAAGATAAGAAACCTAGAAGAGTTCTAGTAACAGGTTTCGGTTCATCACCACCTATTCTAGAAATGCCTCCTTTCTCAAGAAAACTTTGAGGAAAAGTTGGCATATTCTACAGACAGATGAGTGGTTGGCTGCCGATCTTCCTTCCAACCCCCTGATAACGTTCAGAAAAGCCAGGTCTATAAAATATGAGTTGGTCCAGAGTCATTTGACAGACATTTCTAAATCCCCCTTTGGCGCGATGCAAGGTTTTTTCCCATGCGGAAAATGTAAGGCCTGCAAATCGAGTAAGAGGGTTCTAACTTATGACATTCCAGGGGTGGGTCTCCGGAGAAAGATGAACAAGTTTCTTACGTACACTACACCCTACAGTGTCTATTGTCTCTACTGTCCCTGCGGTCTTCGATATGTAGGGAGCACTGTTCACCCCATGAAAATAAGGATCCTGGAACACATGCGAGCCATCGCAAAATTTCATGAGACATACCCTGTTGCATGTCATTTTGACCAAGTACACCATCGCAACAGGAATCTTCTGGGTTACTTTGGCCTGGATCATGTCCCCAACAATCCTAGAGGGGGGGACAGACTCACGAGGCTCCGTAGACTGGAGTCAAGATACATTATTGACTTGCAAACAAAGGTGCCAGGGGGATTAAATATGCATGAAGAACTTGCAGTTCAATTAGGTGAATAATGTTTGTCTGCATAGAATGTCCTGGATTTAGAGATTTTTATACTGCTCAGCTCATTATTCTTAATGCCATTCAACACTGTATATGAACTGAACTATGAGTACCATGGGATGGGGTTTTCCATTTAACAGTACCCTTTTTGATTACTTTCCTTCCCTAGAAATATGAAAAACGTATAATGAATATTGAAAAATTAATTATGATAATTGATTATATGGATCATGTATAGCGTGAAACTTCTTCTATGAATGTTGTTTTATTGCCAGGATAGTGCATTTGGAAGTTTGGAACATTCGGTTCGTGTGGTTTTGCCCATCTGTGGGCTCAATTAGCTATATCACGAGTGAGTGATTGACATTGTTGGACTTGTGTTGCTTTTTATTTATTTAGCACACGAGGATTACCCACATCTATTTACATTTATTTAGTATTGTGATGTATCAGGCATGTTAAGATGGCGCTCATGCTTTCCACTCCATTTGAGTCATTGATTGTCCTTTGTTAATTTCCATGCACACTGGTTAAAATGATAATCTGCGTGACGTTTCGGTAAACATAGAAGAAGGTTACGACCGAAATGCGTCTGTTTGCTGGTTGCTGTGTTTGTTTCGCAATAAACTGATTTAAACGGCCCCCGCGAGTGCTTTATTTCTGTGGATGACTATCTACTTTGGAGTTGGGAGCAGCAATTGATTAGCGAGTGCACCCTCGCTTGTTAGCACCCGCCTGAGAGTGCCGCGCACTGGTGTGTGGAGAGCGGCAATATATAAAAATATATATAAATTAAATAATATTATTTTTAACAAACTATATTAAAATTAATTAACATTTTAACTAACTATTACAAATAAACAAATAAACTTACATTAAAAAATTTAAACACAGAAACATATTTCTATGTTATAAATATATATATTTAAGTATTATCTTTATTTAATTTGTAAACTTTAAAATTATATAACAATTAAATATATAAATCAATATTTTAAAATAAAAAACATTCTATAATAATCTAAAACATTAAATTATTTTAAAAAATGAAAACATACTATAAATGCACCAGTAAGGAAAATGTTGGATAGCGAAGGGGTAAAAATTACTATTCCCACTCCAGTAAGTACAACAGTAGGGTAAGTGATGATTAGCGGCGGGGTAAAAATTACTATTCCTACTCCAGAAAAAGAAACAGTAGAGAAAGTGTTTGATAGCGGAGAGGAGACAATTACTATTCCCACTCCAATGAGTGCAACAGTAGGGAAAGTGCTGGATGGCGGTTTGGAAAAATTACTATTCCCACTCCAGTGAGTGCAACAGGAGGGAAAGTGCTGGATAGCGGAGGGGGAAAATTACTGTTCCCACTTCAAAGACTGCAACAGTAGGAAAAGTGATGGATTGCAGAGAAACAAAAGTTTCTAATACCATTTAAACAAAAAAAAAATTAAATCATACAAATAAATAAACAATATTTACAAAAAAACATTTAAATATAATAAATATCAAATAAAATCATATTTTTAAATTACATACCACAAAACGCTACAAATATGATAAAAATAATTAATACATTTAAAAACAGTAATTATTTAAAAGTGCAAATATTAACAGAATGATGTAAACATAAATGTATTTATTTTGTTTCCTACCCTAGAACACCACACCAATAAAAAACTCTTAAAGCGTTTTATTTAAATGTATTTCCATAATTAATATGAATAATAATAAATTAAAAACATATGAATGATAAAACGTAATAATAAGAAACATTCATTAACACATGCTTTAACATTATAATATCCGCAACACACATCTAAAACAAATTAGACAAATACCATATTTTGTTTCTAATTACTTAATTTAAATGTTTTAACTAATTATTAATTTATCAATTAAAAATAAATTACTTCCTACCCTTCCCACCATTTACACCTATAAACACCACAAGACATACCAAAACCTTTTTTCAAAATGAACATATTTAATTACCAATGCATTATTTAAAAATAATTAACAACTAATTACTAAATCATCAATTAAAAATAAATTACTTCCCACCCTTCCCACCTATACATACCACAACACACACCTACAACTAATTACACAATTACCACAATTAATTAATTATATCAAATTAATCAACAAGTAATTATTAAATCATCAATTAAAAATAAATTACTTCCCACCATTTACACCTATACATATCACAACACACCTACAATTAACTACGCAATTACCATAATTAATTGCCAATTAATTAATTAAAACTGATTAACAACAAGTTAATTAATGAATTCATAAAACATTACTTTTCAGATTTAAGGCAAGAACATCTCAATTAAACAAATATTAATAAATAAAACAATATTCAATACATTTAATATAATTAAATTACTTCCCACCCTATTCCCATATAAACCCACAACCTGCTATGGTACTAAAAAGGCAAAATTCAAATAAAAATAATGAATACCTACTAACATTTTTAATCATATAATAAAAATACAAACAATTCTTTTACAAACAAATACCTCACATACATATAAAATATATACTAAAATACATTACATTAATAAAAAAATCAATAATTTTAACATAACACGATATTTTTGCTGCTGATTCTCACCCACAATATTTTTACCTTGATATTGGTGCAAGTCCATATTTATACACTGATATTAAGGCCCCCATTAGGATGATGAGCGGACAAAAAGGGACCTCCCGCCATAAGGGCGGGGGTCCCGTTGGTGGCATTAGGATGTGCCCATCACAGTGGCGGGCGCATCCAGCATTCCTACCATTTTGGCGGCCGGTGCACTCAGCACTGCCCGCCACAATGGCAGGAAGGCATGCTGTGCACTTCCATGCACAACATGGCAGGCACCGCGCAGTGCCTGCCATGTTGTCCATGGAACTGCTGGGGGGTACCTAGGTACCCCCCATGTGCACCACTCACCCCCCTGGAGTCCTTGGGGGCACGCACCGGGCCCCCAAAGCAGACTCGGCATGCCTTTCCGTGGCGACATTGCCACCACAGAAAGGCATTGCAAAATGCCCATCCTGATATGGCGGGCAGTGTCTGATAGACACTGCCACCATACAGAACCCTTTTCCGCCCGGTCGCAAGGCGACCGGCCTGGCGGGGGCGATCCGCCCGCCATCCTAATGGGCCCCAATGTCTCTGCACCATTATAAATATGCACAAATGACTGACATACATTGACTTAAAGAAATAGTGGTACACTACATTGATGAAATGTCAATGTCTCATAAAAGTATATACACAAACCAATCGAACCCAAAGTACAATGTTATAAAATGTCAAACATTGATAAACGTATCTTTGTTGGGAGAGGCAAATGTGGTGATTAACATAGTTCAAGATGTAGGCAACTAAGTACCACCCAACATCCCTATATCAGGAAAACAACACTGTGGGAGATCAATACCTCCATTACCTACTGTGGTTTTCACCTCAGCTCAATTTTGAAGATGCCAACATATTCTGCACACTATCCCTATCTAATGGCAGAACTTACCTTTGCTAGCCTACATATCATGCATGTCTGTTGAGCCCAATCAAACAGCAGTATGACAGTAGCCTCTCCCTAGAAGATAACGTTAATCATTTTTGAGCCCCAAAATATTTTTGGGAATGAATCCTATATATCAAAATACTTACTCAAACGTCCTCTGATTCACATGAAACATCCTAGACACCACTAATTAATAAACATTATACCTTTATTGCTAAAAAACTAGTAGCTAAGCTAAACCTACATCTAATAAACTATCCTAACCTCCACTATTCTAACTTAAGCTAATAATACTTAACAACAACCTAAATACCTTAGCTTAACCTATAGACATAACAATATATTTGAAACATCAACCACCCTACCCTTTTAAGGCACATGTTAAGACGGGACAAAGACAACTTTACCTAAACATACACTAACTAAACATATTTCCTAAACAAATATATATTTTTGGTATTTTGTTTTCAATAATGTTTTATTAAACATGTACAGAAATATCAACCCCACACTCAATCGAAATGGAACCTTAACCCAAAACACTATGTAAAACTCTAAACTAATGTAAATTTTTACCTACACCTAACACTTAACCTACTCTAAACCCACACTTAACACGACATACTACTATAGATATATAAACAAAGAAGTAGGAGCATTGTCTAAGCAGATGTGGCTCAGAAAGGGAACCACAGGGCACCCTTAGTGTCCTGAAGGTGGGTTAACACCTCCACCAGATCTCTTCCGATTGATGCCACATTAACATTTAGGTCCAACAATAACCTGCAGTACTTCAAGATGTAGTGGATAGCCTGTCTATCTTCCAGTGTACAGCAACAGGAACTTTACACTCTTATCAAATGTTTACTACTTCTCACATGATCTGGCAAGTTACATATGAAGCAAAACTCTCATAACAACCTGACATCGATATCAACATGGTAATGTATGGTATGGTACATTGCAATGGCAAAGTCCAGGAACAACCACGGAAGGTTTGCTAAGTTAAATGATGATGCTAACATAAACTTAGAGTCTCTCAGTGGAATGTACTCAAGGAGACTGAGTTACAGGCCCTTTGTAGACCCAGGGTATGGCATTTACCCAAAGACATGGGATGCAGCAGTTGTAAGAGTGGCAGACCACTAAGCACCAAGGTGTTACTCTTATACAACAGTCACCCAAATCACAAATCCTCCAACCACTACATAGTTGGATGTGTCTACACAGCTACACATCCAGGATTCATTCTGTATACATCTACTTGGAGCATTTGACTACTCATATGTCACAACTCAGCTATTTGAAACACAACTTTGTATATTTACAAGCCCCTATCGCCACCACAAAGTCACTTTTTTGGACACCGTGGTGGCGATAGGGGCTTCCCCTTATACTCAAGGCTTCGTTAAACCCTGGCAAAACTCGGAGAAATGTTTAATTTCTCCTTGTTTTTGATGTTTCCATGTGTGCTGCATTGTGCAGCACAGATGGAAATAGCGAACCGCCATTGATTGTTGATGTGCAGGAAGGGACGCCTTCCTGCACATAAACAATCTTCCCCTGCAGCACAGACACCCTTGCACTATGGTGCAAGAGTGCCTGCGCTGGTGCTAGGCAGCTACATTTAGTGAGAGTGCAGGGTGAAACGCAGGGCTACACCATATTGTTGTAAATATTGTGTAGCCCTGTTTTTCAGAAGCAGTGGAGCATGGCATTAAGTCAAAAAAGCTAATGCTGCGCTTGATTACATTCTCATAATTATGGCCCAAAATCTTCTCATGATGCTGCCTCATCATGCTAGAGGTGAGATCCATGCCATGCACACCCAAACTATGTTGAACAACATACTGAACCAGTCAATACAATCAATCTTTATTTGGAAAGTAACATACATGGACTGAGGCACTCACCAGTGGCCTATGGGTCCCTGAAGGCATCAATGTCTGCTTGAGTGAATAATGGTCGTCCAGCTGTGACACAAGAAAAAAAAGTGTTTATCAGACATGAGGTGTCACATGTGTCATGTTTACTATTGAAGTCATCTACATACAAATTTGAAACTATTACATACATGTCTCAGTTGATGCTGCCTACATGACGGGATGTGAATTGACTGTCTGCACACAACACATGCCCAATGCAAACTTGTGGAGTACGAGACGCTCTTGCAGCAATAAAAGATTATATTGTGACTACAAACTGAGGGACATATTCATAAGGCCTCATCGCAACCACAATGCCATTTTCCTGATGGTGTGGTGGCGATAGGGACTTTGCCTTAATTCACAAGTCTGTGTTAAGCTACTTGACGATGCTTAAAGCTACCTTGTGAATAAGGCCCCCTTTGGGCAATGGGCGTCGTGGTGGGCATTCCACCACAACACCCATTGTTTTTGAAGCAGGCACATATTTACAGGGGTGGTGTAAATATGGGCCAATGCCGAAATGAAGACCAGTGAAAACCTGGTTTTTACCTTGCACAACGAGGATAGAAGATTAATTTCAATATGCTTTGGCTCTTTTCATGTGTGCTGCATTGTGCAACACACATAGAAACAACAAAACACCATTGATTGCTTCTATGCAGGAAGATGTCCTTTCCTGCACATAAGCAAACATCATAAAAAAAATTACTTTTCCAAATACTAAGCATGTTGCATTAAGCAGCACACAAAGAAGTTTTGCTACACCATTTCTGATTGTTTATGTGCTGGAAGAAACACATTCTTGCACATGAACAATAGTTCCCTTCAAAGCACTACGGTGCAAAAGTGCCTTCATCGATGCTAGGGAGGTTAATCTTTAACAAAATCTATGGCAGTATTCTGTTGCATCAATTACATTGTGTCAATGAATACCGTTTTTTACCATGGAACACACAGTGGGAAAGCAGACATTTGTCATGTGCTTACCACCTTGCCTGCCAGCAATAATCCCCAGAAAATCTGACAGGTCAATCAATCAATCAATCAATCACTGACATTTATAAAGCGCACTACATACCCGTAGGGTCTCAAGGCGCTGGGGGTGGGGGGGGTGCCGCTACTGCTCGAACAGCCAGGTCTTCAGCTTCTTCCTGAAGGAGAGGTGGTCTTGGGTCAGGCGCAGGTCGGTCGGGAGGGAGTTCCAGGTCTTGGCGGCCAGGTAGGAGAAGGACCTTCCTCCTGTGGTCGCTCTTCGGATGCGGGGGACGGCGGCGAGGGCGTGGTTGGCTGATCGGAGGTGGCGTTTGGGAGCGTAGAAGTTGATTCGGCTGTTGAGGTAGCTTGGGCCTTGGTCGTGTAGGGCTTTGTGTGCGTGGGTGAGGAGGCGGAAGGTGATTCTTTTGTTGACGGGGAGCCAGTGAAGGTCTCTCAGATGTCCGGAGATGTGGCTGGTTCGTGGGATGTCGAGGATGAGTCTGGCTGAGGCGTTCTGGATCCGCTGGAGTCTCTTCTGGAGCTTGGCGGTGGTACCGGCGTAGAGGGCGTTGCCGTAGTCCAGTCGGCTGGTGACGAGGGCCTGGGTGACGGTCTTCCTGGTCTCGGTGGGGATCCACCGGAAGATCTTCCGTAGCATGCGTAGGATGTTGAAGCACGCCGAGGAGAGGTTGTTGACTTGCCTGGTCATGGAGAGGGAGGAGTCCAGGATGAAGCCCAGGTTGCGTGCATGGTCTGTCGGTTTGGGTGCGGTGCCCAGGGCAGGGGGCCACCAGGAGTCGTCCCAGGCGGAGGGTGAAGAGCCCAGGATGAGGACCTCCGTCTTGTCCGAGTTCAGTTTCAGGCGGCTGGTCGTCATCCACTCGGCTACCTCTTTCATTCCTTCGTGCAGGTTGGCTCTGGCGGCGGCGGGGTCATTGGTCAGGGAGAGGATCAGCTGGGTGTCGTCGGCGTAGGAGATTATGCTGAGGTTGTGTTGGCGTGCGATGGCCGCGAGGGGGCTCATGTAGACGTTGAAGAGGGTGGGGCTCAGTGAGGATCCTTGGGGGACGCCGCAGATGACTTCGGTGGCCTCTGACTTGTACGGTGGTAGGCGGACTCTCTGTGTTCTTCCGTCGAGGAAGGAGATGATCCATTCCAGCGCCTTGTCCTGGATTCCGACGTTGCTGAGGCGCTGTACTAGGGTGCGGTGGCAGACAGTGTCGAATGCCGCGGAGAGGTCTAGGAGGATGAGGGCCACTGTTTCTCCGTTGTCCATCAGGGCTCGGATGTCATCGGTGGCGGCGATGAGGGCGGTCTCGGTGCTGTGATTGGCTCGGAAGCCGGACTGTGAGGGGTCGAGGGATCCATTCGTCTCGAGGAAGGCGGCCATCTGCTTGTTGACGGTCTTCTCGATGACTTTGGCTGGAAACGGGAGGAGCGAGATGGGGCGGTAATTCTTGAGTTCGGTGGGGTCCGCTGTGGGTTTCTTGAGTAGGGCGCTGAGTTCGGCGTGCTTCCAGCTCTCCGGGAAGGTGGCGGTGTCGAAGGATGTGTTGATGATGTCTCGCAGGTGGGGTGCGATGACAGCGTCGACCTTGTTGAAGACGTGGTGAGGGCAGGGGTCGGTCGGTGATCAGGAGTGGATGGAGTTCATCGTGCGGATGGTGTCTTCGGTGCTGATCGGGGTCCAGGCGTGGAGGGTGGTGGTGGGGGGTGGTTGTTCGGTCTTGGTGTGCGTTGGTTGGTTGTTGAAGCTGTTGTGTATGTCCGCGATCTTGTTGTGGAAGTATGAAGCGAGGGAGTTGCAGAGGTCTTGCGATGGGGTGATGTTGTTGTTTCCTGCGCTGGGGTTGGATAGCTCTTTCACGATGTTGAAGAGTTTCTTGCAGTTGTGTGCGTTGTTGTCCAGCCGGTCCTTGAATGCAGTTTTCTTGGCGGCGCGGATCAGCTGGTGGTGCTTCCGGGTGGCCAGCTTGAAGGTGGTCCTGTTGTCCGGTGTGGGTTCCCTTCTCCAAACTTTCTTGAGGGCTCGGCAGTTCTTCTTGGAGCTCTTGAGTTCGTCGGTGAACCATGGGGCTTTCTTGCTGCCGGGTCTGCTGGGCGGGGTCCTCAGCGGGGCGAGTTCGTCCGCGCAGGTGCTGATCCACTTCGTGAGGTTGTCGGCGGCCTGGCTGGGGTTCGCTGAGCTGGCAGGAGGGTGCTGGCTCAGGGAGGTGGCGAGCTGGTCTGCTGTGATCTTGTTCCAGCTTCTGCGGGCGGCCTGTTGCTGGTGGTGGTGGGTCGTCGTTCTCTTGAAGGTGAAGTGGATGCAGCTGTGGTCCGTCCATTGAAGCTCTGTGGCGTGGCTGAAGTCGATGTCTGTGCTGGAAGAGAAGACTGCGTCGAGTGTGTGTCCGGCGAGGTGGGTGGGGGTGGACACCAGCTGCTTGAGTCCAAGATTGGCGAGGTTGTCGAGCAGGGTGCTGGTGTTGCGGTCGTTGTTGTTCTCCAGGTGGAAGTTGAGGTCCCCCAGGAGGATGTAGTCAGCGGAGGGGAGGGCATGCGGGCTGACGAAGTCGGCGATGTCCTCGCTGAATTGTGTGCGTGGTCCCGGGGGTCGGTAGATCAGGGTGCCTCTGAGGGTGGTGTTCGGGTCGGTGTGGATCTGGAAATGCAGGTGTTCCGCAGTGGTCAGGGAGTTGTCGGTGCTGTTCGTGAGACGGATGGTGTTCCTGTGGATGATGGCGATGCCTCCTCCCATCTGGTTGGCGTTGCGGTCCCTCCGGACGATCTTGTAGCCCTCTGGGATAGCGATGGCGATGTCGGGAGCTGAAGAGGTGTTCATCCAGGTCTCTGTGAGGAAGGCAACGTCAGGGGCTGTGGCGTCTAGGAGGTTCCAGAGTTCGATGGCGTGTCTGTGGACGGAGCGGGTGTTGAGCAGGATGCACTTGAGGTGGGTGCTTCTGGAGTTCGACTTGGCGGGTGCTGGTGCGAGGCAGGTCCGGATGCAGGTGAATTTGCAGGCGTGGCAGCTGAAGGGTCCGTGGGTGCGTCGTGGTGCGGCTTGGTGGCATTCTGGGAGTCGGCCGGTGTTGAGTGCGATGAGGGCGGCGGCGGAGTACGTCAGGCGGGTCGGTCGGGGTCTTCGGGGGCCAGGGGTCCTGGCGCTGGTTGCGATCCGGTCGCGGACGGGCGCAGACGGGCTTACCTTTGGCGCGCCTTCGGCGCACAAACGGCGCACAAACGGCGCACCCGCTGCGCGTTCGCACGGTCTCCATATAAGGCGAAGTGCGCGGGTGGGCGGAGCAGCTGGGAGGCGGGAGCGGGGAGGGTACAGAAGAGAAAAAGGGGCGGGGCAATCGGCGGTGGCGGGAAGCGGGGAGGGAGAGCGGAGGGCGGCGAGGTAGGCGGCCAAACAGGAAGGAAAAACGTTAACACGGGCACAGATTAAGAAAAACAATTATACAAGCACAAATGGATGACAAAACGTTAACACGGGCACAGATTAAGAAATACTATTGTACAAGCACAAATGGATGACAAAACGTTAACACGGGCACAGATTAAGAAATACTATTGTACAAGCACAAATGGATGACAAAAACAAGACGAAAACTGAAAAAAGCAAAGGCAGCCGGCAGCTGAGCACGGACCACGCCGCTCGGAGGAGGGGGCGTGGTCAGCGGCAGCGAGGCAGGCGGCGAGGCAGTGTAGGCAGGGCAAGGGGCACAAGCAGCAGCTGGTGGCCGTGCGGCGCGGGGGTGTCCCACAAGTGGGTCACACTCACCTGCGTCGCACGGTCTCCATATAAGGCCAAGTGCGCGGGTGGGTGGAGCAGCTGGGAGGCGGGAGCGGTGAGGGTACAGAAGAGAAAAAGGGGCGGGGCAATCGGCGGTGGCGGGAAGCGGGGAGGGAGAGCGGAGGGCGGCGAGGTAGGCGGCCAAACAGGAAGGAAAAACGTTAACACGGGCACAGATTAAGAAAAACAATTATACAAGCACAAATGGATGACAAAACGTTAACACGGGCACAGATTAAGAAATACTATTGTACAAGCACAAATGGATGACAAAACGTTAACACGGGCACAGATTAAGAAATACTATTGTACAAGCACAAATGGATGACAAAAACAAGACGAAAACTGAAAAAAGCGAAGGCAGCCGGCAGCTGAGCACGGACCACGCCGCTCGGAGGAGGGGGCGTGGTCAGCGGCAGCGAGGCAGGCGGCGAGGCAGTGTAGGCAGGGCAAGGGGCACACGCAGCAGCTGGTGGCCGTGCGGCGCGGGGGTGTCCCACAAGGGGGTCACACTCACCTGCGTCGCACGGTCTCCATATAAGGCCAAGTGCGCGGGTGGGCGGAGCAGCTGGGAGGCGGGAGCGGGGAGGGTACAGAAGAGAAAAAGGGGCGGGGCAATCGGCGGTGGCGGGAAGCGGGGAGGGAGAGCGGAGGGCGGCGAGGTAGGCGGCCAAACAGGAAGGAAAAACTTTAACACGGGCACAGATTAAGAAAAACAATTATACAAGCACAAATGGATGACAAAACGTTAACACGGGCACAGATTAAGAAATACTATTGTACAAGCACAAATGGATGACAAAACGTTAACACGGGCACAGATTAAGAAATACTATTGTACAAGCACAAATGGATGACAACAACAAGACGAAAACTGAAAAAAGCGAAGGCAGCCGGCAGCTGAGCACGGACCACGCCGCTCGGAGGAGGGGGCGTGGTCAGCGGCAGCGAGGCAGGCGGCGAGGCTGTGTAGGCAGGGCAAGGGGCACACGCAGCAGCTGGTGGCCGTGCGGCGCGGGGGTGTCCCACAAGTGGGTCACACTCACCTGCGTCGCACGGTCTCCATATAAGGCCAAGTGCGCGGGTGGGCGGAGCAGCTGGGAGGCGGGAGCGGGGAGGGTACAGAAGAGAAAAAGGGGCGGGGCAATCGGCGGTGGCGGGAAGCGGGGAGGGAGAGCGGAGGGCGGCGAGGTAGGCGGCCAAACAGGAAGGAAAAACGTTAACACGGGCACAGATTAAGAAAAACAATTATACAAGCACAAATGGATGACAAAACGTTAACACGGGCACAGATTAAGAAATACTATTGTACAAGCACAAATGGATGACAAAACGTTAACACGGGCACAGATTAAGAAATACTATTGTACAAGCACAAATGGATGACAAAAACAAGACGAAAACTGAAAAAAGCGAAGGCAGCCGGCAGCTGAGCACGGACCACGCCGCTCGGAGGAGGGGGCGTGGTCAGCGGCAGCGAGGCAGGCGGCGAGGCAGTGTAGGCAGGGCAAGGGGCACACGCAGCAGCTGGTGGCCGTGCGGCGCGGGGGTGTCCCACAAGTGGGTCACACTCACCTGCGTCGCACGGTCTCCATATAAGGCCAAGTGCGCGGGTGGGCGGAGCAGCTGGGAGGCGGGAGCGGGGAGGGTACAGAAGAGAAAAAGGGGCGGGGCAATCGGCGGTGGCGGGAAGCGGGGAGGGAGAGCGGAGGGCGGCGAGGTAGGCGGCCAAACAGGAAGGAAAAACGTTAACACGGGCACAGATTAAGAAAAACAATTATACAAGCACAAATGGATGACAAAACGTTAACACGGGCACAGATTAAGAAATACTATTGTACAAGCACAAATGGATGACAAAACGTTAACACGGGCACAGATTAAGAAATACTATTGTACAAGCACAAATGGATGACAAAAACAAGACGAAAACTGAAAAAAGCGAAGGCAGCCGGCAGCTGAGCACGGACCACGCCGCTCGGAGGAGGGGGCGTGGTCAGCGGCAGCGAGGCAGGCGGCGAGGCAGTGTAGGCAGGGCAAGGGGCACACGCAGCAGCTGGTGGCCGTGCGGCGCGGGGGTGTCCCACAAGTGGGTCTCCCTCACGGCCAACGCAAACCTGCCATCTGTGTTTCTACTGGTGGACAGTCCTGTTAACTCCTAAGATCCGCAGCATGTGGTGGCAGATGCGCTCCCACCTCAATTTCTGTATCTTGATGTCATACCCTCGCAGTACACGTCCCGCACTCTCCACAATTCTTGGCAAGAACATTTTTACCTACCAGAGGAAAGCACCAAATGCCTCGTCTGACAACCTGACATCCCTCCCCTCACCCAACATCTCCCACAACATAATTTTATTTTTTTTAAGTTTGATTTATTGAGAAATAGAAAAAGGGGAAAGGGGAGGAGGAGAAGAATTACAATAAGCAGATGGATGAAATAAGCAATACAATAGTAGATTCATAAAAAGTAAGCATTATAAGCATGAAGAATTATGAACATATCATATGAATATAAATACAATAAATGAAATACATTACATTGAGACCTAATAATTATAGCATTTAAATATACAGGTAATAAGAGAGTCACGGAGGTTTACGTACTTCAACTGTTGCAGAATCAGGAGAGGGATGTGTAGGGACATATGAAGAAAGGTATGGTACCAAAGGAAGCCAAATCAGGTCACGTTTGATAGCTAGGGAAATGGGAGATACATAATTGGTATCTAGATGATGATTAAAACAGACTGCATTCCACCAGCACTGATATGAAATATTTGCAGCCTGTTTCCAGTTAGAAGTGATGATCTGAAAAGCTATAGCAATGAAAAGGTCAAGTAAAGGGTAGTGGCTGGAAGAATGAGGGAGTTCCGATGAAAGGGAGCCTAGAAAAACTAATGCGGGTGAGAAGGGGACGTGAAATTGGATTTTTTTTTTTCCTGCCAAACCTTCTGCCAGAACTGGGCGGTAGGGGGGCACTCAAACAGCATATGCTTGAGATCAGCAGAGGGGCAGGGACTAGACCAGCAGGTAGAGAGGGTATTTGGTGAATAACGGGATAAAGCAAGTGGAGTAAATAAAGTTCTGTGATAAATGAAGTATAAAGTTTGGGTAGTGTTAGCAGCTTTAGAGGTTTTATGAAGCGTAGTCCAAATTTTATCCCAAAAAAGTACAGGCCAACTCTGAGAGAAGTCCAACTCCCAAGCAAGCTCAATACGCGACTTCAGTCTATCATTGGTAAAACGGAAAGAATTATACAAAGCGGATGCAGAAGGAGAAGTCTCCAGTAAAATGGAAGTGGATCTGCAGTCTAAAGGAATATCGTTAGAAGGTGAAAGAGATTGAAGATAGAAGATTAAGACTGGATAGAGAGCAGTGTATTGCGATCCGGCAGAGGCAGGCAAAGAGAAAAAAGATTGAAGTTCCTGGAAGGAGAGAGGGGTATCCTGAGAAAGTAGTTGAGAAATCCAACATATTCCTCGAGAGTGCCAAGTTTTCCAATAAATGGTACGATTACGGATTTTGAGAAGGGAATTATTCCAGATCGAATGTTCATGAGTGGAGAGGAGAGAGGGATACGATGAAGATAAGTAGGGAGAAAGAAGATTACGAGAATGTGAAAGAATGGGTGTGCGAAGACGAGTTAAAGAAGACGAAAAGGACAAGAATTCACGGAAGGTAAAAGGGGAAATAAAAGAAGATTCCATACTGAGCCAGACAGGAGGATAGTTACATTGAGACTTAATAATTATAGCATTTAAATATACAGGTAATAAGAGAGTCACGGAGGTTTACGTACTTCAACTGTTGCAGAATCAGGAGAGGGATGTGTAGGGACATATGAAGAAAGGTATGTTACCAAAGGAAGCCAAATCAGGTCACGTTTGATAGCTGGGGAAATGGGAGATACATATTTGGTATCCAGACGATGATTAAAACAGACTACATTCCACCAGGACTGATATGAAATATTTGCAGCCTGTTTCCAGTTAGAAGTGATGATATGAACAGCTATAGCAATGAAAAGGTCAAGTAAAGGGTAGTGGCTGGGAGAAAAAGGGAGTTCAGATGAAAGGGAGCCTAGAAAAACTAATGCGGTTGAAAAGAGGACCTAAAATTGGAAAAATGTTTGTTTTTGCTGCCAAACCTTCTGCCAGAACTGGGTGGTAGGGGGGCACTCAAACAGCATATGCTTGAGATCAGCAGAGGGGCAGGGACAAGACCAGCAGGTAGAGAGGGTATCTGGTGAAAAACGGGATAAAGCAAGTGGAGTAAATAAAGTTCTGTGATAAATGAAGTATAAAGTTTGGGTATTGTTAGTAGCTCTAGAGGTTTTATGAAGCTTAGTCCAAATTTTATCCCAAAAAAGTACAGGCCAACTCTGAGAGAAGTCCAACTCCGAAGCAAGCTCAATGCGCGACTTCAGTCTATCATTGGTAAAACGGAAAGAATTATACAAAGCGGATGCAGAAGGAGAAGTCTCCAGTAAAATGGAAGTGGATCTGCAGTCTAAAGGAATATTGTTTGAAGTTGAAAGAGATTGAAGATAGGAGATTAAGACTGGATAGAGAGCAGTGTATTGCGAGCGGGCAGAGGCAGGCAAAGTGAAAAAAGATTGAAGTTCCTGGAAGGAGAGAGGGGTATCCTGAGAAAGTAGTTGAGAAATCCAACATATTCCTCGAGAGTGCCAAGTTTTCCAATAAATGGTTCGATTCGGATTTTGAAAAGGGAATTATTCCAGATCGGTTGTTCATGAGTGGAGAGGAGAGAGGGATACGATGAAGATAAGTAGGGAGAAAGAAGATTACGAGAATGTGAAATAATGGGCGTGCGAAGACGCGTTAAAGAAGATGAAAAGGACAAGAATTCGCGGAAGGTAAAAGGGGAAATAAAAGAAGATTCCATACTGAGCCAGACAGGAGGATAATGAGGCAAATTAGACGAAAACCAGCGAATTGATTGCTTCAAGGAAAAAGCACGGTGGTATTGTTTAAAATCAGGAAAACGTACTCCTGATTGAGCTTTGTCCCTACGTAGCGAGGAAAGAGCTATTCGAGGACGTTTACTGTTCCATAAAAATTTCAGTAATAAAGAGTCAATCTTTTTAAAGAAAGAAAGAGGAATGTGTAGAGGAAGCATGGAAATAGTATAGAGAAGCAAGGGGGATAACATCATCTTTATAGAGCTGAGCCTACCCCACCAGGTCAAAAACAGCGGGTGCCAACGAGTAATAGCCGTGTCCATTTTCTTGTAAATATAATCAAAGTTTAGTTTGAGACTATCAGATAATAGAGGTGTAAACCAAACCCCTAGATATTTGATTTTAGATGGGTGCCAAGAGAAACCCGTACAAGAAAAAAGATGTTTCTGGCAAAGAGGATTCAGCGGCAAGATTTCACATTTGTCGGCGTTCAAGCGATAGCCAGAAACTGCAGAGAAGGAAGAGACCTACTGAAGAAAAGAAGGAATAGAGGTAATAGGATCGGAGCAGTAAAAAAGAATTTCATCGGCATAACCCGAGAGTTTAACTTGTTGGGGACCAAATTGAAAACCAGAGATAGTGTCATCTAAGCGAATTTTAGTAAGGAAGGGTTCTAAGGCTAAAACAAAAAGTAAGGGAGACAAGGGGCAACCTTGTCGAACCCCTCTGTGTAAAGAAAAATAGTCCGAGGACATCCCGTTAACAAATAGAAGCTTGAGGATCGGAGTAAAGTAAAGAAACAATAGAAATGAATTTGGGAGGGATACCAATCCAACGTAAAGCCTGAAACATAAAATCCCACCCAATCCGATCAAAAGCTTTCTCCGCATCTAGGGAGATAGCTGCGAAGGGAAGAGTCAAAGAAGAAGCCTTACTAAGTATGTTAAGAAAAACCCGGGAGTTATCGGAGGAGAGACGCCCCTTGACAAAACCAGATTGTTCTGGGCCAATAAGTACCGGTAAAAGGGGGTCCATGCGTAATGCTAATATCTTCGCTAGAATTTTATAATCAGTGTTAACCAAAGATATTGGTCTATAATTTTTGCATAAGGAGTGATCCTTATCTTCCTTGGGAATTAAGCAAATTAAGGCTTGTTGAAAAGAACCGCTAGAGGAACCAGTATCAGAGAAAGATTGAAATAAGAGTAAAAGTTTAGGAAGAAGGAGAGAAGCTAAGTGAGTGTAAAATTCGATAGTAAAGCCATCAGGGCCAGGGGATTTGCCATGACGAAGTTTAGATACAGAATGGGAGATTTCAGAGAGCGATATGTCCTGTTCCAAAGAATGAAAGTCAACATGTGAAATCGAGGGAGATGGAAGATAATGAAAGTAAGAGGTGAGATCATCAGACGTCGGAACCTGTTCTGGTGTATAAAGGGTATCGTAAAATTTGACAAATTCAGTGAGGATATCTTTATCCTTAAATGTGGATTCGCCAGAAGAAGTTTTAATAGATTGAATTTTTGTGCGTTCCTTACGGATCTTTAAATAATTGGCCAAAAGCTTCCCCATTTTATTCTTACCTCCATAATATCTGGAATTACATTTTAGCAGAATGTTAGAAGCAGCGTCGGTTGTGAATTTATTAAAGGAGATTTTTGCTTCGACAAGTGCCTTAAGGGAAGAATCAGATTTAGAAGCATAATAGGCAAGTTCTAAAGCTTTAATGTCAGCCAGAATTTTCTCTGACTTGGCCTCTTGAAGTTTCTTCCGTCGAGACACAAAGTTAATAATAAAACCTCTAGAGGCTGCTTTAAATGAATCCCAAACCGTAACAAAAGGGGAGTCAGGGGTTTGATTTAATAGGAAAAATTCCTTGGCAAAGGCAGTGAATTTGGTAGAAAAGGTGGGTTCCAAAAGCAAAGCATTATTAAAACGCCATCTGCCAGAGTGGGGAGAGAAGGGGAGTAAGTCAAGGTCTACAAAAACTGGGGCATGGTCGGAAAGTAAGATGGAGCCAATTTCAGAACGGATGGCGTGTTGGGACAGGGATTTACTGAGAAAAATATGGTCAATGCGAGATTGGGATTGGTGAGGAGGAGAGAAAAAACTATATTCTCTAACATCAGGATTGCACAGTCTCCAAATATCTACTAAGGCATTGTTTTGAAAAGAGTTCACAAACCTAGTGTGCATTCTAGAGGGAACAAAAGTGACTTTCGAATGGCGGTCAAGGAAGGGGTCAACAATCTGATTACAGTCTCCCCTGAGCAGTATGTAATCTCCAGAGAGAGAGGACAACTTGGCGGAGATAGAAGGCCAAAAGGATCTATCAATCCCAGTAGGAGCATATTGATTAAAAAGGGTGAGTAGTATGTTATCAATGAGAAAAGTAACAATAAGCCAACGGCCATCATCATCACATTCATGAGTAATCGAGGAAACATTTAACTTTTTATGCAACAAAATTACAACCCCATTCTTTCTGGATGTCGTAGGAGAACAAATAACATGACCCACCCAACAGCGCTTAAGTTTTAAGGCCTCTGACTCAGCAAGATGAGTCTCCTGAAGGGCAACGTCAGTTTTAAGTCTTGCCAAGTGTGAGAGAACCCTCTGTCTTTTAATGGGATTATGTAATCCCTTAACGTTCCATGTCGTTACACGGAACGGAACAGATTAGAAAAATAACTAAGCGCAACATGCCTATGAATGCATAATAAATACATTGGAAAAAATGCAGTAGAAATATAATGGGAAAATTGATAGAGATGGAAATATAATGATAAAGAAAGAAGGAGAAGAGAGAAGGAGAAGAAAGAATAAATGTGTGTGGAAAAAGTAGAGCAACTGTTATAGAAATAGGAGTGAGTTCGAGAAGAAAGAAAAGAAGAGAGAAGGAGAGACCAGGGAGAAAGTAAAGGAGAGTGCAAGAGTAAGAGAGAGAGAAAAAGGACAGGGACAAAAACGAACAAAGAAACAGTACAAGTCCGAAACGAACGACTGAAAGACAGACTTACTAAAACGGAAATAACCCAAAACAGGGATGGGGATGGTGGTGGCGGGAGATGACGACGACAACAACCGGAGCGGACATCCAACCATTAGTATTAGAAGTTCAATGGGCACGTAAGAAAACATTAGGAAGCATCAAGATGAAGTTGACAAAGGAAATATCTAAAGGAATGAAAGAAACATTAGGAAAAATGTAAGGATCTACAGCAAAACACGACTTCGACTAGAGATAATAGTATATAAAACATTAAAATGAAATGATAAAACAGTCATAATAACAAGAAACGGTCACAATAACAATAAATGGCAATTAATACAAAACAAAACAACGCCAAGGAAGAAAAAGCAGAACCACAATCAAACAAAATCAGGAAAATGACGGACAACAAGGCCACTCAGCCAGGCCTGGAGGTATCCATGACATCCGGACTCTGTTGGTGAAGGAAGGCTTGCAGGGCCGCAGTATCTTCATACGTGGTTGTTCTGTCTTTATATGTAACCTTCAAGAGACAAGGGTGTAAGAGACCATATCTAGCATTAAGGGCTCTTAACTGAGGTCCAAAAACTTTTTCCTCCGGTCTGCGGTGGCCTTGGAGACATCCTGTGACAGATAAAGACGGTGACCTTTCCATATGATTTGCTTCTTGAGCTTGGTGGCTGAAAGGACCTGCAAGAGGTCGGTGAACTGCAAGTACAGCATGATAACACCCCTAGGTTTGGTAGCAACTTTGGGGCCAAGACGGTGTGCTCGCTGAATGTTAATGGAGGATAAGGCCGGAGTGTCCAGAATTTTCGCGAGAAAAGATTGGAAAAAGATGGTAGGGTTGGACCCTTCTGTGAGTTCCGGAAGACCGTATAAGCGTAGGTTGTTCCTGCGATTTCTGTTTTCCAAATCCTCAGTTTGACGCCTGAGTAGAAGGATCTCAGCCTCTCTTGAAGGAATGCGGGAACAGGTAGATTGCAAAGAATCTGAGGACTGCTCCAAGGTCGTGACACGCGAATCCAAAGATGTCCATTTCTCTTGCATGGCCTGCATGTTTTTTGTGGTGGCTTCCATAAAGGGCTTGAAGGCACGGAGTTCTTCCAGAATGAGGTCCATAGATGAAGATGAAGAATTGTTCCCAGGAGACGGCGGATCTTTCTTCAGACGCTTGGTTGAAGTCAAGGAAGACTGTGTCTTACCTCCATTCTGAGTCTTAGGAATAGCCCCATGGGCAGAATCAGACTTCGAGGGCTTGCACTCCTCCATTTCCTGCGTAGGTGAGTCGGAGTCAGAACCAGCAGGTAACTTCAGTAAAGGCTTGAGCTTCAGAGTGCGGAGTTTCCCCATATAAGGCAACCAAATCAGAGAAGTAAAAGTAAGAAGCTAGTGTAAGGTAGGGAAACTCCTCAGCGCCAATCCTGTGATGGTCAATGATAACACTGCGCAGGAGAAGTAAAGCACCGGGAGCGAGAACAGTCAAACGCAGCACTGCAAGGACCCAGAAAAGTACTGTGGTAAACGGCAGGTAGGGTCATATATGAGAGGAGGTATGGCAGAGTGCGTAATGATCGTGAAAGGACCCCCTGGAGGCAGTTGTTAAAGTGGAACTTCCTGACGAGGTGTTTCAATGCATAATACAACAGAAGCGCAAAGTTAGAGGCAGAAAAGCGCTGCAGAAGTACAGTACATATCAGAGTTCATATAGGCGGAGAGGAGAAGTCGATGAAAGCCGAAAAGATGCACAGTAGTCTCAAAATGGCCCCCAAGAGCAGCACAGATGAAGCGTAAGAAAGAGGGCGCCTCAAAGAAAGCCAGTTGCACAGTCAGTAAGATTTACCAATGAGGGTCGATGCTGCAGAGGTCCTCAGCTGAGCAAGGGAGGGTGAGGAGAAGCATATGTGCGAACAAGCCGGCCACCGCTGAAATCCACTGCCGGCTCTCAAAATGGTGAGAATCTGTGAGAAGCGGTCGCACCCCACGCTCCCTGCCTGAATATTGCAGTGCTTGGCTCACACTGCTTGCCTGTGAAGAATTTTGGTGCCTGGGTATTGTAGCGCTATTGCTCACTATTAGATTGCTATTGCTCACTATTGATAATTAATTAGTGTGTCCTTTGCTCACATTTATTTTGTGGAACTTAGCGCTCGCATTGCTAGACTTTTAAATTTAGAATTATTGCTTGATTGTGCCGGTGCCACTGCCCATAGCGTCATTCATCTCAGTGCCCCAATCTCGTCCTGTTTTAGTTTTACTTTCGCTGCCATTTTGTTTGTTGTGCCTCGTAGCCAGCCTCTCCACTCCGCTCCCGCCTCCCAGCTGCTCCTCCTTCGCTCCGCCCCCTCCACTATCCACTTATGACAGATGCATCTGCGCGCAGCGTTCACGCGCAGCGGAAGCGCCCCATGCGCGCCGAAGGTGCACCAAAGGTAAGCCCGTGTACCCCCGTCCGCGCCTGGACCGCGCCCAGCGCCAGACCCCCTGGCCCCTGCATACCCATCTCCACCCGCATTACTTACGACTCCGCTACCCTCTCAGCTCTTAACCCTGGCCGACTCCCAAACTGCTGCGTAGCTGCCCCAGGACACAGCCATGGACCCTTCACCTGCCTCTCCTGCAAGTTCGACTGCATCAGGACCCACACCAAATCCACTAACTCCAAACAGAGCTCCAACACTAACCACCTGAAATGCATCCTGCTCAACACCCGCTCGGTCCACATACACGCCATTGAACTCTGGAACCTACTCGACACTACATCGCCGAACGTCGCCTTCCTTACAGAAACCTGGATGAAAGCCTCATCAGCGCCCAACATCGCCAAGCCATCCCGGACGGCTACAAGATCATCCGAAAGGACCGCACCAACCAAACAGGAGGAGGCATCGCCATCGTCCATAAGAACACCATCCGCATCACGACCACTTCAGACGATGACCTCAATACCGCCAAACACCTTCACTTCCAGATCTACACCGACCCCAAGACCACACTCAGAGGCACCCTCATCTACAGGCCACCTGGACCCCGCACACAATTCAGCAAAGACATCACTGACTTCATCAGCCCACACGCCCTCCCCTCCGAGGACTACATTCTACTGGGAGACCTCAACTTCCACCTGGAAAAGAAAAACGACTGCAACACCACCACCCTTCTGGACAACCTGGCCAACCTCGGACTCGAACAACTTGTTGATACCCCCACCCACTATGCCGGGCACACGCTCGACCCAATCTTCACCTCCAGCAAGCACATCTCCTTCAACCACACCACAGGTCTCCATTGGACGAACCACACAGCTGCGCTCACTTCAACTACAAAAAAACCTCGACCCACAACCTCCCACAACCAATTCCCCGAAGAAACTGGAACAAAATTACCCCCGACCAGCTCTTCACATCGCTTCACCAAAACCCTCCCGCCAAGTCATCGGACCCAAACCAAGCAGCCACCAACCTAACACATTGGATCACCCACAGTGCCAATGAACTAGCACCCCTGAAAAACCATCAAATCATGCAAGGTAGCAAAAAAGCCCCCTGGTTCAACAATGACCTTAAGAAATCCAAGAAGTTCTGTCGCACCCTTGAGAAAGCCTGGCGAAAAAACCCAACCACTGACAACCTGACCACCTTCAAGAACGCCACCCGCAAACACCACCAACTGATCCGATCCACCAAGAAAGCAGCATTCAAGGATCGACTTGACAACAACGTCCACAACCGCAAGGAACTATTCAACATCGTCATAGAATTTACCAATCCCACCGCCGGCACCAATGATATTACTCCCTCCCAAGACCTATGCAACTCCCTAGCCTCATTCTTCCACAACAAAATCACCGACATACATAACAGCTTTGAAAACCCGTCCGAAGACCAATCCACTCCACCCACCTGCAAACCAAAACCCCCCTCTAACAACCTTTGCGCCTGGAACCCAATCACCACTGAAGACACCATCCGCCTGATGAACTCCATCCACTCAGGATCGCCAAACGACCCATGCCCGCACCACATTTTCAACAAAGCAGACTCCATCATCGCTCCCCATCTCCGAGACGTCATCAACTGCTCCCTCAACTCTGCCACCTTCCCGGAAAGCTGGAAACATGCAGAACTCAGCGCCCTCCTGAAGAAACCAACAGCAGACCCCACTGAACTTAAGAACTACCGCCCCATCTCGCTCCTCCCATTCCCTGCCAAAGTCATTGAGAAAGCCGTCAACAGTCAGCTCGCCGCCTTCCTCGAATCCAACGGCTCCCTCGACCCATCTCAGTCCGGCTTCCGAGCCAAACACAGCACGAGACCACCCTCATCGCAGCAGCAGACGACATTCGAACACTACTGGACAATGGAGAAACAGTTGCCCTCATCCTACTTGACCTCTCCGCAGCCTTCGACACAGTCTGCCATAACACCCTCATACAACGCCTCAGCAACGTCAGAATACAAGGAAAAGCATTGGACTGGATCATCTCTTTCCTCACCGGAAGAACCCAGAGAGTCCGCCTCCCACCTTTTAGATCAGAGGCCACCGAAGTCATCTGCGGCGTACCACAAGGATCATCTCTCAGTCCCACCAGCTTCAACGTATACATGAGTCTCCTCGCACCCATCACGCGCCAGCACAACCTCAACACCATCTCCTACGCAGACGACACCCAGCTGATCCTCTCCCTCACCAAAGACCCAAACACCGCCAAAACCAACCTACACGAAGGAATGAAAGATGTAGATGAGTGGATGAAGAACAGCCGTTTAAAACTGAACTCGGACAAAACGGAAGTCCTCATCTTAGGATCATCCCCCTCTGCTTGGGACGACTCATGGTGGCCACCGGCCCTGGGAACCGCACCCATACCTACGGACCACGCGTGCAACCTAGGCTTCATCCTAGACTCCTCCCTCTCGATGACCAGACAAGTCAACACCGTCTCTTCATCATGCTTCAACATCCTACGCATGCTCAAAAAAATCTTCCGTTGGATCCCCACCAAAACAAGAAAAATGCTCACCCACGCACTGGTCACAAGCCGACTGGATTACGGAAACACCCTCTATGCCGGAACCACAGCCAAACTACAGAAAACACTCCAACGCATCCAAAACGCCTCAGCTAGACTCATGCTAGACCTCCCCCGCCAAGCTCACATTTCCGGTCACCTGAAAGACCCCCACTGGCTCCACGTCAACAAGAGAATAACGTTCCGTCTCCTCACCCACGCACACAAAGCCCTCTACGACCTAGGACCTGAATGCCTCAACACGCGCCTGTCCTTTTACACCCCCACCCGCCAACTACGATCGTCCAATCAAGCCCTCGCCGCAATTCCGCGCATCCATAGATCCACCATGGGGGGAAGATCCTTCTCCTACTTAGCGGCCAAAACCTGGAACTCTCTCCCCACCCACCTCCGCCTTACCCAGAACCACCTCTCCTTTAGAAAGCAACTAAAAACTTGGATATTCGATAAGTAAACTACCCCCCCCCCCCTCAAGCGCCTTGAGACCCCCTGGGTGAGTAGTGCGCTATACAAATGTTAAACTTGAAACTTGAAACTAGTCGCGAAGACGAGACCCTCACACAACTTGCGCAAAAGACCTCAAAATTGGGAAACTTCCCGACGAGGTATTTCAGAGTACAGTACAATAGAAGGGCAAAGTTAGGTGCAGAAAAGCACTGCTGAAGTACATTTCATATTAGTTGCTGAAAGGATGCACAGTAGCCTCAAAATGGCCTCAAAGAGCAGCACAAATGGAGCATGAGGAAGAGGGCGCCTCAAAATAGCCAGTTGCATTGTCAGTAAGGCTTACCACTGAGGTCAATGCTGCAGAGGTCCTCAGGTGGGCAGGGGAGTGTGATGAGAAGCATATGCGGGCACGAGCCGGCCGCCGCTGAAATCCGCGGCCGGTGCACAAAAGGGTGGCTGCAGCCGCGAAGACGAGACTCCTCCACAACTTCCTCAAAAGATCGCGAAACCGAGAAACAGTGAGGGCGCTAGGCTCTCCTCACGTTCCGGTTCGCGGGACAAGGCACATTATGTCGAAGGTCGCGAAGAAAAGTGCCCGAATGAAGAGGTGAAAGCAGGTCGGTGCCAGAGCTCTCGGTTCACGCCGCCATCTTGGCCGGCGTCCAAGCCACGCCCCCCTCCCACCACATAATTAACCCCACTATTAAAAGAAAAGCCCAATTAAATAAACAGCAACTCTATATGTATAAAAAATATACCCTGTAGACAAATACCGGGAAAGATATTTACTAAAATGCAAAATACATGGAAAGACAGCAACACAGGACTTGACAGGGGCATTAGGGACAGCAGTCTAGACACCAAACTACTCACTCAGACCAAAACATCACCAGGCACCTCGAAACACCTCCTCAAAGCTCAAACACTAACAGTGTGATTAAAAGTGAAAGTGTACGGCACTCCAGTGAAACAGGATGTATGTGACATCACTTCCTAGACGTTTGCATCCCGTTTTGAGAGTCAGTGTCAATTTTTTTGCAGCAAAAGGGTTAGCGGAAATTTTCCATTGTCAACGACGGTACTTTGCAAGTGTTTTCTACAGCGGAAATGGAAAAATTAACGCTCACATGAAAAGCATCAAAAAGATTGCAGCTAAGTGCTAGGCGATCAGCAAATGTACCATATTTCAGGATATTGCATGCCTAACAACACCATATGGCTATGGCTTGTGATCTGTGTTGTGTAGCTGACTTTATTTAATCTGATCTGTTTTGATATCAGGAATTCTGAGCTCTGAACACGCACTCCATTCTCACATTAATGCATATCCATATATTATAATGTTTGATAATTAAGGCATGCTTCAGTGGTAGTAATACTGATTACCGTGGGTTGTAAGTGTGGGTATATATGAGGCAGTTACATAACAGATTTCTGTAAGGTGTGTACCACTGTAATGGGCTAGCGAAACACACCAACTTTTACAACAAGCATTAACAACTTGTATTGAAGATTTTATAATAAGGGTACACTGTGAATGTTGACTGCAGATTCTCAGTGGAGTTTCTGCTTAGGTGGAGGCAATGACATGCACATTTACACTTGTTTGTGCAAATGCACTCAACTAGACCTATCACCACATGTTCTGTGGTATCCGTGCCACACCACTCAAATACAGTAACTGGTTGTGACATAGGTGTGTATTAGAATAGGTCAGCACAACTTTCAGAACTTTTGTGGCTTGTTAAGAATGATATGTCTGGGGCTGTGTGGACTTTGAAGTCTTTGTCACTTCAGGAAAAAAAAGCCAAGAAAAGTTGACATGTAATGTTTCTTTGTGATCTACATAGATATCCATGTATACTGCATTATGCATCACACATGGATAAAGAAAATCTAATTTCATCTTCATATTGTGCTGGAAGGTGTCCCTCAATACAAACATAAACTTTAAAAGGTAGACCATTCACCCTTAGTAGATGAAACACATATGCCTGAGCATGGACTGCCCTGATGATTAGACATCACCGCAAGGGCATACACATGGGAGCCCCATATATCTTTGGTACACATGCCTCAGCCCTGTCTGCTAAGACAAGATAAAGCAATATGTGAATGAATGGTACACAACACCTGACACAGACCTTTCCTCAGGGATTGCCCCTAACAAAGTGTAATCTTAAAATGATGTGTCAATGTGTGCAGCAATATGCATTCACCATTTTGTTAGCAGACTGAAAGGTAAATGCTATGTAGTTTGTATTGTATCACCATTCTCAAAACTACTTATCTGAGCCATTACATATTTTGGTACAGCCAAAGATGACTACATCTGCTTCAGCATCATTACGCACAATATGTTGCAGCGCAAGAGCCACTGCAACACAGTTTGTATCACATCTCTCATGCTAAGTGGAGCATGTGCATTTGAGCTTAACATTATGTTATGTTAGGTTGCTCAAGTCACTTTTTACTGAAAAATGTTGCCCTGATTGTTTTAGACACGTTATACCTCTCCCTTTACATGTGAATTAGTGTCCAGCATGCTTTAGCTATTTTGGCTTATGTCCCTCCTTTAGTGTGCGGGAATGTGTGAGGAGATGGAGGGTTAGGATGATGTGCCACACGTAAAATTTTGGTGTGTGTTCACGAGTGGTGTTTACATCCCTGGAGAGACATGACCATTACATATTTGATATATGGTCGTATTTGTGTTCAACTGTGCTTGCAAATGTATAGGTATTTTGACATGTGTAGTTGTAATAAATACCTTGATTACACGCATTATGCGATCTGCATTTGAAATGTTGTAGAGGCATTCCAGGGGGTGGTGATGCCACTTCATTGTGCTACCATGTCTTTTGTGGTACATCTTGCACAAATACATTTGCCTTTGATGCTGTGATTCATTGTATGTTACTTACATGCTTTAGAGATACTTGTTAGAAATCCCTGACACACTTTACTCATGTCTGTCAGCTTTTTTGGGGGCGGTTGTCAATGCACAGTAATTATGATAGGATGAGGATAGTGGGAGTTCTCACCACTAATTGCCGTGCCACACTCATGTTGGCGGTTACTGCGGTGTCGCGCTTTCACAGTGGGTGTACACGCTGCATTGAAGAGCGAAGGGGGGAGAGCATTTCCAGAACTGGGCTCGCCCCTCCAGCTGACTAAAGAACCAGGGACAGTGCAGTGCTCAAAAAAGTGAAGCACCAGGAATTTTAAAATAGGTAAGGCACTGGGGAATTTCCATGAGTAAAGCACCAGGAAATCTAAAAAACGAAAGGGCCAGGACATTTCTATAAGGTAAAACACCAGGAAGACTTTGTTGTCCCTAAGTCTTCCAACAACAGTGGGCAAGCACACACAAGCCCATAGAGATTCTTCACAAGCAAGATACCACAGCAGTGCAAAAAGGGTCAGTCCTTTTCCTCCACCATGGACAGAAGCAGCAACTGCAGGTCAACCCCACACAGCACACAGCAAACGGGCAATAATCCTCCTCACATCTCTTCAACTCTTCTTCTTTGTAGGGTCCTCTTGTTCCTTGAAATTATCTAAACGTCTGTGCCCCACTTTTCAAAGTCACAATCCCTTCGTTCTCTTGTGGCAGTGCTCACTCAAAACCAGTTCTGTCCTTTCTGGTGCAGCTTCCCGGCAGGAGGTGGAGACAGCATTGTGTAAGGCAGACCAGGCCCATTCAGGTGAAAGGAAATCTCCTCCCCCTACTCTAAATGCAGCCCAGGTCTATTCAGCCCAGCCTTAACTCATCCAGGAGAGGCAGGACACACCTCAGCACCCCCAGTGGCTGTCTACAGTGAATGCACATCCCCAGCCCCTGTCACTCCAAATCTAGGCAGTCAATCCACAAATCAGCAGAGGCACACCGGATGTCTGAACAAGAAAATACCTAATTTATATAAGTGATAATGTCAAACAAAATGTAAAATATCATCCTTACTAAAAGATGCATCTTAAGATTCTGAGTTCAGGCATACTAAACTCTATCTTCCTATCTGGTCCCAATGGAAAGTTATCTTTATAAGATATTATAAATAAACTCTCATTTTATCCAATGGGACAGATAGCCTTTCAATAGTGAAACATTAAATTGGCAGGATTTCACGACCAGGACATGCCATACACATCAGGATATGTCCTACCTTTCACCTACACTCCACCCTGCCCACAGGGGTACATTGGACCCACCTTAGGGCTGACTCACATGTAAGAATAGGAAAGGTCAGGGTCTGGCAAGTGGGTGCACTTGCCAGGTCGACATGGCAGTACTAGACTGCACACAGACACTGCAATTGCAGGCCTGAGGTCCTTTTTCAAGGCTGCTTGTGTGGGTAGCACAATCAGTGCTGCAAGCCCACTAGCAGAATGTCAGGCCCTGGGCAACACCATGCACAGTACTAGGGACTTAACAGTAAATCAAAAAAGCCAATTTTGGAAACACTAATCCATGACAGCAATATACAGAGGGAGCATGTGCACTTTGGCACTGAACAGCAGTGGAAAAGTGCCCAAAGCGTCTAGACCAGCAAAAACAAAGTCCAACACACAGTAAAAACACAGGAGGCAAAGGCAAAAATACAGGGGAAACCCACGCCAAGGATACCAGGTCATCCACACATTATTGTCATTGCATTGCCATTTCAGTTGGCCTATGTACACAATAGTGAATGCTGATGCTCTATATGTGCTGAATTCTGCATAAACACATAGGAAGAGGAAATCATCTCTGGTGACTGGTTTTATGCAGGAAGGTGTCCCTTCATGCACAGAAACAATCCTCTCCATAACGCAGGCACCCTTGCACCATGGTGCAAGGGTGCCTGCATTGGTGGATGGCAGCTAATTGTGTGACAGCGCAGGGGAGAGCAGAGGGATCCATCATATTGTTGTACATTTGGTGCATCCCTCTGCTTCGGAACTAACTCAGCAGGTGCAGCCAAATGGTGTGCTGTACCACGCTGCAGTAATTGCATGTAAATATAGCCCAATGAATTTTGGAATATATGTTTTCCTTGAGTGACAAAGTGGGTTATAATTACGTTTCCAGGCTACTCCCTTGGTGGAACTAGTTACATATAAGTGCACAATGCGATTTCTTACATGTGCAATTTAAAATAGTTGACCTACATGATGGCCAATGATGATCTGGGACTGCTTTTCTTAAACACAGGTGTGTTTGCACCATTTGTAAGACCAGGTAAGTATTGACGTTAGAAAGTTGCCGCTATTTGGACTTTGCAGCATTTTTGGGCTTTTGCGACATACAACTGAATCTTTGTGAATGTCAAGTTGTGTGTTTTGATGGAGTTTTTACGCTGGAACACCTATATTACATCTCATTATCGGTAAGTCACGCAAACAGAAGTGGCAATGTTGAAAACTCATGTTTATGCAAGAAAAAGTTTGCTAACAGGAGTTAGCGCAACTATGAAATAGAGCAATTAAAAAAAAAGCTGCTGTAGTATCAACACATTTACTCTATTGCAGCGTAAAATCCTTGTAAATATGCCCTCAGAGTCCTAGCACCATTCATGTGTCAATCTCTCAATGCACATACATGCACCCAACATGTACACATCAGGTTAGCCCTGGATAAAGGTCAATCATCAATCCTGGTCCAGCTTAACCTATCCGCCGCCTTTGACAGCGTCTACCCACAGCATTTTAGCACATCGGCTCTGGGAGATTGGTGTCAGGGGAATGCCTTAAAATGGCTCAAGAGCTACCTAGCTGACCGAACTACAGCAGTACAAGTGGGAAACACCATCTCTTGTGATAGACCAGTAAAGATGGGAGTGCTACAGGGGTCTATTCTCTGCCCCACTCTCTTCAATCTTTACATAACACCATTGGCCAAGGTGATCAAATCCTACGGCTTCGAAGTTGTGTTGTATGACGATGCTACAGTTTCACTATGTGATTTGTGCACTTCCAAAAGACAGCCTCATAAAGCCCGCTTTCCAGTGAGCTTTTCTTTTAAGTGAAAAGGAAAAAAACATAAATGTAAGAGTAATCAGCAGCGTACTGTTGTGTGGCATTTTAGGTTCTGATTGAATTTTCCAGATTCATGCCCTTATGTAGGTATAATTCACGTTGCCCTTTATAGGCATAGAAATCAAGGGGCAGATGTATCAACCGTTTTGCGACTTGCATGATTTTGAATGTATAAAAAATTTGCAAATTAGGAAATCTCAAAGATTTGCGATTCCTTCATTTGCCATAGCATTTAAGGAATCGCAAATTTTGCGATTCCTTAAATGCTATGTATGAAGCATTTTTCTGTTGCGAATTTTGGTTAAGGAATCGCAAATAACCACCAACTTGTAGTTTATGGTAATTTGCGAAGTCCTCAACAAATGCACAATTTTACATTTTTTAAGGTGGCATGTGACACGCACACATGCCCATGGGGCATGTATGTGTGCCATATGCACACATATGTACATTTCAGGGGTGCAGCAGGGTGTCTTTCAGACACCCCTGCACCCTTGAAATAATTCTTAAATTGCGATTAGCAAATTGCGAATCCCCAATTTGAGAATTAATTCAAAATCATTCCTATGGGCCTCCTGGCCCATAGGAATGTATGGGAAATTATTCCTTATTTGCGAATTAGAAAAATGCGGATTCGCAAATAAGGAAGTGTAAGGAATCGCAAAAAAATTGTGATTTTTTTCATACATTCCATTTTGCGATTTCTTAATAGCGATTCCTTATAAATCGCTATTTAGGAATCGCAAAATAGAATCTTGATACATCTGCCCCCAAGTCCTTATTTAGGCATAGTCCATGCTACCCAAATACAGGCATGGCTACTTCCATCTGTTCACCAAACGTTACAACGATTTCTTGGAAAACCAGCTTAAGCCGTTGGGGACTTCCCCTTGCTTGAATATTGATTTCTCCAAGAACTCAGTTAGTTTTACAATGAACAACCATTCCCAAGGGGTTCATTCATGACGTTCATTTGCCCGAATATACGTCAAACATGGCATTCCTAAACATCTTCAAGGTAAAACATACCTTCACTTGCTATAGGAAAGCACGGTGGTTCGTAGCAGATGGACAGCCTACTTGCCCGACGCAGCTCGCTACAGCAAGTGCCGAAGGAAGCCGACTCTCAATTTGATGGACTGATCAGGAAGCTGCCCTCATCTGCTGAGAAATTCAGCTCCAGTGTTTCTGACTCCCCTTGCGGGGTGCTGGGAAATCGGATCCCGAAACAGAGACCTGACCTCTTTCATTCTAAGGTATGGAGCTGATTAGAACCTAGAGAAACCTTTGGTAGATTCTTGGCAAAACTAAACCTATGCAACAGACCATACTTACTTCCTCCCTCGTACTAGACTTAGGTTAGGTACATTGGGGTAGGCGTATTTTAGGAGCACCAGTTGAGTATTTTAGTCTATGTTATTTATGTATACTTTATGGCTTAGAAACCATACCATGCTGTTACAGTATTATTTCATGATACTATTCTCACTGTATGCATTATACTTTGCATTCTGTCTAACGATTGTAGCAGTTCATATCTCTTGAATGAGAAAGAAGACTGTTCAATAAACCTTTTATTGAAAACGCCTGTCTCCCTATTTCTCTGCACACTCTGTAGAAACGAAGCATGCACGATTGACTGAGTGAAATACTTATCTATTGTTTCCACGCTCTGAGAGATATATTCTTATTCTTGGGAAACAAAGTTGTCATGTTTACGCGGTTGTCAGAAACTAATCCCTTCTTGTGAATGCGAGAAAGTTTCTAGTGACCTCTGAGCCAGCTGGCACACACATTTAAGTTTAGTATATTCGATAGAGACCTATTGACTTAAGTCCTACGTCAAATCTATAGGATATATTATTCCAATGCGCAGAGCCCATTGGGAATATAGGAACTACACTACCTGGCGCCCAACATTTGGTAAGGCACTAACTTAACACTAGATACTAAAGTAACTCAGTCGTGCTTTTCTCAGAGACCCCTTTTTCCGTAAAAACTCCAATAGATGTCTGGAGTCGGTAAAGGGATAATATCCGCCATAGCTGAGTAGGACGAAAAATCCTATGTATTAGCTTTTTGGTTTGTTCAACGTTGAAGGATACAGTGTTCCAAAATATTGTGCACCTTATCTTTGTTTCGTTGAAACTTGCTCTGCTAACTTTCAGTCAACAAAATGTCCCTCGATAATAATACCGAGGCTGGTGGAGGTACAGGCGAGGATGCCGTACAAGCTTTTAACATAGCAGGTTTCCAAGAAACCGACGAGGATGCTATAATCATTCCTGTGAATTTAAGGAGAGCCATCACTATAAAACATATTAAAAATGGCCTAACATCAAGAGGTGGTAGGGCCGTTTTTGTGATAGAGGCACATGAATATCACCAGACAGAGGTATTCTATTCATGGATGGTCTTCCCTGAAGCAAATCCAGTAACACAGGTGTTTCACTTCTACAAAGAAGATGAACCACCAGCGGAATACATTCCTTCCAAGGATATTGAAATTCCAATAACTTACCATGAGCATGCGCTCTGGTTTAAAGTTGCTCTAAAACATATAAATCACATTACCAGGCTCAGTCCACTAGGAAGACCAGGAGCAACATGGTTGGTTTTAGCCAGATATACACCACATCCTGAAATAAATGAAATGACAGATGTGGAACTACGAGCTCAACCTAAAGAGCAAATTAAAATCTATAGACAATTGGTTCAGTATGTCATGAGTACTTTCACAGTCCAACTGGCAACACTGATTCCACAACATCTCCCTCACCAGGGATACCCAAATAAAATTACACCACAGACTCTACATTCGGCCGTTGGTAAATTACCCGCAAAACTGGAACAAATTCCATTCCTGGATAGCTTAAAAAAAATCTCAAATCTAAGCAGTTTTTCCTAATACTACCCCTCATGAGAAACACAGAATTCTAACAATCTGTTTACCAATGGGGATCACACCACATCTGGAGGACTGCAACACTTGGGGTGCAGTCTTTGCTGCAATTTACACTAAAACACATGGTGTTCCGTCTATGGCGGTAATACCAGACGTCCTGAAACAGATTCAAAATGAATACGGGCAGAGCCTTCTTTAAATCTGGGTATGAAATTACTGAAGGATTTCAAATAGGTCTCAACAATAATATTAAAGGTGAAGCAGCATCCATGACAATCAGCCAGAAATTAAGGGAATTTGATGTAACTGAGCAACCAAAAGAACTGGTCAGAATAATGGAAAAATCCTATGAAGAATTAGGCAGAGACAGCTTGGGTGGGAAAATAGTTTAACCACACCTGTCAGAAAGTTCTGAAAAGGTCTTTACTAAAAACACTCATACTCCTACTAAGAATAAATGGGAAAATAGCAAACAAACTTCTAAAGAGAAGCGTTCTCAATCCAGTACCTAGTGTTAACCGCCACCCATAAAAGAAGAAAACAAGAAAGAAAGGGAACAAATCTTGTGGGGAAAAGTCTAAGAATTGGTAAAGTGAAGCCCTTATACAGCATTGGACAAAAAAAGGTCTCCTTTCTCTCTCTGTAAGGTCAACGTGGTCTGTGTGTTTGCAGATGTGTATTAATACTGGTTTAGTGTCCACAGTATAACCTTTAATTTGCCTCCATTCTCATATCCACTGACCCACTTCTGTAAGCAACACTCCTCTAGAGGTGTGGAGGTAGCCGGGCATCCCTGCTGTCCACTGAGCTGTTGGAAGGCCCTTTGGCTGAGTGCTGGACCTCCCCCCTACTGCGTGTCTATGGCCATCTTGTCATAGTGCTTTGCTAAACATTCCCGATGTATCCTCTGGCACATGAAACGCAACATGTCTGTGGTTCCAGCTGAACAACTCTCTTTCCTAGTTCCTTCTCAGTCCTCAGCCGAAATCCTCGCCCACTGCTTCTTCTTTCTGAAAAATAGGCTGAGGAGAAAACAGAAGTCTTTCTTTTCTGTCTTTCTGTCCTTCCTGTTCTTCTTCAGTTTGTGATCAGCAAAACAGAAAGGTCCATAGATTCCCAAGTTTGAACAACGCTTATATAAGCTCCTTTTATAGATGGTTGGAGACACACTCGAAGCTCTGGACCTCTTGAGCTTCATAAAAGAAGACAGGTTTGAGAAAAGAAGAGTGTGTACTCCAAAAGAAATCAACAAGTACTTATTTGGATTAATATCCGTTCTTTAAAGTTGTCATACAAGACCAGGGCTACTTTAGATTGCAGTGAGACATCTTTATTGTTTGATGATAAAACATGGACAGCCGACACGTGTTTCGCCCCCTATTGGCGAGTTGCGCCGGGGCTTCCTCGAGACTATTTTCACATGTACAGCATATATTATTTCATGCCTGGTTCCAAATTGACAAGTTCCAAAAACCAGAGTTTAAATACTCAGGGAGCAGATTTTTTTAGCGGAAGAGTAGCAGCCCTCGTACTTCTGCATGTTTTTGGAACTTGTCAATATGGAACCAGGCATGAATAATATATGCTGTACATGTGAAAATAGCCTTGAGGAAGCCCCGGCGCAACTCGCCAATAGGGGGCGAAACACGTGTCGGCTGTCCATGTTTTATCATCAAACAATAAAGATGTCTCACTGCAATCTAAAGTAGCCCTGGTCTTGTATGACAACTTTAAAGAACGGATATTAATCCAAATAAGTACTTGTTGATTGCTTTTGGAGTACACACTCTTCTTTTCTCAAACCTGTCTTCTTCAGTTTGTCCATTTTGCATTTTATGAACAATGAATTTTTTTTTAGGTCTTATCATTATAGGCAAAGGTAATGGGCTGATAGCTGTGGTTGTGAAACTGTCCCTCCCATGTTCTACCTCATCATAGGTTGAGATCGAGGTGGAGGAATTACGTTATGTGAAGAGATGGAAGAAGAAAGGAAAACGAAGGGCTACATCTTACATCTAGCACATGATTCACAAAGGTAACTTACACTTTTGAGTACGTTTACTCCTTTTTGCAAGTTCACATAATACAAGTGTAAGTTACTACAAAATAATTTAGTAATTCCAGCCCCACACATGGCCACCACAGGTACTGCAACAAACTCTCATAGAAAATATTGGCGGTAGGGAATTAAAATAAAACCTCATTGGAAATAGTACATTAAATTAAATTACTTAAAATAATTGAAAATATAAATACATATAATTTTATGTTAAAAATATACTAATTCATTATTTTATTATGAAATATTTGAATACCCTATTTTTATGTTAAAAAACTAAGAGGCTGATTATGATGTTGCTCTTAAAACTTAGACTTTAGGTTGGAGGCTTTACGACCGGCATCCTCAGTTTCAATTCAAACCAGCTGATTATGATATAGCCGGTCGGAATTGAAACCGGCCGGCCATTACGGCTGGCTTCCGATGGGCTCAAGGAGGGAGTCGGCCAGTCTGAACCGGCCCGTAATCCATATGGACGGCCGTTTCCGCCGTCTGGATTATGATGCACTGCTTCCGGCAGGATTTCCTTACCAGCTTTTCGACATGGAAACCCTGTCGGAAAGCATGTTTGGGGGCCCCTAGGGGGGCTCCCTTTCTTCAGTTGGGGGCTGAGGGGGCACCTAGACCAATTTCTCCATAGGAGCTTCTGTTATGGCCAGTTTACGCCCATAACACAAGCTCCCATGAAGAAATGGGAGACTGTGACTGGTTGGGCGGTCAAGACCGCCTACCGGTGGTCGGTCAGTCCCGTTTCTGCCATGGTGTTGGCCGGAGCAAACTCCGACCGGCACTGCAATAGGCCCTTAGTGAAACAATAAACTTCTGTATATGAGTAAATTACTCAAAAATTTAGCTTACCTTTGTGAATCAGGCGTTATTAACAAAGGTACCTTACACTGTTGAGTAATTTACATTCTTGATTTAGTTTACTACTTTTTGCTTATTCGCAAAAACTGAACTACAACTAAAATCAAACAGTAGTAACAGACAGCACTACACAGGGCCGACCGCTGGTTCTGCACACCCTCCCATAGAAAATGATGGAGGTTGAGAATTAAATGTAAACCCAGTAGGAAATAATGGTAAAACAAATAAATATAATTAAACTGCATAAAAATATGAATATATATAATTTAATGGTGAAAATAGATAGAAATATTACATATTTATGAATTAGTTATAACATATGGTAATAACCTATTTTGAATTGATAACTTAATGGAGCAATCATTTTTATTGCAACAAAAACTAAATGAATTATAAATAATTCTGTACATCACTTTTAATCATTATTACTGCACTTGGAACACCTGTCGTTCAAGCTCCACATCACAACCAACTTCACCCTAAGTGCCATTCTCATTTCCTACCACTTGATCACGCATCAACTTCACGGACACCATCACGGATTTCGTCACACTACTCACGCTCAATGCTAGCAATGACATCCTACTTGAAGACATAAACATCCACCTTGAAGACCACTCCAACACCAACACAGAAGCAGTGATCAAGGTCATTGAAGTTCGTTGAAGGGCCCACATCAGTCTCCTGGACAGAACAAGCTCTCAAAAAGTTCACCATCCCCATCCCAGTCCAATGTGCATGCACCACCGCCAGAGCAGCACGCCGAAACTGGAGCAGCATCAGCAACTATGACTGAAACACTACTCTCAACCCCCATCAATCACAGCACAGAAACAGCCTCCCCAAAGCCATCAAGAAATTCAACAATTGGATCACCTCCCATGCAGCCTTCCTGGCCTACTCAATCACAGCATTACATCAAGATCTAGCCCCCAGTCTAGTTGTTACATGCAGGAACACAGACTGAAACGCCACTGCAAACAACTGGATGGGAAATGGAGAATGAACCAAGACAGTGCAGACAAAAGCACTTTCCAATCTGCCTTGAGATGGTACCACCAAATAATATGGACCACCAAACATGCTGCCCTAGTGGACTGCATCAAAGCCAGCACCAAACAAAGCAAATAAAAGTTCAACATGATGAAGAATTCCAACTCACTAGCGGCTGCCTCCAACATGATCACCCTGTCACAGTACCTCTAAAAAAGTCTCTCAATTCTTCAAAAAAATTCTCAATTCTTCAACAACAAAATCACCGTCATTTACAGCAACTTCCATGCACAACTGAACTCAACAGCTCTTGACAAATGCCTTCTGATCAAATCCAAAGAACTATTGCTAAACACATGGCTCATCATCGTCCTGGAGTAAAACGCCCCAACCATGCAGTCCATCCACTCAGGAGCCCAATCGGACCTCTGACCCCACAACGGCTACTCCAGAGACCTGCACTATGTTCAGACCCATTCTGAATACCTCTGCCTCTCCCACAACCTTCCCAGATTCTTGGAAAACACACTCTGTCCACTATTGCTGAAGAATCACTCAGCGGACCCTTCAAAACTAGCCAATTACAGAACAATCTCACTGCTAACATTTCTGGCAAAGGTGTTAGAGAAAATTATCAAGAAACACCACACTGAATAGATCAATGACCACCAACTCCATGACACAACCCACTCTGGTTTCATAACCAGCCACAGCATGGAAACTGCCCTCTTTACCACCATGGATGACATCCGCATGTCTCTCTACAATGACTGACATGGTTTCCAATCCCATCCTCTTCCAATGCTTATATGACATCAGAAACCAATAAATTGCACTCCGATGGATCTGCTTGTTCCTGACTGAAAGGACCCAGTCAGTTAGCCTGGCACCATACACTTCAGATTCCCACAACCTAATCAGTGGCCTTCCGCAAGAATCCTCTCTGAGCCCTCTTCAATGCATGCATGATCCCTCTAGCCAGCATTATCCGCTCTCACAACATCAGCATTCTCTTATGCCGACAATACACAGCTCATTCTCTCCTTCATTAAAAGAAACCTGGTACCTAGATAAAGTTCAGTGCCTGCATGAATTAAATTGCCCATTGGATGAAGACAAACTGAACAGGAAAATACCAAAATCTTGATCTTCAGAAATAGCACTTCATTGCTGGACTCCACCTGCTGGTGAAAGGTAGGTAAGAATGACACCCACCCCCAACACCAAGAACCTTGTGATGGTTATCAAGAGCAAACTCGACATGACCACCCTAGTCTATGCTATAACCACCTCATGCTTTGCAATTCTGAAGATGCTGAGGAACATTTTCAGCACTACATGTTGAGCCTGAGGGCGCTACTGCTTTCTGCCACTCGAGTAGACATTCTACTCGAGCGGCAGCTGGCCTCAACGTGAGTGGCAGATTTCTCAATGCGAGCAGTCGTGACCTGCCGCGACTGCCCACATTAAGAAATCACACCATGAGGTCATTTAGCATCAAAGTTTTTGTCATGAGTGCTTGCCAACTTAGCGTTGGCGAGTCGATCGAGAGAAAAAAACTTCACTCCACGTCACTTCACAGAGTTTTTCGGAACTCCAAGTGGAGCGCTGAGTGGTCAAAACTCAGCAAACTCTACCCACAGAGGGACATTTTTCACCCCATCCCTCCATAATATAACAAAAAGAATTTTGTATTCTTTAATTGGAAACTTATTTTTGAATTTAAACTTCAAAAAAATTATTTTTGCATCAATGGAATATTTATTTCAAAACATTGCTGATAGGGCTCTAGCATTTTTTATTTTAGTCTACATTTAAAATAAATAGATAAATAAAACAAATTTATTTTCATATTTGATTCAAAAATATTTTTGATAATCAGCCTTTCTTGTGTTTTACATAATTTTACATTGTTTGGATTTACACTGGATACTTGATTTGTACGTTGCAATAACAAATATTGTAAATAATCTTTCAAATGAGATTACATATCATATTACCATTTAAACAATGAACATTTTGAAGAGATGAAAACAAAGGCAGTATTACCTATTTGTTTGAGTATATTTTGTCATTTATCCCTTTCACTGCTGTGATGGTTGCACAGTTCTGTGCTGAAGTTTTCTTCAATAAATCAGCATTAAGGGGCCCAAGTCTGCCGCCACCGTAGCAGTGATTGGGTCCAACCGCCATGCCTGCGGCGGTCCAGCATATACAATTATGATGGGCCTGCCACTGATGTGGTCGGATTCCGCACCTTTAACATTGCAGCAGTGGCTGCTAACAGCAGCACCGCCGCAATGTGAAAAAGAGCATATTGTGCATTACACTGCACTACGTGGCAGGCTCTACAACGTGCCTGCCACATGGTGCAGTGAAATGTAGGGGGATACCATGGGTACCACTCCAGTGCACCAACACCTCCCCCCAACACAGAGGGGTCCCGCAACGGGCCCCTGAAGACATTCCCCCAGCCTTTTAATGGTGGTTCAACCGCCACAGAAAGGCTGGCTCCCATCAGCATCATAATTGTGCCGGCGGAGCCTGCTAGGCCCCGCCGCCATTGTGAGCATGCTGACTGCTCCTCCACGCAATCATGATGATTGCTACTAGTGGAAAAGCGGTGGACGGACTTTCTGTCTGCCGCGATAACCACCGCCATCATAATGTGGCAGGGGTAAATCTCATGACGATGGCGGAATGATCACCACCGCAGGGCCGGCGGTGGTAATTTTTCCACCATCGTAATGAACCCCTAAGTTATTTCAAGGTTCTTTGCACCTATACAAATACTGTATCACATTACAGCCTGAAGATAATATGAAAAATGTAGAGATTTTTAAATATTTTCAACAACATTAGTCAATATTATGTTGCGTTTCTCAAACAGGCAAAAATATATCTGAGAATGCTAGCACAGAAAATATTGCCTTGCATATCTGGAGTCTGACAATAGAATATGTGTGCGTTTTCCTAGTAAATGTAGCCTGCAAAATCAACTATTGAAAATTACTGCAAAACACCAGATTGAGCCTAAATCACTGCTTGTAACATTCATTTGATGGGCAAATTTCAAAATCAGCACTTTATGGAAAGTATAAAAACTATAAATGTTCTAATTCTGTATGAGCTAAGAACTCTTCTGCAGGAAGCCAGATCACCCTTGACCTTACTGGCTTGCCATTAGAACACTCTGAACAAGATATTTGTCAGATGTTTATTAATTCTTTTAATAACATGACAATTTCCTGAAGCTCCCTCACTCAGAAGTATATCCCTGTAATGCGGATCCGAAACTGTGTTCATCTGGGTCACCTAACAGTGGTGATACCATATATGTATATATTCTTCTATGAGAACATGATGCTCAGAGGTGATAAAATGGGTGCAGTCCATTTTGGAACTTTTGAAGGCAACTGGAAATGAAATGCCAGTTTAGATGACCTGTCTCTAACTCACAGTATCTACAGTATTGCAGTATTACACATGGATAGTATGGAAACATACCAAAACCATATATTTTCAAAATCTATATGCCCTAAGGCGTATGTTGCTGTGTGCCAGGTTCACTTGAAATGATTGTTCCAAGATCGTCTTGAACATGACTTTTATCAAAGCTTTAGCATTTTATTTCTTAAATATGGCATGTCCTTCCAGTTTTCTGCATGCTGGAACATATCATTGCCAAAGCCTGCCTTAAAAGTTTGTCTGTGCCCCTGAGTGCTGGGAAATCAGACATGTAGGGCCCAATTCACAAAGGCAATATGAGACAAAAGTCTAACTTTTTGGCTTTTGGTATTCAAAGAGGTCATTTACAAGTGGTATCTTTACGTCCGTAGTCGGGCTGGAATTCCTGGCTCGGGCGATACTCTCTGGCTTGGACCATACTCTCCACACCTGGGGCGGAATCTCTTGCTCGGACCGGATGAAGTGTAATCAATGGGCCGGAAAGAAAGTTTTACAAAAAGGAATGTTATGAACCCTAATGTACCTCAATATAGGCCTAGGTAGTTAGACAACCTTTTAACTACATCTGTCCTACCATTGTTCTACATGAAGCTGACCTTTTACCTAGTTAGGTGCTACATGACTGTTTTGTGGTTTTCTCTTAAAACTGGCCTCATGTATTAGGCATGAGGATTCTCAGTATCACAGCAGGATTACCATCTTCTGCATAACAACTCTTTATAAGGGTCACCTCTATCGTCATCCTTGCCCAACACACCCATAGTACACTTCTAGGTAGAACCCCTGGGGGTACCTTTCAGGTACATAAGCACTACATCTTCACTGGGCAAACCAGAGGGGAAAAACCTCCATGCTGACACGAAGACGCAGAGATTCCTGCACGCAGACACTCCAGCACACAGGGGTCTGACATTCCTCGTGGGGTGTCCATCTTGAGACGACGACTGAGTCCTTCGCTCTCCCACATCAGGTAATGAGTTGGCTCTATCTTAAGGGGATTCTTGGCTATACACCTACATACATACTAGGTAAAATTAGGTACATCTAGTTAGGGTTTGCATCGTAGGAGTACGCATTATTACTGTCATGTATTTATATGCCTGCATATATTCATTTTGTTAACACTATGGTAGAATTCTACCTTTTATTTTCTCTGTTGATGCTAAGAACCATATTCTTTTAACTGTTTTGTCTTATGGCTGTTGCAGCACACGTATTTTACACTAGAATGACACTGTTTCAATAAATCCTTATTGAAAACGTTCCCATTGTTTATTCTATGTATCTCTCTAGGGCAAAGTGAGCACGAGTGACTGAGCGAAAAGTACTGTACTGTTTCCATAATTCCTGAGGGGTCTGAGTTGTCATGTTATACATTTGCACCTTGGTAAGAGGGGCTATTAGTGGCACTGTGAGCTAGCTGGCCTACAGACTAACATATCCTTTTGGGGGGTCTGGAATCAGTCTGGACACCAATCCCTTATTTTATGTTGTCTAAACACACAGATCCTATATAGATTCGTAGAAACTACCTGACAGGAACATTAGGAATGTGAGATAAATGGTAAAGGATGTCATGAAAATCACTTTGAGCAGGTAAAAGGGTGTGGCCAGACACTAAATCACAACCCCCGAAAAGTTTGCTCCTTTGTATCATGGTATATGCAGTCCACAATTTAGGTTCACTACAGTCAAGAATGAGTGTGGTATGAGCCTACAGTCAGCACTGAGGTGAGCGCAAATTGTGGACTGCATGTACCATAAGGTCGTTGTCATGGAATTTGAAGCCGTCAAGGTTCATGTCATTGCATCAGGACTGTACTATTTTTGTTTGTTGTCTTGCAAATGACAGTAATTCTGTTGTGGCTGGGTGCTGCTTCAGCTAGGCATTGTATATCCCGGTTTGGAAGATGATGAGGCAATGTTTGAGGCATTGGATGTCTAAAGCAGAGAAGACTTTCAAGTAGAGATATAAATCATTGGCATATTGGTGAATCTTTATGCAATTATCTGTGAGAGTGTGAGTAGAGCACCAAGGGGTTCCAAGTAGGGCTTAAAGATGACAGAAGACCATATGGAACCCGGGAGGATTCCACAAGTGCTACAGATCTTATGCTTGACAGGGTTGAAGGTGATTTTTGGTCATATTGGGAGAGAAGACAGATGGCCCAGGACTTGGAGGGTTCTTTCATCATTTGGACCGCAATCTATTGATAGTGTATCAGCTGGCTGTGCTTCTAGAAAACTGTCTGAAGGCATTATATATGCTTTGACTGGTGGCAGACTGTCCCTCCAGTGGGTGGAGATCATGACCTCCAGCTACCAGATGGTGGACCATCTGCCATATTTAGACATCCTTGCACACCTGGCAGCGATCTCTCTGCTGTGAAAGGAGCCATTGCCAAGGAGGCTCCTCTCAAAGCCACGAAGGTTGCTCAGTGCCACTGTGATTCTTTCCAAACCTCTTTTGTTCAGAGAAAGCACCCCACCAAAGGGAGTATGTTTACTTGGAAACATAAAATAAATAGTGTTGGTGCGCAGGGAGCTCTTTCCCTGTACTTGGGAGCTTTTTAATATTCTCCCTGTCAGTGTCCACTGGGCAGGGAAAGCGAGTGAGGGTAGTCCCGCCCACAAGGAGGTATGACTGCTACAAAGTTTCAATGGTCTTGAGGCTGATGAACAGATGGGACAGATGTTACCACTGCCATAGCAAATAGAGGTTGCACCAACAGTAACTCAGTGGCCACTCTAACTTTAAATTATGCGGCGAACCACAAATGTGGTGGGGAAAAAGGACCACCAATTAGGAGATTCTTTTGGGACCCAAAGTATGGCCCTTTTTTGTTATATCTGATGGTGCGAGCATGCAGGACATTGGGTCAATAAACACAAATCTGGAATATTACGAACTGAATAAATATTGACCCACGTTGTTCTAAACTCCAGCCAGTTTGTATAACATTTTACAAAGGAAATTTCACAAATATAACCTCAGAAACAACAGCATGGTAGTTAGTCCGGTCCTTCGTACACATCGCACCGTTTCTTACAGCCTGATTCATCAAGCCGAAATCGGCTCGCAAAGGGCCAGATTCTGAGAATCTGGCCCTTTGCGAGCTCTATATTTGCATTTGGGATTCATCATCCCAAATGCAAAAATCGGTAATAGCGATGTTGCAATTTTGCGAGGAATTACATTTAAGGAATCTCTATTTGAGATTCCTTAAATGCAATTCATCATTCATTTTAAAATTGCGAATTCGCAATTTCGGCCCGCTATTTACCGCGAGGTCAAACCTCGTGGTAAATAGCGAAAACTTAGAAAAATGCTTTTAAAAGCATTTTTCTAAGTTGCATGTTGCACACACACATGTCCTTTGGACATGTGTGTGCGCAACACCTGTTTCAATTTGCATTTAAGGGGTGCTACAGGGTGTCCTTTGGACACCCCTGGCACCCTTTAAATCGCTATCTTATTTGCGATTAGCTAATTGCTAATCGCAAATAAGGAATACTCCCCATTCATTTCTATGGGCCTTTTGGCCCATAGGAATGAATGGGGAGTTATTCCTTATTTGCGATTAGCAATTTGTTAATCGCAAATAAGGATTGTGTAGGAATCGCAAATCTTTTTGCGATTCCTACATGAATCCCGTTTTGCGAGTCTGTTATAGCGATTCCTTATGAATCGCTATTATAGACTCGCAAAACGGGTCCATGATGAATCAGGCTGTAAACCCCATATATGTTAAACCATCTGGCGTTCCACCATTGTATATTTGAAAATGGCTCACTCGGTACACCTAACATCTGAATAAGCATGCCCCTCAAATCTCACCATTAATTTGTTTAGAGTCTGACACTCCAGCAGAGCAGGAGTGCTATCTTTCTCTGCTACCCTTGATTAATAAGCTCTTTACCAGTGAACTATTTTTAGCTTGTTCTCTTGTATTTACAAACCCTTTCAGTTTCACAGTAAACTGTTTAGAAACATGTTAGCACGCTCACAAAAAGGGTGGCAGCGTAGGAGGAAGCGCAGGTAAGTATATACCAGACTAAATAAACTCAAATATTTCTAAGCACAAGGTTTGAGAAGACGACCATGATCTCTGGTACGCTAATGTTGGACTGTCATGCACAAATGCATTATGACTCAGGGGTCATACTAAATGTATCATTCAAACTATCATTCTCTCCCTAAATCTCTGTCGCGAAAATACAGATCGTTATTGTCTTTCATATTTGTATCTCTCTCTTTGTCATATAAAATATTTGATGTTTCTGCATGACGAGAGTTTGCCAAACGTTTGCTCGTGTCATTTTAGGCCCCAAAGAATTTGAAATATTAGCTGCTGGGCCATCTTATTGTTCTAAAATTACAGCCTCATTCTGAATGCCCTTGAATTTTGGAAGGCAGCATCAAACCCATTAAATTACAATACCTTCCTGTGCAGTATTTACTAAGTGGAGTATTATCTCCCCTTTCCGAATTTTGCACCTCAGAATGATGAATAACATGGTAAGGTCACAGGGTGACCCGTAAAAAATGATTCCATCTGACATTTCATTTTTTATTTAAATACGTCTTTCTTTTTGTTCCCCAATGCAGTCGAACAACAAACCAATACAACAGACACATAAATAGACCAGCACTACAGTAGCAGCTGCTATTCTCACAAACCAGGAAGTTTCATTGCACTTGGTACCACACATTAGAGTCAAGCCGACTTCAGCTGCCGCTCTGTTGGCTTGTCCATGGACCCCATGTTTCGTTGCACACCCCTTCCATAGGTAAACTATTTGCTCTGCTGCGGCACAGTAATTCATGCCTAGGTACCAATCTGTTAGGGTTGGAGGGGGGCCTGATCGCCAGTTACCAGCAAGATCTGTCTTGGCCACCAAGAACCCCATGACAGACAAATTATTCTGGTGGCCTGAGTCGACCCACCCCTCCATCACTTCCAACAGCTCCACCTTGGTCCAGGTCTGGGGGTTACCCGCCACCTCTGATAGAGCACTGTGTGTATCTTCTCAATAGTCATGGATGAGGTAGCAGTTCCATTTCATGCGGTCAAAGGTACCCTCAGCCTCCCCACATGTCATACAGGCAGGACTGCTGGCGCAACCCATCCACGCAGTCTGCAAGGACTGCAGTAGGTCCTATGGAAATAGCTTAGTTGAATAAGTACCAGGCTAGATGGGATGGTCAACATCTGTGCTGCAGTTTAGGCCTCCTGCCAATCATCGCCGTCCACCTCGCCTACATTCGCACTTCCGTAGGCCCTAATGGACTTGTTAGGATTATGAGCATTTATAATCAGGGAGCTGTAGATTCTCGAAATTCTACTGCGGCCTATTGGTTCCAGCAGTAGATTTGCCTCTAAAGGAGTACATTCTGCAATCCCTGCCTAGCCATGGTGTTTGGATTATATGGACAGGATGCACACCTTGTTTATTTTCGCTATTTTACAAAACTTGTCCTATGATTGCGTGCAGACTGGTTAGGTGGCATGCCCAACTGGCACCAGAATATCGACAACTATCCTGAAATGGGGCGTCATCTCGCTCCAACCAATCGCACTGCTGAGTTGCGCCGACTTGGTGGTCATGTATCTCAAAGTACTCCTTTGTTTTCATTGTGTTGCTCATTTCTTTTTTCGTCAACATGTTTTCTCTATATTATTAGAATCCACACACAGAGTGTAAGTACCATGTCCCAAGCTTCTTGTGTTCCCACTGTGCCCCTCCGCACCTCTTGAAAGACCACGAATAGAGTAAAGTTCATTTAAAGCAGCATTTATTCAATGTAATACCCAATGCATTTCGGGCGTCAAAGCCCTTCATCGGGGGTCACTAAAAATGATAACGAACGTTTATCTATTATGATTCTAGTTTTCGTTTGACATCTAAACATTATTAACAATTAACATGAGTTTCAAAATGCATTACACCTCAGAATGTAGTGAAACAAAATGTAAACCCATCTTTCCCACAGACATAACTGGTTTCCCATTATGCGCATAGCGTGCCAATTTTTCCACCAATTGCCTCCCGATGTTTTCCCTGAACTCCCTGAAACCATCCTTTACCATCCCTGCATATCATTGATCTCCAAAAAACCCATTTCCTCTCCCTTACTATCACATCCTCATTTATCAAAGCCCTTTTCTCAGAAAGAAACAATCAGTGTAATCATGCCTCTCATGTCTAATAACCCTCGTTTACTTTTCCATTGTGACTACTTAATCTTTCTTCCAACTGGCACTACGTTCACACTTAGCTGTTTTGGTCTAGTATAATCATACATGCTTCATACACTCAGCTTGCAACACACCATTTTACCAAGTGGTTGTACACATACCTGCCGTGTGTCATTGAAAACAATGCCTCCTCCGTGTATCTTCAACCAAACCGTTATACTCCCCACGATTCCTTGGTGTTTTTAACCCATCCTATTAACCACCACCCGATTTGCTCGCTAAATTCAATTTTCCCGCCATCGCAATAGTTTCACCACTTTCAGTATCATTACACTTCAAAACTACATTTTCGAGCATTCAGTACATTGATTAAGCCAGACGGCTGAATGCAAATGTCACTTTGCAAAGATGAATTTAAACATAAATGTCCAACAATCATTTTATAAACCATTTCTGTTTCATTTCAACACTGTCTTTAAATGAATCATGATGTTATCCCAAACGTGTGGACTCTTCCGTTTTTCATAAGTCTTCCTGCTGATTCCATATTTTTGCGGGTGCAATCCCGGTTCTGGGCTTCAACTTAGGGCCATATGTATCAACACATTTCCCCATAGACACAGAATGGGCAAAACCCTTTCATACATCTGGCCAGTTTCTTTATAAGGACAGGATGCACACCTTGTTTATTTTCGCTATTTTACAAAACGTGTCCTATGATTGCGTGCATTGGCTTTAAACGTACTGAATGCTGGGAAATGTAGTTTTGAAGTGTAATGAAAGTGGTGAAACTATTGCGGCGCCAGGATGGCGAGAACATTTAATTTAGCGAGCCAATCAGGTGGCTAGTAGAATGGGTTAAAAACGCCAAGGAATCGTGGGTGGTATAACGCTTTGGTTGAAGATATACGGAGGAGGTATTGTTTTTTTTTTTGTTCAAAATAGTTTATTGAAGATTTTATATAGACAAAAAACAAAGACAATACAAAAAATAATACTATAGATCGAAAAAACCTAAACATATGACAATAATTATCGAAGGAATATATGAAATACAATAGAAAATAGAATTTATATATGAAAAACAAAAAGAAGGAAGGAAGGGAAGGGGTAATTACATAATCAAAGCATTAAATATTGATGGAGCTATTATAACAAAAGTTAGCAGCAATTGAAGATATATTCAAACTAAAATGATACATTATCCATACATTTTTTGTGAATTTCTTTAGTAGACGTTCCTACATATCAATAGGTTACATACAATAATCATCAGCAGTCTCTGTCACCTCAACCGAGGTGAAACACGATTTTATATCAATACAAATCAGGATTCGGACCACAGAACTGGACCAAGGAGGAGACTCTTGTTCCAGATTCCTACAGTTTTATGAACGTTCCCACAACATAACTGTAACTGGCCACCCCCCCACCCCTTCCCCTTCCCCCGAAACCCCACCCCTCCCTACCCTCCCCCTCACCCACCCCGCGGGGTCTGGGTACCTCAAGGTCTGCACTACATATCAGCTATACTGGGTCTCTTGGTGTCTGCTCTCTGGGGTCTGGGGCCTCCCCCGCTGTAGAAGGTGCCTGTTCCTCATCTGCTTGAGTGGATTGTGTGGAGTGTCCCGCTATTTCTTGTATCATTGTTTCCCACACCAGCAGCACTTCCAGTAGTTTGTGATTTCTCTTAGTGTTACGCATATGCACTTCCTCTGCCAGTGCCCACTCCCTCATATCTGTCCTCCATTTTGCCACTAGTGGCACCTGTTGAGTCAGCCAATGAATTGCAATCTGCCTTTTGGCTATAACTAGTCCCAGGGCCAGGAACCTCCTACTCGTCTTGCGCTTAGCATGTCGCGGGATCAAGCCCAATAGGCAAGCATGCGGGTCAAGGTCAAGTACCCACCCCGTTATCCTGGTCAGGTCCTCTAGGACAATCCGCCAGACCACTACGACACCTGGGGTAGTGAGGATCCCAGGATTTATCAATGGCATGAAGCCTCTTGGGTGAGAGATAGGTCATATATATTATGTTGTATTGAATTTGTTTAAAGCGGTTGCATACCGACACCTTCCGGACCCCTTCGTGTATCTTTTCCCAGTCTTGAGGCGTAATCTCCTGCGGACACACCCGTTGCCAAGTATCTTCTATTTTTAGGGGGCTATTCTGCTTATTCTCCCGAAGCACCCTGTAAAGGTGAGTCACAAACTTTCGTCCCCCAGTCATGGCGAGCATCATGACCACGGTGTGAGTGTGCTCTGGGGCTTCCGGGAACGAGGGCCATAGATGTCGCGCCATCGCCGCTATATTTGCATACTGCAGAAACTGCCCCGATCCCAGCTCAAAATTACTTACCGCCTCTTGATACGTAATAAATGTATTATCCAGATAAAGGTCAGACAGCATCAGGCAGCTCCCATCTTTCCATTTGTCCGTGGACATCACCTGGTCTATGTGGGCAAAGGATGGCATGAGCCAGAAGTCCGCCTCCGGGGCGAACGGTCGTCCCCGAATCACGCATCGTGTCACTCGGTTCCACAATGTCGCCCTGAGTCTCACCAGTGGAGGACTCTGATCCCACTGCCCCCCCGCCCGCCAAAGGAGTGCAGCCAGCTGTCAATCCTCATAGGTACCCTCTAGCAACAACCTCTCCCAGGAGCTGCCCATGTCCAACCACGCTATAGCATGTTGCAATTGTGCTGCAAAGTAATATAGCGCTAGGTCTGGGACCTCTAGACCCCCTTTTCCCCACCTACGCTTCATAGTCTCCAGACTAACCTGGTATCTCTTCCCATTCCACAACAATAGGACCAGGAGTGCATCCAGTTCCTTGAATACCTTGTGTGGGAGTTCAAAGAAGGACTCTTGCATTGTATAAAGGCAACGAGGCAGGACCACCATCTTTATCAATTCGATCTTTGCCATGAGGGAGAGGTTGAGTGTGTTCCAGAAGGCGATATTACCCCATAAACCACGGATGATCCTCCCCATATTATGTTGATAAAAGGTGGCCTCAGTCCTGCCGATCCACATCCCGAAATACCGGAGCGGGTCCGCTGCCCAAGGGAGTTCCAACACCGGACGCTGGGTTAACACCTCAATCACTTTCCGATCCTATTGCATAAAGCTGCAATTTTTGTCTTGTTGACGGAAACGTCCAGAAGCAGCGCAAATCGCGCCAGTGCAGCCAGCAAGACTGGAATGGACCAGGTTGGCTGAGTCAGATAAATAAGCGTGTCAACCGCATATAGGGATACAACATACTCCGAGCCCCCAATCCGTATGCCCTGTCCCTCTAGTACCCCCCGAAGGTGGCAGGCCAATGGCTCCATTGCCAGGGTGAACAGCAAGGGGGAGAGGGGGCACCCCTGCTGCTTCCCCCTTGCTATGGATATTACATCCGACACGTACCAACCGGTGCGGACCCTCGCCACCGGATGAGTATAGAGAAATTTAGCCCAATTGACAAAACGTTCGTCTAGGCTCATTTTTAGTAGTACCTGCCAGAGATAGTCCCACCTTAACGAGTCGAACGCTTGTTCGATATCAAGGAACACTAAGGTGCTCTGTTTGGCTTGTGCCCCCAATGATTGCATAACATGGGCGAGGCGGCGGATATTCCGCAGTGTGTTCCTGCCTGGAAATCGGACTGGTCTTCATGAACCAGGTGTCGTAGATAGGGAAGGAGCCTTTTGGCCAAGACTTGGCTGATAATTTTAAGGTCCACATGCAGCATCGAAATCGGTCTATATGAACCAGGGAGCAGGGGATCCTTCCCAGGTTTGGGGATCATTACTATCAACGCCTCCCTCATGGAACTTGGTAGCTGTCCGCACTCACCGGCATCTTCCATAACTTCCAACAATTTAGGGATCAGGACCCCCCGTATTCCTTATACAGTTCCGCCACCATACCGTCCGTCCCAGGAGACTTAGCAGTTTTCAGGTGGGCGATCGCTGCTCGTATCTCCTCCCCTGTAAAGGGGGCCCCCAGTGCCTCCTGACTCTCCTGATCCACACAGGGTAGCTCCACTGTCACCAGAAAAGACTCCACTACCTCAGTGCCCGCAAAAGCGTCATGCACCAAGTATATTCTACACAAGTGGGTCCAGAATACTTTGTTGATCTCGTGTTGCGTATTGACCACCCGTCCAAGGTCGGTTTTGAGTGCCAAGATTGGGAGGGGTTGCGTCTCTGCCCTAATCAGGCGAGCCAATAACCGACCCGCCTTATCGCCTTCCATATACCAGCGGCACCTGCTCAGATTTTTATTGAATTTACCCAGTAAGTCCCATAATTCCCCAATCTTCTGTCGCGTGGCATCCCATTGCGCTGACTCCTCCTTATTCGTGGGAAGCTCCTTCTCTAGAGCAGCCAAGTGCTCTTCATGACACCGTAGGTCACGTTCTAACACTTTCTTAACTCTCACCTCCGTAGACATGCCTACCCCCTTTAACACCACTTTCATGGCATCCCAGTCAATAGCCCTGGAACTGTCCGAGCCCCAATTTGTCTCAAAATAGGTTTCCAGCCCATTCGATATGGCATCCTTATAGTTCGGGTCCCCGACTGCTTCAGTATTGAGCCTCCACAACGGTATCTTGGACCGCGGTCGTCCCAGCGAATACGCTATTAGCAGTGGGGAGTTATCGGATGAATAGCGGGCCAGGTACTGTGTTTCCGCTATTCTATGCTCCGCCGCCCGTTGGATAAAAAAATTATCTAATCTACTATAGGTATTGGCAGCAGGTGTGTGACACAAGTACTCCCTTCGATTTGGATTCCATTGTCGCCAAATATCCAGTAGGCCATAATTTTGGAGCATCTAACTTATCGCTTCTCCGGTTTTGGGTTTAGTATCCAATTTTGGGGGGTGTCTGTCTAATTCTCCTACCAGGGCACAAATATAATCTCCCGCTATTATCAATTCTGTGTCTGGATCCAGATCCAACTGCCCCAGCACTCGACTTAAAAATCCCCCATCATCACTATTCGGGGCATATACATTCACCATGCATACATTACGCCCATCCAGCGTCCCTTCCACAAGCACAAACCTCCCTTCGGGGTCCTATTTGGTGTGAAACACTTTCAAGGGAACCCCCGGAGCCCCCCATATAAGCGCCCCCCTGGAAAAACCCAAATATGATGTAGCAAAGAATTGCCCCCTCCTTCTCCGCTGAACGTATTTAAGACAGTCTCCCCACAAGTGTGTCTCTTGGAGCAGCGCAATACTGATTCCATAGTGCCTAAGATAGGTTGCCACCCGAATCGGTTTGACCCTGTTATTGAGCCCCCGCACATTCCACGTGATTAGTTTATATTTTTGTGTGTCCCCTTGCATAAGTCCACTGTGATGTGTAATGCCAAAATCCACAAGCGTGTAGGAGACCCCCTTCCACTTTGCAGTTTACCCCCAGCAGAAACCGTCCGTCGGAGACCCCTCCCCGTATAGTAGAGCCCAGGCCCGCAGCATCCCCAACAAAACAAGAATGTGAACCCCTGTCCCCCCACCCACAGGCAGTAGTACTTCAGTCTCATAACCCAACCTTGGTCTGAGGACTCAGAACCCCGCCCGAAAAAACACCACCCTCACCCCACATCATCTCACCCAACTGGAGGTAACTATTACCTCCGCAAGATCAAAACCAAAGCCCCTCTCTTCCCAACCACCAAAATGAGCCGGCTGACTAGCATCGCATGGCCCCTCCCGACCAAAGGTCTAGCCGGGTCACCGCAGCACATTACAGCTGGCCTTTAAAAAAAAAAACTGTCCATTTGGCAGGATAACATACCCTCTCAAAAATTGTTCACCCAATCCCCCCAACATGTCCCCAGGCTCTCTGGCCCCCTCACTCATGTCTCGTTATTCAGTCCAGCTCCCCTTACTGCAGCGTTTGTACTCACTGTGTCTATGACCTAGACCACCTCGAAAACAGCTCTCAGGCCACCAGTCAGTCTTCTCCAGGACCTGCTCCCACCCGTCCTGTGGCACCCCCATGTCCGATTGTGTTTCCTGCACCAGACATAGGGGAAAGAACTGGTTTTGTGTGAGAATCACCTCCCGTTCCATGAGGAGTGTGCCATCTGGTCCCACCATGATACGACCTTCATCCGGCGGCTCCTGGGTCCTCGACCGTTGTTCCTCCTTTCGTCCTTGTCGGTTTCGCTGCTGCCCGCTCCGCCTCCTCTGTTCTTGCCAACCGTGTATCTGATCGAGACGGGCCAAGCCCAGCGAGTCCATCCAATCCATAGCCTCCGCCGGGTTATCAAAGAAACGTACCTTGACATCATGTTGTACTCGAAGCTTGGCCGGGAACATTTGGCTATATTTGATATTGAGGCTCCACATCCGACGTTTGACACCCAGAAAGCCATTGCGCAGGTCCTGCACCCTCTTTGTGTAGTCCGGGAATATGTGAATCTCCTGATTTTCAAATCTGGGTGGCCTATTAGTGCAGATGTGCTGCAGGATCGCGTCCCTGTCCTGAAAGTTGAACATTCGAGCGATCATGGCTCTGGGCAGGGATCCACGTTTGGCGGCGACCCTAGAGATCTATGGGCCCTCTCCACTGCAAACATTTTGTAGAGTCGGAGGTTTGTAAATGTCGTGCAAATCCAGTCTTCCAAGAATAGGACCACCGCCGGCCTTTTGCCTTTTCCGGGAAGCCCAGAAAGCGAAGGTTGTTTCTTCGGGACCAGCCTTCCGCAATGTCCGCCCTGTCTTCCAGCCTAGCCATGTGGTCTCGAAGGGTCATCGCCATCCCTCTGAGCTGTCGGACCACTGTCTGCAGTGCTGCCAGGTCACCTTCATTTGTGGTAACCCTATCTGCCACCTTCCGGAGGTCAAGGCGCAAGTGGTTAATATCCATGGCCATTTTGTCGATCTTGGATTCCAGCGCCATTCTGGAGTTGCAAATTGCTGCCAATATGTCAGCCTTGTCTCGGGGCACTGTGTTTAAGTCTGGGACTGGTCCGTGGTGGTCTGTAACTGCCGGGCCCGGCACAGTGTACTGCATTATTTTATTCGTTTGGGTGCCTCTAAGGGGCCTGTCCTTCCCCATGTCCAGCGCTGCCGTGCTTTAGGATTTGTTATGGGGGACCCGTCCGGGTAACAACATCTATGCCTGGGGTACTTTCACCTGGGTCCCCCCACAGGCTTACTCCCTCACCGACAATCCAGAGCCCGGGTCCGTAGTACTGGCAAGAGTATTACGGGAATGCCCCATACGGACCGCCACTTTGTTAAACTAAGGGAATTGCCCTTGAGCGGAGCTCGGGTAGCAGGCCATCACTTGTGCATTCCAACCCCTTTGCCTCCGGGGGAGTGCGCTCAATGGGGGGCACCGCACCTCCTGCCTCGTAGTCCTGCAGTCCTTCCCCAATTCACTGCGGGCGTCACTGCCCCTTTACTATTTCAGGCTACCGCGTAGGCCCTAGTCCCTGGCCACCATGCAGCAGAAACATTCCCAGGATCACGGGCCTCCTCCTCATTCACCCGGAGGCCTGCGGCGAATCACTGCAGTTCCCCCTGGTTTTCCAGGGCCTCCACGCACAACCACTGTCAGGCCGAGACAAACAGGCCACATCGTCCCGCTGTTGTAGGCCTCCACGTAGGTCGCTGACCCGATCCCCACACGGATTGGCTCTCCTAGAGTCACAGGACCCTCTCTCAATCACCGGGAGGCCTAAGGGAGTCCACAGCTTTCCCCCCCCCCCCAGGGTCCAGGGCCCTCACACCAGGAGTGCACTCTCCTAGTCCAGGCCTCCAATCAGGCCACTTTCACTAGCTGCCACTTGGCTAGGCCGTCGTCACCTCACGGGCCTCCCCCCAGCTCACCAGGAGGCCCAGATCAATTCAGCACAGTGGCCTGCAGGCCACTTCCTCCAGATTTCAGCCCAGTAGTAGATAGTAGCAAGTAGGCCCCACTGTCGCAGTCACACCGCACTTTTAGGCCTGGCCACCTCTCAGGCGGCGATCTCTGGGCCGCACTCAACAAGGTACCCCCTGGAGCTCGGGCCGCCACTCAGCTCACCAGGGGCCCACACGAATTCCCGGCAGTCCCCTGCTTGCTCCCGGGGCCGCCTCCCCAGGATCACAATCACCGCAGGGCAGAGGTAAGTAGGCCTCTCTGCCCTGTTCTTTCACAGCGCAGTGCCGCAGAAGGCCGCCCCCTCTGCCGCCGCAGTCGGGCCATCACTCCACCCCCGCGCCTCCATATGGGGCCTCACTGCTGCCAGCCGTTCGCAAGCAGCCTCACCAGAGGTCACAGGCACCTTCACTTCTCGTGCGCGGGCTCCGAGACCTCTCCGCCGCCGTCCCCCGCTCTGAGTCTCCTGCCGGCGGCCTCTGCACACTTCAGTGTACAATATCAGCATGGCTCCGCCCGCCCAGGACGTCTTGTGCTGCTGTTTTCCACCCCCACCGGGACTCATGTATTTGCAGGGGGGATCCCGTAGCTCGTCAGGGCATTACGGGTCGTTATCTTCCAGTATGATAACAGGATTCCGTTTGTTGGGCAGGAGCCTCACCACAACAAGTCTAGCCCACCATGTTGGTAAGCCACGCCCCCCCATCCATACATTACTTACTAGATAAATATACATCAACAGGTAACCAAAACTATTGAAAAGAGATCAAACTGTGCAAAATTCCCTTCATAGATAGTTGAGCATCTCTTCCCTTAAAAAGAACCCATTACCACCATGCATGAACAGATAATGAAGTAATAGATTTCAATGATGCTGAAATCAAGAAATTAAAAAGTTTACATTGTAAAGCATTTAAATTATTTGATAATATAGTAAATTTGCTAATTCACACTTGATAAGAAATACCTCCTTGAATTTTTAAAATCTTTGTTATAATATCCCAAATTTTGGTCTAAAATGTAAACATTAAAAGACAATCCATTAACATATGCTGTAACTTACCAGGATGTAATTTACAATGCCAACATTCTGCAGAAGGAAGAAGTTTAGCATGAAATAAACGTAATGGGGTCCATCATCGAATAAGTAAAATATAAGAATTAGGGCCACATGTAGGAAGGGTATTACCGGTCGGTAACGGCCGAAATCGGCCGTTACCGACCAGTAATAGGCGTTTGTGATGTAGGGGGGAAAATTACAGTTTTGGTGAATACCGAATCGGTATTTAATGATTCGGTATTTACCGAATCATCATTTACCAATTCGTTATTTACCGAATCGGTAAATGACATGTAGGAAGCACTTTAACCAGTGTTCATGTGCTTTAAGGATTCGTTATTTACCACCAACTATTAGTTGGTGGTAAATAAGGAATACCTTTGAAAATGCAAATCAATGCATTTTCAACTGTGCCATGTGGCAGACATACATGCCCTTAGGGCAACAGGGTGTCAATGTGACACCCTGCCACCCTTGAATCTTTCCCTATTTTACCGAATCGGTATTTACCGATTCGGTAATTGACATTCATTCCTATGGGCCTCCAGGCCCATCGGAATAAATGGCAATTACGGAATCGGTAAACACCGATTCGGTAATTACCGAATCTTAACGATTTGGTAATTTTTACCAATTTTTTATCTACATAGCATTTACCGATTCGAAAATACCGAATCGGTAAAATTCGGTATTTTTGAATCGGTAAATTTCAATTACCTACATCTAGCCCTTAGTTTGGTAAAGTGAGACAGGTAGCCAACCAGATATGCCACTAAGCCACATATCTTGCCATGTGTCATTAGATAAAGAAAGCAACAACTCATTGTTCCAAAACAATGAAATCATATCTATATTGCTACCCAAAGTATCTGATAATTTTTTATATAGAATAGAAGCACCATGAGAAGAAGAAGAAACCGTTTGAATGTACAGAGATAAATCAGCAGCAACATTAGAGGGAATATCATCAGGGAAGGAATCTAAAATTGAATTGCATAAAAATTGGTATTTAACGATATTGGATTGAGATAACCCAAATCTGAATTGTAAAGTTTCAAACGAAATGAATGAATTATTGGTATATACATCTTTAACCTCATAGATGCTAGTAAACATCCCTACCCAGTGCTGCGCTGTCCATTGGAACCAGTGCTGAATGGACGTCCAATGGTCAAGCGCAGCACTGGGGAGGTAGTGCTGCCGTCGGCCAACGCACTGACGCAGCACTTAAGGGGTTAAGATAAAAAATACCGGCTTCAATCCATGAAGACCAAAAGTTAACATTTCTATTCAATTTGATGACATTACTATACCAAAGTGAAATATCTTCAGTATTATTCATGGGGAAAAGAACAATTAGTTCTAATTAATTAAACAACATTTTAGTAGATTTAATAATAGCTGATTTATGAAAAAAATGAGGCAGTATTATACATTGTTATCAAAGAAGGAAATAGGTGAGGATTTACCATGATTTCTCAATAGATAACCAACTAAGTGAGTTAGCTAAGAAAGAATGATTAAACCATAGTGAACTTTGCTTTAAAATAAATGCTTTATGGTATAAAAAGAAGTCGGGATACTAAATCCAGCATTACATTTGGGAATTTTTAATATTTTGTAACCAATATGAGGAGATTTGTTGTTCCATAAAAACTTAGATAAAAATGTATCAACATCTTTGTTTGTGAGTCGGAAGCATTGTAAGGGTATAAAAGATTTTAGCCCATTTAGACATTTTGTCTTTAATATAATTTAATACAAAGTCACAATTTAAAGCAATTGTTGATTTTATGGATGAAGAAAATAAACTCCCAAGATATTTTAATTTACTCTTTTGGCAAATTATCCCATTTATGGGAAGCATATCGGGAGTACAATATATATTTAAAGGGAAAAATTCTGTTTTGTTAGTATTTAAAGTGTAACCAGAAACTGCAGAATATTTTGCTATAATATTAAATAAAGATGGGAAAGAGGACAAAGGGTTACTAATAAATAAAAGCACATCATCCACATATGCAAGCGATTTAACAAGAATGCCTTTAATAGTGATTCCCATAATATCATCACAATTTCTAATTGAAGAAAGGAAAGGTTCAATGCCATTTAAAAATAAAAGAGGAGAAAGAGGACAACCTTGTCTCGTACCTCTAAAAAGAGAAAATGTATGTGAAATATGGCCATTGATATATAAACGAGCAGTAGGGGCAAAATATAGAGCTGAAATCATATATATAAAAGATTCTCCAAAATTAAAAGATGATAAGGTATGAAATAAAAATTACCAATGAATCTTATCAAAAGTTTTTTCAGCATCTAAGGCTAAAATACCTGAGGGAAGCGATAAAGTAGAACTCTGTTCAATAACATGTGATAAAGTTCTGGTATTATTTTCAGAGAATCTACGCTTCATAAAACCAGATTGGTCAGGTGTATAATGGAATCTAAAATAGGGCTTAATCTAGTAGCGAGTATTTTTGCATATCATTTACAATCTTGATTTATTAAAGATATGGGGCGATAGTTAGATGTAAGAGTGGGGTCTTTATCAGGTTTTGGGAGTACAATTATTAAAGCTTCCGTAAATGAACCAGAGGTAGATCCTGTAGATCCAAAAAACTCAAAAAGTTGAAATAAAAAGGTAAAAGATGTGATTGAAATTCTTTATAAAATTCTGCTGGTATCCCATGAGGACCTGAAGATTTATTTTTTAAGGGATTTTTTGGCTGATAAAATTTCATCTTTAGTAATGGGAGAATCAAGTCCATTTTTATCAGATTCCGAAATCTTGGGTAAGCCACAGGAAGCTAGAAAGAAATCATCAAAGATTCATCATGAAAATCATGCTTATTATATAATTTGGAATAGATATTCAAACATTCAATAACACTATCATTGTGGGAAAAAACAATTTTACCATGTCGACCATGAATTGAAGTGATTTGAGTTTTTTGTCCTTTTTTATGCGTAAATAATTAGCTAAGAGTCTGCCAGATCAATTGGTGTTCAAACCAAACCTGGCTTTAGCATTCGAAATTTGAATGCCTGCTCTTTTACTAAGGATAGAGTTTAATTCATACCGTCATTTTTGGAGTGTAAACTTAAATTGAGGATTATTGGAGGTAATAAAAAGTCGTTCATTTTTCGCAATTTGTTTTTGTAACTCTGTAATACTCGCATTAAAGGTTTTGCTATCATGCACCATAATGGAGATTGTTAACCCCCTAATATAAGCTTTTGAACGCATCCCATCTGTTAATCATAGAGGTAGAACCTCCAGGATTACATAAAAAATTATCTTTAATAGCTGTTAAAAGTTTTGGTTTGTTCTTTTCATTTAACACTATACCAGTGTTCATTCGCCATCTAGACTGCTTGATATATCTAGATTCTAAATTCAAAACCAAGGAAATCAGGGCGTGGTCTGAAACATCAATGTTACCAATTTGAGGATCTTTTACGAAATTAATTAATTGTCTGGAAATTAATAAGCAATCAATTCGAGAATGGGAGTTATGAGGGTTGGAAAAAAAAATAAAAGATTTTTCTGTCGGAAAATCTAATCTCCAAATATCTACTAATTTAGTGGCTTGAATAAAGGCTTTGAATGCAAAATACACTTTAGAAGGGTGAAATTTAGTAAGAGAAAGTCTATCTAATAACGGGTCAGTAATAACATTAAAATCACCTCCAACAATTAAAGGAACATTTCCAACTTTTAAGACCTCTGTAGTAAGGTTGGATCAGAAAATAGTATCATCTGCAGTAGGACCATAAACATTTAATAAAAATAAGAATGAATCATGAACTTTAATTTTAGCGAATACATATCTACCATCTCCATCTGAATTTTTACTTAAAATTTGACAATGTAATTTTTTTGCAAAAAGAATAGCCACACCGTTTTTCTTACCATTAGCAGGAGAGGAAAAAATCATATCAACCCATTTCTTTTTCATATAATCTAAAATTTTGTTGTCTATATGAGTCTCTTGAATAAAACAAATGTCAGCTTTACAACATCCTAAATAATCTAAAATTTTTGTACGTTTAACTGGATGGCGCAATCCTTTAACATTTAATGACACAACTTTAATATTATGAACACTAGCCATAGTAGAAGAGAGAAGAAAAGAAGTCAAGAAGAGCGACGTAAAAGAAAGAAAAACAGAGCAGAAATAGGAAGAGAAAAAAGTTGAGAAAAAAGGTAGCTCCATAACAAGCCAAAGGAGAGAGGAAATGAAAAAACATGTTAAAAACGACAAAGAAAAGACATAAATATGAAACGTGAAACGCACACACGGTCTACAAGCATGCCTAGAACCACTGAAGCCCAATATAAGAAAATCTTAGTAACCTGTCAGAAAAAGCATAACTGGAATAACTCAAGTAGTAGAGTCATTAGTATCCATTGAATGTGGTGAGTGTTGATCAATAACATTTTTCAAATTTTCAGGACGCTGAAAAGGTTTGGAGAAATTATCCTTCCAGATGCGCATCGTCGATGGATCAAAAAGTCCATATTTGAAGCCAAGATGTCGAAGGTGAGGACGAAGAGCAGTAAATTCCTTGCGAATTGCGACAGTTTCTTTGGCAAAGTATTGATGAATGAAAATTTTATTTCCATTATCCATTAGTCAAGGAATGTCTCATGCTGCTTTTCTGATTAAGACCAAATGATGGTGACGGAGAACGTTAAAAATCATTTGTCGCGGTTTGGTATGATGAGGATTATGATGGGAGGGTCCTGTGAGCCTTATCTATTTCAAATTTTTCAGGAAATTTGAGTTGCAAAAGACCAGGAATCAGATTTTCCAAATGTAATCTACAGTTAGCTCCCTCCACATCTTCAGGTAAATTAAAAATGCAAAGATTGTATTGCCTGTTGCGATTTTCCACATCCAGCAATTGAGAGCACATTTTAATTGAATTGTCTGAAATTCTCATGGACAAACATGTAATTTTGTTGCGAACATTTTTGACTTCTGACGCAATGGTTTCTGTATTAACGCGCAGAGCCTGAATTTCTTCTAATATTAAGGATAAGGAAGGTTCAGAAGACTCTTCCACTTTTGATTTAATAGGAGGTGGGGAAACTTGCTGCCTCCTTTTATTAAAAGTAGAGGAGAGAAGACTCTACTGTTTATTCTCAATAAAATTCCTCCTCATGGTACAATACATAAATATGCAGTTATTGTGGAACAGGGGGTTACCAAAAGGGTAAAGTGCATAGAGTGAGAAATTTAGTGCTCGTGTAAGAAAGAAAAGGACCAAGAGGTCAGGGGATGGTGGGTTTCAAAAAATGTCTTTGAGTCCAAGGTTAAGATAATCCTTGGCGTGGTTCAACAAGAGCCTGCCCTCAATAGTTTTTTGCAAAGAAATGTCAATCTTTTTTGTCTTTGCGGCGATCAATTTGCTCGTTGCTTCGTATCTTCAGAGGGGTGAGTGGGCAGGGGCATAAGAGATGCAGGCTCAATGAGAGGGAGATTGTCGACGTTTCGACCCAAGGATACGAAGGGCAGTTTACCATCCCCTGACCTCTTGGTCCTTTTCTTTCTTACACGAGCACTAAATTTCTCGCTCTATGCACTTTACCCTTTTGGTAACCCCCTGTTCCACAATAACTGCATATTTATGTATTGTACCATGAGGAGGAATTTTATTGAGAATAAACAGTAGAGTCTTCTCTCCTCTACTTTTAAAACGATTCAAAATTCTTTTGTGTGTATACTGGACATCTGTTTGTTTTGGGCTATTGTGTTTTCTCTTATTTGTTTCCAAAAATTCTTCATTGCAGGATTGATTTCGCATGTGGAATAAGAATTGAAAAAAGCTTCTTTGAAATAATATCAAATATTGTGTGTGGAATTTAACGTCTAGGACCACCATATCTGTAACACTCAATACCCAGGTCCTAGGACTTTCTTTGGGTTACCCCATATATAATAACGGCTGATTAAAGGTAGGCACTGCACCTAGAAAGCGACCTCTTTCTAGATGATTGTTTGAGAGTAAATTGTATAAAAACGGGCGCAAAACGCGCTCGAGCAGGAGCGAGTGGTCATCTTGAATCGGGGAGGCATTCTTTTTAATGGCACACGGCAGGTATGTGTACAACCGCTTGGTAAAATGATGTGTTGCAAGCTGAGTGTATGAAGCATGTAGGATTATTAGAGGTGGGAGTAGTACGTCTAGTAGCGCTATGCGAATCTACGCGAAGACGTTCTCGCACTACGCGAGCTCCGCGTAGCTTCGCAAGCGTGTGTAGTAGCTTGTCGGACCCGTTCGCGAGGCGTTTTTCTTGCTCAGGAGCACGTTGTGCGTGTTCGGGACGCTGTCTGCGTGCTCGGGGGATCGTAGCTTGCAAACTTACCCATGCGGTGGGCTACGGGCGTGGCCATCTTGTTTTTTCAACTGTCCCGCCCGCTCGCATTGCCTTATTTCCTCTTCTGGGTCGCGTATAACGTGTTCGCGTTGTGCACGTCATGTTTGGGAACGCTATCTACTTGTTCACGATGACAAGTGCGTGTTAGCGAGAAATATCACGCAAACTTACCCACGTGGTCGCGACGGGACCGGCCATCTTATTCTTCACTCTATGCTATGGTTCTCGGCCTAGTTTTCTATCCAGCTTTAATCTTTGCAATCTTTACTTATTTTCACTGTTTTTCTCACTTTTTTTATTTATCATCTCTGTCTCTCTGTCCCTAAGTTTATATTTTGTGATTTATTTCTACTTTCAATGTGTTTTTGCTACTTTTCTACTGTTTTATTTTACTTCTTTATTCAAACTCCTACTTCTTCCCCCTAACTTTCTTTTTTCCTTTCTTTCTTTTCTGCCTCCGCCCCAGTACCATGACCATGGGCAGCAGTACTGGCTCCAAGGGCAAGGCGCCTGCACCCAAGAGCCTTGCAGCAGAATGCGCCCTGCAGGGGTGCAGGCCAGACAACTTTTCGGGGAGGCGGAGGTGGCCGCCCCTGGTATTCTTCGTCCAGCGCCATCTCCTCTTGACCTTGGCAGCAGGCGGCAGGCCAGGCTCTGGGTACCTTACCCATGAGCGTCACTGCCGGTGCGCCGGGCAGTGTTTCGCTGCTCGCGGATCCGTCGCACCCACCAGCAGCTGGCCCACCGGTGGTCTGACATCCTGGACCGGGAGCAGGACCTGTTGGACCTGCTAGGTGTCGAGGTTGTGGGGCTTGTTGAGTAGCTAGTAATATATAGTAGTATAAGTATTGTGTATAATTCTTGGACGAATAACACGATTACTGGTGCACTTAGTTACATTGCAGATCAATTCCATTCCAAAATCTTCTGTGATTGTATGACACAGGTGCTGCTCGGCACTTCTCTTACTTGTTTGTAACTTTGCGCTAGCTTGGGCTGATTATTGATGTTAGGTTTACTTTAAAGAACTGAAGTTAGTTATTGCTAGAGTCTAGTCCATCCATTGTCCTTCAGTGAAATAGTGGTGGATGGATTATAGGTTTACTTAATATTAGTTCATATTTTTTTTTACGGTCTGCGTGACGCCTCCCCTGTCACTGAATTCTGCTTCTTACCCCAGTACTCCATAGAACCTTTTTACAGTTTGTTTAGTGAGTGGTAGGCTTAGCAATAGCATTGTCACTGAGTCAGTAGCAGAACATCATATGACTCAACCAACCAACAATTTGGTGTCTGCACAAATTGATGCATGTGTCCTCCATCGCATCTATACATTTTTGCTGGCAAAAATAGAATGGAAATGCCGACTTACTGAACAATTGGCCCGTCTGGAATAGGTGGTGTAGGTCAGGTGGTACTGGCTTTGTTAGATAGTATTCTGCAATCTGAATGATTATGGAACATTTAATTAGTGTTCATATAAGTAGACGGTCCGTGAATCCTGCAACCCAGTAGTCTTTTAGATAGGTCAGTTTTATTGCAATTGTTGTTTCCTAAAATGTTTGAGCGTTTTTTCAAATTATTTTTTTGTTTCACAGCATTCAATGTTTCTCTCTTTCTTCATTTTTTCTTACATGATCAGCACCCAGGGGCAAGAAGAGGGGCCCGAGTCGGCGGGACAGCAACCACCAGAGGAGCGCTCCTCTACCGAGGATCCTGCTGCTGGCCCCAGTAAGTTCCACAGTGCTTATATTATTAACAATTATATTTCCCTAACTTTAACACACCTTGGGGCAGATTTATGATAACTGGCGCATCCCCAGGGATGCGCCAGTTATCGTGCGCTGCAGCTACGCCACCTATGGTGCGCCGCATTTACAATGCGGCGCACCATGGGGCAAAATCCGCACAGATGCGTGACGCATCTGTGCCGTAAAAGTGACGCATTGCTGGAGTTGCGTCGCAAGCGCGACGCAGCTCCAGCAAGGCTCGGGGGTGCCCTATCTGACCAATGCTGCGTCAAGCCTTACGCCTGCTTCAAGCAGGCGCAGGGTTTTGACGCAGCATTGGCCTAAAAGTGACTGAGTGAAATCTTATAGATTTCACTCAGCCACTTTTGCGAGGCGCAGCTGCCCCGGAACGCCCACCCTGCGCCGGAACGCCCACAAGCGGCGCAGGGCTTTACAACGTGACGCATCTGCCTAGATGCGTCACGTTGTAAATCGGTCGTAGGGATGCGCCACGTTTACGCCACAGTTGCGTGACGCAAACGTGGCGCATTCACAACATAAATCTGCCCCCTTATTTTTTCCAAACTATTAAATAAGCTTCCTCCTAATTCAATTTTTAACAGAAGCTTCTTTGATCTTCATTATCTGCTTTCCAACTTTTGGGTATCCCTGCTTTTCAGATCCTTCAAACTGCCTCTACTATGACTCTTTGTACTACTACTATTAGACTGTCTGTAGCTAAGCTTGCCCTGTTGGCCACTCTTTAGTTAAGGTATTCTTTTAAATAAAACTGTGATAGAATAGCTGTAGTCACTGGGTCCCCTCCTGTCCTTTGCGTTGTCCTCTTTAATCTCTAGGCTTCGATAATTCCCACCAACAAAATGCGCAACCAGATGTTTGTCTAGTATTTTTTGTTAGGGTAGTAGTACATACTACTACTACTGTTGTGGTATTCTGCACAGCCACATACAGAACTATGCACAAGAAAATAGGATGTTGATGATGGGAGGTTGGACCTCAGTCACAGAACTTAGAATCCACAATTTACTGACCGACTAGCTATAGTGTCTCAGTCATTAGTCATTTGTCCCGACCCCCCACACGAAGATACCCAATGATTTTATTACACAACCCAGAACATAACACCGTTTCGCTCACTCACTCGTGTAAGTCCACAACACCACAGACACTCCAAATATAACACAGAGTCTATGTGCAAGTTCAAAAGCTCATTTTTTTCAAATAATAACAAGCTTTGGAAGTTGTTCCATGAAATACATCCAGCTCCAACATGAAAAATAAAGAAGATTAAAACTAAACATTTGTACAACTAGTGCATGATAGAGAACTGTGGGAATTGTGGGAGACCACTCACCATTGAATGTATACTGGTTACATGCATCTTTTGTAAGCTCTGCAAATCTCTGGTTCGTAGAAGGCAATCTTCCTATCTGCCTATTATGAGAAAAATGGGGCACGTTAAACAGTATAAAATACAATTATGCAAGCTTTTTGCAGTCATGCCAAAAAGTGTAACATTGTGGCTAAGCAATAGGGACTAACCAAACTCCATAAAAAAGTACCTTGGGGCATATTACCAAGCAATAGCAATAATTATCGCTATTGCTTGGTTAGAGACAAAAATTTACCGCAGAGCTGCGGCGATTTTTACTGCAAAAAAACCTTGGTATTACCAAGGTTTATCGCAAATGCGATAAAAATCGCTGCACTGCATGAATATCGCTGAAAAGTCTGCGATATTCATGCATTACCGAGCTAATGTTATCCACCTCCCATTGGATAACATGGCTAAGAACTGCTCAGGGCAGGTGTTTTCAGTCGCTAACATCTTGGCACGCCCACTTTGCATGTCATTAGTGATAAATATCACTGACATGCAAAGTGGGGCCCAAGATGGTCGCTATCTCCTACTAGCTGTCGCTAACTGGTGTTAGCGACAGCTAGGTAATAGGGAGATAATTTAATCTCCGCTTTCTTGGCTTTTAAAGCCAAAAAAGCGGAGATAAACCCCCTTGATAATATGCCCCCTTGTTTTTCAACCTCTTCACTTGTGTGCAACACTCAACTGGCCTCAAAGACGTCTTACTGCGCAACAAGCTGCGAGGTAACAACATGCGCAAAACAGTAGACATGAATCTAAAATGGTTACATGGCTTAGGCTACTTTTCCAAAGACTAGAGTAGGAGTAGAGATGAGATGACCCTAGGGACCATATAATAAATAATACTACAAATGTCTGTCTACTGACTCTACTGTAGTACGCAATTTGGACTAGTGATGATTTATGTTGTACTTTAACTGCTTTTTCAATCTTCCTTCCTGGTGAAAAAACTAGGAAAATAGGGGGAGGTGTACAGGCATCTAAAAAGGTGTACTTGTTTTTATAGGTGCACTGCCGGTACCAACCACCAGTGCCGACGGGGCCAGCGGCGATGCCAATGCTGCCTTTCAGGAGCGGCAGGAGATGCAGCACCTGCAGGAGCACCAGTGGTGGAGGAAACAGCAGCGGTGGGCGGTGGTAAGTTATATTCATTACTTATTGGCATTACTATTTGGAAGGGGAACACTTCCCTCACTGTACTGTGAGACCTATTAAGTAAGTATGAACTTGAAGTTGTACTGAACAATATACAAGGGTTGAAGAAGACAACCTTTACTTAGTATTACCAATGCATTAGCAACAGCATTACCAGAGTGAGTTGAGTAAACAAAGGCATCTTCTATCAGATTCCAACTCAGCTATGAAAGTTATGGAGAAGACTAAAAGTCAGATCAGATGAGCTTGATGGATGTGTTGAACAAAAAGGGAAAGAACTAGGGTGGAAGGAGGAAGGACGAAAGAGGTGTAATACGACTAGCAGAGAAGGATACTTTGGAAGCAGCATGCAGGTGGCTGATAGGAATCAGATGCAGGGGTTGTTGAAGGATGGGTGGAAGGTGAAAGAAGATGCCTGCCTGGGTGGGCGACACAATGTGGGTGGATATTGGATAGCAAGAATCATCAGCGGTGTTTGTGTCAAACCCAAAGCCAAGGCAAAGAAGCAAGGAGTGGACGCATGGGTGGTTGTTGGTGGAAGTGAAACCAGCTAAGGTTTGTTAAGCGATAACTAATAAAGAATGCTAGACATTTACTTTTAATGGATGAATGCCCCCTGGATGGATTGTATTCATCATAGGTGGAGACTGTCACTGGATGCAGAGTTTTACTTTGAAGATAATGTAAAAGAAACTGCGCCAGAGTAGCAAAGCAGAGGGTCATCATATATAATATATAAAAGTAGGATTTCATTTCAGAATACAGTTGATGACTCAGTAGCTTTCAAGCACTTCATATATATTATCAAGCGCCTTCCTCTGAATCGAAAGGACCACTTCCTACCTATGTTATTTTTTTCCCGATTTTTATTTCTATGTTTACTTACCAGTAATTGTCCACAATCCATAGTTTGCTCCCCCCCACCCTGCCCCTTTCCACGTCACCGCCCGCCAGCACTCCCACCTCTGACCTCGACTGGACTGATATGTCGTTCCATACAAGTAATGACCATTGGATCATAAGTATATTATATTATTATTAATCTGCCTTTTTGTAGTCCCAGACGCCAGGGCACAGTCAAAGTGAAATTGAGCTATTGTCCTTTATGTAACAGAGAGAGTATGGCCAGTGCCACCCGTATTCGAAAAAATATACCAGCTTCCCCACCTGCAGCTTAAAGTAACAGGCGTCTGCGTATCCTCGTATGTTGGTGTTGGACGCAAGCTTAGCTGACTTGCCAGCAACAGCCTACAACAAGGTTATCAAATTTATGTAAACTAGAGATACGAAAAAGACTGATGTTCTTCTGTGTACTGGAGTCCATCCATAGTACTAGGGCAAGTATATTGCCGGAAAAAAACTCTAACAAATGTTAGAGGCCAGGAAGCAGGAGGATAGATACTTAAATTTACCACAAATGTTATGTACTGCGCTTGCTAGTGCTACTGTGTTACTATATGTGAATTAATTTTGTGTTACTGTTTTGCTAAGAGTTTCGGTTTCAATTCTGTTTCTTTCTTTATAGATCCTCCTTCTCAAAAACCATCACGGAAGGAGTTGGCAGCCAGGGCCCGGCAACGGAAACTGCAGGCCATCGTGGAGGAATATCTCCCGCTGGTGGCTCAGGCCGAGGAGGAGGAGGAGGAGGCGGTGGCAGCAGCTGCTGCCTCTTCCAATGCCCCAGGCCCCAGACAGGCCCCGCCTGCAGGAGTACTGCGCCGCGGTCAGGCAGCCACCCACCGCCGCCATTTGTCAACATCTGCCGCCCCCCCACATGGATGCAAATGTAGGTGCCATGCAATTCGCCAACAACTTCTCCTCCGGATGGCACAGCTGGAGGACAATTAGTGGAGCGCGTGAAAATCCTGGTGGACAAACACCTTAAAGCCTGCCGATTATAGATGGACCCTGTTGATGTGCCCCCTTTTTTTTGTAAATTTTTTTTTTATTTTGATCGTCATAAACCTCAGATAAACAGGCATAGTACATATCATTTTAAAACCAGTTCATTCTTCAGCACATATAAGCACAGTCAAAATCACAAGCACAGCAAATTGCATTAGTACATCATTGTATTCATTGTCCCATCGTGAGCCCAACTCCCCCACCCTTTTAATCCACATCAGAATCTTCATCTTCCTGGTCAGGCCGGGGATCGCAAATGTCACCTCTAAATTTATTTCACTTTCCCTAGATTTTACTCCACTTTTTGGGGCTTCCCCGATTAATAAATACAGATTTCTCGGCAATCATGGTAGTATCCATATCTCTTCCCCATGCGGCCAGGGTAGGCACCTCCAGCACGCCCCATTTCTGGGCAATGTTCCGCTTAGCAATCATAATACTCAACGTAGCTCAGCCCTGAGCCAGACGATTTAAATCATTTGGTTCCCACACGTTTAATAAGCATTGTCTTGGTTACAGTACTAGGGAAACCCCCTCTACCTGTGAGATCGTCCTCATCACCTGTCTCCAATACTCCATTATTCTAGAGCAGTCCCATATAGTATGGAAAAAGGTGCCTTCTTCTCCACAGCCCAGCAGGCAAAATGGGTGCAGTGCTTTGCCAATCTTATGCAGGGTGCGTCTAGTGTAGTATGAGCGATGCAATATTTTTAGCTGCACAAGCCTGAGTCTAGGAGGTATGCCCACTTCCCGCAGGGAGGCCAGTGCCTCCTGCCACTCAATCAATCAATCACTGCATTTCTAAAGCGTGCTACATACCTGTGAGGGTCTCAAGGCACTGCGGGGGAGGGGTGGGCTGCTACTGATCGAAGAGCGAGGTCTCGAGAAGTCTTCTGAAGGCCAGCAGGGCCTGGGTCTGTCGTAGGTTGGTGGAGAGAGTGTTCCAGGTCTTGGCGATGAGGTAGGAGAAGGATCTGCCGCCGGCAGTGGCTTTCCGGATGCGAGGAACTGTGGCGAGGGCGAGGTTGGCTGAGCGGAGGCTTCGGGTGGGGGTGTGGAAGCTGAGTCGGTTGTTGAGGTATGTAGGTCCGGTGTTGTGTAGTGCCTTGTGTGCGTGGATGAGGAGCTTGAAGGTGATCCTCTTGTTGATGGGGAGCCAGTGCAGGCCTCTCAGGTGGGGTGTGATGTGGCTGCGTCGGGGAACATTGAGGATCAGTCGTGCCGAGGCATTCTGGATTCGTTGTAGTCGTCTCAGGAGCTTGGTTGTTGTTCCTGAGTAGAGGGTGTTCCCGTAGTCGAGTCTGCTGGTGACGAGGGCGTGGGTGACGGTTTTTCTAGTGTCGGGGGGGGATCCATTGGAAGATCCTGCGGAGCATTCGGAGGGTGTTGAAGCAGGACTCGGAGACGGCATTGACTTGCCTGGTCATGGAAAGGGTGGAGTCGAGGATGACCCCCAGGTTGCTTGCGTGGTCTGTGGGTTCCGGGGCTGCGCCTAGCGATGTGGGCCACCAAGAGTCGTCCCAGGCTGATGGGGTGGTCCGAGAATGAGGAGCTTCATCTTGTCTGAGTTCAGCTTCAGTCTGTTGTCCTTCATCCAGTCGACTACAGCCTTCATTCCTCTGTGGAGGTTGGCTTTCCCGGTGTGGGGGTCTTCGGTGAGGGATATGATCAGCTGGGTGTCGTCGGCGTAGGAGATGATGTTGAGGTTATGTTGTCGTGCAACGTGGGCGAGCGGTGCCATGTAGATATTGAACAGCGTCGGGCTGAGGGAGGATCCCTGTGGTACGCTGCAGATGATCTCAGTGTTTTTTGAGCAGAAGGGGGGAGGCGGACGCTCTGGGTTCTGCCGGAGAGGAAGGATGTGGTCCAGGCCAGGGCCTTCTCTTGAATTCCGGCGTTGTGGAGGCGTGCTGATAGGGTTCGGTGGCAGACTGTGTCAAAGGCTGCTGATAGGTCCAGGAGGATGAGGGCAGCTGTTTCTCCTTTGTCCATCAGGATCCTGATGTCATCAGTGGCGGCGATGAGGGCGGTCTTGGTGCTGTGGTTGCTGCGAAAAAAAAATGGATTGGGAAGGGTCCAGGATATTGTTGTCTTCGAGGTAGAGGGTTAGCTGTTTGTTGACAATCTTTTCTGTCACTTTTGCCGGGAACGGGAGCAGGAAGATGGGCCGGAAGTTCTTGAGGTATTTGGGGTCCGCCTTGGGCTTCTTCAGAAGGGCGTTGATCTCGGCGTGCTTCCAGCTTTCCGGGAAGGTTGCTGTCTCAAAGGAGCTGTTGATTGCTTTCCGGAGGTGGGGTGCGATGGTTGTGCTGGCTTTGTTGAAGACGTGGTGAGAGCAGGGTTCGGATGGGGATCCGGAGTGGTTGGAGTTCATGGTTTTGATGGTGTCTTCGTCGCTGACGTGGGACCATGCGGTCAGGTGGCTGGTGCGGGTGGTGATCGCAGGGGTGGTGGTCTCGGTGGTGGGAGCAGGGGTGTCGGAGTTAAAGCTGTTGTGGATGTCAGCGATTTTGCAGTGAAAGAAGGTGGCCCGGGAGTCGCACAAGTCTTGCGATGGTGGGATGTCGTTGGTATTGGAGCTGGGGTTGGAGAGTTCTTTCATGATGCTGAAGAGCTCCTTGGTGTTGTGGGCGTTGTTGTCTAAGCGGTCCTTGAAGGCGGTTCTCTGGGCAGTCCTGATGAGTTGGTGGTATCTGCGGGTGGCGCTTTTGTGGGCTGTGTGGCTGTCTGGTATTCGGTCGTGGAGCCATTTCTTCTCCAGCTTCCGACAGGTGCTCTTGGAGATCCGGAGGTCTTCGGTGAACCAGGCGGCTTTCTTGTTGGTTTGGTTGGTTGTGGCAGTCTTGATAGGGACGAGGGTGTTGGCGCAGTCGTTGAGCCATTGTTTGCGGTTGGTCGCGGCGGTGTCTGGGTCGGTGGGGTCGGCGGGTGGTCTCAGGGCGAGGGTGGTAGTCAGTTGGTCCTTGGTGATCTTGCCCCAGCAGCGACGTGGTAGCTGTATTTGTATTTGTATTTGTATATGGAATTTATAAAGCGCGAACTGTTGCTCCGAAAGGAGCATCCTTGCGCTAGGAAAAGTAAGGTAAACAACAGTTAGAACTAAATGGCGGCCATCACGTAGGCATCTGAGAAATTGAAAATCCAAGTTTTCAATTGTTTCCTAAACAAGCTCTCTAAGTCCAGGAGTCTAAGTTCTTTGGGCATGGAATTCCAAGCCTTAGATGCCAGGACAGTTAGGGTTTTACCACCCTTATTTTTATAATGGAATTTGGGGATACTGATTAAGTTACAGCCTGCTGATCTTAAAACTCTGGTAGGGTTTTAACAGATATATCTTCTTGAGAGGTACCTAGGACCGATGTTATTTAGCGCTCAGAAGGTCGTCACGAGGATTTTGAACAAAATCCTTTTGTGGAGGGGAAGCCAGTGCAGTGACCTAAGGGCCGTAGATGCAGAGGATTTTCTAGGCAGTTTTAATACCAGTCTGTCTGACGCGTGTTGCACGCTTTGTAGTTTCTTTAGAGTGAGCTTTTTTACCCCTGCCATGAGACCATTGCAATAATCGAGACGGGAGAGCATCAAGGCGACTGCAACCGCCTTTCTTGATTCTGTGGGGAGAAAATCAAAAAATGTCTTTAAAGATTTTATGACACTACAGCAACTTCCTGCAAAATTCCTTACATGATGGTCAAAGGAAAGTGAGGAATCAAAAAGGACACCAAGGTTTCTGGCTACTTCAACCGAACTGGGTGGCGCCGTGGTGCCCTCAGGCCACCATTTGCTGGGACTAAAGTTGACATTTTTTCCCATGGGCAGTATTTCCCTCTTGTTTGCATTGCATTTCAGGTGGTTGTTTTCCATCCACAGAAAGACAGCAGTAAAACAGTTCTGGAAATTCTGTTCAGCATTAGTGGAGTTCTTATCTAGGGATACTATCAATTGAGTATCATCGGCATACGATGTTACTAGTATCCCATATGATTCGATTAAGGTAATAAGGGGCACAAATATAAATATTAAATAACTGCGGGCTCAAGATGGATCCCTGAGGGACCCCAGAGGAAACCTTTTTTTCGCTCGAGAGAAAAGGTCCCAGTAAAGTGGTTTCGGTTCTCTCAGATAGAAAAGAGCTTATCCATTCAAGGGCAGCATCAGTGATTCCTATTTCTCTCAGTCTACCAATAAGTATTTTGTGGGAAATGGTATTGAACGCTGCCGATAGATCGAGTAATATCAGGACAGCATTTTTTCCTTCGTCTTGTAAATTCTTAATAGAGTCGGTAAGTTCGATAAGGGTCGTTTCAGTGGAATGCCCTGAGCGAAAACCAGATTGCTGGAGATGTAGGATATTATGCGTTTCCACAAAGTTCTTTAGCTCACGGTGGACCATATATTCTGTTATCGAACCGGGAGGAGAGATATTGGTCGTAGGTTGGAAAGATCAGTTGTATTTTTATTTTGTTTTTTCATTAATGGTTTCACTATTGCTTTTTTCCAATCAGGTGGAACAGTGCCTGAGCTAAGTGAGGCATTGACTATGACGTTTATTATAGGATTCACTACATCAATTATCTGGTGTAAAATCAGCGGGGGACAGGAATCCGAGGTCGATCCAGATTTGCAGGCTAAAATGGCTTGGGGTGTTTGTACAAGAGACACAGGTTGAAACAAACTAAGAGTGTGTGCCGCTGTCACAGTGATGTCATTAGTGCTTAGAGTGATGGATAGAGGCATGGATGTAAAATCACCCTCTAGGAGTTTGATTTTCTCCTCAAAGTAGTCAGCGATCTGGTTACATAGATCTTGGGACGGAGGAATTTCCATTTGTAGGGCTTTTGGATGGTTGAAGGATTTGACTATAGAGAAAACAGTTTTTTGTTTTTGTTGAGCATCTTTTATAGCTTTAGTATAGTAATCCTTCTTGGCAATTTTTATGTTGAAAAATATGCATTCCTATGTTTTACATAGAGGGCTTTCGCCATCGGGTCATATGTTTTCCTCCATTTGCGTTAGCTTTTTTTATACTGAAGTTGTATTTCAGCAAGAGACTGTGTGTACCAAGGGGCACTTATCTTTTTACTTTTCACCTTTTTTGAGGGGCACTTCAGAGGAGCAAGATCAGCGATAACCTGCTGCATCCAGATGTGAAAAGTTTTTGAGTCAAGGTCAGTATCACCAGACGCAGTCGCAACCTGAAATTGAGCAGGATGCTTAAGCTTGATGCTTTCGGCAACCGTCATCCAGTTCCGGTTGGCTGAAGGCTGTGTGATTGTTTTCACTCTTTGAGGGGGCGGTGCACATTAAGGTTGAACAGGATAAAACAGTGATCCTTCCAAATTTGAGGAATAGGAGAATGTGTGACGAGGGAGAAGAAGTTAGAGTAGACCCCATCAAGTGTGTGACCTGCACAGTGAGTGGCTTTTACCACTTTTTGGGAGAGTCCGAATATTTCGAGTGTCTGGTGGAAATTAGAGGCCTGGGCATCGATTATGGATTCCAACTGAAAGTTAAAATCGCCCAGCAGAGTAAAGTATGGGTAAAGAAGTAAGAGTTGACCTAAAGATTCACCCAAGGAATCCAAGAACATTGTCGCATTACCCGGGGGGCGGTATATTAAACCACCAGTAAAAGACGAGGAGGCATTGAGCATAATAGAAAAGCCTATGCCTTCCACGCCTTTAAGGGGACCCAGCTATTGGGTGCGGTGGTGTGTGGTGGGTTTCCTGAAGGTAAGTGGACACATCTGTGGTCGGTCTAGTGGGTTTCGGTGGTGTGGTTGAAGGAGACGTGGGGGCTTGTGGAGAAGATGGGGTCCAGCGTGTGTCCAGCGGCGTGGATGTGTGTCGTCATGAGCTGTTTGATTCCGAGGTTGGCGAGGTTGTCGATCAGGGCGGTGGAGTTGGCGTCGTTGTTGTTCTCGAGGTGGAAGTTCAGGTCCCCGAGGAGGATGTAGTCCGTGGAAGCGGGGGCGTGGGCGCTGACAAGGTCGGTGATGGTGTCGCAGAACTGTGGTCGTGGTCCGGGTAGTCTGTAGACCAGTGTTCCTCTGAGGGTGATGTTGGGGGTCGGTGTGGATCTGGAAGTGCATGTGCTCGGCGGTGGTGAGGGTGTCATCGGTGTTGGTCCAGGCTCTGAGGGTGTCCTTGTGGATGATGACGATTCTCCCTTCAACTCCGTTGGTGCGGTCGCTGCAGGAGATCTTGTAGCCATGTGGGATGGCTATGGCGATGTCTGGTGCTGAGGTGGTGTTCAGCCAGGTCTCCATCAGGAAGGCGACGTCAGGAGCGGTGGAGTCTAGGAGGTCCCAGAGTTTGATGGGGTGCTTGCGAGCGGAGCGGGTGTTGAGGAGGATGCAGCGGAGGTGGTTGGGTTCTCTGGTTGGTGGTTTGGTGGGCTGGATACTGGTGAATCTGCAGTTCCGGCAGTTCTGGGTGCGATTTGGGGTGGCCTTGGTAGCAGGGGTGGTCTTGTCTGGTGTTGAGAGCATGGAGGGTGCTGGAGTCGTAGTGCAGTCTGGCGTTGCGGTGGGCACGAGGTCCAGGGGTCCTGGCGCTGGGAGCGGTCCAGGCGCGGACAGGCGCAGCGGGTTTGCCTTTGGCATGCCTTTGGTGCGCCAGCGGCGCGCCCGTTGCGCGCGTCCGCTGCACTTCCGCGCGGCGCCCTCCATAAGAGGCAAAATGGGAGGGAGTAGCAGCTGGGAGGCGGGAGCGGGGCAGCCCAATGGGCGAGGGCACAGGGCACAGAAGAAAAAGGGGGTGGGCCGCAGGGAGCAGCCGTGGGAAGCGGGGAGCGGGGGGGCACAGAGGGCAAGGGCGCAAGGATCGACAATCAGAGGAACAAAAATACAAAATAAACAGCCAGGTATGGGGAAGAAACAGCAATCAGAGGAACACAATACAAAATAAACAGCCAGGTATGGGGAAGAAAAACGATACAGAACCAACTAACAGGTACCAGGGGCACACCAGCGGCGAACCCTTGGCAGCAGCAGCAGTGGGGCAGTCACGGGCAACCAGGAGGAGCCGTGCGGCGTGGGGAGTGACCAGAGACTCAGACTTAGCAAGATCTCCCACGTCGTGGGACCATTTGTCACGCAGTGAACCTGTTGGATCCGGCATATTATTTACCAGTTTACGGTAGGTGAGGGAAGTGGCTTTCTTCTGTATACATTCTGTGAGCAGTCTATCTTCTAGGGGGGAAGCTTCCGGGACCGCTGTACCAGGGGGCAGCGCTGACATCAGGGCGTGCCGGATCTGCACGTAGCAAAATCGCTCCCATGCGCCAGCTCATAGTCTTGTTGGAGACTTTCAAACGGCACCATTTCACCATTGTGCCATAGGTCGCCCACCGTGGAGATGCCTATGTCGTCCCATTTGTCAAAACCTTTGGTATTACGGAGCTTACCTAGATGTTTAGTATCCCACAAGGGAGTAAGTTGGGTCAGGACCCCGCGCCAGCCAAGCTTGGCTTGAGCAGTATGCCAAAGGAGTAGGACCATTGTGTGTTTAATAGGACCGAACAGTGTCAGTGTTAGTTTTCTATCGTAGAGAGGCGATAACATACCTCTTGTGCCTAGGAGTGCCCTATCCACCTGGAATTCTGGGTTATCCTGTAGAGCGTGCAGCCGTTGATTAATTACCTTCAGTTGCGCGGCCTAGTAATAAAATTGTATGTTTGGAAGTGCAATCCCTCCATCGTACCAACCTCGCATTAACTTGGACTGCGCTATGCGTGCTGGCTTATTGCCCCACAGTAGGCCAGTGACTTGTGCTTCAATAGCCTTAAAGTATTTTGGGGATACCGAAAAAGGTTTTCCAGTGCATATAAAAATCGGGGCAGTGGCATCATTTTGAATAATGCCACATTTCCTAGCAAGGTCAGCGGAAGGGTTTCCCAATGACGCACATCTATTTTGAGATGGTCCAAAGGCGGTTGCAAGTTTTTGTCGAAGAATTCCGCCTCGTCCTTAGTAATATAAATGCCCAGATACTTGAATGCTCCCTCTGAAGGACTAAGTGGGCAATCCGGAGGAAGTCGTGGGGGTGGACCGTAGAGGACATACATAACCGTCTTTGACCAGTTTATGGTATTTCCCAATGCTTTCCAGAAGATCATACATATATTAAGAAGAGACAGTAAAGACCGTCTGGGGGAGGTCAGATACAACAGTACGTCATCCGCGTAAAGGGATATTCGGTCCCCCCAGCTTTCCATCCACTTGAGCCCCTTTATCATTGGATCCCACCGGATCCATGCCACCAACGGTTCCAGCACCAAGGCAAAGAGGAGTGGCAACAGTGGGCAGCCCTGACGTGTGCCATGCGTCAGGGGGAAATCTTCAGAGATGTGACCATTGGCAGTAACATGTGCCACTGGGTTGGTATAGAGAAGCCGGAACCATCCGCAAAAGGTGGGGCCGAAACCAAGATGCTGGAGCAGTGCAAATAAAAAGGGCCATTCAACCATATCGAACGCCATTCGCGCATCTAATGATAACACTACAGCTGGCTCCTGTAAATAGGCTGCCCGTGCGAGTACTCCATGCAAGCGCCTCAAATTGAGGGCCATGTTTCTGCCGGGCATAAAGCCAGACTGATCTGGATGTATTAAGGATGTTAAGTGGGGCATCAGCCTAAGTGCCAATAGTTTTGCTAGGATTTTGGCTTCCGCGTTAATGAAAGATATAGGGCGGTATGAGGTGCACAGATCCGCCGGCTTAGCGGGCTTTGGTATAGCCACTATGGTGGCCGTGCGTTAATCCAGTGGGAGCTCACCCTTTTTAAAACTATCATTAAACATACTAAGAAGATATGGCGCGATAGTCCCGGATGCCTTTTTATATAGCTCAATGGGTATGCCGTTCGGCCCAAGTGCTTTACCCGACTGCAGTGCCCCAATTGCTGTCTGTATCTCCTCTATGGTAAGATCTGCTTCTATTTATGCGCTGCTTCTGGGGTTAGCTTGGGCATATTAATGTCTTGCACATAAGTCAATCATAAGTCAATGCATCCTCTAAAGTCATATCAGAGGTAGACGTGTAGACCGTCCGAAAGTGCTGCGCTAGTGCGATCACTATCGCCTGCGGGTCTGATGTTGTCAGCCCATCCTCTTAGGTGAGCTGTGCTATCCATCTGCTACCATTATTTCTTCTGTCCAACCATGCCAGTAATTTCCCGGCTTTATCACCGACCACATACCCCTTATGACGTGTGGCCTGCATTCTGGTTCTGGTTAAGTCCATGAAGTGTGCCTGATAGTGTTGCTGTTTGAGATGTAAATGATGGGATGTCTCTGCAGTGGGGTTCTCAGCATGTTGGGAGTCCGCATTGTGAAGGTCAATCTCTTATGCGTGGAGCTCTGACTGCTTCTCCCTTTTATGCGCAGTGATGGATGCTATAGCTTGGCCCCTCAACTCCGTTTTATAAGCCTCCCATAAAATGGTCGGTGAATCAACTGATGTGGCGTTCTCTTGAAAGTAGTGGCTGGACATTGTTAACAATTGCCTTCCTAATTTTGTGAACCTGTAAGTATCCGGAATGAATTGGATATATACGGCGCCGCGTAAGATGGTGGTGGGTGAACGCATTAGTGCTAAATGGTATGTATCAAAGAAATATTTGTGCAAAATAAGGAATCGCAAAATTTGCGATTCCTTATTTTGCGATTGCATTTAAGGAATCGCAAATTTTGCAATTCCTTAAATGCAATGTAAGAAGCATAAAAAAAATGCAAATTGACCCTAAGGAATCGCAAATTACCATCAACTTGAAGTTGGTGGTAATTTGCGAATTCCTTGAAAAATTCACTTTTGCGCATTTTTCAAAGTGCAATGTGAAGCACATACATGCCCTTAGGGAATACTAAGAAATCGCTAAAAAATTGCGGTTTTGTACATACATACCTTTTTGCGATTCTCAAATAGCGATTTCTAAAAAATCGCTCTTTGAGAATCGCAAATCAGGTTGTTGATACATGTGGCCCTAAATCAATGCGGCACTGTCAGTCATCATACCAGCTTTCGACTCCACCACTGCACAGACATGTAGCCTAGGTCTGCTGTGGTTCTTGTTGATTGGTTGTGTTTACCTTGTATTCCACTTTCTGAAATGTATTCCATCAATCAACTCAGATCCAACTGACTGACAACGTGCAAAGATAGTATGGTGGTCATCATCATCAATCATCATCAGGTATGGTACGTGTACGTGTTGTCCAACAGACCACCAGCAACTCAGTCTGTAGTGAGTGACTATGATTAAGTAAGTCCAGACTGCACCTGCAGTAGTAGGAGTACAATTGGTTAAAATTATTAAAAAACATGGAAACATTGACTATCACTTGAGTCACAAGTACTTTGTTATTATTTAAACTACATGTATATTTCTACTTCATGCACATTTGCTCAGAGTCAGCAAGCATCCAATGCAATGCATGGCATCATTCATTTCATATACCTGTCTTGCTCTTCTCTTTGGCTGTCAATTCAGAGATGCCAAGCCTTCTGAAAGTGATGACGAATTTACTTTAGTTTTGGATGCCTGCTCAAGTTCTGACAGTGAAGAGTTATGTATGCCTGCAGATGGAGGTGGCAGCCTTAAGACAGTGATGAGTTTCAAATTGGAAACAAAACAGAAGATGACTATAGTCACGTACGTTTCACTTGTTATGGAGGGACTGTTAGAGGCTACATGATTGTACTATTCTCCATCTCCATCCAATGTCGGGCAAGATGGAAATGTATTTAGGGTGAGTCAGGAAGATGGAGCAGGACTCTGAGGAGTGGAGTGGACAGTTAAATGCACAGACGTGCAACTCAAATAGGTAAATAAAAATAAGAGACGGTGGTGATGGATTTGTTGTGGTTTGATTTGAACCAGAAAGACAGGCATACGCACAAATAAAGGAAGGGATAAAGTAACAATTGGAAAGCCTAGTTGTCAGGGAAGAGGAGCTTGTCCTCATACCCTGGTGGTTCGGACAGAAGTAGGTCATGTAACTCACTAGTTATGTCTTGGGAGTCGCTCTCCTCTTCCTGCTGTGATTCACATATTTTGTAGTCCGGTGGTATGAAGTGCTGATTCATTTTGATCATGTTAACCTCTCCACACTTTTGGGCGCAAGACTGGTCCTTTTCACAGTTACAATGGCACCCGCAGCACTGCAAACACGCTCAGAAGAGACACTTGCGGCAGGGCAAGCCAGATACTTTATCACCAGCCTGCTGATCACTGGCCATTGGCTTCTTTTCCCATATCAATACACCAATGGGCTTTGCTCCATGAACACCTCTGTTGTGTCATCCAGATAGGCCTGGACCATCCGCTCAATGTTCAGTGGTGTTCCGATTTGCTTGGCATCTTTTGACTTTGCACCAGCAATGGACTTACCCATCCCTTTCTGTAGAAACCAAGCAGCTATTTTCTGTTGTTGTGTCTGATGAATCAGATCCTGTTGGTGATGTTGATGTAATTGGTAGTGTTGGTGACTGCTGGGAAGCAAACGCACTGCTCTCATGCTCTGAAGAAGAACTTGACTCTGGAGTGTGCCCTGTAGTACTTGCACTGTCCTGGGCTGGCACTGGCAGGCCTCTAATTGAGAGCCGTTCATTTTCTAAATCAGTGGCTTCCTCAGCTATTAAAGTTTTGTACTTGGCAGCATCCCCTTCTGAAAAAGGAAATACTGCATTACTGTTCAGAAATAAGTTTTACCGTGGATCCAAATTTGTGGCAGTAATGTAATGTCGATGTGACACAATCTTATTTTGAATCCTTGTATTGTCAGATAAGCGGGCGGCTAAGGCGTTCGCCAAATAACATGCGTCTACTTTTTCTTCCACACCTTCGTATGTTTCAGACACCTCCTTCAGCTCTTGCTCTAGCATGTACAATAATGGGATAGCTTTGCCCATAGTACAGTTTTCCCTGCTGACTGCATGTGTAAAGACCTCAAAAGGAAGTAGCATCTCTGTCAGGCATTTATTGAGGTCCCATTGCCACATCTCAACGATCATGGCATTCACACTAGGATCCCCTAATCTTCTTGTCATGACATAAGCATTAAGTGGTACGTACTGCTCAAACAGACGATCAAGCATGTAATAAGTTGAGTTCCAATGTGTTGAGACCTCCTTGATGAGTGCTTTGACTGGCATTTTATGCTCACGTTGAATGACCCTTAGTTGCTTCTGGACTTTAAAAGAATGGTTGAAATGTGTGCATATTCTTCTACAGGTGGTCAGTAAGTTGCTGACTTTGCTTTTATTTTTCAGAAAGTCTTGAACAACAATGTTAATGCAGTGTGCCAAACACGGGACCCTGAAATAGCCACCATCTTTCATGGCCTTAACTACATTACTGCCATTGTCCATGGCAAGAAAACCAATGTTAAGCCCTCTTGGTCGAAGCCATTCAAATACCTTGCTGTTAAACTCAGCCAAAATGTTTGCAGCAGTATGAGATTTCTCGATAGCAAACATGGCTACAATTTCATGTCTGTGAGTCTCATTAAAAATCTCAACAGTGTCAACGCCTGCAGATAGCTTGTCTCTGACACCTGAAAAAGAGATCCAGTGTGCAGTGATGCACATGTAATCAGTGGCTTGGCAACTGGTCCACATGTCTGTTGTCAGGTGGATACTATGAACAGCACTCTGATGTAAGGCTTTTCCAAGAAATTCCAATAAGTCGTGATGTAGTGCTGGAACAGCAACTCTGGCCAAAAAGTAGCGGCTGGGAACGTTCTATTTTGGGCAGATGGTTGTCACAAATTCCAGAAAACCCACCCCTTCAACAAAAGAAAAAAGAAGGTCCAGTGCTAACATTTTAGCAAGTTTAGCATTGTACAAACGTGCTATTGGGTGGTTGCGTTCGTACTTCCCCTCCTGCCTAAACATGCTAAGAATGGTACGCTGCATGATATTTCTTTCGGTTAAGCTCGACGCAGCACTTTGCATTGCAGTACTCCTTGGTGTCTCCAGCTGACTCTTACCCTTTTGCCACTGAGATGTTGCTGATGCGGAGGATGTGGGCTGTACAACTGCAGTGCTGGGGACTGGGGAACTTTGTGTACCACTACCTGATAGAATGTCTCCCTCTTCTTCTTCCTGTTCAACCGTGAGTGGACCGTCTACTAGTTTATCCCCACCAACAACAATGGTTCCAGTTTTTATGCTACGAAGGTGGTCCTCCCACTTGATTGCTTGGTGTTTTTTCAAATGGGTCATTTGGCCTCCGGTACCATAGTTTGTACCAAGCTTACCACGACTAACAGAGGAATGACAAATGGAGCATATAGCAATGTTGTCCTCCTTTGCACTAACCGTAAAGAAGTCCCACACCGGGGAGCTTAACTTTTGTCTCCTGCTAGTGGTGCCACTTCCAATGCTGGATGAATTGGAGGGTGTGTGTTGAATTTGACTATGTGGCTGCGCAGTAGTGCCACTACCTACGTCTGCTGAGGTGGTGCTTGTGCTGGTTAGCAAAGGGACGCTGCCGGCCCTTTGCTAATGTAAAAATGGAAGCTGGAGGTCGTGTTGGTGTTGCCTGTGTTGGAGGTATGTATGTTACATCCCTACTAGTCGCAGCCATTCTGGATAGGGTGAAAATGTTGGTCTCCATGTCCTCGGGTCCAGGAGTGATGCTTGTGATGACTGGGTCAGACTCATCATAGTCATTATCCTGCTGTTCTACATCGACCTCCATAAAAATAATGCTTTCTGGAACTTTTTTTTTCCCTAGCCTGGTCATGGGATGTGTCTTCCTCTCATGCTCAGGTTGTTGTGGCTCCCAAGTGAGATATAGATCATCAGAACAGACTCCCGAGGAGGGATGATAATACATTTGCATAAGGAAAGGGGTTGTGAATTAGAAAAAAAGTTTGTTGGGGAGTAGGCAGTGGTTCAAATTTTTTTTTAAATGCTGCCTTATTTCCACTAACAAAAACGGGCTGCCTTAAAAACAAAGGTTTACTTTATTAAAAAGCCATTAAAGATAATTTGGTCTGCTGACCCCAGCAGGCCATCATTACCGTGATGGCCTCCAATTGTAGTGAGCTTCAATTTGTAAACTACATCATTAATATTCATGAGGTAGGTTGGATTACAGCCCATGATGATTCACAATTTTATAAACCAACAAAGTACATAGATCAGTTCATACATTTTTCTATTGGTCGCAAAAGTACTGGTTGAAATTTATGAGCATGTTTTTGTACATCTGTCCCCTTTTTCCTGTACCAGGTTCTTGTCTAAAAAACATGTCAAATATATTAGCTTTTTGCTAAAAATCTTTTTTTTGGCTTCATCTACATTCACACTTCAGCAATGTGATTTGCTAAATTTTTCTGAGGTGACAGGAGTTCTTTGAAATCCCAACACAGTGTAATCTATCAAGATTAAGGGCCTGATTACTAGTTTGGCGGTCTGATGGACCGCCAAACCCACGGTGGCGGTGCGCTAACAGCTGCACCGGTGGTTTAATTGCCGCACCGGAGGTTCGACTGCTGTCATATGACTTTGGCAGTCGGACCGCCATGGGACTGCTTTTACTGCAGACTTGTAGCGGTCTGACCTCAAAATCTGCTGGCAGTGAAGCTGCTGCTCCGACAAGCATATTATGATTTTCCTCACTGCCCTCCTTTTCATGACAGAGAGTCTGCCATGAAAAGGGTGGTGGTGAGGAAAGTAAGGGGCCCTACAGGGTCCCCTGGTACCTCGGTGCAGAGGGGTGCATGCAGAGAGCACAAGGTGTGTCTCCCTCTCTTTCTGCACCCCTGTTCTTGCACAGCATGGACATTACAGTTCATGCTGTGCTGGAACACACTGTGCGGTCCCACGACGCTGCCTTTCTACGGCTCCCATTTGAGTCTTTGAAAGCCAGCGCCATAGACCAGGCGCTGCAGGACCGCCGGCCCGTATTACAATTTGTAACTTGACAAGCAGGGGGCGGTGAAGTTTGGCAGTGTGGGAGCAGAGCGGTAGTGTTCCGCTCTCCTCCCACACTGCAAAACTCAGAATCAGGCCCGAAGTCATCAGCACATAACCGACAAGGGGCAAGAGCATTTCCTATTTTGAGGGGAAAGATTTTGGTTCCTTTATGGTTCGTAGAAAATTAACCAAATATAACCCACAAAGCGATCCGGGAAAGTACACAATCTTGTCTCAGACCATTTTATATTTAGAACCTTTTTGAAAAACGTCCTCTGAGATCTTGTTTTGCTTGTGCCAGATGAAATGTTTGTAGAGAGTGGGGGATAGTAATTCTTTCCGAATCTCCTTCTCCCACAGCTGACCTCTATCCCTGAGTCAAATGCCATTAAGGAATCAATGAAGCAACAGCATAACTTTTGATTTCTGAATGATCCCCATCAGGTGAAACAATGATTTTCAATAGAGTGTCTTCTCAAAACCCACCCTGTTCAATTGGTAATAGATTATTGTTGTTAACCCACTCCTTTAAGCGGGTTAGGCCAATATTTGAGAATACCTTACAAATAATATCGGCCAATCGAAAAACTCTATAATTATGTGGCAGGCTCACAACTCCCATTTTGAGGTATGGTTTGCAATGACCTCTTTTCAAAAATATAGGGATTTGTCTAGATTGTGTTATGCATTCAAATATAGGTGTTAAAAGTTCCGCACAGCAATCAATAATTGTTTTAATTATCACAGAGGGAAAATTGTTCGAATTAGCTGCTCTACTTAACTTTGGTGATATTGTAGCTTCTTTCATTATTTTATCTGCGAAAGATATGATAATTTCTGCATTATTTCCATATAGTGGGTGCTATCACATTTTGGGGAGCTCATATAGGTTATTTAATCTGCTACCCAATTTGTCCCAGCTATCATACATGAGAGTAAGGTGAAATTTGAATCATAAGTGCAGTTTATTAATTTTTAAAATTGTATTTGGTCATTTTCCCTTATGTACAATAATTATATCACATTGGCTAATAAAGAATGTCATATAGTTGTTTGTATTTTCCATACTTTATTTTTAATTTTTTTGGCTAAATATATCAAACCAATTAAATGTCGATGAACGAAGAGTGTTGCTTTTTTATTGATGTTCATGATGAAGGGATCAATATTAATAACTGATGTCAGACCATATAAATTTTTTCTACTTGGCTTGAAATCAACATGAAAGCATTGGAAACCTTGATAGTCTGATGAGAATAGAATATGCGTAAAATCCAGTCTGGTGGTAAGCCTTTTTGTTTGGATCTTCTCCTAACATAGGATGAACGCTGGGAGCCGTAGGTTCCACCAGCAAAAGAAGTCAAGTTTGGATGGACCTCTGTTCACCTTCTTCATTGTAGAGTAGCTTAAACTCTTGGAACAAAGCCATACTGTCCTACTGGGACAGAGATAAAATCAATGGGACACACTTGCTAGTCGAATCAGAAAGTATTGCCAGTGCAAAGGTCCGGATAATTACAGCCCTTTAATGAACAAATCCATGTTTTTCCATCCAATCAAACATGATTTCAGCTTCCACAACACCAGTGCAAGAGGAAGAAATGGCACAGTATGTAACTCTAAAATGTAGCTTATTAAGTTATCAATTTTAGTGGAAGGCAACTTCATGTTAAAGTCTCGAATAATAATTAAATCACATCCAAATAACATGTCTTATTTTTTCAATAACAATCTCTGACATTTTCTATATATCAACTACTATTCACGTCCTATACACATTTACCAAAATCAGAACTTTCTTGTTTGCTTTTTTCTCTTTCAAACTTACCGCACATACTTGGACCCACCGACTTTCAAAATTGGTCTGGCGGTTATACTTAATCTTCCTTAAAGAATAACACCCCGAGGGATGACCTCCACAGTTTAAGTATTATGTTCAAACAGCGTGTCTAGAAAACCCTCTTTTTTTAACTTGCCCATATCCATGCACATTCAAAATTATTAGCGAAGGGTAGCGAAAGAACTCCTTTATTTATTTTACTGGCACCAATAAAAGTGAAATAAAGTTAAATGATTAATACAATAATGTTAGTGCACATTATGTCTGCAAAATAAATGTTTTAATAAATAATTAAATAAAATGTAATTATTTTCCTAACTATTAATTTTAAATTAATAAAATGTTTTAATAATTTTGCATAATTTTAATACTATCTATATATAGAGATATATAAAGATATAGATATCTATATACCCATCTATCTGACTATCTATCTGTAGATATATTCACCACTGTTGCTTAGGTCAGACTATATATAAGAAGAGTGCAGTTTTTTTCCACACAATATGAAGCATCGCCATGAAAACTTTCCAAAAAAGATCATCCACCTCAGCTCCTTCTTAAAAAGAATTGGTTTACCCAGCTCATGCTATTGGCAACATGTATTACCTAAATAACAGATATCAACAGTTCTTGTCTTTCTATGTATTTGGTAGGTTTATTCTCATATGTTGTTGTTTAGTTATTTTTTGGGGCGCTTTTTAGCCAGCACATGTTTCTTTGCCCATGGCAGGTGGCCGCAACTTGCCACAGACTGTTTAGTCAGAATCGTTAGTGTTATCTTTTAGCCGGTTTTAATTCCGTCCTTTTTACCCAAATGCTTCCTTGTCTTTATTAGTTTTCCTTTCCCACTTGTGTCAGTATCATCCCTTATTATTTGTTGTCATCCGTTTTACCGCCTTCCCAGTATTTGCTCGTGCAGCCTCCCATCGCCCAAGCGAGTACGCTTTGAAAGGTGTCATCCATCAATCCTTCCACTTTCCCGTTCAACTTTGCATGTGGAAAATTATCCCCTTTTTCGTTTGATCATCCAAAGTTTGGCATCTTCTTCCACTGCCCGTCCACCTGGTTTTTCATACTAGGGAGGTCTCCATACTTCAGTAAAGGGACCAAGTGGTGGTACACCAAGGAAATCAAGAATTTGGGAAGTAGAACTACACTACTCAATTGCATTGTCAATATGTGTTTGTATTGTTTGCCTACATATTATCTGTCTAATGCACATCCCTTCCCACTCCAGGAGCATGAACATATATTAGTCCACTCTTCTATGTGGTGGGTGGTTCTGTTGTAGAAAACTGTACATTGTACATGCTTTTGTCTTTCAAAAAACTCTCTGCGTTCCGGCTCCTACCACTCTACAGGCCTCTTATCTCTTCAGATCCGTGAGGGCGCACACACTCACTTCAGACATTTAACACTACGGTAGTGCACCCAGAACAATCCGCTTCAATGACTGTATTGAGACTTATGTAATCGCACATCTGATTTTCTTACTTTGCCACAATAAAAAGTCATGCAATCAGCGAGAGTTCTTTACAGCCTGACTATGAGCATTTGCCATCGATGTCGTGCACACAGACTTGTGATCTTGCATCAATGTGCGTTTTGAACGTATGGAAGGACTGACAAAAGTATTTAAAAGGGGCGGAAAATTATCACTATTCATTTACATCTGCCGTTTTTGACCTTATAGATTCAATTACAGCATGCTTGAAAGTTGATGCTTGCAAAAAGTACACAGATTATCCAGAATAAAAGGCTCAACACTGTCTAAGTAATTAGTAGGAATTCTGGCCCATTAGGAAAGTAAGGGGCATATTAGCAACAACTTGCGAAAAATATCGCAAACCGCACTTAGCATGATTTTTTTTATCGCCTCCTATCGCTGGATTTTATCGCAGAGATAACGCAGTATTACCAACGTTTATCTCCACAGCGATAAAAAATCCAGCGACAGCGGCGAATCCCATAAATAACGTGAGATTTCCAGCGATAAAATTCCTATCGCTAAGGAAAATCTCGCTAATAGGCAGGTGGGGACTTAGCCATAGAATCCACCTCCCATTGATTATAATAACTAAGTCAGGTTTTTACCAGGTGTTAAATCCTGGCACTAATCGCGGTTAGCGTGCGTTTTTTTATCGCATCGCGGGTATTGCTAATAGGCGATAGCTGTGTTAGCGACTGCTTTCAGTCGCTACCAGTTTGGGTACGCCCACTTTGCATGTCAATATCGCTGACATGCAAAGAGGGCCCCAAACTGGTCACTATCGCCTGGAAGCTGTCGCCAACTGCTGTTAGCGACAGCTTGGTAATAGGGCGATAAAAAAATCGCTGCTTTAGCGGGAAAAAGTCCTGCTAAAGTGGCGATATGGCCCTTGATAATAGGCCCCCATGTTCTCTGATAGATTTGTGTAGAATGCTTCTAGTTTTCTGTGTATTAAATTAGAAAACATGGGTGAACTTGATACAAATGAAATGTTAATAACAGGGACTTTAGGAGCCCTGCACAAAGCCAACAAAACTACAAATAGAGTGGAAAGACTGAACTGAACAATGCAACAATTATTAATAAATTGTTGAATTACTACTAGGTTAAATTTCTGTTGTTAGAAATTGGGTGCCAGATGTAAGACTGTTTTTTGCAGTTGCAGATAGGAAACCATGCCGTTTGAGATTGCAAAATAGGTCTGCATTATGTACAAACCCTATTTTGCGAGTCGATAACCTATTACTGACTCGAAAATAGGGTCTGTAACTCGCTATTAGAAAGGGCGTCCCTTCAATGTACGAATGTTTTGCGATCGTTCTTTTGCTCACCATGCCACCCCAGTTTAGACCCAGCCATATGCAAATCAGTTTTGACCCTGTGCCTCATGGGAACAGTCCAGACCGAAATGCCAAACCAGGTCCTCCCTGCATTCCATCCATCAATATTGTGTCTTTTGCTTTCTCGCCCTAAGTGCACCAGATATGCCCAGACGTGGTTCCTGGGCTTACTGTGCCACTGGAATCAAGCTATCCTGGGTGATGAGGGGCGAAACTCCGAAACCGGTCCTAGGATGCTTGTTTTCGGTCCAGGGAGGAACTGGCTCTGCAGTTCGGGCTGGGCTGATCCCATGAGGCACATGGTCAAGACTGATTTGCATACGGCCAGGTCTAAACCGGGGTGGCATGGTGAGCAAAAGAATGATGGATTTAGCCCAGATCTCTTGACTGGGAGTGAATCTTTTGATTTGTTCTGCATTCCGTCCATCAATGTGTCCTTCCCACAGTCTGAGCCGATAGACAAACTGCCTAGTCTTTCCCTATCATCTACCTACTAGTCAGATTTCTGCCCTTTTAGTTTGGATGCTTCAATGGCAGATTTAAAGAGCATAAGCTTAGGTTCACCAACCGACCCTTGTCCGGCCAGGTTTTTTAAGTTACTAGCCACTTGCCTCAACCAGATCCTCCTTTGTTCCCAGTCACTATTTGGAAATATTGTTTTCTCTTTTTCTTTATGTTGTGTTTGTCTTTCCCAACCCTATTGCTCCACCCCAGGGTTTGGTTGCGCCGGGGTGTTTTGTAAACAGCCCTATGATGAAGCATGTCACACTTCGGTGTGAGTGAGGGCAGTATTAAAACTCACAGCACGTTTCCACATTATTTATTTATTTTATTTTTATTTTATTTATGAGATTTTGATTGCGCAAACAATTACCCTGAGGTGTCTCGGCGCATGTGTGAGTTAGCAGGACCATAATAGTAGAGTTCACTGATCAAACAGCCATGTCTTTTCGAGCCTCCGGAAGCTCATCAGGTTGGGGGCATTTTTGATATTTAGTGGAAGAAGGTTCCAGAGTTTTGGTGCAGCCACTAAAAAGCGACGGTCTCCCCAGGTTGCCGTTCTGGTGCGAGGTACAGGTAGAAGGCAAGTGTTAGCCGATCTCAGCAATCTTTTGGGGGTGTACAGCTGGAATGCCTCAGTCAGGAATTTGGGTCCTGTGCCATGCACGGCCTTGTAGGCAATGCAGAGAGCCTTGAACTTAATACGGCTCTATATCATATATCATTATATCATCGAACCACATGCATTCACTCCCTACTTCTTCTATAGTGTGGAAAAATTGAAAAATAGATTATCATATTCTGAACAAAAAAAGAGCAAAACGACAATAATCCAATGTGTAGAAGTTGCGATAGTGAATTTTACAGGAATAAATGCAGGAAAGCACTTGGAAGCAAATAGTGCTATAAAAGGTTACTTTGGGTCGTGCTTTGCCGGGCCAAAATCAATGTTCGGGTCTACTGTGATGGAGCCCCACCCGGCTATAGGACCCACACAAGCCCCAGTGAACAAAGTAACTTTCCTGGTGGCAAGCAATGAAATGCATCGATTTTCTCCACACAGTGCAGGCAATGCGTCCGCTTCGAAGATGGGTGCCGGAGTCTCCAAGTGTTACATCGGTTCCGATTGATGCAGTCAGGTCTATGCGTCAGAGTCAATCTTCATAGCCAGGATTCCGGATTGGGGCTGCATCATCGTCAAACTTAGCAGTCGGGTCCAGCATCGTCTCCGAGCCACGTAGAGATGTCTTCAGATAGGCACTGTGTCAGCATCGCAAAGCGCTGTGTTGGTTCCAATCAGGGCAGTGGTGACTGCTGCAGAACACACTTCTGGGGCTCAGAACTTGGAGATGGTACCTCAGGCAAGAGTAGGACTTACAAATGCCAGAGTCCAGCAGTGACAGCAGGATTGCAGGAGGTGCTTTGTGCCCCTGAGACTTTAAAAAACAGGAGTCAAAACAGCAGTCCCTTGGAGATAGCTTGGAGGGAATGCAGAGTCCAACTCTCTTTCAGCAGAGTCAGCGAGCAGCAGCCAGCAGTCCAACAAGCAGAAAAGTAGTCCAGTTGAGTCCTTTGACCAGCACAGCAGTCCTTCTGACAGAGGTTCAGTTCAGGACCCAGAAGTGTCTAATTTGTGTGGGCCAGAGACCCAGTACTTATATCCAAAAGTGCCTTTGAAGTGGGGGGGGACATCAAAGGCTGCCCTCTAAGTGCAGACAATCACATTCAGCCCTATCCTGCCTGCCAGGCTAACCCTGGGGATAAATCCGTGCTTTGTGAGAGGACAGAACCTTACCTCTTTAAGTGTGTCAGCACCTCCCATTCCGAATGCAGATGGATGCAGATGAGTGTTCAGAATGCAGATGATCCTCACCTTCCTATATTTGGGACTGTCTAGAGGGAATGTACAAAGTGTATCTGTCGCCCATCCCAGACTTGTATTCGAGACAGGCTGTAAGGCACAGGATAGCTATAGAGCAAAGAAATGCCCACTTTCTAAAAGTGGCATTTCTAAAACAGTAACATTAAATTCAATATCACCTGTAAAGAGGATTTATGAAGACCATTACAAACATATGATACATGAAAAAGCTATTTCTCTCTGTTCAGGAATTACAGCTTAAAAGTGTATGAAGGCATTCCCAATGCTAGCCTATGAGAGAAGTAGGCCTCACAGTAGTGAAAAATGAAATGGACTATTTAGCCCTACCAGGACATGTAAAACATAAAAGTACATGCCCCACCTTTTACGTATATGGCACCCTGCCCTTTGAGTGACCAAGGGACATCCTTAGGGGTGACTTAAATGTAATAAAGGGGAGTTTAAGGCTTGGCAAGTAGTTTTAAATGGCAAGTTGAAGTGGCAGTAACTTGCACACCCAGGTCCTACAATGGCAGGCCTGAGACAGATTTGAAAGGCTACATATGTGGGCGGCACAATCAGTGCTGCAGGCCGACTAGTAGCATTTATTTTAAAGGCCCTGCATATATGGTATACCACTTTACAAAAGACTTACACCTAAATTAAATATACCAAACAGGTGTAAGTTAATCATAACATGTTTAAGGGAGAAAACACATGCACTTTAGCACTGGTTAGCAGTGGTAAAGTGCTCAGAGTCCTAACATCAGCAAAAACTAGTACAGAAAAATGGAGTGAGGCAGACAAAAATTTGGGGGAAGACCACCCTTAGGCTGTCAGGTCTAGCATCTCTTTTTTGGCAAGCACCATTTTAGACTTTTGTGTTACTGCTCTGTGATACTGATATACTGATCAAGAGTAAGATGTTCAAGAATTTTGAATCCTTTACAGTTCAAAATGTTCTCAATAGCATCTACAAACTTAAGAATATGTACTTTAAATCTTGTTGTAATTGCTTATGGAAAAATACTTGCATTAAGGTCTTTTTCTCTTATACTAAAAGTGAAATAAACACCTAGATGGGTTCGATTCACAAAAGCATTAATGAGTATATAGTGCTAGACCTACAGGAGTATTCTTTTGCATTCTTTTTCATGCCTGATTGGTGCATTAGCCCCGAAACATCTATCTCCCTATTAGCAAAAGTTCAAATAGGGAGACTATCTGTTCTAATTGTGTGTGAACATTTCAAATGTATTCACATTTTAAGTAATCTGCTGGATATTGCCTAGATCTTGTTTAAACTGGATAATAATAACAATGGAATCCTGAAACCAACTTTCAAGTCTGTCCAATAAAATTCTGTCCAAATCTTAACTACAACACACAGAAGTGAAATAGGGTGGTAATGTTTATGTTCGGCCTGGGTTTGTTTTTAAAATATATTAGCGATGGTACAGTGGGACCATAATGAAGGCAGAGCATTCTCAGTTGTGCTCCTGAGAACTTAAGTCAAAACAGGGGTCCAAAGGTCAATATCAATTTTATAGAAGGCCATGGACACCCAGGAACAGGGGACTTACCCTTAAGGCTCCTACAGAGGGCAGAAATAAACTCTGATATCGCAAAGGATAAATAAATGCAGGGAATAAACAAGTAGAAGGTCCACCGCTGTCATTTCCAAATTGGGCATAGAATAAACACTGCAAAAATTATCCACCCAACTTTCTATAGAAATCAAAGCTTCCATACCAGGAACAAGAATGTCTTTAAAATACTGGGAGTTGATAATTTTCAAGAAAGCGCTGTGATCATTTATGGCACAAGCTGCTAATAATGAATCTCAAGCTTCCTCCATATTACAGCTCTTCCTAGGACCAACTTTGAGTGATCCAACCAGTTCAAGACAGGGAGAGAGGTTTTCCTCAAGGGTATGTGCTTGTATAATTTTGTTTTATTTTCTATATCCATGAACAACATAATTTTCTCTTGGCTAAGTGCAGTGATATGCATTAATTTGGTGCATGGTCCAGTCCTGTGCTTCAGTATGGCAATGATGCAGCTCTCTTGGCAAAAAATAGGTTTCAGAAAATTCTTGACTCTTTTGCTCTTTTTATTGATCAATTGAACCTTACCACAAAGTGATCCACAACTTTAATTATGATTTGTGGGCCCAGGGCTACAAAAAATAGATTTCACCTGATTCATGGTGTTAAGGTCAGCAATGTTCAGACCTTCTCGTATTTTGGTGCTCCAATATAGATTGTGCATTCAACCCGCACCATTTGAATAATGTTGGGAAAATTATTCAATTAGGATTCTTTTAAAATGCAACTACTCCCCCTTGAGGGTCTACAGATGCTGAGTTGGGGCTTATGGGGATCTTTAGTTCATTAAAAGAGCTAAGTCTTGAGGTCCTTCCTGAATTGCAGCAGTGATGGTAATTGCCTGAGGTTCAGAGGCAGGGAGTTCCAGGTCTTCACAGCCAGGATCTTCCTCCAGTCGTGGTCCTGCGGCTCCATGGGATGGTGGCCAGGGCCAGTTGGGCGGAGCAGAGATGTCTGGTGGGAGTGTAGAAGGAGAGGCGGTGGTTGTGGTATGCAGGCCCGTCGTTGTGGAGGACCTTGTGTGCATATGTGAGGTGCTTGAAGGACATTCTTTTGTTGATGGGTAGCCAGTGAAGGTCTCTCAGGTGGCCGGTGATGTGGCTGCAGTGTGGGATGTTCAGGATGAGTCTGGCAGAGGCATTCTGGATGTTCTGCTGGTTCTTTAGGAGTCTCTTGGTGGTGCTGGAGTAGAGTGCATTGCCGTTGTCGAGTCTTCTGCTGATGAGCACATGGGTGACCGATTTCCTGGACTTGGTGGGGATCCACTTGCAGATCTTATGAAGCAGGAGGAGACTGTGGAAGCAGGAGGATGAAACAGCATTGATTTGGGGTTTCATTGAGAGCGAGAAGTCCGGGAAGATGCTAAAGTTTGAGCATGGTCCGTGTGTTCAGGGAGAGGTCCGAGCACTGTGGGCCACAAGGAGTAATCTCAGGTGGAGGGGGTAGAGCCCAGTATGAGGACTTCAGTCTTGTCTGATTTAAGCTTTAGACAACCGTCCTTCATCCAGGTGGTGACTGCCTTCATCCCGTTGTGGAAGTTGCTCTTGGCGGCTGTGGGTTTGTCTGTGAGGGAGAGTGTCAGGTGGGTCAGTATAGGAGACAATGCTTAGTTTGTGGCTTCTGAAATTGGCTGCAAAAGAGGCCATGTAGATGTTGAAAAGAGTGGGGCTTAGGGAGGGTCCCTGAGGCAGTCTGCAGCTGATATCTGTGGGTTATGAGTCAAATTGTGGAAGTCTGACTCTATGTATGGCCGAAAAAGAAGGAGCGGATCCATTCTAGGGCTTTGTTGCAGATGCCGGCATTGTGGAGTCTTTTGCAGAGGTTGTGGTGGGAGACGGTGTAGAAGGCAGACGAGAGGTCCAGGAGGATGAGGATGGCAGTTTCATCTTAATGTAGAAATGTGCGAAGGTCATCTATAGTGGCAAAAAGAGCTGTCTCGGTGCTGTGTTTGCTACTGAAGCCCAATTGGGAGAGGTACAGGATGTGGTTTGTCTCGAAGAACTCTGAGAGTTGGGCGTTGATAGCTTTCTTGATTACTTTGGCTGGGAAGGGGAGCAGTGAGATGGGTCTGTAGTTCTTGAGGTCTTTCAAGATAGTTTTTTCAGCAGGGGGTTGATGTGTGTGTGGTTCCAGTCTTCTGGGAAGGTGGTGGACTCGAATGAGCAATTGATGGCGCGGCAGAGTTCGGGTGCGATGGCGCTGCTGGCTCTGTCTGAAGTTGTGAGGAGGGCAGGGATACGAGGGGGCTCTTGAGTGGATGCTCTTCATGGTCCTACTGGTGACATCAAGGGAGAGGGTGGTGCAGTTGGGCAAGGTCAGCTGGGGTCTGGAGTCATTGGGTGCTGTGATTGCAGGTGTGGTGGGTGGGTCTTGGATTGCACAGCTTTCATAGATCTCCTTGATCTTGCATTGGAAGAAGGTGGCAAGGTTGTCACAGAGTTCTTGAGAGGGGGGAATGTATGTTGCATCTGTGCTAGGTTTGGTGAATTCTTTGACCTTGGCGAAGAATTCTTTGCTGTTTGTGTGCATTGGCGTTAATGCGCTCCTGGATGGCTGCTTTGAGAAGCTTTTGAGAAGCAACAATTCATAAGGTCCTTTGTGACAGTCTTTAGGTTTGATTGAAAATTAGGCTCTAAAGCCATAAAAGAGATGGTGATATTATTTAGGAGAAAATGTCTGTCAGTGGCTAGCTATAGTGCAGGTTTGTGTGGCTATATTGATTCAAGTTGCTTACAAAAGGTTCTTGGCTGTTTAGACTTATTGCTCCACATATAATTTTCATCTCAACCTTGGGCTTATTTATCTAAAGGTCATTATTAAACTTCGCCTGCTTTAACCCTATTGCAATTAGTGATTTGTTGCAATTGGCCATACCCTTCAGAATCCAGGGGTAAATTATGTTAAAAATGATTAGCTGGTAGGCAACCCAGAGGTATTTCATGATGTAAGAATCTATTAAGACTTTTACTACAGAGATTGTTATGCCTTTCTTTTTTACATTTTGTGGTGATGCTAGGGCAGCAAAAGAGCTTTCTAAACTGAAAGTAAGAACTTATTATCTGCTTTCTACTAATGCAGCCATGGAACCTTACTTTTCATTTGATATGTATGCCTCTCATAGAGAGCCTCTTTGATTTCTTTTTGTTTCTGAAAGTCATAACTTCTTGCTATGACATCACAACTGTTGATAACAAAACTGTAGTGATGTCATAAAGGCCTTTAAGGCCAGGTGTTCTGAGAGCATTTTACAAACAATAGAGCCCTTGAACACAGTGACACTGAACGCTCAATTTTTAAAGCAAATCTAGACCTATTTAATTCTTATAGAGGGAGGGCTCAAGTTCCTATAACTTTTGGAGTCTACCCCAATGTCTGCGTTTGATGCTTTTGCCAGGCCAGGTGACAAGGATAATCACATCAATCCCATTCACAAACAGTGTGAAAAATTGTGTAAAAATATAGGAAGCATCTCACGTAAGCACTCACCATGAGCTACTTGGCTGTTACTCACCAACTTGCTCACTTTCTCAGCATTGACAGCTTTCCTATAAAATGTAAGTAGCCAACAACCAAATTGAATCAAAAAGTGCTGGTTGTGTGTGCCCCTGTATTGTGTAAATTTCATCACACTTATCAGCCTCCAATAGGTCCTCATAAGGCAAGTGAGGCTATTTTCTCATCTTCACATAAATGTTGAAAATGAGTTAAATGTGGCTTTTAGGATATGTCTTTATTCTACGCCCATACTCATGATTTGAACATTGGAATGTCGGGTGCTCCATTGAAAACAATGGAATGCTACAGGCTTCTGGCCTGTAGAAGCCTGGAGGTCAGCTGATACTGTGAACAAAGGCATAATGGAGCCCGAGGGGATTTCAATCCACTCAGGCTCCATGAGGGATTTTCTTATTTTTGTTAGAACATTCTGCCCTCTAGTGGAAGAATGTTCTAATAGCCATATAGCCCTATGTAGCTGGGCTATACCGGCATTAAAGTCCTGCTCCCTTGTTAAAGGCCTTTAATGGCCATGACGGACTATAAGGCTATATTAAAGTCAAATCTCATTTTAATGCAAATGTCTGCTTTGACTGCAAGTAGGAGGGGGAAAGAAGGCAGAGAAGTTAGTGAGTTTTCGTTAAGGATACCAGGTAAGATATTTATTTTTCCTATTTGCGTCAGGGAGGAGTTGGCTGTCATATTATCCTTTGACCCTGCGCTATAGATGAAGGCAGGGGCAGATGATTTCGCGGGGTCATACATAACATAAAATTATCGATGGGTAAAAAGTGAATTACAGGAATGTTTTTCACTTCGGGGTTCTGAGTGACATCATAGACAACTCTATCTTCGCTCTTGTCTATTTGATGTCAATCACAATCCCTCAGAGAAAAACGTCCTTGTAATTCACTATTACCCATCTATAATTCTATATGTAATCAACACGCAACATAGTTTCTATTGATGCGTTTTAGATCAACTATTGTCCATTTATTTGTTTCCTTGGACAAAAGAGCTCCTGTTGTACCCTTGTGATCAGCGTTCTGTCCAGAATAGTTTAAATGTTACATTTTTCTAACAAAACACTTAGGAATCTAAGTCTCCTGCTGAGACTTTTGCAGTTTTGACAGGACAGACTGCTCTTCTTTGTTTACAGCTGCTGCCATCAGAAGGGTATTTCTGTAGTGCTAATTAATTTTATCCAGCCTGCCATTAAAATAAGGAATGCTTTGCTGCAGTTGATGACAGCTTGATTTGTGGGTATCAATTATGATGGCTAACTACATGGGATGAGCATTTAATTGAGCACTGCGCTTGTCACTATATTTTGTGGACACTTAGCGGCTTACACAGTTTTTAGTTTACTGCTTTTAATGAATTTATATGCGCATATTGAGATGCTGTCAATGTTTACATGGATTGATTTTAATGATCAATTATATATGATGAATTTATACTTTTCTATGTGATGTAATTGATTATCTATCTTGTATGGTTTCATGAAGCCACATAAAGAATCGGAATTAAGTTGAACTGAACTGAGTGTACTATCCTATCCTCCTCGTACAATATCAACACTCAGGGGTATATTTACAAAAATTGCCACTAACCAGTATTTGCGTTAATTAGCGACAATTTTCTTAAGGGTGTCTATTGTTGAAATACTATTGCCCAGTTAGTGACGTATTTACAATATGTCGCTACGTGGCTGTAGTATCAGCTATCCACGTTGAAAACTGCAGCTAACACTAACGTCAATGCAATAAAAGATTTGACGTTAGCGAGAGAAAAGTGACAAAAGGCCAATTAGCAGCAAAAAGAGTTGTGTCAGTCAACCCAACGTCACTTTTCAGCCTCCAGAGGGGAAAATAGCCTATGAATCCACCTCTAATGAAAAAAGTAAAATAAAAACAATGGAATGCTGAATGGAACGGCCAGGGCCAAGTTCAGCACAGGTCAACACCACCCCCAAATCCCCAAACAGCCAGGACTACCAGCCAGAGTCTCATGGGAAGAGTTAATGCACAATCAGGGCTTCATTTATGAAAAGAGGTGCATAGTTGTGCAAAAAAAAGTGATGCAGCACTTTTCATAGCGCCTTCCTTGCGACACAATGGCAGCCGATACCTGGAAGTGTGGACAGTCTCTGGGGCCCGGAGGCCTCGACGGGCTTGCGTCTGAGACCCCGATTGGGAGGCGGCGGTGCTGTTGAGTCACTGTGGTACAAAAGGGGATGGTGATGGACAGAGCATCTGAATCAATCAAACACTCACACCCAGTCAAAATATCTGGGTTTAATCCATCACCGTTTTTTAGCCCACTCTGCCACCCCAGTTCAGACATGGCTATATGCAAATCAGTCTGACCCTGTGCCTCATGGGAACAGTCCAGCCCGAACTGCCAAGCCATGTCTTCCCTGGCCCGGAAACAAGCTTCCGAGGACCGGTTTCTGGCATTCCAGCCGTCTTATGCCCGGCTTGCTTGAATCCAGTGGCAAAGTGAGCAAGGGACTCACGTCTGAGCATACCCTGCCACACTTATGGCGGCCAAAAGTGGTACAAAAGGGGGTGGTGATGGACGGAGCATCTGAATCAATCACACACTCACACCCAGTCAAAAGATCTGGGTTTAATCCATCACCATTCTTTAGCCCACTCTGCCACCCCAGTTCAGACATGGCTATATGCAAATTAGTCTGACCCTGTGCCTCATGGGAACAGTCCAGCCCGAACTGCCAAGCCATGTCTTCCCTGGACCGGAAACAAGCTTCCGAGGACCGGTTTCTGGCATTCCAGCCGTCTTCAGCCCGGCTTGCTTGAATCCAGTGGCAAAGTGAGCAAGGGACTCACGTCTGAGCATACCCTGCCACACTTATGGTGGCCAAAAGTGGTACAAAAGGGGGTGGTGATGGACGGAGCATCTGAATCAATCAAACACTCACACCCAGTCAAAATATCTGGGTTTAATCCATCACCGTTCTTTAGCCCACTCTGCCACCCCAGTACAGACATGGCTATATGCAAATCAGTCTGACCCTGTGCCTCATGGGAACAGTCCAGCCCTAACTGTCAAGCCATGTCTTCCCTGGACCGGAAACAAGCTTCCGAGGACCGGTTTCTGGCATTCCAGCCGTCTTTAGCCCAGCTTGCTTGAATCCAGTGGCAAAGGGAGCAAGGGACTCACGTCTGAGCATACCCTGCCACACTTATGGCGGCCAAAAGCTGTAAAAAAGGGGGTGGTGATGGACGGAGAATCTGAATCAATCAAACACTCACACCCAGTCAAAAGATCTGGGTTTAATCCATCACTGTTCTTTAGCCCACTCTGCCACCCCAGTTCAGACATGGCTACATGCAAATCAGTCTGACCCTGTGCCTCATGGGAACAGTCCAGCCCGAGCTGCCAAGCCATGTCTTCCCTGGACCGGAAACAAGCTTCTGAGGAACGGTTTCTGGCATTCCAGCCATCTTCAGCCCGGCTTGCTAGAATCCAGCGGCAAAGTGAGCAAGGGACTCTCGTCTGAGCATACCCTGCCACACTTATGGTGGCCAAAAGCGGTACAAAAGGGGGTGGTGATGGATGGAGCACCTGAATCAATCAAACACTCACACCCAGTCAAAAGATCTGGGTTTAATCCATCACCGTTCTTTAGCCCACTCTGCCACCCCAGTTCAGACAATATGCAAATCAGTCTGACCCTGTGCCTCATGGGAGCAGTCCAGCCCGAACTGCCAAGCCATGTCTTCCATGGACCGGAAACAAGCTCCTGAGGACCGGTTTCTGGCATTTCAGCCATCTTCAGCCCGGCTTGCTTGAATCTAGTGACAAAGTGAGCAAGGGACTCACTTCTGAGCATACCCTGCCACACTTATGGCGGCCAAAAGTGGTACAAAAGGGGGTGGTGAGAGACAGAGCATCTGAATCAATCAAACACTCACACCCATTCAAAAGATCTGGGTTTAATCCATCACCGTTCTTTAGCCCACTCTGCCACCCCAGTTCAGACATGGCTATATGCAAATCAGTCTGATCCTGTGCCTCATGGGAACAGTCCAGCCCGAACTGCCAAGCCAAGTCTTCCCTGGACCGGAAACAAGCTTCCGAGGACCGGTTTCTGGCATTCCAGTCGTCTTCAGCCCGGCTTACTTGAATCCAGTGGCAAAGTCAGCAAGGGACTCAGGGCTGAGCATACGCTGCCACACTTATGGCTGCCAAAAGTGGTACAAAAGGGGGTGGTGATGGACGAAGCTTCTGAATCAATCAAACACTCACACCCAGTCAAAAGATGTGGGTTTAATCCATCACCGTTCTTTAGACCACTCTGCCACCCCAGTTCAGACATGGCTATATGCAAATCAGTCTGACCTTGTGCATCATGGGAACAGTCCAGCCCGAACTGCCAAGCCATGTCTTCCCTGGACCGGAAACAAGCTTCCGAGGACTGGTTTCTGGCATTCCAGCCATCTTCAGCCCAGCTTGCTTGAATCCAGTGGCAAAGTGAGCAAGGGACTCACGTCTGAGCATACCCTGCCACACTTATGGCAGCTAAAAGCGGTACAAAAGGGGATGTGATGGACGGAGCATCTGAATCAATCAAACACTCACACCCAGTCAAAAGATCTGGGTTTAATCCATCACCATTCTTTAGACCACTCTGCCACCCCAGTTCAGACATGGCTATATGCAAATCAGTCTGACCCTGTGCCTCATGGGAACAGTCCAGCCCGAACTGCCAAGCCATGTCTTCCCTGGACCGGAAACAAGCTTCCGAGGACTGGTTTCTGGCATTTCAGCCGTCTTCAGCCCAGCTTGCTTGAATCCAGTGGCAAAGTCAGCAAGGGACTCACGTCTGAGCATACCCTGCCACACTTATGGCGGCGAAAAGCGGTACACAAGGGGGTGGTGATGGACGGAGCATCTGAATCAATCAAACACTCACACCCAGTCAAAAGATCTGGGTTTAATCCATCACCGTTCTTTAGCCCACTCTGCCACCTCAGTTCAGACATGGATATATGCAAATCATTCTGACCCTGTGCCTCATGGGAACAGTCCAGCCCGAACTGCCAAGCCATGTCTTCCCTGGACCGGAAACAAGCTTCCGAGGACCGGTTTCTGGCATTCCAGCCGTCTTCAGCCCGGCTTGCTTGAATCCAGTGGCAAAGTGAGCAAGGGACTCAAAGTTGAGTCACTGTGGCCTGATGGTGGAGGTGGGCTGCATTGCGCCCAAGACTGTGGGCTGTGGTTTTAGATATTGAATCATTGGCGATCGCTCTTACCTGGTGGCAAACTCTGGCAGGTTGCATGGAGACTCATTGCTGACCTGTGTGAGAAGAACGCCTGGTGCCCCTTGGAGCTGTGATTGGTAGAGGCGCACTGAATTAGGGAGATCTGCATTGCATAACATGCACCACCACTACACTGTGGTGCACAGAGGAGATTGCCAAGGGTAGGCCGCACCTCTCTGCATTACAGACCGATGGATTTGGCACTGCGCGGATTCTGTGGAGGGTGAGGCTCCTGAGCTGCATCGAACTTGAGTGGCGGGAGCACTGCAACTTCAGGTCTAAGGGGGGCCTGCCGATGCTTCACCTGCATCTGGAGTTTCCCCAGTGGACTTGGTGGCGGCTACTGTACCCAGGCTTGTGAAATCCCACCTGGCTGAGGCTCCTGCTGGCTGAGTCTCAGATTAAGAGACAGTGCTGCCAATTGAGCCCCGGTATTGATGTCCAGGTGAGGAGAAGGTGGGATGCAGAGTGGAGGAGGCCCGGGGTTGAGTCTTGCAAAGGCACTTGGACACGCAGCTTGATCTGTCATCACTCACTTGGGCACTGGGGAACCCGGAATCTGGTTGCCACTGTTAGATCGGAGGAGGCACCCGGGTGGTGCTTCCTTTCCTCTCCCCCTGGTAGTAATCTCTTGGGTGTATGGGGGATTACCACTGGTGCCACCTGAACGAAGATTCCTGGCTAGCATACACCTGACTAAAGGAGATTAACCTGATGGCCACACTGCACTGCACTGCACTGCATGTCATACATAGTGCCTGGGCATCTCGTGCAATTATGGACTGCCTGCAGATGGGGGCGGCATCAACATTTGGCTACTCCTCTGTGTTGGTGAACCGAGCAGCTGGGGATCGCTATTCATTGGAGTAGGTGACAGTGGACAGCCTGGATTCCAAACTAGACTCTATACTCGCAGTGGGTACCTACCTCAAACAAACAGACACTTCCTTTGAGGGCCACATAGACAAGATTACAGTTGACTTCATTCCGGAGTGCACAGATCATCTCAAGCTGAATTACAAGGTTCACAACAGTGAGCATGAGCTTGGCAAAGTACCCCCGAGTACCCTGAGCTCAGCGTTGGGGAGGATTAGCAGCTAATGCACATGTGAAGTCACTGGCAAGACTAGCAGAGAATGTAGAGGGCTACTACCAGCATAATAGCATGAGGGTGTTGGGTCTGCCTGAGGGAACAGAAGGGGCTGATGAAGTGGCATATTATGAGACATGGTTGCATGATCTACTGCCAGTAGATGCACTCTCCCCATTCTTTGTTGTTGAGCAGGCCCATCGAATGCCAGGGAGCCACCCGCTGCTGGGGACTGGTCCTCGACCCTTTTTCTTCCACCTTCTACAGGGATCGTGACGCTGTCCTGAGGTAGGTACACGAGTTGGGGGAGCGGAAAGTGAATAAGGCCAGTTATTTTATTCCCAGACTATGCCACTGGGGTACAGAGGCAGAGGGGCTTGTCTCTAGTAGTTAAGCTATGCCTCCCAGAGTTGGGCATCAAATACTCCCGCCACTCCCTGTAAAGGCTGCAAATGATCTCAGATGTCGACACTCAAATCATTGACATCGCTGAACAGGTCGGAACCTGGCTGCAATCCACTGTTTGCCATGTGCTGCAGACAGGGAGTGAAGGATTTGTGCAACAAGCTGTCATTCATGGAGCCAGTCATCCTGGGAGACATAGGAGGAGCAGGCATCCCTGTCGCATCTACAAGCCACCCCCAATCTGCAGCAGGTTATCCAAGAGAGGCAGAAGGAGCTGCATGCGGAGCCGATTATGTGCAATCGCACTCAAAGACAGGATCCGGACACTTCCCTTGAATGCACCCCAAGTGACGTGGGCTCCACTGCAACATGGTCATCTGGTGCAGAATCCTTGCAGCCCCGAATGCTGCCCCTCATGCCACAGAAAACCAAATGTAATGTTGACTATTTGTGCGTCTCTCCTTTTTCCACGGTTAAAAGAAAGCTCAGAAGAGTCTCTGACTTTCTGTGGTTCCTGGTCTCCAGCATCCTGCTGCTGAAGTTCCATTCTACCAAGGTCAGCACTTAGAGGAGATAAGGTCCAGTTGTTAGCCAAAGGGAATGGAACATTTGTTCAGGTGAGCGATCCATATCAGGGGTGGTGGTGGTCTCCTTGGGGCTCCTAGCTGCAATGGCAAGAGGTCCATTGCATTGTTGACCTTGCCAAGGGTAAATTGTGGGAGCTCTTCTGTTATCCAAGGGCGTCATTTATAAGGCTCTAGTGGCACTCTTGCAACGCTGTAATGTCACTTGTTTGACATTGCCATGGCGCAATGTGCCACAGCATGTTTACAAGACCAAGTAAAGCCACTTTACATGGCATTTTATGGCCTTGTAAGTATGTGCTGCGGTGGGTGTACTCACGCTAAACAAATGGAATCTGAAGCATTCCCAGGTTTATGAGAAACCGTAAACCTTCGGAATTTGACAACATCTAACACCACCCCAAGGGTGGTGTTTGGGAGGCGCTACGAGGATAAATGTTTTCATTTCCCCTCTTTTTTCACTTTTTCAATGTTTTTCACTATTCCTACATCAAGGAGTTCTGCAAGGGTGCCTGTGTTGCCGCATAGCAGCCATTGTGCACCAACGTAGGTGAAAAAGACAGAGAGTTGGTATTCATGAGCTCCTTGCTAAAGTTTAACACCGCTGGTGCGTCATGTTCTTGAAATACTTGCAGCATGAATTTTGCACCACGTTGCGGCGTGTTTACATGGTGAGGCATCCAGGCATATGCGTGACCTTGTGAAGCCCTGCCCCACTTTATACCTGGGTTAGGTATGATGTATGCAGGGTGGGCGTTCCCACGCAACAAAGCCTCATAGGAGTGACACAGCGAAATCTAATTGATTTCACTGCGACTTGGATGCCACTGTATCAAAAACCTACGCCTGCCTCGTGGCAGGCAAAAGGGTGATGCAGTACCATAGGGGTGGGCCTGCCCCTTGCATTGCTGGAGTTGAGTCATGCTTGCAACACCACTGCAGAAATGCATGACTTTAGTGCCTACAGATACGTCAGGATTCCAGTCATATCTGTCATTGATTGCAACATGGAGCACCGTACAGTAAATAGGGCGCATCCATGGTGTTACAAGGAGGGTGCAGTAAAAAGTATAGCATTGCTTTTTTATCTTAGTGAACTAACACTTTTCATGAATGAGGCCCAGGAATGCACCTTATCTTATTGATAGGGTGCCCTCCTGACCTTTTGTTTTGGTCGAGGACAGCAGAATTCCTTGCAGCGCTGTCCAGCACCGAAACATAAGAACAGGTATTTTTTGGCCTTAAAAAACTGCCTCTAATTCGACACAGTGTAAGAACAATCATGTCCCAACTGGTATTGATTAAAGACAGCTAGTAAAGATATGTAAAAACATTATCCGAAAGGAAACAAGGAGACTCTATATAATTCTGACATGTGCTAGTAGCATCATTTTATGTATAAATATTTAAAGGTGAGACAGAGATATAGTTTACAGTTATGGCAGCACTGCGGTATATAAATCACAACAACTGAAAAAACAACCCAAATTGTACGTGGTGCTCTAGGTGTAACAGTGAAAACCAAAATAGCGACGCAAGTGACAATGTGAAACAGCGTGAGTGGCGCAAGGTGACCGGTGAATAAATATACAGTGTATTAATTGGTATACGGCGGTTCCAAGTAGATTATAAGTTCATTTTGGAGGTATTCAATGTGGTCAACCACTTCTTATCTCGCACCTGTATTTGCGCTGAAAGGTCGACAGCGTTTCGATCCAGGTTACTACAGGATCTTCATCAGGACTGGGTCGTGGGCAGTGCTGAGTGCCGTTTACTGGGAGTAAATCGCCGGTGGACAACAATAGCCGAGTGGTAGGCTTGACTGTGTTGAGAATAAGGAAAGGGGTGGTAACAGATGGCTGGAACTAAGAAAACATGAGTCCAAATACATCATAAAATACAATACGACACAACCCACAGGCTACAACTTAGGGGAAGAATTAGCACTTCATTTACAATCCTAGGTATAGGCCATATAAATGTGAATATTCTTCGCCGCTGCCTGTTTGGAATCTCCATTCCTTTTGTTTTTAACATTGATTTTAATATTGTCATGTGATCAACACATAGGGAACTCTTTTGAGTAAAACGTTGCATTGTGTTTTTTCTGATTGCAGGAATTGGATTGGACGGTTGAAAATACAGAAGTGTTATAGCCCACTGGGGAAAAATGTCTTTTTTGAATTGGAACATCACTAAAACCTGGTTGTGTAACTATATATCTCTACAAAAAGAGATTGGATCATTTGTCCACTAGGGCAATACCCATGATGTCGTTGTTTTGCAAACATGAATTTTACCTGGACTTGATGATTTAAGTATTCACTTTTTCTGTAACAAACGACGGTCCATTTAAGAGAACTAACATGAAACGAAATTGTAAAACTTTATTGTTTCTAAGAAATATATACTAATAACAATGTAACAAAGTATTTCATTTATGTTTATGGATCACATGCCTATCACAAAAAATGTAACCTTCACTTTAAAAGGATGGCCGTTTATTGAATCTCCACCCGTGAGCAAGAGGTCGGCTGACCTCGAAACGCATAGGGTGTTTTTTCTGATATGCCAGTAAACCTGTGCACTGCACTAACATTGGGGCCTCAACGCTGGTTTCTTTTCTTCTTATCGAAAGCTTGACCAGGACCCGCCGTGACAAGAGGCAGAAGCACGCTGGCTTTGAAGGTGTATATATATATATATATATATATATATATATATATATATATATATATATATATATATATATATATATATATGTGCTTGGCAGGACCATTGCTGTCCCGCCAAGCATATTACGACTTTTATCACTGCCGCTAATTTCATGGAGGTCTTTCTTCCATGAAAACAGTGGCAGTGATGACAGAATGGGGGGCCTACAGGGCCCTTCTGTGTCTCGCTCCATGGGGATGCATGCATGGGGGCACAGCATGTGCCCCCCAGTGTGCATGCACCCCCAGTTACAGCACAGCATGAACTTCACAGTCCATGCTGTGCTGGAACTTCCTTTGACGTTCCCATTGTGGTGCCTATTTTATACCTACCGCTGTGGGAACAGCAACGGAAATGCCCGCCAATGTCAAAAAAAGCCATTATATGGCAGGCAGTTCTCATAAGGGTTTGACGTTGAGGCGGCGGGACGGTCCCTCCGCCTCACTGTCAAACTCGTAATAAGGCTCTAAAACAGTGCAATAGGGCGCAAAATGTATCTAGACCCATTTCAGATTGACTGCAACACAAATTGCCATGGGATGTCCAATTTGTCCTTCTGCAAATTCCTCTAGAAAAATATGAGCAGGCGAAAATACGTTAAAACAGAGGTTGAGATCAAAGTGGACAATAGAATGGGAAAACAACGTTCCATGCTTCATTAATTTGATCAAAAGAGTTCCCATACTTGTTATTTAAAAAACAACCATTCCTTAATCGTTGAGCTGCCATAGGTTGCAGAGGAGAAGAAGGGACTCCTCTATTGTGAAGTGAAAGAAAGGAGACGCAGCTAAAGAAAGAAAAGAAGCCTTTTCTCCAGGGTTCCAGCTACCTGAAATGTGTGCAATTGGTTAATCAGCACAGATAATGATTGGGAACCAGAATAGGCTCCACTTGATAGAATCTGAAATTGGGTGCATATTATCAAGAACGGCGTTAAAATTATTGCCGCATTAGCGGCAGGAAACTGCCACTAAAGCGGCGATAATGGGCTTGATAATATGCCCTTGTGAATTCCCACAGAAGCCCATGTTCACACCAGAACATGGGCTTCTATGGAAATTCACAAGGGCATATTATCAAGCGCATTCTCGCTGCTTTAGCAACAGTTTCCTGCCGTTAAAGTGGTGATAATTTTAACGCCGTTCTTGATAATATGACCCCAAGTCTTTTTAATGTACACCTATACCAGAGGGTTGAACTAGGTACAATCAGCATATCACTGAAAGATAGCTTTTGAAAGTACTGTCAACTTTAAGCAAAGTGTTTTTGCTAATATTGCAATAGCTTATTTACACTTCGTTCAACCTATCTTGTACTATAATACCTTTTTAAACATGCAACTTGCTTATTACAGTGCTTTGTCAAAGGCTTGCACCACTTTGCACTATAAATGCACATCACTGTTTCCACAGAGCACCGACTAGGATTTGAATCAGAGACCACCCGGTTACATGCACATCTGAAGTGTTAGCATTAACCAATTAATCTGTCCTACCAGAAACAGTATTTTCCTAAAGAGAACTTGCATTTATTTTCTTTTAAGGTGTGTATATGCAGTTGCTTGTAGGTGAAAGATCAACAAAAATGTTACAGAATATTTTTTTAAGCCGACTCTATGACTCAATACTTATCATATTTTGAACATTGTTTTATTCTAAATATCTATAAATGCAACGTAAATTGTAGAAAAAGTCATGATTTTTCATGCAAATGCAACAAAGTGAAAAATTTAGCAGACTTTTCAAAGTTGTGTATTGTGTTCATGTATTGGTTCCATTTCACTTCAGTAAGGCTTTCTTCATTTTGTTGAATGTTTTAAATAATAACACTAGCTGCCAAGCTGTATACAAATATCACCAACTAGCTAGTGGAATCCACTTAGATGTGCCTTGTAAATCCCCAGCATTGCAAAGTAGAAAACAAAAGGACTGTAGAGTTGAGAGAAGTCAGAAACCTTTGTCTCACATACCTCTCGATGAGAAACACCTCATGCACAGTCTATCATAAGGATACATCATTTTATTTGTATACATGGAAGTCTGCAATCCCTGCATAAAAAAAGGTTTTTATTTCTTTAAATACATTGGATTCTGCAATCCCTGTACAAACGTTCCCTTTAATTTCTCAATAATAGTCGATTTGTGAAGCACCTAGTGACCTATTATAAAGTACTGACTTAGCCACTCAACTGTAATAACTTTTAATAGTTCAATTCTAATGACACAATACCTATTAACAGATCCAGTGGCCGAGGAGAAAGCATAATTAAAGCAGTTGATTACAGAACAAAAATGAAACATGGCTTTTCTTACTCCTGCTCTGTTTTTCTAGCTGTAGAGTGACAATTAGAAAAGAGATATCTATGGTATCATGTTTAGTTGTTGTACTACGTAGGTAATTATAGAAAAGTTAGAATCTTTCAGCATATTTCTAAACATTCCAAGCTACTGCACATTTAAAAAAAAAACTGACCAGTATTAAACTGATTCTATGTATATTTGCAACAAATATGTAAGCTTTTTCATTTGTTTAATTCTGAACAAGAGATTCTATTTTTGTTCTTCATGTTTGCAAATATGCTCTCTCTTTTATATGCAAGAGCTAAGTATACACCAAGTATTTCAATGGCTTTTGGGAAAGATAATGGTTGACCATATATTATATGGAATAAAGTACCCCATGCTGTACATGATAGGAATATTGCAAGTCACCTTGGAGTTCTATAGTCTTATAAAGGCCTTGTTACTCTATTTGCTTGTGAAACTCCTCAGTGACTTGTCATCCCATCTTAATATATGGCGGTAGTACTTTAGCACATTTGTATTTTTTGGCGTTGGGTCTGACCTTGCAGAAATAAAGAACATTGAAATTTGCCAGTTGAAATGTATTAAACTAACTATACCGTGCTCCCTTATCATGCATTGCTTGTGGCTTCAAATATTGTAATTGTATTGCAATTTTATTTATATAGTGCTTACTACCCCTGGCGAGTCATCGAAGTGCTCTTTGGATAAGTAGCGCGCTACTCCGGAACCTATAATGAATTAGTGGTGAATTCCTTTAGTGAACTATGAAAGTAATTGGAGTGGTGGATATGTTAGTCAGTTATTTGGATTGAGAAGGATAGTGGAGGGATAGAAGAGGGAAATGGTTTGCATTTATATAGCGCTTGCTACCACTGATGAGTTATTGAAGCGCTTTTTTGGCAAGTCGCATGCTACTCCGAAACCCATAAAGGATTAGTGGAGAATTATTTTAGTGAAATAAGAAATGAATTTCAGTGGTGGACTTGTTAGCCTGTTATTTGGATTGGAAAAGATAGTGGAGGGATAGAAGATGGAAGTATTTGGAAATCTTTTTTTTGTTTTTTTTGTTCTGGAGCTCATAGCAGTGGGAGGAGGCTTAGGGTGAGTAAAAGGGATATGGAGGGGCAAGAGTCATAGTGGAGGGTTTAGAAAGGCTTGTTTTGAGGGATCAGAATAGTAAAAGAGGTATGAGATGATGCAAGGAGGGTGGAGTAATTAAGAGCCTAGAAATTGTTATTTTGGGGATCATAGTAGTGGTAAAAGGATTGGGAATAATGTTAGCATGGAGGTAGAGGAGAGGATATATTGATAGTGGTATAGGGTGATAAATAGGGTAGGGCATTGGAAAGAGTAGCAGAAAGAGGTTTGAGATGAGTCAGAGAGTTGATGTAGAGGATATATTGAGAGCGGTAAAGGGTATAAAATAGGGTAGTGCATTGGATATGCTGAATATGCTGAATTAGAAGAAAAGTAATAAATATATAGATCCATAAGTACATGGAAGGTATATAGATGCATAAAGAAGGTAGTATATGTAGAATAAAGATGCAATAAATAAACTCTGTTGTTTTACTTTAAATTAATTTGATTTGCTTATTTATATATATATATATATCTTTGTAATTCAATAGCAAAGCAATTGTAGACACATAATTATGATAAATGATTTACTTATCTATGCAGTCACTTATATACATGTTAAAAATATTGAATAATGTAACTATCAGTAATATGTGCATTTGCTAAGCAGAACTAATGGATATCTATATTTTTTAAACATTATTATTCTACATGTTTATACAAAGCAATACACATATATAGGTATATATCTATAGTACAAATACATGCTTGTATACAGAGGGATAGACTGCATATTTCTGCTTGCGTATGGTAGTTATGTGGGGAAGAACCAATTCTTGAGTAGTTTCCTGAAAATAAGGTGGTTAAACGTCGGTCTTATGTTGCGGGGTAAAGAATTCCATAGTTTGGCTGCTTGAACAGAGAAGGATGTGCCACCCATGTTTTTTTTCTTGCATGTTGGGATTTTGAGGCGAGGTGCCACTCTAGAAAGGAGATTCCTTTATTAAATGTGTTTGGTGATTTTAATCCTGATGAAGAGTGATCCTGTTCCATGTATCGCTTTGTAGGAGCTACAAAGCAGCTTGAATGTGGACCTACCAGCAACCGGTAACCAGTGGAGGGCTTTCAAGGCAGGGGAGATGTGGTCTTGCGATTGTATATGTAAGAGTAGTCTGGCAGCCGAGATCTGAATCCATTGTAATCTTTTCATTATTGTTAAAGGTGATCCATGGTAGAGACAATTGGCATAGTTGAGTTTGAACAGAACAAGGAAGCCTGGACCTTGTGAGGAAATCCCAAATAGGGGGAAGATCCTTTGCAGAGTTTTTATAGTGACCAGCTTGATCTTGCTAGTTTGTCCACTTGGGCATTCATTGATAGCTTGGAGTCCATGGTCATACCGAGGTTTCTTACTTCCTTCAATACTTTAGGCAAACACATCAGGCCATGCGGTGAATGGGCCATTACCTTTCTAATTGCCACATGTATGTATTTCCATTTTGGGAGTATTCAATTTGAGATGGCTCTAAGTCAACTGAAAATTGGCAAGTTTCCAATGTCTTTAGGGCATTCCGGTTGAGGGAGTATTTGCGTGTCATTTGCATAGTTATAGCACATGAGGTGAAATTGATTGGTCAGTACCAATAATGATTTCATGTAGATGCTGAAAAGCATGGACTAGATGATAGAGTCTTGAGGGACCCCTTCTTTTGTGAAGTATGGTTTTAACGAGAAATGGCAGGGCCGACTGACTATCGGGCGTTTTGGTGTGCTGCCAAGCTGGGGGCTGATTTCATTGTGGTGGGGGCTGGTGTCGTTGAGGGGACCTGCGTGTGCTTCAAAATAAACAAATAAAAAAGAATGGTTTTAAGCACACGTAGGTCCCCTTCAATGACATCAGCTTGGCAGCACACCAAAATGTCCGGTAGCCAGTCCGGCCCTGAGAAAGGGGGATTATGGATGGCATTCGCTCTGGTGCATAGGTAGGATGTGATCCAGTCTAGAGCAGTTCCCTCTATGTGAGCTTCGTAGAGTCTTTGTATCAGAGTGTTATGGTCAACCCTGTCAAAGGCAGCTGAGAGGTCCAGGAGTAGTTGCGCAGCAACCCCTTTGCACTCAACTGTGCTCTTCAGTTCATCCCAGATGGCAACGACGGCAGATTTTGTGCCTCTTCCTGGACGGAATCCTGTTTGGAAGACTGAAAGTATGGCATAATCTTCAATAAATTGTGACATCAAGGCGAATGCTGCTCTTACTATCAGTTTTCCCAGAAAAAGTCCATTTGTATTGGTTTGTAGTAGTCAGGGTTCAGCTGGTTCAAGTTTGTTTTCTTCAGTAATGGTTGCATGTATGACTTTTTGAGTTTTTCAGGAAATATTCCGGTAGTTGAGGAGTTGTTGATGATTCTTCCTACTGAAGTGGCAGCAGAGTTTATTCGAAGAATTGTCTTGAAGACGTGCGGTGGAGACGAGTCAGAGGGCTGCCGGCAGGCCTGCTTGCTCTTACCAGGTGAGTAAATTCATTGTGTGTAATGTGTTGGAAGGAATGCAGTGGCTTGGTTAGAGTATTCTTGGATTGTTGCAGTGGTGGTTCTTTCCTTAGGGCGTAGGGGCTGCGCCCTCTGTGTTTTCTGCCCCTAGACTATTTTAATTGTAGGTACTGTAATACCTATAAAACAGATGCAGATACACTGCCTGCTGTGAATCTGTTAAAGGAATCAGTTCTCGGTACACAGACAAAATATTGAGTTTTAAATTTCGATATACAATTATATCGAAGTTTAAATATCGATGGGACATAATATAGAAGGTAAGTAATATCGACAGTCTTATTATCGATATTAGTATGATATTAGTAATATCGAAGTTTTAAATATCGATGTCAATAATATCGAAATAAATAATTTCGATGTTACTAATATCAATTTTTAAATAAATTTTGTGTATATTATATTGTATTTATTATGTTTTATTATTTATTTTTAATGTAATTTAATTAAATATTGTCTTTTAGTACTGTAGCGGGTTGTGGGTTTATAGGGGAATAGGGTGGGAAGTAATTTAATTATGTTAAATTAATTATTAATTAGTAGGAATTATTAATTAATTAATTGAGAATTAATTTTTAATTAATTTTAATTAATTGATTAATTGATAAATATGTTCTGTAGCGGGTTATGGGTTTATAGGGAAATAGGGTGGGAAGTAATTTAATAATAATTAATTAATTAATATATGTTTGTAAATATTTTTAATTAATAATTAATTGGTAATTAATTAGTTAATTAATTAATATAATTTTGTACATATTTTAAATTATTAATTAGTTGGTAATTAATTAATATTAATTAGTTAATTACATTAATTAGAGTAATTTTTTTATATATATAAATTTTTGTTATTCTTAATTAATTAATTGGGAAAAAATAATATTAATTATTAAATTTAATTAATTACAGCTAATGTGCTAATATATTTACTTTATTGTTATTGTTAATTAATAATTAATTGGTAATTAAATAATAATAATTAATTTTGGGTAAAGGAGTTTTTTTAGGGTTCAGGGTCAGTTTTCAGTTTTTGGGTAAAGGGGTATTTTTAGGGTTCAGGGTCAGTTTTCAGTTCTTGGGTAAAGGGGTATTTTTAGGGCTCAGGGTCAGTTTTCAGTTCTTGGGTAAAGGGGTATTTTTAGGGTTCAGGGTCAGTTTTCAGTTTTTGGGTAAAGGGGTATTTTTAGGGTTCAGGGTCAGTTTTCAGTTTTTGGGTAAAGGGGTATTTTTAGGGTTCAGGGTCAGTTTTCAGTTTCTGGGTAAAGGGGTATTTTTTGGGTTCAGGGTCAGTTTTCAGTTTTTGGGTAAAGGGGTATTTTTAGGGTTCAGGGTCAGTTTTCAGTTTTTGGGTAAAGGGGTATTTTTAGGGTTCAGGGTCAGTTTTCAGTTTTTGGGTAAAGGGGTATTTTTAGGGTTCAGGGTCAGTTTTCAGTTTTTGGGTAAAGGGGTATTTTTAGGGTTCAGGGTCAGTTTTCAGTTTTTGGGTAAAGGGGTATTTTTAGGGTTCAGGGTCAGTTTTCAGTTTCTGGGTAAAGGGGTATTTTTTGGGTTCAGGGTCAGTTTTCAGTTTTTGGGTAAAGGGGTATTTTTAGGGTTCAGGGTCAGTTTTCAGTTTTTGGGTAAAGGGGTATTTTTAGGGTTCAGGGTCAGTTTTCAGTTTTTGGGTAAAGGGGTATTTTTAGGGTTCAGGGTCAGTTTTGGGTTTTTGGGTAAAGGGGTATTTTTAGGGTTCAGGGTCAGTTTTGGGTTTTTGGGGTACAGTCGTACAGGGTAAAAATAAAATAAATTTAAATTAAATCAATTAAATGAAATTAAAAAATATAAAATTACATTAAATTATTAAGTTTTTTATTTATTTTAAATGTATATGTATTAGTTTAAATTTTTTAATTATGTTTTAATATTTTTATTTAATATTTGTAACATTATATGTATTTTATAATTATTTTTACATTATTATTAATACATTTAAAAAAACGATATTTTTAATTTCGATATTTTTGTACTACGATATTAATTTTTCGATATTTTTGTACTTACCTTGTTAGGGATAGGATTCCTATATTTTTGACTTCGATATTTTTGTTCCGATATTTTTGTATTTCGATATTTTTGATTTCGATATTTTGTCAGACATTCTCAGTTCTCGGTGTGCGTCAGGCAGCAGTCGCAGGTCGGTGTCAGGCAGGCACATCTGATTCTCCAGTGCGCTTGCGCCAGCCTTTTCAGCTACACTTTGCTGGGCCGATGATCCCCCAGCCCTGGGGCCTGTGAGGTCATCAGCTCATCAAAGCCCTGACTTTCAATTGTGAAGGGCTTCTCCAAATGAGGTCGCTCGTGAAGGCAGCCTCAGGCATTTCAGGCTTCATCCCTGAAGTTCAGAGGCAGCATTTCAATCATGGAAGTCACAACCCCACCCTCTCCATTCATGTGTGGTGTAGGATCACTAACCCCATCCAGCAGCGTCACACCTACAAGCTCCATGATTCTTCAAACACACGGCGGGCTCCTGCATCTGCAGGCTAGAACTTTGGAGGGCTTCATGCAGCAAAAAGGAAGGCAACAGCTGCAGCCTCGTAGGAGCCACCTGCATCAACAGCTTGTGCTAGAAAGGGTTCGTCTCTGGGCAGACTCGGTGTCAGACTTTAAGATAAGTTTGTAGTGGAAGCATGAAGTGATCCTTTTACTTAAAATGCTTGTTTTGGTTATTTTGTAAAATTGAACACATGACATTTTCTCTCTAAATTGCAGAGTATGTGGAGTATTGCGCCGTGTCCATGCATACTCATCACGCAGATATTTTACTTTTGTACTCTCCTTGGAGGTGCTTGCAGGGGCAATGGGCGGTTCAAGCTGCAGGGGCCTATTGACATGTTTTTTTACAAAATATGCACGAGTCCTGTGCACATTAAGAAAGAATATATGGACATGAACCCATGCCACAGCACCCTGGCACTGCAGTAAATGAGGTAATTTCTACATTTATTACATGTGCATGAAGATGGGGCATGCAGGAAGATAAATGCCATTACATGTGTCCATTTGAAATCAGGATCCTGTGTGAGTTTAGGAAAGAAGAGAAGAAAACTGAGCCCCACTTCGACTGGCTCCTTTTACTTGAAAACGCACAAGTGACTAAAAGCTGTTCATTTTATATTTTGACTCAGCTTCCGCTTTAAACACAAAATAACCACTCTGAAAAATGCACAAATAACAGCTCAAACTCCCTGGCTTCCTTCGTTTCACAAAACGGGTAAGAATCACTGGATGCATCTCAGGGAAGAGTGCCAAGATCACAGAGCTGGAGGCAAGTGCTGCCGAGTTCATTAGGGAAGGAACAGCCAGCCGCGTGCCAGACAGATTTTAATTTTGGTTTGCATTTTATGGATGACTAGTAGGGGTGCTATACTGGGACTGTAAATGGTCTGGACTTGCAGGGCTTGGCTGTGTCTTAACAAAGGGTGAACATGTCCGATGACGCCACAATATGGAAGAATAGCTCCCAACCCCGAGATTTCCAATATAAAGCATATTGGAAAATCTTCCCTTCACCAATTCTCCTTGCTGGCATAGGGTTTAAGTGTAATGTACAAAACATATTAATGTGCTTCATTAAACTATGAAGCGCTATAAAATATGCTACAGCACGGTACAGTATAGTATTATATGAACAATAAGGGCAATGCAATACTGTGGTTATCATGTGTTTAAAAGTAATTCTATGTGTTTTCTTACGTTTGCCATTCCTCCTCAAATGGTTGTAAATCTTGTGTTGTAAAAGGATATTCAACTTCGAAAGATAATTGCAGTCTGTCTAAAAGTACTACGTGTCTGCAGTACTCTAAGGTCGGTGCTTTAGGTAACTCTTAACAAAAATCACCCATAATCCCTTAAGTTCTTGATCTTAATATGTGAGTCTTAATACTGTTACTTCCACCTCATTGAGGGTTTCAGACAGTAAGTAGCAGGTCCCTGTTGCCACTTTTTAAGCTACATAAGACTCCTAATAGTCCAAGGCCATAAACTGCAGCACCAGAAAGCCTGACAGTGTTGCTCTAGAAGGTCCCAGTCATTCCAACTTTGCACGTTTTGGATTCCTGGTAAAAACGGAGCTGGTTTAGATGCAACTTGAAGTTATTGGTTCATTGCTATTTCCAACTCTCTCGAACTAAGTTTTGCAAGTGGGAAACAGAGCCGCTGGGGTGGCAACTTGCCGTCAGATATGGTGGATTAGTCCAGCCATTTTCTTGCCAGTTGCGTTCTGGAAAATATCCGCTTCTAAGCTTCCTGCAGATATCCTGAGTTTGTAGTCCTGTGATTGCAGTAGATATTAAGGCTGGCAATGCCTCTGTAGTTGTTCATAGTGCTTTCATGCTGTTGAGGACACGTCAGGTGGGTTAGATCCCTGACAACTTTGAAGGGATGTGGGATTCTTTTCATATTAAGTTGAAGCTCTCTTGGGGTGACCTGGTTTTCTCCTTATTGTGAAAACGTTTTTTTTAATCCCCTTGTCCACCCCTGAGTGTGTGGAATATTCTAATTGAGGATGTTAAATGTGTTATAGCTGTTTAATGAGCATATGTTCATCACGTCTTCATGTGACATCTTGCTAAAATTCTGAAAGACGCTGCTTGTACAGTCAGGTGTCCCACTCCAACCAGATTTTGTGCAGCTTAGATTCCCCTGTGAGCCACCCTCCAATGTTACAGTTTCACAAGGATATAGTGTAATAAATGGAATACATGTTTGTAAAACACTCTGGGAAGACAATGTGCGACAAGCTTAGTGTCAGAGAGAACAGTGTTTTTTATTTCTTATTTTCTTAATACCATCCCAGGCTTTGCTATTCTTTTGTCTTGTCTGGACGGACACACATTCATCTAACCTTCACACTGAAGCCTTTATTTGCATTTAACTTTATTTTCCAGTGAATTCTCATTGAAGTACCAGAAAGCGACGAGATATGCATCCTCTGCGTTCTGGAAGGCTTTTTTTCTGCCCAAAGGTTCTATTTTGGCCAAATGTGCTATCCTTCTGGCAAATTATATAACATAGCTGCAGTTCAGCATTTACAAGCCTGTACATTTAACATAAAAAGTTGGCCAGCACCTGGAATTTGTTTGTGCTTTTGTGAGTTTTTTCTGCTACTACTTTTCAGGAGACCTTCTTCTGTAACACACATTGCTGCTGTGAAATTGTGGCTTCTAGAAGCAGTTATTTAGAGAAGGCTATGAATAGACCTAGGCATCCAGCTCTTGGCTTCCGCCACATCTGTACCTTCCTTTATCAATCCAGTCACACCCAGGCACTTATCCATACCTATTTAGCCATCCATGTACATAAGCATGGGCGAATTTTGCGAATTCGCGAATTTTGCGAATTTGCGAATTCGCGATCTGCAAAATCCGTGAATTTGTGGATTTGCGGATTTAGTGGGTAATGGCCGGCCGGGAAAACGGTGCACATCGCTAGTGTGAGGGGCAGGGCCAAACGGGCGAGGCTTATATGCGAGTTCACATGCCTCTTGTGTGCATAAAAGGACAGGCACGGATCAGAGAAGCTCGTGGTCACAGGAACTGCACAGGGATTGAGCTCGTGAAAGTCAATTACGCAAAGGCCTCCATCAAGCATCAAAGCTAATTTTCGACGATAGATATGGGGAGAGCGCCCACCTACCCAGCCTCGACAAAACACACATTTTTGGGGGTGTTGATTAACTTTGCCATCACACCAAAGAGCGCCGGGGTCCCTCGAGTGACCTGTCCATCAAGTGGGTATAGGGCGCGAAGACGGTGCACACACCACTAGTGTGTGGGGAGAGGCCAAATGGACGGCGCTTATATGCGAGTTCACATGCCTCTTGGGTGTATAAAAGGACAGGCATGGATCAGAGAAGCTCGTGGTCACAGGAACTGCACAGGGATTGAGCTTGTGAAAGTCAATTATGCAAAGGCCTCCATCAAGCATCAAAACTATTTTTCGACGATAGACATGGGGAGAGCGCACACCTACCCAGCCTCGACAAAACAGTAACACATCATCCTGCAACTATTTTAGGATGGCGCCGGCAAGCTGCCAGCGCCATCCTAAAATAGTTACTAAATTAGCTTCATCAGGGCCCTAATAGATAAAGTAAAGCAGGTGCTCGAGCAAAGTATAAGCAAAGAATGTGTGCAGGGCTTTAAGTGGGATGAAAAAACTGCGGGGATATCTCGTAGGGGCAGTCGATGTAATTATGAGCGTGGCTTAAAACTGTTAAGCTAAAAATCTGTACTTAGCATAGTATGCTGCCCCACTGGTATTGTGCTTTCTCTGTCATTGCCTCTAGATATATATTATGAGTGACAATAAACCTACAATCAGCCAGGCCTATAGGCTTTGTCAATCGTTGTAAGTTGCATAAGATAAGTAAGAACAAACTGGAGCCTTTTCATTATTATATACAATGAAAACATAGGTGGTCCAGAGATGTCTTACAGGAGGGAAACACTTACAGGGCCTGTTTCCGTTGGTTGTATGTGCTTGGCTTGGGGGTCATTTTGCAAGCAGACCAGTTTGAGGATTGAGCACATTTTTTATTTGATTCTAACGTTTTCTTCACACTTGTGCTTCAAAAGGCTATATTTGGATCCCCCTTTTTTCAACAATTTGCTGTAAATATGTGGTGTAAAACCCACCATTTGAATCCATTTTTTTCAAACTTTTCTTGCCGGGAAGTACCCCACCGCACCCTCCTTTTGCAGTTCGGGCTTGCTCGCTTCGCTCGCTCACTTATTACATTAGGGTACACCATTTTTCGCCCAGTCACTTTCAAAATCCACCAGCCACCATTGGATTGTTGTTTTGGAAAAGGGTCAGCACTGGTGCTTTGTCTTTGTTTTACGTATGAGTCCATCGTGTCTGCTTTGGCTGCGTAATTATTTCCCAGTTTGTTTGTAAAATATTGAGTATGGGATGAGCTCCTTCTAGGCAATTTAGTTTACGAAATTCATTGAGCATTTTATAGAATTCTTTATTTTGAGATTTAGCATTTTTAATTCTGTCTGAATGGTATCTTTCCTTAACTTTTTTGATACCTGATTTGTATAATCTGTTAATTTTCGGTAGGCCAAGTTTGTCTTGATTGGTGTTTGTATTGATCCAAGCACGTTGTAGTTTTCTAATTTGATGATTAACCCCTTCTATCTATGCATTTCTCCAAGTTGCTTGTTTTCTTTTGTTCTGTTGTGTTTTTATTGTGTTATCAACATATCAAAAGCTTCCTGTAGCCACTCAAAAGGTTTTTGAACAAAATGTATTGTGTCTAGATTTGTTCTTGATGTTAGTTGTGTTTCTAAGTGTTCCAAATAATGTTTGCTCCACGGTCGATAGGTGGATGCACGTAAGGTGGTTTTAGGCACGTCGCTTAGTGTTGTTTTATGTTGGAAAGCAAGCGAATGGTAGTCTGACCATGTGACTGGAGGCATTGTTTGAAAGGTAACTCGTTTTTTACTTGTAAAAATGACATCTAGGATGTGCCCAGCAATGTTTGTTGGTTTGTGGACGATCTGATGCAGGTTCAGTGCGTCTTGGCCAGTGAGGATTGTTTTCGGATGGGGCATATTGGGTTTGCATCTCCTATGACATGCTCACTGACATCTATGATGACATCACTGATTATACTAAAATAACATTACTGAAAGACTAATGAGATCAAACAATGATTCTGACAGAACGTATAGGCTTTATGAATAAGGTGTATTTCAACAACCTAAATTGATGATTGGACTCACATAAGCTTGTCTGTTAACTTTCAAAATATGCTAAATAAATTTGAAATTTCAAAAGTGGCATACTTTTGATGGATTTCATTGTCTTTTTAATTTCTTCCAAAGGATGGGTGCAATAGTGGTAGGTCACTTGTGTAGAGTTGACCTGCTGCCTATCATTGAACAGTAGGCCATTTGGTCAACTACTGCTGTGAAGGCTGAGCAAGTAGGGTGCTAGATGGTCATGAAGAGTTGTACCTGGACCTTACCCCAGGAGAGGCCTTGAGACCTACCCCCTCTACACTTGACTGAAGGCCATGTTCAACGCGGGTTGGCCACATATGGAGCGTTGGCTGCGGGGTCTCGCCATAGGGCATGTATTGCACAGAACAACATACCATAGATCACAAAATCCCTTTTACAATTGTACAGACCATTTACCCTTCTAGGTTTTCTGAGAACATTTGTTGTGAATGTCTTTGTATTCATCATCATCATAACTTTTATTTTGATCACACAGATTCAAAAAAGTATGCAGCAGTAGTGTAAAAGCAGAAGTATAAAACATTGTCTTTGTATTGATTTCCTACTTGCAAGCTTTGCATTTTGTGCATTTGTGAAACTTGATAACCACGTTTTTTTTTACTGAACTGAGGTCACTTCTCATCAATTGATCTCTCATTGGGCTGAGTGCATCGAACATTACGCTGGGTCTCCTTGTAACCTCAACGCCTATATTGTGATTGTTTTGTAGTAGATTCCAATGTGTATTAAGCATGTGTATTCCTTACTCAGCACTAAATAAAGTGATCAATCTATATTGTTGCTGTTTTCTTTTCTCTGGTCCCTATCTATAAGAGAGTATGATCTCTTTTGTGGGGGTGTACTTTTTGTGTTGCTATGCTCGTCTTTTCTTTAAAGTGACCAGCTTATCTGAAATGTTCATTTGAATTATTCCGCATTTCTTTAAATTGCTCATCCCTGCTGCAATTTGCCCTTGCCTTTAGCATTTTTGTCAAATGCTATAATTCAGCGAGTCTGGATGGAAGCTGCTCAATTTTAGCAATTGATTGCCTGTGGTTGGTTTCCTGCATAGTGCAATTTCTAATCTGTTATCATTGACAAATACATTCATTTCAAAGTGGTCTGTTTCCTTACAGTTTATGTTTCTATTGAAACCCAACCAAGTATTACCATTGATCATGGTCACAAAATCACTGCCACTTTCCTCATTTCCTTTCATAAAGTGGACAAAACGCCAAAGCAGGTTAGCCGCAAGGCAATATTCTCATTCTATGATGCTATTTCTGGTCCTAGACGAATCTGAACAAAACATTCTAAAAAACCTATATCCACTTTGACATACTTATGACAAGTGGGGGGATCAAAAACACTATGGCGTTCCTAAATGTGACATTTCCCATTTTGACTGCCATTGAGTTATTTGCTCCCCTGCATCTCAATACAGAAAAAATGCTAGACCACCTGGTTTGGTGTTAAGTCCTGCAGTGGTTTTTGGAAAATGAGCATTTAAAAAGTGGTCTGGTGTGGCCTTGAAGAGGGTAACTTTCTACACTATCTTGACTGTTGGAAAGGTCTTTTTTTGATTTGCATATACATTTATCATTGTTTGACACATTTGCACGAAATTCGACAGATGCTTAGACTGTTTAGGTTGCTCTTTGCATTTTTATATTTGTGAGGATGCGTCAAGGGGAGCATAGTTAATGAGGGAATTCCTAAATGTTTTATTTTCCTAATGACTGGCATCTGTAACATCATTTGATGAACCCACATGACATTATGTAGACATTCTGCATGTTTAGTATTCAATGAGTATGGCATGTTTAATGTAGATCCAACAGGGGGGCGGACAAAGTTAAACAATCCATGAGCTGATAACTTTGGTGCTCTTTAATAAATATTCGTGAGAATTGGCAGGCTGTACGCATGTTAAATGGGTGCCAGTACTTCAGGATTCATGCAGATGGTTTTTGGATTGGGGGGGGGGGGGGTATGGTTAAAAATGCTGTAGAAGCCGAAAGTTATATTCATACATTAATTCAAGTTTAATATGAAACGATGCAAGTATGAGAAATTGGGTTATTTCCATTGCTTTTCATCATAACCAGTATATCAGGAATTTATCCTCTAGTTTACGGGGTCTTGTCATCGGCTTTCTGGGGATTCTTCAATAATGCTGTGTCTCATTCATTTAAGCCCAGTGTATTCCCAGATTTATAATTAGGACTTCTCAAAGCAGCAACTTCTGCCTGTTCCCATTTGTGTAGGTTTGATCACTGTATGATGACCGATGACGGATGGTGTGATCTTCAACAGACTGCAGTGGCCCTCCTTTCAGGTATCATAGCCAGATCTATAAAGAAACTATGACATAGGGGTGCAACGGATGTGTGTCTGGCTTACCCAGACTGTGATTTTCTATCCATTCATGGAATAAACCTCCTATCTTCATCCAAAAGGTAACCAGCTGGTGTCATGCGAGAACCATGTGAAGAAAAGGATGCTTCAATTACGCCACATCTTGGGCAATCACCTGAAACCAGTGGAAACATTTTATGTATCTTAGCAAGAGTGAGATACGTCTGGTGCAGAACGTTTTTTCAGTTTTTTAAATTGTATTTATTAAATCAATCAATCAGTAGATGTGTAGAGTACCACTTGTCACCCATGAGGGTATGCAAGCACTGACAGAGTACAGTTGATAAGCCGAATAGCCAGGTCTTCTGGGACGTTCAGAACTCTGGAAAAGATGGGGAGGTCCGTAGATGAAAGATTAGCTTGTTCCATGTCTTCACTGCTAGGTAGAAAAAGGACTGTCATCAGCATCTGCTAGGTCGGATGCTGCATGGGAGGGTTAGAGAAAAGGACGTAGGGGTGTCTTGTGGGCTGATGGAAGGTCAGGCGGTAGTTTCAGTAGGTGGGTCTGCAGTTGTGTAGAGCCTTGTAAGCATGGGTCAGAAGCTTGAACTGGCATCTTTTCTGTACAGGGAGCCAGTGGAGTTTACTGAGGTCGTTGTGATGTGGGGTCATCTAGGAAGATCACGATCCAGTCTGGCATTGGCATTCTGTACGGTCTGTAGTTGGAGGAGGTGAGCTGCAATCTCTGCATAGGTGATGGTGCATCTTCAGCTTTGGGTTTGCCATTTTAATATCTTATGAAGCATGTTGAGGATAAAGAAACTGGAGGAGAAGACTGAGTTGACCTGAGTCATCATAATTAGCTTGCTATCCAGAATGATGCCTAGGACCTAGCATGGTTAGTGGGGGTAGGAATAAGTCCAAGTTCTGAGGGCCACCAGGCAGCTTCCATGAGAAACTTTTGAATCCAAAATCAGTACCCCTGTCTTGTACGTGTTGAGTTTCAGGCAGATGTCCTTTATCCAGTTAGCGACATCTGTCATGAAGTTATGGAAGTTGGTCTTGGTGCTGGTGGTATCTTCGGAGAGGGAGAGGATGAGTGTGTTGTCAGGGTAGGATATGATGTTTAGTCTGTGGGTTTTGATGATGTTGTCCAGAGGTGCTATACAAGTGTTGATGAGGATGGGACTGAACAAGGATCTTTGAGGTACTTCACAGATGATTTCCTTGGGTTCAGAGGTGAAGGTGGACTTTTTGCATTCTTATGTTGAGGAAAGAAGCAATCCATCTGAGAACGGCTCCATGGATGCCTATGTTGTGCAGCCTTGTGATGAGTATGTGGTGAGAGATCATATCAAAGGCTGTCGAGAGGTCTGAGAGGATCAGAGCCACAGTCTCTCTGAGGTCAAGGAGGGCTCAGATGCTATTGGTAGTCTCAATGAGGGCTGTCTTGGTGCTGTGGTTGCTTCGGAATCTGAATTGGGAGGAGTCAAGTAGGAGGTTCCTTTCCTTATGTGAGGAGTGTTGTTTTGATGGAATTTTCTAATACTTTGGCTGGGAGCAGCAGCAGGGAGATCGTTTGGTAGTTGCTGAGTCCACTGGGGTTCGCCAATGGTTTCTTTAGCAGAGCGTTGACTTCTGCATGTCTCCTGTCCTCGGTAAAGGTGGCCATGACAATGAGGTTTTGAACAAGGTAGTTAGTACATGGCTGATTCTAGCTTTGCTTAGCGTTAGAAATGGGGTTACCAATTCTACGGGGATAGCATGGAGCAGAGAGGGCAGGCCAAACTCCTGAGGACATGTGTGAAGCATCCACGCAGTACCCACAGATGACACAAAAGGCACACCGCAAAAGAGACACAACACCACTTATGGTTGGAAAAGGAATAACTTCTGTATTAAGTCCAACCTGCAAAGGTAAAACACAGTGATGCACAGTAATCACAATAGGGCGCCAATGGGCGCCAGGGCAATAGATTCTAGGGGGATTATTTACAGGGGCAATCAGAAAAAGAGTAAAAGGTAAGTAAGTCCATTAGTGTCCAGGCTGAAATAAAAAGAATGTTATCAATTGGCATGTAACACTAGGTCAGTATTGCAGGGCCAACACAGGCATTGATCCTTGGCATCAACTTAGTAGTAGGCTGTAAACGTAAAATAAAACATTAGGCATAAACACAGCCAGCCTGGCATTAGCCCTTCCTGCTAAATGGAACCTTAAACACCTAGCATCAACATCTGGCATAGGCATGCAACTTTAATATCAGGCCTAGGCAGGCATAATCACATCTACCATGGGCACCATCATATAGGCAGAGTGCAGGACCAACAAACCTTGCGTGGCATGAACAGATTAGGTGAAACCTATGCGGAGGTATATAACTCACTCTACCTCAACAGCTCTAACATGGGGCATATACCATCAACTCAAACCCATTGGCAGACTGGGCATGGCCCTTCAATCATTTCCCCTGCCCCCTGTTCAGCAAAAGCAGTCCGGGGCCTGGGAGGCCATAGGCATGTAACCCTACAACAAAACCCTGGTCCGATCCTAGGGGGGAGGGCACCGACCATATGCCCCAACAGCCCACCCATGCTCCCTCCGATCCTCTGTGGAGGTCCCACCGGGGCAGGCACCGATAATGTGCCCCCTCTGCCCCCTCCCTCTCACTGGTTCCCCAATGCCTCACTCACCGACTCTCGGGCTGCAGGAGGGGTGATTCCGGACTTATTTGCGGGCAGAGAGGACACTGCTCAAATGCCTCGCAGTCCCACCTTCTCTATCCTTCCCGTGGTCAGCTGGCGGCAGGCGCGGGGAACAGGCGGGGCTCGCTCTCACTCTACGAGAGCCCCGCCGAAGCCAGCTCTTCTCCCGGCTTCACCCGGGTCCCTCTGGGTCTTCTGTGGGCCTCTGTCAGCTGCCTGGCTGGGCAGCCAATCCGTTCGCGGCTCCTGGGGGTGTGGCGCCGGCCGCCAATTACAGCGCGCCCGGTGAGGGGGTGCGGCCACCATGACCAATGACGGTGCGCCAATGGCGGGGCGTGGCCGATGATGCGGCCGGGCACCCTGTCACATGGGGAGGATGTTCCCTGCCTCTAAGTCCTAGCGCGGCCTACTCTCCACTCCGGCGGCTCTCTCCAGGCTCCGAGGGCTGCCGCGCCAATACTCCTCCACAGTGGGGTCCTCCAGAGGCGAGCGCCGGGCCTCGGCAGAGTCCGCAAGGCCCCGACAGCGCTCGCACACCAAGGGTGTGGAACAGGGAAGGTTTTGGATCCTACGTCTACCCAGCCCGGATCTCAACAACAGAGTAAACAGAACAAGGTGGCTGGACAGGGAAAATTCATATCATGAGTAACAGCAATGCAGTCGATATGTACTACGTAACCACGGAACTTATGTTCCAAAACAAATTTATTTTCTTTTTGTCTAGTTTTTCAAAATTTCAAAAACACAAGGACAAACCAAAGACTGTCACGACAGTGAATTCATGGGTACAATATCTACACATATACAAGAGTACAAATATACAGTATTTACAAAATGAATGAAGCACAACGAATAAGGACAAATAGAAATGACACGCCAAAAAACAGTGAAGTAATTCAATATTCAAAAATTAATTGCATTTATATACAGTGAAAAAATTCATGCAAAAAGCAAGGGTACAACCAGTCCATGGGAATATGAAATCAAGGGACAGGCGGGGGCAGATGGAATGGGACGCCTGCCTGCCTGACAAAACTGTGGTTCAATGTTTATATTGGGTTGCACAACTAGGATCCCAAATGGTGGACAATTTCTTTTCCTAGATGCACCCTTTTGAGTAACCACAGGGTGGAAGTGTTGACGCGTTTCGAACCGGAGTATTAAAGGTTCTCTTCAGGACGGGGACTGGGAACAGTGAGTCTGCACGTGGCAAGGAGTATGCCGTGGTGTCGGTAATTCGCAAAGGGATGATTGTTTCTGTGGTTAGCCGAGTGTAATTCTCGTAGATATGTTGCCCGCCGCGCGGTACAAACTCGAAAGAGGAAACGGCTCACATTTTAACTGTGTTGTCTTTAGAAAGCTTGGTAAGCAGCTTTAGCAGAATATGGCGTCTGATCACAGAGGCCAATTTGGAGCCGGCGGGCGGTGTCTCAGTGAGCCGGGACTTGTTTAGGAAGATTCAATCTCTCTCAGCCGAGGAAACACACAGTCTATCAGTGCACACCAAGGGGGCAGCACCAGCAATCTCCAGGCCGCGGCAGTGATTCTCGGGTCGGCTGCGATGGCTCATCTTGCGCCCCGGGTGAGTTCTCTTGACGGCACTTCACACGCGCTTGTGAGGCTTCATACAATCTGGGTGAGCCACGCGGGGTGGGCACCCGCTTTTATTCAAATTAGCACCAGGGCAGCACCTTACACTCTAGCGCAAAGAGGCACAGTGCAGGTTATGTATGCAGCGCTTGGTGGGCAGACAGCTCCTGAGCAACACAGCGCTCCCCAACAACAGTTCTCCGGAGCTCCCACAGCTCTTCCAGATTATAGCGCTTAGCAGGCAATCAGCAGGGCAGTCTTGGTCACAGAGTTCTGGGGACACAAGCAGTCTCCTGCAGGCCAGCTCTTCCAGGCACACAGCGCAAGGGGTGGAGAGTCCCAGCAGCAAGCCCCAGGGTAACACTCCTCACCTCCTGAGGGATGGTCCACGGTGCTCCCTCCGTACTTGGAGCTTCTGGGCGCAGCGCTTGTGTGGCGCAAGGTCCCGGCAGCTTCAGGGACCTAGGGGGGCCCTCCTTCTTCAGGGGCCCGGGGGACAGAGCAGTAGGCACTACTGGGCCAGGTCAGCAGTTAGTGGGGACATCATCCAAACAGGGCGGTAGGGTTTCACCATCCCCACTGTAGCGTGGCCCTCCTCCTACACGGCAGCCTGAACTCCTGAAGTGGGGCTGAGGTTCCATGAATTCTGAACCCGTTTATTAAATGTCATGGTTTTGTTACGAATTTGATAGTAGCGAACCGTAACTAGTGAGTTTTGCAAGTACGAGTGATTTCTTCATGGTAGACCAATGGATTCACTACGTATTTAGGGATTTCGTTCCAAACCCTGGGTTCCATTTTGTGTATGGCAGCCATTTTGTGGTTGCCCTCACATAGGCCGATGACTGCGGCCGAACGAGTCTTAGGTACACGTACACATTAGCTCGAGTTTGTGCTGACTTCTAGATGAACCGAGTGAGCTGCCCTTGTTGCCTGAAGCTGACCTTGCTAAGCCAGTTCCTTGCCCGATAGCTGATCAACATTGAGGATCAGAGCACAGGACATTGTAAAGTTTGGTGTGCACACACACACCCCTTAACCTACTTCTCATCTGTTTCTGTTCCTTCCTTTATGGCCTCTTTTATGATATGGGTTGTGGTCTTTTATTATGGGTTTGTACGGCCTGTTCAAGAAGGAATGTTGGGCTTTTCTGTGTAATTAATGGTGGGCTGGACAACTGAAAAGTGGGTTTGTCGTCATGCGATACCTTTTGCAATAATGCCTATGATTGGACAAATTGTAAATAGTGGGTGTTTATCCGGAATGTGATTTTTGGCATAAAAGATGATGTCTCGCCTTACGAATTTGAGCAGTCTCCGACGAATATACCTGTGTTGTACTTCGTGGACTTCTGTTCCTGGTTGCAGCCAATAAATTCGATCTTTGATGCCACCGAGAAGTATCCTGTGTCTCTGTATTCTAAGACAGGTAAACCCGAAGACTTTGGGCGTGCCCCTGGCGCCGCTGGGTTCTAAAACCCGGTTCTTCAGGGCTTCCACTAGCCGTGGGGACAGGAGGATGGTCCTAGATGGGTGCAGGGTCCAGCACACAGGCCTGAGTGGAGGTAGCCCCTTGCAGCAGATCCCCTCACGTTCCTGTCCCAGCTCTGTCTCTGCACATGGTGGCACATCCCCCTTATTTATACCCTCCTCACCCCACCTCCCAGACAGTGCCAGCAGCTTCTGGAATTCTCTGGCGAACTGGTTCAAACTGGCTCAGGGGGAGGAATAGAGCACCCTGGGTACCAGGCTTTCCCTCCAAATGCAGGGATGGCTGAGTACCGAACATCTAGACCGCTAACCTCTTGCAGTCAGGTGGCACAGCGCCCAGCCATGGCAGCCATTTAAGATACAGCATTTCATTGGGGTGCATGTTTACAATGGGGGTTAAATCAGTGCACACACTATTCAATGACATTATCATTACACAGGGCATCTCATACCTCACATGGCCTATACAGTGACCTTTACCATGGGGGAGACATCCTGAAATTAGGGGGGCGAAAAGCAAAATTTTTGGGGGGAAAAGGGCCAAGTCCAACACTTAGGTTGAAATGTGGTGAGGGCATGGGTCGGTTGGGACCCAAGGGGACTGAGTTAATGATGGAGGCGTGTCTTGTGGGGCGAGCTAGCTCCATTCTTTTAGTCCAATGTCTGTAGTGGTAGTGGGGTCATTGTGTTGCTTGAAGAAGTTGGTGGCCTTGGGCAGGGGTTTGAAGTCTCTGTAGATGTTGGAGATCTTGTTGTTGAAGAAATTTGCAAAGCTGTCTCAGAGTTCCTGTGCAGGGGTATTTTTTGTAGCAGCTGAGGGGGTTGAAAAATTCTTTGACAATATTGAAGAATTCTTTGCTGTTATTTGAGTTTGATTTGATCTGTGAGGTTATTAACCATTTCCCAAAAATCAATCCTGCATAAGATCAAATACAGCATGTAAGTCAGATACAGCACGTAAACCAGATGCACATTATACAGAACAGAGAATCTTCAGATATTTCACAATTGGAGAGTAGCAATTAAACATCTAAATTAATGTGAAGGGAGTTTCAGAAAATCGATATGCATCTTCTTAAGAGTCTGAGACAGATAAGAGGGGGGCATGAACATAGTAAAACGGACATCAATCTCTGAGGAGGCATAGAAAGTCACCAAGGGGCAGTGACGCCACCACCCTCTCCTCAGGGTATAGTTCCCAGTCCAGGCTGGCGATGCAGATACAGATATAAACTCAGTGCTTGCAGTCCATGTATCACTTCAAGGGATTGGTCTGCATGTAGACATCATGGGCCCCCAGATGTCTCTGAGTTCAGAGTACTCTGGTAGTATGTCCACATGGATCTCCAGCTTCTCATTGCAGTATAAAGTCATGCAACCATTGCGTAAATTTGATATCTCTGCCCCAACGACATGCCACCGACCAGTCCCTTGGTTAATAGGAGAGCAGAAGCTAAGAATTGTTTTTGAGGAATATCTAGTTTTCTCATACATCCCAACAATACAATGACTGGATCCGTGGGTATAATACATTCGGACAAGATAGAGAGGGTTGTCAGTATCTCTTTCCAATATTTAAATACTGCAGCACAGGACCATACCAGATGAAGGAACCCTGCCTCCAGAGCACCTCATCCATTACAAGTGGAATATTCTTTTTGGTTAAACTAATATAATCTCATTGGGGTGTAATATAATCTTTGTAGGAGCTTATAATGGATAATGTGAAGGCTGCTGCTGGACAATACACTGCCTGTCTGAGTGCAAGCAAAGCTCTATGTTTTATCAAGGATCTCTTGTACCAGCTCATCTTCCCAAAGGGAGGATGGAGACTGAGTAGGTAGGGTCTTACCCCCACCGATGAAGCACTGTGTAGTATACAGATCAGGTCTATATTGTTGGAGTCATCTAAAAGACTTTCCAAAGGCAGAAATGCAATCTGCTCCTTCGGAAGGCTGGAAGTGAGGCTTTTTTAAAGTGTCTATGTTCACCCTGCTGTCACAAGTGATTTAAGGAGTCAAATGTAGTCTAAATTATAAACTTTGGTGTGAACTACACATCTCATTGTTTTTTTGTTTTTTTTAAATTTTAGATTTTATTGCAAGCAAAATCAGATACATAATTCACATTGAGAAGAAATACAAAAACATGGCAAAGGAAAAAAAGAAGCGAAATAAGATAAAGAAGTACATTGCAATTAGTATATAGAGGTTGCTAACTTCCCAGTTCGTCCTGTATCCATTGATGAATTGGATCCCAGATTTTCTCCCCCATTAGTCTTTTAGCACATCCTTTCACAGCATAGATTGCCTGTTCTATGTTGTATTTTGCTAAAAGCCGGGCCCTCCAAGTATGAAATTGTAACGGATCTGGACTGATCCATTCCTGAGTAACACAAGCACGATAAATAGACATACATATGAATACAAGTTTTTTTTTATCTTCAGGAATGTTGATAGAGGAGGTGCCTAGCAAAACAATCTCTGCTGTGAGAGTAATATTACATCCAAGAATTAAAGACATAAAGATCTGAATCTGATTAAGTACTGATGAAAGCAGTGGACAGGGAAAAAAACATGTGAGTCGCATCTGCTGCTTCTAAAGAACATCTCTCACATGCAGTACCTGCAGAAGCTACACATCTCATTGTAAAGTAAACAATGATACCCAAAACTCTTTTAGGCAGTCCAAAGAACAGATCTTCTTTATACAAGTAAGGTCATCAAGTTCCAGAACTGGACAATCTAAACACTTCTTGGGGTAAAGGTATGCCCAGATGTGGGTCCCTTGCTCACTTTGCACTGGGTTCAAGATAGCCTGGCTGATGAGGGGTGTTACCCCGAAACCAGTCCTAGGATGTGAGGTTCTGTAAATTACGAATTCGCTTGTGCTCAGCCTCCATTTTGTGATCGCCTCCATTTTGTGTTGCCCTCACTCAGGCAGCGTGGCAAACGCGATCCTTTTTTTAGTTTTTGCCTTTGCGTGTCAGGTGGCGTCTTTGCTTATGTTTACTAACGAGTGTCAGGGTCTGGCTGAGTACACTAATTCCTGTCTGAGCTGATTAATGCCCGTCCGGACTACATGTTGGTTCACACCATTGTTTTCTTTTAGTTATCTTATCTGCTGTCCTTCGCTACATGTCTCATGCATTCTCCTGTTTTACGACTGTCCTTCTACAACACGCAGCTGTGTTTTCTCTACTTGTAAACCAAATTGTGTGGATCCATTTGTAATTTACTTAAGGGGTTGAGTGACAATCAGAACCGGGAACTTGAGTTGCCTTAGTCTTAAAACATTGTCTATAACGTTTGCCTATAGCTCATGCTCTTGTGTGATCGCATTTTGCATTGTATTGTATCGTATATAAACCTGTGCGCCATGGAGTTAAGTGGCAGTCTCTTTTGAACCTCGTTGTATTGACGACTTCTAAGACCACTGTACTAGCTGCAGCTAATAAATACCATCTTCCACGCCAGACGAAGAGTCCGTGTCTCTGTTTTGACAAGGCAGGTGAATCCCGGGGATTTCAGGCGTACCATGCGACACCGGGCCTTAAGGCTGCGGTTCTCCAACTGGCGCCCAACGTGGGGCGACTTCAGCGGTAGCGGTTGAGCCCAAGGGTAGTGAGGAGCCCTGCAATAAAATTCCGGAGGAAGCGCACCACTTGATCGACCCCTGTATGTCAGAAGTAGACCGAAGGTCTTTGACAGCGTGGCTACTCCTCTCCGACGGCTGCTGACGACTCTCGCCCTGCCTTGGACCCTTCTGATGATGTTTGGTAGAGCGAGACGATAGACGGACCTTCCCTGGTGTAGAACGATTCTTAGTTAAGTGTTTGGTGGGTCGCTCCCACAGACCTTTGTTTTTGTTTTTGGGTTTTTATTCAGGTATTGCAATATCTGAAGCCAAGGGGTAAGTACGATTGTTCTGTTTCACTGATCTTTACCCCTTGTTGTTTGTGATCAGTCTAGAGAAGTGACGATGCCTGGGCTGAGTAAGTTTAAGAGATTTTGTTGTTTAGGTTGTACAAGGGATTCCCAGTTGGAGGAATCATGTCCAATCGCTCCAGTTGGAACTCCCACTTATGAGCTCTATTCGAAACACGGTATTGGTCCCATTACCTTTAACGAGACATGGGTCGATACACGAAAAATAGTGGAGTTTTGAGATGGCCCCAGAATGGTAGCTTTGACCCCGCTATACTTGATAATTTAGAATCAATTTTGTTTAGAAGAAAAGCCCGACCGGCTATGTTTGACTCCTTTCGCCTTTGGTGTAAAGAAGCCAAACAGAAAGAAATCAAACACGCGAAAAAGGATAAGAAAACACAAGACATGTTGATTTTACAGGCTGCCCAACAGTTTAAAGACAATGAAGTAGATGATATGAAGGAGGTATTAGAGAGACAACATCGTATGGCGATAGATAGATGCTATCCTGTGTTGCCTAAGGAATTAGAAGAAGACTCCCTAATGTCTTTTTTATTGAATTCACCTCCGCCCTATGTCCCGAATGCTAATGCACCCCCGTTATCCCCTCCCGTTGCCCAACAAGTGGTTGCTCAAGTGCAGATTGTCCAACAACAGGCTCAGCTTCTTAATGCTCCTTTGCCTTCTTCTGCTCCATCCTTACAGTCTGTGATTCAGCCCCCACCATCTCCCGCTCCTACTCTTCAGTCTGCTACGTTTCAGTCTCTGTTGCCTTCTACATCTGAAATGCCTCCTATTTTCTTGAGGGATTCTCCTACTTCACAAAAGAGGATAGTAGATGCTGTTTCGAGTTTCTTTTCTCCTTTTGTTAGGTCTTTAAATCTGTCCCCAGCTTTTTCTAGACGACAATCTCGTTGTCAACTTCCCCTTACGAACGAGAAAGTAGTGTTGGGTTCTCTCGCTCGTAAATGGATTGAGCACGGATTAGAATATAGTAGCGAAGATATCATGAGTTGCTTCTATCAATGGGGAGAGCCCACGCAGAGATATGTTTTCAATGTTATGTGTCAAACTCTTATTAAAGGTTGGGAAGATATGGAGTCAGATACAGTTCCTTTGGAGCTACTGAAATTACAAGCTGATTTTGATAAAGGTTTTATCGTAGGACATCGCGTTGAAGAAGCAGTAAACAGACTCATTGCATTTTGAACAATGTTTTTGTCCCTGTCTTTTTCCGAGACTAATCCCACCAATAAACAAGGTAGTAAGAATTATCCGATGCGTGAAGTTCCTCCCATATGGAGAGAAGAGGTACTTGGTCCACCTCAAGTCCCTGCTCATTTCCAGCGTATATGGGTCCACGAACCCTGGAAAAGGTCTGAAGTATTGGCGCTTAAGCAAACTCTTCCGGACCCTCGTAAAAATCCTGCTGGATATTACAAAGAATTGTCCCAAACAGTTGACGCCTGTATTATGAATCTGGCTGACATTGATATGTTATTTGGAAATGTTGTTCCACAAGATATATGGCCACGGATTCGTAGGGAAAATCATGTGGCTGAATTAGGTGGCGATTGGGCTGTTATTAGAGCCGCTTATGCGAATCAGGTGGGTGGTGTGAAACCTGAGGACTTGATTACGGTTCTTCCAGGTAGAATAATTGAATTGATGAAGACAATGATGCCTGCGGTGCGAGTAAATTGGGATAAGCTGGCCGCATGCAAGCAAAAGAAAGATGAAAGCGTCTCGGATTTCTTCACTTGCTTCGAAGAGACGTTTATTGACCACAGTGGTCAGGATTTGAGTGTAGAGGGTGGTCAGCAATTGTTTGTAGATAAGTTCGTATATAATTTGCTTCCAGAGTTATCGAACAAATTAGAGTTCCGAAAGTGCATGGGCTGTCTCTTCCCCTGCTAAAATATTGGCTACTGCACAGTATTACGAGAATAGGAATAAGGAGGAGAAGGAGAAACAAGAAAAGAAAAACAAAGATTTGAAAACAAAGGTTCTTCTACAGCAGGCGTATCCGCCTCGCTTGAACCAGCACCAGCAAAATTCCCAGTTTCAGCAACCTCCACAGTTTCAGAGATTGCTGCAGAAGCCCGAGTATTTTACGCCGCAACCTTCATTAGGTCCTAATCAATGTGCATATTGTAGGGAAGAAGGACATTTCAAGAATAGTTGCCCGGCTTTATTACAGCGTAATAATGGGATGTCTGCTCCCCGAGGTCGTGGTAATTTTCAGACAGGATCTAGAGGTAGAGGACGAAGTGCGTCCTCTCAGGAGCAGCATTCTTTCCCTTCATCTACTTCGAATTACTTTGACCAACAGACAGTTCCGTCCACCCAATATTATAATGATGATTTTCCTGTTGAAGATAGGTTTGACAATTTTCAGACTGAATAGGACAGCCAGGGACAAAGTAAGGGAGTTGGGTCGATTCCAGTAGATCAAAATGGGCCATATGTCATTGTCAATACTATGGGCGATTCAGAACCGTTTCTTTTGGATACTGATGCGATGAGAAGTTCTATCATTCATTCCAAACTCCCTAGGGCACCTTTGTCTGGCTTAATGAATACCTCTGTGGGATTTTCTGGCGCTCCAGTCCGTAATCCGGTTTCTTGCCCTTTGCTTGTTTCGATTGGTCCCTATGATTTGGATGCTCCACTTATTCTGACAACTGGTTGTGGTGAGAATTTGCTGGGTTTGGATCTGTTGAAAAGACTAAATGCAACATTGTATTGTTCTCCTTCTGGTGTGCATCTTACGTTGGGAAAGAGATTGATGTCCCCCATGTACTTATCCCGAGACCAGTTTCCACCCGAGTTGCTTTCTCTCCCAGAAAGACTTTGGACCACGGGCCCGAATGACGTGGGTCGTCTTTCGATCCCACTGTATGTTGTCACAGTTAAAGATAATGTTAGGATGCCACGCATTCCTCAATATCGTATTTCTTGTGATGGAGAGAGAGCGCTGTTGGCTATTGTTGATGATTTTATTCAGAAAGGTGTGGTCAAAGAGACCAGAGGCAATGTTTGTAACAGTCCTGTTCTTCCGATCCTTAACAGGACGGATCCTTCACAGCCTACTGTCTATCGATTTGTTATTGAACTGAGGGAAGTCAATAAAATATTGGTACCACAGTTCCCTGTTGTTCCGGATATTACAGCTTTATTGACAATGATTCCTGCTTCGGCAGCTTGGTTTTCGGTGATAGACTTCAAGAACGCTTTCTTTAGTATTCCTATTGCTGAAGAAAGTAGGGACATCTTTGGTTTCTCTCTGGGTAGATGAAGTTTCCGATTTAAAAAAGCTCCTCAAGGCTATTGTGAAAGTCCCTCCATCTATAACAAAGCTCTTAAATGTCAAATTGATACTTTTTCTTTGCCCCCAGGTGCTACGCTTGTTCAGTATGTGGATGATTTGTTGGTGGCTGCTGATACGGAAGATGTGTGTAGGAGTGTGACTGTTGCTTTGTTGCATCATTTGGCTGCTTTAAATCATAAAGTATCGCCCTCCAAGTTGCAGTATGTCCGACAAGAAGTGACCTATTTAGGTCATCTTTTGTCGAAGGAGGGAAGGCAATTAACTCCAGAACGTATTCATGTTATTTCACAGATGTCTGTATCTACTACACAGAGAGAAGTGCGAGCCTTTTTGGGTATCACTTCCAACTGTAGACAATGGATTCCCAATTTTTCACTTCTGGTGAAACCATTGGTGGCGCTAACGTTGAAAGATACGCCCCATCCGCTCCCTTGGACGGATGAATGTCAGAAAAGTTTTGTTGACTTACTGCTCTGTGTTCTGCTCCGGTGTTGGATACCCCAGATTATAGCAAGTCCTTTACATTGTACGTTCACGAGAGAGAAGGTTGTGCGTTGTCGGTTTTGACACAGCAATTCGGAGATAAGCAGAGGCCATGTGCCTATTTCTCCTCTAATTAGACCCAGTAGCTAAAGCTTTGCCCAGTTGTCTCAGAGCTACAGCAGCTGCCGCAATTTCTATTAGACAGTCTGCCGGATTAGTGTTGGATAACACACTTATTGTTATGGTTCCACATGCAGTGGATACCTTACTGAATAAAACTAAGACGCAGCATCTCACGAGTGCTCGTTTGTCTGGTTATGAGCTGACACTTCTAGCGAGTCATGTCCGTATTAAAATATGTAACATGTTAAATCCAGCTACACTGTTGCCGCTCCCAGATGAGAAAGACGATCAGGAAAAGCATGAATGTTTTCTCCGAAACGAAGGGCAGGATTGATTTGAAGGACACTCCGCTCAAGGACCCGGACGGGATCCTATGGGTGGACGGTTCTTGTTTTAAGCTTCCAAATGGAGAAACTACTTCTGCCTATGCTGTTACCACCTTATGCACAATTGTTGAGACAGCACATATTGGACATAATTCAGCCCAAGCAGCTGAGTTGATAGCTTTGACTAGAGCGTGTGTGCTGTCGAAAGGAAAGAGAGTGAATGTGTACACAGATAGTCAGTACGCTTTCGGCGTTGCACATAGTTTTGGTAAGTTGTGGAGGGAGAGAGGATTCTTTACCTCCCAAGGGACAAAGATCCAGCATGGTCAGTTAGTCACTGATCTTCTTGAGTCACTTACCTTACCTGCACAGATAGCGATCATAAAGTGCAGCGCACATAAGAAAGTTACAGATGATGTGGGTCGTGGAAATGTGTTTGCAGATGAGGTAGCGAAAACTACAGCTAGAAACACCACTAGTCGAATGTATGTGGCAGGTCCTGCAAACTGGGTGAGGGAAATCGGAATGTGTGAAGACACGATTGAAAGTGTGAAAACAATTCAGGGAGAGGCTACTGAGAAGGAATTGAGTACGTGGAAAGAAAGTACGGGAATGTTAGATTCGATGGGTTGTTGGCCAGAGTTGTCCGAACATCAACGATGGTTGTTACCGGGTGCTTAAGTGTTGCCGGTGGTGACTATGGCTCATGGTCCAGCTCATATTAGTGCAAAAGGCATATGCAAGCTCTTGGCTCCGGTATGGCAGAATGAAGGAATTCCGAAATGTGCAGAAAATGTGGTTAAGCATTGTATTGTTTGTTTAATGCATAACCCAGGAAAGGGTACCCCAACTCGGGCAGGTAATTTTTCTCCCCCGTCATACCCTTATGAAGTGTTGCAGATTAATTACATTCACATGGATCGCTGTAACAACCTCAAGTATGTTCTAGTGGTGGTATGTGCCTTTTCCCGTTGGATAGAGGCCTACCCCTTGAAAGATAACACTGCTCTGTCGACTGCTAAAGTATTGATTAAGGAATTCTTTCCTAGATTTGGTTTGCCGCGCATTGTCTGGAGTGACAATGGAAGTGAATATGTGGGCCAGATTATGCAGAAAGTATGTGCTGGTCTTGGTATTAGACAGAAATTCCATGCGGCAAACCATCCACAGTCAGCAGGTTTGGTTGAGTGTTACAATGGTACACTCAAGCTTAAGCCGGCCAAGATTCAAGCCAGTAAGGGCCTTGCTTGGCCTGATGCGTTGCCCCTAACTCTATTGTCAACCAGAACTACTGTGCACTCTCGTATGGGACTTAGCCCATATAAAGTAGTATTTGGGCACCCAGCTAATGTTCGGGACGTCCCCCACCCCAAAAGATACTCAGACATACCATACCCTCTGTTAATTGACTATTTGCATGATTTGACTACTAAATTAAGTGTTATTCGCCAACAGGTACAAAGTGCTTTGCCGGAGGCCTGCACAGACCCAGATCACACCATCTTGCCCGTTGACTGGGTCTGTATCAAAAATTTTCAACGGACGAAATACTTGGAGCCCCGCTGGTCTACGCCTACGCAAGTTTTGCTCGTCACCCGCACGGCTGTGAAAGTGGTCGACAAGCGTAACTGGGTACATGGAGTGCACTGTAAAAAGGTGCCACTACCATTGCCCTTCGACCAGTGGATTCGCAGTGGTGTAAGGGAATCGGACACTGCAGCGGTTCCTTGTTTTGTTCCTTTCAGTGACGCTCAAATTTATGGGACTCGGTCTGAAAAAGCAGGTGATGATATTCTTCAAGCTGCTGTGCCTGTGCCTCGTCAAATAGACACTACCAAACCAGAAACCTTGGTCAGAGATCAGACCGTGCCGAGCAAAACACGTTACAACTTAAGACCAAGAGCCAACAAACTGAACTGAATATTTTTTTGAACACATCTTTTCATTACTTAAAGACATTCTTTTTGGTTTCTTTTTGCTTCCTTTTTGTGTGATATTAGTATTAGATGTGCCATCTGTCTCTGTCGCAGGGTCACGGTAGGAGACTCAGACTGTAACCTGAATTTTGTTCTTTGAGTAAGTGGCTAGTGCCTCAGGATATACAGAAGTGACTAGCTGAGTGATTAAGGAAGAGTGCCGTGAGCGACCTTTTTTTTAGATAAAGATGGATGGTACAACAATCGTAGGTAGGGAAAATAGGAAGTAGGAAATGAGATCTAAATATTGTAAATTATTGCGTAGTCGATTTGGTGTAACTTTGTGTGTTCTTATGTTTTTATGTATTTTATTAGCTTGCACAGGATGGATCGTACATATTTTGCAATCAAGAAATGTTGCTAATTCTACAACTTCTTTGCCTTCTCGTCTTTCTGTCTTTTCACACAAAATGCATACTCTACCCCCTCATGAACAGATATGAAGAGCCGAGTATATGAATAACACGTTTATTTAGTTGCTGCACCAACATCAACTGGCCATTAATATGACTGATTGCTGGGTGTGCGGACTCATGCCACACAATACACAAAAGGGAATGCCATATTTGGTTCTTCCTTTTTCATACGAAGGTTCAGCTTGGGCCTATTTGACAATGTTTTCAGCCGCATACCACAACAGACTTAAAAGCCCTATTAGAACTTCTGGGAATGGACTAGATTTTAGTCACAGCTCTTTGATTAAAGGTATAGTGGTAATGGCCAAGATTATAAAGAAGAGTAAGATTCCATTAGATGAGAAGAGAGCTTATGATGGATGGAATGTTACCCACTATGTCTCTATTCTTGGTGACAAAAATAGAAAGGGTGAGTTTTCTCCAGTATGGACTGTGCCCCATCAAGGTAATCTTTGTCTCCAAGTAAACAGCAAGAGAGCTGATGTCAATCAGAAATGTTCGTACACATATATTTTCTCGTCCCCTGATTTCCCTCCGTTAGTTCCGTCTCAAGGAACATATTTTGTCTGCAACGACTGAGCTTATACTTGGCTACCTTCCAACTTTTCTGGAACCTGTTACATAGCTATCCTCCTTCCCCCTACATATACGGCTCCGTCAGACCATCACAGAGTTAGACATAGCAGAGGTGTATTTGATGCCAAAGACACGGCAGAACAAGAGGGAGGAGATTTCCTTAAAGGATTCCTTCCCTTTTGGGGCCTGATGATCAATAGCAGACACATCAGGCAACTGGTTCAAGTGGTTGAGACCACTATCAATGTTACTGCAGGTGCGATAGGTAACATTACAGCAGAACTTCAGGCTGACCGTCTTATGACATTGCAAAATCGAATTGCGCTAGATGTGGTCTTAGCAGACCGAGGAGGTGTCTGTAGATTGATCGGATCTAGTTGCTGCATTTATATTCCAGATGACGCCCCGGCAGTATAACAAGCCATTTCCAAATTGCACACGGTCTCCGAGTCGATTCATCAGGACGAAGGAGATTGGTCTTTTATGGGATGGTTTTGGGGAATATTGTCAACTAGGGGATGGAAGATCTTAACGTTCCTTGGAGCAATTTTGGCCATTATATTCTCTTGTTGCCTATGCGTTCAATGTGATCCTGCAGTCTGTGGCCTGTTGGCTACTTTATGTGTTCCACAATCCGCTACTCAGAAGGCAGAGAATATTAGAATGAGGGTACAGCAACAGCTTGAGGATCTTATGAACATAAGTGTTGATTCCGACTCAGATTAACATGAGTTGGTTTGTTGCTGCCTGAGTAATGGCAAAAGGAGGGTCTGAGGTTCTGTAAATTACGAATTCATTCGTGCTCAGCCTCCATTTTGTGATCGCCGCCAGTTTGTGTTGCTCTCACTCAGGCAGCGCGGCGAACGCATTCCTTTTTTTCATTTTTGCCTTTGCATTTCAGGTGGCTACTTTGCTTATGTTTAATAACGAGTGTCAGGGTCTGGCCTAGTACACTAATTCCTGTCTGAGCTGATTAATCCCTGTCCGGACTACATGTTGGTTCACACCATTGTTTCCTTTTAGTTATCTTATCTGCTGTCCTTCGCTACATGTCTCATGCATTCTCCTGTTTCACGACTGTCCTTCTACAACACGCAGCTGTGGTTTCTCTACTTGTAAACCGAATTGTGTGGATCCATTTGTAATTTACTTAAGGGGTCGAGTGACAATCAGAACCGGGAACTTGAGTTGCCTTAGTCTTAAAACATTGTCTATAACGTTTGCCTATAGCTCGTGCTCTTGTGTGATTGCATTTTGCATTGTATTGTATCGTATATAAACCTGTGCACCACGGAGTTAAGTGGCAGTCTCTTTTGAACCTCGTTGTATTGATGACTTCTAAGACCAATGTACTAGCTGCAGCTAATAAATACCATCTTCTACGCCAGACGAAGAGTCTGTGTCTCTGTTTTGACAAGGCAGGTAAATCCCGGGGATATCAGGCGTACCCTGCGCCACCGGGCCTTAAGGCTGCGGTTCTCCAGATGCTTGATTACGGTCCAGAGAAGACCTGGCTTGGCAGTTCAGGCTGGACTGTTCCCATGAGGAACAAGGTGAAGACTGTTTTGCATATGCTGGGTCTGAAATGGGTTGGCGAAGTGAACTAAAAAAAAAAGAGGATAGATTCAACTCAGATCTGTGACTGGAGGTGATTGTCTGAAAAGTTTCAGCGCTTTGTCCATCATCTCCTTCTGTTTGCATATATGGAAAAATACCATATACTCATCACCGGGGTTAAGCCCATATGTGGACAGTCCTGGCAATGGATACATGGTATTAAAAGGGCTCACATATAGATCACTGCAAACAAGATCATAATCCTTGGTGTGAAGATCTTGCTGTGAAGAGGGGACAAGGAGAACGGGATCAATCTCAGAATCTGCCTGGAAGAACAAGAAAGGGGTGAGAACTCATCCCAATTCCTTTGTCACCGCCATCTTGAAGTAGGCGGTCGGACCGCTGAGGTCCGCTCGTGGAACAGGCAACTCGTAATATAGATGGTGGTGCAGCTCCCCTGTACCACCCTATTGTGGCTGCCTTTCCCCAATATCGAACCTAGCGGTCGGTGGTCTGCTGGCGGTCTTGACAGTCCTGGGGTGGTTTTTGCAAATACGATCTGCCCAACTCCTAATACAGCAGTAGGATGACCGAACTCTCCATGCTCGGACCTCCACATGCCGATATGGCGTTCCAAGGCACCACCAGACTCTTAATAAGGCCCTTAGTCTTTTAATGTTGTTACCAGTGAAAGGAATATCTGTCAGTATGAGATGTCTAGAGGTTGTAAGGTATCAGCTGGCAAGTGTGTCAATCATTTTTCTTATGTTTGTTACAGTGCTTTAGGCCTATCAAGGGGTATGGAGGGCATTATGTTAGTACCAATGCAATACTACACCATACATGTTTATGACATTTTATCTGTACTGAAGAAGGACCATCCTTGATAACTGCTGAAATGTGTTGACTTAAATGATTAGTAAGCTGACCGTGTTAACTTTCAAAGCTACATAACTGGATGACTGAAAACTTTCTCTTTGTAATATACTCAAAATGTTTTTCCGTTTCAGCTTCTCCAAAGTGAGTGTGTACCCCCACATTTTTTTTAATATGCTTATGTATTTAAAAAAGTTACTTTATCAAATATGGTCTATAAAAAAAATCTGGTTTTGATATATTGTTTTATTTTCAATTCTTTATTCTCTTCTATTTTCACTTATATTAACAAAGGGCCTGATTGAGAGTTTAGTGGACAGGTGCTGTGTCACAAACCATACCGATATTTATCTCATTAACCTTATTACAAGTACCATAAGATATAATGCCCTTGTAATAAAGTAGAAGTTCGCCAAACTATAAATCAGGTCCAATTTTATTTTGTTCATCAACTCGTGCTCAGCGTGGTAGTTTCTATCCTTATTGATCACTCTGGTAACCCCGGCCATGTTTAAAAACTAGCCTCTCATATCAGTTGGTAGCCCATTCCAGGGTGTCCCTTCTGGACTCTGTAGTGGAGAAGCTTGCAATGAAAGTGAGCCTGGCAGACCTGTCAGCTTCTAAAGATTTTTCACGTTGTGAGAGAAGGGGGTGGGGCCGTGGAAGGAAGGTCTTTGTGCCTACCACAGCTTCTGAGGGACTTCTTGCCTCAAATTCTCCTCTCTGACCCCGCCCCCACTGAAAAAAGAGGTTTTCAGTATTCCACCAATGTCCTGGGGTGTTTTCAGATCCTGCAAAGGATATTGGCTGTTTATAGGCTACAAATACGAAGCAGAAACCTATTCTATGGAAAGGTTTCCAGCCGGGGCACAAGTCTGGGGTACATCCGGGTGGACGGCATCCATCCACTATGTTAAGAAGTTGGGTCCCACTAAAAAAAATATGCTGATCTGGACACATTCAGTAGAGCCTTTACGTTGTTGTCTGCTTTCGATCCACAGCAACTTGCAGGCAGGGAGGGAGTTTTCTTAGTTTAGACTCCTGCTGGGCCCATAACAAAGGCCAAATCTGAGGGGTCATCAGACCTCCTTTTGTTACACTCTCCTCGCTGCGAGCAGTCAGGGGCCTCATACCTAGAAGCAAATGAGGCAAGAGGGGAAACAAAGGCACTTCACACATACTTGCGAAGCAGCTTTTCAATTTGTTCAGGCTATGTTTAGGAGATATGCATGTGCTGTAAGAATGTCAGATTTGTTGGTCTTTCCCAGTAATTTCACAAATTAAACAGCAATTATATAGCGCTTACTACCCCTGAGGAGACTTTATAATAATTTAAATATCATTATTTTTTTCTTGTAAAGCACTATGAGTGGAGGAAGTTTACGTTGACAAAAGGCTACATTGCTTTATGTGTAGCTTAAAAAAATGTGAATCTTCTGCCTAAATCACACAGGGTTTCCCTGTATACTAGAAACGTACTCTAGTGTACTCATGATAGACATGTTAAACATATATGCGACGGCTTAAGATCTGATGTCACTTCTTATGATGCTACTACCTGTGATGTCACGTGCCGTGATGTCACTTGCATACTTACTAACTGGGCTAGCCACCCCCACTTATTTTTTTAGGACTTGTGCCGTGTTTCCAGCCCACTTTTTGATCCAATGTGTGAGAATGGCTTGGTCTTCTCCCTGTACCGAAGAAACAAATTAAGAGTCTGGTAGTCTGGTTTGATTTCAACCTGAACTTTACAGTTCAAGCACATACAATTGCTGCTAACTGCTATGGTCTTCTTAGGTTGATAAGTAAGATTTTTCCTCTTCTTCCGTTTGAAGCCAGGTGTATGCTGGTCCAAGCTGCAGAAACCCACCCACAGAGACACCAGCAAGAGAGCTAGGTGGTTCACCCCAGAACTCCTAGCCTCCAAGCGAACCTGATGGAAACTAGAGAAGAAACAGCACAATGAAAAGACACCGGACAACCTCGCAGCCCACAAAGACACCATCCGCAAACACCATCACCTCATCAGGTCTGCCAAAAGGACCTCCTTCAAAGACCGCCTCGACAACAATGCACACAACAGCCAGGAGCTCTTCAACATCGTAAAGGAACTCTCCAACCCCAGCTCCAACACCAACGACATCCTGCCGTTGCAAGCCCTGTGCGACTCCCTCGCCACCTTCCTCCACTGCAAGATCGCTGCCATCCACGACAGCTTCAATGCCCAGACAGCCCCAACAGACATCGACACTCCAGACACCCCGCACACCATCGACCATGACCCCCTGCCAGCCTGGGCCAACGTGAACATAGATGACACCATCAAGACCATGAGCACAATCCACTCCGGCTCCCCGTCAGACCCACTCCTGCACCACATCTTCAACAAAGCCAGCAGCTCCATCCCACTCCACCTGCGCAACATCATCAATCTCTCCTTCGAGACCGCGACCTTCCCAGAGAACTGAAAACACGCCGAAATCAACGCCCTACTCAAAAAACCCAAGGTAGTGTGGCTCACTGGTTAGAGGCGGCAGACCCGAGAGCAGAGGACGGCCTGGGACCAGGGTTCGATGCCCGGTGCGGCAGGTTTCTGGACCAGGGTCAGCGGACTCGATAATTCTCTCGCCTCAGTGCCCACTCTGATCAGCGATCACACTCGGCAACTCTGGGCATTAGCTTGCCTCATCTTCACTAACGGCCCCACCAGACCGCCGGGGATGCCTGGTCTCACCCTGGAGATACCCATTAAGGGACCATCTCTCAGGGAAGCCAGGAAGGGTTTCGCAGCGGTCGAAGCGCCTTGGGACCCTCCGGGTATGTAGTGCGCTATATAAATGCCTATACATTTACATACAAGGCGGACCTGAGAGACCTCAAGAACTTCGGGCCCATCTCCCTGCTTCCGTTCCCAGCCAAGATCATCGAGAAGATCGTCAACAGACAGCTAACCTGATACCTTGAAGAAAACAGCATCCTGGACCCATCCCAGTCAGGGTTCTGCATCAACCACAGCACCAAGACTGCCCTCATCGCCGCCACAGATGACATCAGGACCCTGCTGGACAACAGTGTAACTGCGGCCCTCAACCTCCTAGACCTCTCCGCCGCCTTCGACACCGTCTGCCACCGCACACTATCCACATGCCACCACGACGCAGGGATCCGAGACAAGGCCCTGGAATGGACCACCTCCTTCCTCTCTGGCAGAACCCAGAGCGTCCGCCTCCCGCCATTCCGATCCAAAGCCTCCAAGATAATCTGCGGTACCCCAGGGTTCAGCCCTCAGCCCGACACTGTTCAACATCTACAAGGCTCCGCTCGCACAAGTTGCCCAATAGCACAACCTCAACATAATCTCCTATGTTTGACACTCAACTTATCCTCTCCCTCACTAAGGACCCCCTCACTGCCAAATCCAACCTCCACGAAGGAATGAAGGCCGTCGCCAACTGGCTGAAGATCAGCCGACTAAAATTGAACACAGACAAGACGGAGGTACTCATCCTCAGCTTCAACCCTTCAGCCTGGGATGACTCCTGGTGGCCTACGGCACTGGGAGCCGCCCCGACACCCACCGACCACGCACACAACCTGGGAATCACCCTCGGCTCAACACTCTCCATGACCAAGCAAGTCGACGCAGTCTCCTCCTCTTGCTTCAACACCCTCCGCATGCTCCGCAAGATCTACAGGTGGATCCCGACAGATACAAGAAGAACAGTCACCCAGGCCCTCGTCAGTAGCAGACTCAACTGTGGAAACGGCCTCTACGTGGGAGCCCCGGCCAAGCTCATCAAACAACTGCAACGCATTCAAAACGACTCTGCGTGCCTGATCCTCGACGTACCACACCACAGCAACATCACCCCCCACCTGAGAAACCTGCACTGGCTCCCCGTCAACAAGAGGATTTCCTTCAAGCTCCTCATCCACGCACACAAGGCACTCCATAAGACCGGCCCAGCCTACCTCAACAGATGACTCTTCTACATCCCCAACTGCCAGCTCCATTCCGCCGCCCTCGCACCGTCCCTCGCATCCGAAGAACAACCACCAGAGGCAGATCCTTCTCTCACCTCGCCGCCAAGACCTGGAACACCCTCCCACTGAGCCTACGACAGACCCAAGACCTGCTGACCTTCAGGAGGCTACTCAAGACCTGGCTGTTCGACCAGTAGCGCCCCCCCCCTTTTTTTCCCCAGCGCCTTGAGACCTTCACTGGTAAGTAGTATGCTCTACAAATTCTTGATTGATTGATTGATGGATTTTATCTCGGCTGGACTATGCGAATGCCGTCTACTTGGGTGCGCCACAAGGAACTTCTAAGATACTACAGATTGCCAGAAAGAATGTCCCCAAACGTAATTCTGCTAAGTTGGTACTTAGTCGGCTGCACTGGCTTCCTATCCAGGAAATAATTAGGTTTAAGGCAATGTGTATGGTCCACAAGTCCATCTCTGGTAATGGCCCCCCACTGATTCAGTCCATGGTGCAATTATATTGCAGCAATAGGACTCTACGATCTAATAATAAACGATTACTGGCAGTTCCTTGGATCAAACGGTCACAAACGGGAGGTCGTTGGTTCTCATACAACACGGCCAAGTCCTAGAACCAGCTTCCAGACTACATTCGTCTTGAATCTGATTCTCTTGGGTTTAGGAATCAGTTGAAGACTTTTCTCTTTCCGTGATCAGTGGTGAATGATAAGGTGTCACAGGAAGCGCTGGGATGCCCTAGGGTAGCCATGCGCTACACAAGTGCGTATTCATTCATTCCTAGATGGTGACCGTGTGAAGAGGGTCGATATCGTGTGACACACGATGGTACGTGTTTGTTGGCAGGCCTGGAATGACCACCTATCAATGTTGTCGTCTGCTGCATGATGGTTTCTTCCTTCAATAACCTGTGTCTCCTATGATGGAAAGCATAGGCTAAAACAAAAACATTATGTGAATGAATGTCTGCAAGAGACCCGTTTAATTACCTCTATATCAGCCAGCACTACTAGTAAATATATAAAGAGAAAGCAACATGTGTGTTGCGTCGGTATTCTCTTACGTACATGCCCTTATTGGGTATTTGGCAGCCAGGACTGTCCTTCAATTCACCAAAGGCGCGCATATCTATGGGGACTTGCAGTACTTTCTTTTGAATGATTGGATAAAAGCCGATGGCTTCTCCCTTAGTGGCTCTTGTCAAGGCCTCCCCTGGGTGAGCCTGTTAAATGTGGCTTGCTGTGTGCTCCGTATGCCCGCCTTTCAAAGTCAACAGAGCGTGTAGATGTTGTGACTAAAGCTTTCTCATCTCGTTCCTGCAAATGGAAAACAAACATGCTTGAGGGGTGGGGAGCGCGAAGGACGAGCCAGGAAGGAAAGTGGCACTGCGTACACACAGCAGAGCAGGGAGGCGATCAATATTCTATAAAAAGCTAAATGGATGTGACAAGAGACAGAAAATATTTGGTAGTATGAAGATGAAAGACAATGTTAGGTGGGGGGCCTGCGGGTTTCTTTTCTTTTCCGGGGGATATTCCTTTCAAAGAGTTTCCACTGAAAACCTAGTTGTCACTGAACAATTTCCATTCGTGGGCTAAAAAGGGAAAACGCATTAGAGAAAATGAACTTCCTCTTCAGAGACCCTGCTGCTTTCTGGCAGATCTCGTAAGCTGAATACTGCTTCTCAGTCACAGCTGGACACAAAAGTAGAACGATCCCGAATCTTAGAACTGTAAAGGTATGCTGCGCAATGGCTAATATGACGGCTGGGTTTGGGAAGCTTTGGCGATGTGATGAGTCTTGGCTATCCTTATACATTCAGCATATGTGCTCAAAAGCCTAGAGAAGAGAACGGTGTCCAGTGTTTGTCCAGGAAGACCAGATCCATGCCAGGTTTTACAGATAGGTACAGAAGGGGAAATTATGTGCAGTATATCTAAAGGTAATATTACTTCCTGGTACGTCTTCCTTGTTCCAAATGTAATGAAGTCAGCTTCCCCTTGACCCCTGGAGTGCTTAACATCGGTGCTTAATTTGAGCTGGTGCTTTCTAGTGTTCAGCACCAGCACTTCATCATCACCACCACCACTCCTCATGCACCTGCGTAACGAAACTTGAGGAGGCAAGGCACGTGGAGGCCCCCCTCGGGACTCAATTAGGAGATCTCCAGGCAGAGTACTATGCTGAGGGGGCCCCCTGCTGAGGGCCTGTGATACGCAACCGCTCTCATGAGCACCAGTTAAGGACGCATTAATTTACGGGGAGATTAATTGATTTCCCAGAATTAAAGGATTTTGAGCTGACGCCGACATTTGATCCTGGTTCCACAGTTCCGAAGCTGGCAGCTCTGCCCATTACACCACATACTCCCCCAGCTTTCATGGTAAGTAGTTGGTTTTATTTTAGGCGGCGCTAATAGGAGAAATGGGCTGGTGCAAGCTGCCTCCTGGCGAGGCCTCAGGCCCTTATTTTTTTTTTTACAAATGAACCACTGCTTAACATAAAGTAACAAGCATTTACAATGCAACGGTCTCGCCTTTGCAAAAGTTAGAGCTATTGGCATTGTAAACCACAACATTTTTAATTATGTTTTGTTTTTGAAAACAGATAAATAAATGGCATTGTCATTTACAATGCCAATAGCTTAATCTGACGCAAATGCGAAACCTATTAGGTTGCGTATTTACGCGAGTTTGAGCTATTGACATTGCAAATAACGCGTTTAATTTATGTTTCAAAAACACACACAGCCACACACACACAGTTAGACCGGCAAATGGTATAAAATTGCAAAATATTCATTGGAGTTCCCACTGCTTGCGTGTGGCCAAAAGGGTCAGTATTTCAAGACTGTACCTCCATTGGGCAAAGTGGTTCCCCCAATTTGACATGGTCTTAAAATGTGTGTACTCTCGTACGTAGGATGAATTGGAGAGGACACTGAAATGCAGGCATGCGTGCCCCTACAGGAAAGGCTCATGAGATGTGGGAATGCATATACGTGAATTTATACATGTAAACCATATGCATTTATCGACATGCACAATATATAGCAGTTGATGCCTTTACATGTTCACATATATCTGTGAATGTATATTTTCTCGACAGATAAACTACGTTTGACTAAAAACTATAAAGAGCAGAGGTTGTGAGGGCGTAAAGAGCTACAGCTTGGACCAGCCTTGCGGTTTCCCCCGCACGGAACCATCCCTTAGCACTGCCCTGGTCTGCACTGCATCCGAAAAGGTCGTCCTGACTGATTACCTATTTATTTTTGTTTCCACTCACAAGCCGTCTTAGGGAAGGGGGCCTATGTTCCTCGGGAAAGGCAGGGTTAGAGGGATTCTGGCACCCTTCACTGAGACTTTCCAAATACGTGCAACGAAAAGCTGACATGTCAATCAGGCAACAGCCAGCCTCTGTTTAATAAAAGGAACCCTGTTTTTCATCTTCCGGTGACAATTCTAGCCAGCCCTTCCAACATAAAGAAACACGCTGGAAGTTCAGGGTTTGAGTGCAAAAAAATGGATAACCAAAATTGCATGTGCAGAAATAAACAGAGGACATGAACCATTTTCTTGTCACTTTGCCAAGCCAGGGCTGAGCCTGCAGACCGGAGTGGCATGGAGATCAAAGGAAGAGGACCGTGCAAACACGGACCGGCGAAGGGGGCAAAAAAAGGCTAGGGCGGCTGCAGTGCACACCTGGTAACAGATGTGCCAAGGTGAAGCGGTTCTGGGGCGCTTCCGTGTTGTTTGAAACACACTGCCCAAGAACAGGATGCAGAGACATCCAAACCAATTAAAGAAGTGCTCCGAAGTGACCTATGTGACTTGCTTGCCTTCCTAAAAAAAACGACCGGGAGGCAAGCAGTGCGGGAGAATCGTACGAATGTGGAATAAAACACGCAGAGTGCACTAAAAGGTGCCTTCTGGAGAAAGCATGGGATTTAAAAATACTTTTCCCTGCGTTTCTGCTACTTTTAGCAAGTTTGGGGCAGGGTGTACGCTTCGTAGTGCTCCTGTGAGCTCCGAACGGGAGAAATGGACGGCCCCTACCAATGCTCACGCATCTAGCATGAGAAATGGACGGCCCCTACCAATGCTCACGCATCTAGCGTGAGCAACTTTACGTGGCGTACAGCTTCGCAATGAGGATCGAAGCGTACGGGTCTTTTCAAAGGGGGGGAAGGGGAAGCATACAGTTCACCAGGCAATATGAAGCGCACAGTTTATAATCCCACAGAGTAGAGTGGGAGCGCACGATTCTTTTTAAAGGCAGTCCAGATGGGCAGAATGGTGCGCACAGGTTACGGGCGAGCTGCCAAGCGTACAGTTAGTTTTCCTGAAGCGCACAGTCTTTCTGATGCGCCCCGTACCAGCAAGATGCCGCACACAGTACGGGGAGCAAAGTGTCAGCCCGACAACCAACAGACACGAAGAACAGTACACAGAGACGACAGGACGCGGAAATCACGCAACCCACCCCTGCAAAAAACACGTCCAAAATGGCCAAAACATGCCGAGAAAAAACATCCGCCCACCGCCGCAATGACGTTCTTAAAAGGGCGGAGTGCGAAAAAAACGCCGGAACACCCACGAATCTGCTGCCACAATTACGGACAGATCTCTCTTCCAATGGCTAGCCTCCATTTATGGAGGTATCCAATGGAAGAGAGAGGCGGGACAAAGCCCCATACTGTTCTAACATAAGATTTCGCCTGCGCGAACACTGCTGCGCAGTGCTACGCTAGGCGAAACCTAAAAACAAAACTTTTAGGTTTCACAAGCAGACAGCTTTTAGCTGTCTCTTGTTGAAGACCTGTTGCGTATGATACCAATACGTACAGTGGGCTTTGGTCCAGCCTGTTGCTTATCATTGGTTTATTGCTGGTCAATATGATTTGCGTTTGTGTTTTGTTTTATCCATGGGAGTGCATGTGTTTCTTACTCTCTCCCCTTATGTTGCTTCATTCTTCAAGTCCCTGCTCCCCAGGTGCTCCACTGTGCTCTCCACCCAGTTGGACCATAAAGGCAAACTGAAAAGGTATATTTCTGGCAAGGTTTGACGAAAGACTAGACGCTACCTGGGTGGATTTTGTTTTATCTCCTAGGTGCCACATTCTGCATAAAAGCCTCTGGCTTAGCACATAAAGACAGCACTTATGATTCTTCGGAAGGGGTGGCTGTCGTTTAAGGTTTAAAGTGTAATTGGCATGACTGAGATGTCTCTCATCCTGGTGACTCACATATCTGCTTTCTGGGATTCTGCAGAGCATCAAATACCTGTAGCTATTGTTTCAGTTCCAAGTCTTGTGGAAAGTAACGTAGGCCTTGTAAAGCGTTTTCCTTTAAATTGTGGAACATCTTATTCAAGCGCCCACTCCATAATTATAGGGTTTTAAGTATTTGCAAGAAGCTTTCTGTTATTTGTAAGATGGATCATGTGTAACAGTGTTTGTTATTCTATTCAGAGTTTCCTGAATAGCAGTTTCATGAAAAGCATTTGAAACATACACCATGCCATTTATACAGATTGAAACAGTGAACTCACTGTACAGTTTGAATAAGCATAAGATATGTATCTGTAAAATCCTACATAATACAACTAGGGAAAAGGAGCAGGAAGGCGAATTCTTATGTAGTCAGCACACACATTCTGGGGAAAGAACCTGCGTTCTCATATCTAGGCATCCTGTTCGATGAAAAACTAATTTTTAAACCGCTAGTGGAGAGTAAGCATCTAGGTTTTTCCTAAAGTCTAAGGGAACAATTACATCCTTTGCTCACAGGTTAGGCAAGTGGTCACCGGGGATAATCCTCATTCTGCAGGTAAAATTTTTCATATTGAAGTGAAGTGTGGGGTTTCACTGGGACAAGTGAAATACAGAATGAAGAAAACAGGTATTTTAGGCGGTTGCTGAGAGTCCCCCAAAGTACCCCCTCGTTCATTGTTCACGAGGAGCTGGGGTCTAAGTATATTTCTGACCTGGTGGCGGTGAAACCCCTCCTGTGTTTGGTGAACATGTGGTCCAATGAGGAGACAGGTTTTAACAGGAAAGTAATTCAAGACTGTATCTCCTTGGATCATGTGTTAAAAATCCTGTGGTTAAAATATGTAATGGATTCTCTTACTATGCCGGGCAGAGCAGAGATGTTCGGTTGCCTGGATAAGGTGAGCCCACGGGATAAAGTTCTTATTAAATATTAGTTTTCTAAATTAATTGTGGCCCAAAGGGAGGAAAATTAATTGAAAAGCCCTCTGTCAGAAATTATATTTTAGTCAGGTCAACACAAAGTATATAACTGTACTTAACTATTTTTACCAGTACTTGTGAAATAAAAACATGTTTGTCCTCATTTTGCCAACTCTCATGTTGAGTCTCTTGCTATCTCTCTATACTGATTGTGAAGGCCATCAGAGAGATGAAGGAGTACTCCTTATGGAAAGTGACATTTCAGAAACCGTCTCTATTTCTCTGTGCAGGCCTTGCATAGATTTCTGGAGACACCAGAACCACTGGCACATTTGGCTTAATCATTGGAACTGCTTGTTTTTTCTCTCCATTCCAACAGTAGATTCCAGATCTTATCCCTACTTCCTGGGTCACAGGCCATATCAGATTCACTTGTTAGTATAACACTGTTTAGGCACTCAGCAAAAGATGTGGGATTTTCTGATTTCCACTTCGTACAAATCTCACGCCTTGCAAGTATGACAACAAAGAAAATAAGCTTGGAGCCAACCTCCTTCCCCAGCTCTTTGTCTTGTGGAAGCCCAAAGAATACCTAGCGCGGACTTACCCTAATTTGTTTACCTCTGACCTCTCCTAGGAAATTACAATCCTCCAGCCAGTATTGCTTATTTTGTGGGCATTCCAGAAACATGTGCAGATTGTCCCCTCCGGCTCCTTCATGCTTACATCTTGGGCAGCAGTACTTATTGCCTGTAACCTTTGACAACTTCATCAGAGACCAATAAACTCTGTGAACAGTGAATAAATGGTTACACTTGAGTGAAGCTGGTTTTACAACCACTCGTAACATATCAAATGAATCAGCCCTTATGGTATCTGCTACCTCATTTTAAGTTCTTCACTCCATAAGTTTCTGATATTGGTCTCTAACGCACCTTCTGCCTCTACGAAGGCCCAACACCAGTAAGAAATTTCCTTCTTCAAGTGATCTGGTCTTTTTAGTTGATCCAGCTTAGGGTCTTCCTCATTCAGTGCCCAGTCTTGTGCTGCCCATCAAGAGCCCAATTGATAATATTTGAACCTTGTTAATTTCCCCCTAGTCAGGTTGCAAAGCATTTCCCAGCTTGCTAAACAACCGTCTATCATAAGGTCTGCCCACTAGAAAATACCCCCCTCTTTTAGTGGTTGGCTCAGCCTCAGCTTCCTCCGAGCTATCCTTGGCCCTATAAACGACCAAACGAAACTAATAATTTTCCCCTGTAGCTTGGCTATGTCCTCCTTTCTAAAAGTTAAAGGGATGGAATAAAAAAAAAAGTAACTTTCTGGAGTATAAACATCTTTATGAGGTTTACCCTAACATAGATATTTAACGATAGGTCCGCACATTTCAACAATAATGAGGGAATCTCCCGACGCACTTTTTTCCAGTTTGCTCTTGGGATATCTTCCAACTTCTGCGTAAGATCACCCCCAGATAACGCATTTGAGTTTTGGCTCCCTGAATGCGTATTCCCTGGTTCCATTGCATAATCTCGGTTTTATCTATGTTAACTTTATAACCAGAGATTAAACCAACACTCTCCGCTTTTCTCATCAAACTAGGTATTGCCTCTTGGGAATTAACTGTATTTAGGAACAGATCATCTGCGTACAGTCCCAGTTTTACCTCAAACCCATTAAAGTTGAAGGGGAGAATCGCAGTATCTGCCCTAATCGAATTAGCAAAAGGTTCTGTATATAAATGAAATAGGAAATAGGAGCGGATACAGGGGCCATCCCTGTCTTGTGACCCTTGTTATGCTGAACCAATTGAATAACTCTCCATTAGTCAAGACCTTGGCTCTAGGGCTCTGGTACTAGTTTTTCACCGCTTTCACCATATTTATCGGAAAATTAAAACCAGTTAGGACCTCCCACCGATATTTCCAGTTAACTTGATCAAATGCTATGGCAGCATCTACTGCCACTATATCAAGGGGATCTTTCGTGTTTCCGCCATATCCACAACTCCTATCATCTGAAACGTTATCTCATTTAATTGCCTCCTGGGGATAAAACCCCTTTGATCAGAGTGCACAACCTCTTTTATCATCTTTGCTACTCGTGAAGCCACAAACAATACCCGAGTAGATCTTGTAATCAGCGTTTAAAAGGGATATGGGTCTATAGGAGTCTACATTCTAAAGGTGACAATGTGTCCATGGAAGTGTTCAAAGAAGTCTATTCTCTATGAATAGTTCTACTGTAAGCAGATTACTTTGCCCCAAAAAAAAAACTTTCAAATTTGGAAAAAAACATTTTTAGGTAAAGTTCCAAGGTTTGTCTTTGTTTTTGAAAAAATGAAGGCCGAATGTATAGCTTTCCCAGTACACTGTGAGCCGAATCAAAGTCAGTGTATGGGTCTGGTGAAAACATGAAATCCTCTATTCCTGTAGACAAAAGATCATCTACCGATGTCAGTGACAGTTGGAATACCTCGTTTAGAAGATTAACTGCACATAGATGTGAAGCATCACCAATAGCAATGTTCGTTTCCGATGTTACCTGTGTGCCTGTTGATCCATCTCATACCTCAGCAGGAGCGTATTGCATCTGTGAGATCTCAACGCCTTCATCAGGATTGGGAGCCTTTAGGGACAACACAGAGCATGAGCAGTTATCAGGTCCAGCAGATTATTGGATTGGCTTGCCATTGCGTAGTAGTAGGAATAAAAATAGGATTCCTGTAGTGAGTGCTAGAATTATTGGCAGACCATCAAACACCGAGTTCACAAAGTTTAGAATGATTCCGAGGACTGTCTGAGAAGGTGTTAACAGTCCTCAACATATGGTCTTACATACATGTACAATTCCGCTCGAATCAGACATGTTTAAGATACGTCCCATCATTTCTGCAAAATGCATAGGGCAGTTTGTACTCATTAAAGCCTATATCTTAGCCGAAGTCCTTGCAATTTGTAGATCATAGGTTTCTTTGGCCAAGGTCAAAGTCACGGTTTGTCTTAAAAGCATGGCTTTCATTCTACTTAAAGTATCAAATCGCATAAAAGAGACATTCAATGAAGGCCATAGAGTCGACTCCCTGACTGTGTCTTTTTGGGGGAACAATACTTGCATGCAGCAAGTAACCCTGGAGTTAACCGTTACCAGATATGGGATTCCTGGCAGCATGCCATAGCAACTCTGATCATTCAAAATGAGGTAACTCCCATTTGAAAGTTGTCCAAAGGTTGGATTAATAACAGCAGCTGGCATACCCTGCAGGTGGCAAATCAGGTTTGCCACAGAACCATTACAACCCCCGTGTAAATTAAAATCCCGACAAATGAGTGACCCGCACAGTGCATTTTCACAGTGTGCCCTGCTACCGTAAATGGCAATATGTCCAGTTTTTCAATGCTCAACACTGTATACTTTGCTCCCCTTCGTGCCAGTTCAATATGTTTATCAGTGAGATTGTATTCTGTAAACAGAGACGACGTGTTGATGAAACAGCAAGACACATAGGCTGCAGGCAATGATTGCAGCGTCCAGCCTAATAACATAATAGAACGTCTTTGAGACTGGCCTTGTTGTAACATGGCTAAATCATGTTCCAGTATGTCAATAGCAGAGGATACAATGTTGCACAGTGAATATATCCTGTATGACAGAGTTGTTAACCCCTGGTTGACCACAGCGAGAGATTTCTCTAAATTAATACGATCAATTTCTCGTATTCTTTCTGTAGCGTCTGCTTGTGTAACCTTCCATATGTCATTATAAGCAGCATGGATGCCGGCATATATGAAACGTTTTTGATGTGGTTTTCTTGGTCCTAGCAAGAAATCCCTAAGGTCTGTGCCTTCTTTAAGATAAGCGTTGCTTCACATCCTCGAGTGTAGATTTGTATAACCATTCGAGGCACAATTTTCCTACACTGTATGTTGTTACTACCTCTGGATGCTGTCGTTGAACATAACTTGGATCTGGCCTATTGATTGTATTTCCCTGTATTCTATTCAGAAATCTGTCTTGACAGATGTTTGTGTCTGTGGGCCAGAGCAATAATTTTTCCCAATCAGGATCTGATCTGTTGTTTTGTAGTATTGTGTCTACTGTGACCACTCCCTGTGTAGTGCTACTTCTTGCAGGTGTTGGTACAGAAGGTGTGTTCATGTCTTTAATCTTGGCTAATCCAAGGCAAGACGTTTGTTGCACAGTGTCATTCAAAAACATTATTTGCTGTGGGATGATACAGGCTCTAAACAAAGCTTCTATCCCCTGCACTTGCCAATCTTTAGAACCCCAGACAGATTGTGTGTCAATTGTGTCTTTCCAAAAGTCAAACCCTTGTATAGACAGTTGGGCAATAAAGGCTGCAGAATAAATCTGTTTTGTATTAGTTAACATATTTTTCTGTCCCGTTTTGTTTACATTCTTATAGTAAAAGTTTCTGGATCAGATGTATTGTACCCTGAAAAATATGAAAACTTATTTGCAAACGTTTTTGCACTACCCTTTGGTGGTGTAGGACAATGTTCCCATTGGTTAAACATAAACACATTTCTAGGTGTTGCAGATTTATGCAAGAAATGATGACCATAGTGGTTATAACAATAAAGCTGTTTGTAGTCTCATAAACCCTCTAAGTTTTCATTGTTAGAGAACGCAGCAGATCTTTCTAGATCAGACATCATGTTATTAACAGTCTCAATGTCCCAAACATCAGAATAGGTACTAGAGATAATAAAGTCACTTAATGAAATTTTAAATAAGTATGGAATCTTCAAAAGTTCCAACGGGCCGAATATATTATTATCGGTTTTGTCCCAAACTATACCATCTTGTATAGGAATGGCTGTGATGTTCACTGCTGACAAGTCTCTTGCTTCATGATGGGATGATTTGTGTGGTTTTAAAAGTGAGTTCACATTTTTACTTTCAGTGTCCAATCGAATGTATCTGCCATTCACAAGCCCGCTAAGAGTCATTACTAAAGCTAGCTAAAGCAGAAAGAAAAATATTCTAGAAATAATCCATGGTTCAATCCATGTAGAAACCGGATAAATGTCTTTCAGAAAATGAAAACAAGTCTTGTACTTGTTCTTTGAAAATTTTTTGGGCTGGCGTCGTTTCAGGCCCACTTGGATCCTCATAAAACCTATCAAAGTTAATGAAATAGCCAGAAGCAGTTCGGTCAATTGTTGGAATTGCATCAGGATTCGTTGAAATCGCTGGAACCAGTTGATCACGTGTTACATTGGTGTAGACAGGTGTGTCTGGACAAACTGTTACTTGATGTTCAAGAGGGATGAGTTCCAAAGCATTGTTGCTTAGTCCTTTATCTGTTACTGCTGAATTCTCAATGGTGATGAGTATTTTAGTCTGAAACTCTTGGATAGTAGCGAGAGGAGTTTGTTTGCTACCAGGTTGGAGTCAACCAGGCCTACTATTTAGTATTTGCCACATTGTGTGGTTTGATGAGGTTGATTGACACAAATCTTTTCTCCTTTCTTCCAGCAAGGGGCGGCAGAAGTACTATTCTTGTTCTGTGGATGGCTAGGACAGGTACTGGTTGTCTTTAAGAAGGCCCAAATTCCTCATTGTCCGCAATATTGTCTCTGATTAGTTCCCCAACTTTTGAAATCCAGACAAGCCTTGCTGGGATGGCTGGTTTCTTTCCCCAGTGGTGGTTGGTTTCAGGAACACGTTACCTTGTTTCAATCTTAGTTCATTTAGATCCTGTAAAGCAGCCAAATGATCCTTGATATCAAATGGTTTATTTTCCACCACTGTGCCTTTAAATTCGAGATCAGGAACCCACATTCTTGTCCCCCCCAGAGAACTTCTTGGCAAATTATTTAGTGAGATTAGGACTCCCTATAGATATTTGACCCACCCATCACCCGAATCTAATACTCTAGCTGTTATAGACTGCTTTATGTCCCAGTATTTCTTTTCCACAACAATATTTCCCTCAGGATAAAATAGAGAGGAGTACCGCAATGCTTCACCCAAACTGGCCATGGCTTCTTTGTAAGCCAGAGAGCTAAACGCAGGACCCTGGTCAGAATGTAGTGTACCAATTGCGTATGTGCTGATACAGACTCGCAATTCTTTTATAACAGTTTGAGCGTCAGCCCAGCGCTGAGGCCACATCCATGGGAACCTTGACTTAGTGTTTATTTGATCACATTTGTCCAAAAGGATGCCTGCGCGTAGATATTCTAATGCTGTCTAACAATGGTGTCTGTACTGGGCAGGATACTTCGTAGTCTGGTTTCTGATGGCGTTCTGCACTACGCTGTCTATTTCAGTCCCTGCAGTTATTGATGAAGATGTGAATCAGTGTCTTCATACCAGGCCACCAGTACATCTCTTTTAATGTTAATATTGTTTTAGAGATCCCATGATGTGACAGACCCTCCCTAAAATGTGCTTTATAAATCAAAGCTGCTCTACGTTCCATGTTTGGAATTACCCTATCCCCCACTCCAGAGATTCGAACAAAAGGAACGGTGTTCGCATCAATTACATAAGAGTACTTGAGTAGAATTTTTTTCTGTAACACTGCACCACTGCCTTTGCTTGAAGCATTGACAGCCAACAATATCTCACTGTCTATTCTCGTTTTTGAATGAGTGATCGCAGCTACGGAAGCCATTTGTACAGCCCCCTTTGCGGCTTCAGCAGCCAATGAATTCCCTGTAACGTGAACGCCATCACTTTAACGACTCAGTGTTTGTATCACATGAGTATTTTGTAGTCCTTTTTGCAACTGAACTACTTGTTCCCAAAGCATTTTATGCTTGATTGTGCCACCTTTTGCATCTTTGAATCCGTTTTGCCACCAATTCTGTAAATATTCATGAACACAGTAAAAGGAATTGCACACTATAAGTGTGGGGAATTCGTGATCCGTATTTTCAAGTGCCAGTTTGAATGTTTGTAGTTCAGCTTGCTGAGCTGTACAATCTCCTAGAGATTGAGTTTTAGTGACCATAGGTCGGAAGATACCATCGCGCATGCGACCTTTAATGACTGCGCAAGCTGCACTGTAAGGTTGCTTACTCCCTATAGCAGGTTGTGCTGATCCTTCAGTATAAATTATAAATTCGTACTGATCAAGAGGCCGAATTTCAGTGGGGAGAGGACATTCATGTTCATATTACAGGAATGCTTGTGTTTTTAAATCAGGATCAAAAACATATTCAACATCTGTTGCAGCAAGAGAATTAACCCATTGTCTCCATCTAGGTTGTAAAGCTTTTGTATTTAGAATGCTCGCTTTTGTAACTGCCTCTTAGGCTGGTACTGGAGTTTCGACAATAATGCTTTTCCCCTGAGCTACAGCTCTTTCTTTTGCTACAGCGGTTAAACTGTGTCACAAAAATTTCAGTTGAAGTGAAGTGCATTTCTGCTTGTGTATACAAATGTGATTTATATGCAATTGGTACTTTTTCACCTTCATTAAAAGTTATATAGGTGAATCCACATTGACCCGAAATTATTTGGATCACTAAACTTCCTGTATTTACGCGTGTTTGTAAGTGATTTGTTGATACCATGTTAGCTTTGAGTGAACGCACGACTTCTGTGTGTTCATGTGTCCTATTTTTGATTGAAAAATCAGGTTTGATTAATTCGTAGAGAAGTTGAATCCTTTCTGCGTAATTTAAAATGTAAGTCTGTAAAGTACACCAGTCAGTCAGATTTAAGTGAAGTTGGATCTTTATTTGGCAACTCCGCTTCTCACGTTGCCAGCTCACCTTCCAAAACAGATCTCCCAACTGTCCTCACTTCGAACTTCCACCCCACAAGTATTCCACATTCTACCTGGTGATGTAAGATACACTCCAAACATGGAATGTATCAACACCACACATCTTCCCCCACATAAAACAATAAAATAACAATAACTATACAACTATATACAACAATCCATATAAGTGGAAATTTATGATAGCATATAATCCTTGAATTTACCAGGAGTATGAATAACTCTTCCCAATCTCTTAGAATTTGCTCCTGTTTGTTCTTGCACTTCAGTAGATCTCTTAACAATCGTTTGCTCTTCTAATGTTTCTCCATCTTCTTCTCTCTCAATTTCAATTTCATCTTCCCACAACCAATCACCAAACATGGTATCAGTTTCATGCACATTTTCCTCCTGTGCTTTTTCAATGTTTTTACATTTAGCCATGCGGCTCATATGCCATACACGACCATCGCTCAATCTTGCTGCATTTTTTTAAGATTCCACTACTCTCAGTGGTTTTGAAAACACACTTTCTCCCTTAGCGACCTTGCCCCATTTCTTGGTCTTCACCAAATCACCCACCTTAAGTTCTTCCATTTTAGTTACATTCCTAGTGTCAAAATTCTTTTTGTAGACCATCTGTGCCTTGATAATATTTTCTTTCACCCTCTCAGGTGACCACTCAATATGCTTTGTACTGTTCATCCATCCAATGTTATCCTTCGTAAAAGGTTCTCTTCCTCTCATTAACACAAAAGGACTTTGACCTGTGAGAGATGTGTCAAACGATAACCCCATAACATTTTCTTTATCTCTACTTCCCAATTTTTCCTGTTTTGACAAGAAATATGAATAGTTCCTTTTATGACACGATTAAATCGCTCTACCGCACCATTTCCTGATGGATTATATACTGATGTTTTAGCATGTACAATACCATGCATCTTTAAAAAATCTTCCACTTTCTATGCTGTAAAGTGTGTGCCATTATCACTTAAAAATGTAATTACAGTATCTGCATCAGCCTTCTCTACAATTTCCAACTCAACCCACTTACTGAAATAATCAATCAAAACAATAATAACATTACTTTCTACATACTTAGTTTGTAAAGGACCTACAAAATCCATTGCGGCTAAATCTCAAACCATTTCAGGACACTGAATGGGTGAAAATTGTGGTTTCATTGTTTCTCAAATTCTTATCTGTATCTACTCCCTACCACCAATAAGAACCTTTAACTGTTTTCTTAGTTCTCACAATACCAAAATGTACCTCATGACACAAATCAATCACTCTTTTCCTCAACCCCTTCGGCGGTATTATCTTACCTCCTCTATACACAAATTCTGATTCCACGCTTAACTCACTTCTTACTTCCCAATAACTTCTTTCTTCTGTGACTTCACGTTTTTAATTACCTTCATGAAATCATCTTTTCCATATTCTAAAATCCATTCATCCTTTCCTATAGATTTCAGAACCTCATCCTCAACCAAAGCAATTTGATAGTCATCCCAATTACTCTTCGGTGCTTCCTTTATAGCCAATGGAATTCTACTCAAACAATCCGCAATTCCTATTTTGCACACCAGGTTCATATTTTATTCTACAGTTGTAGTCCTGTAATATCATTGAGAGTCTAGCAATCCTCACTGATGCTTTCACCATTCCACTTGTAGTTAACAAATTCACCAAAGGCTTATGATTCTTTCTCACATCAAATTCACTTCCCCATAAAAATGCCCTAAAGTGTTCCATTCCCCACACACATCCTAAGGTCTCTCTCTCAATCACTGAATACAACTCTTCAGTAGGTGTTAAACTCCTTGATGTAAAACCAATTACAACCTCCTTATTTCCTTTCTCATTCTGGGTTAAAACTGCGCCTAATCCTTTACCACTCGCATCTACAATTAAAGTGCTTCTTGAATCTGGATCAAATCCTTTGATGGGTGTAGCCTTGCAAATATCCCTTTTTAAAATCACAAATCCCTCTTTACACTCTGCATTCCAATCAAACTTGTTTCTTTGTTTAAGTAACTGTCTTAAATCATACTATTTTCAGGCAAAATTACGTACAAATTTCGAATAATACTCTGCAAGTCCTAAAAATGAACGCAATTCATCCTTGTTTTTATTGGTCTGGAGCATCTCTAACTGCTTCAATCAGTTCCTTCTTTGGAGAAATACCATCCTCACCAATGTTGTGTCCCAAATACGCCACTTTCCTCTTATGAAATTTATATTTTCCATACTCAGCTGTCATCCCTTTTTTCTTTAGAATATTATTTTCCTGTTCTCAACCATTATTAAAATATCATCTTGGAAGCACAAAACACCTTGTACTTCTCTTAATATTTCACTCATCAGTCTTTGGAACACTGCTGCCGCAGAGGCCAGTCCAGACGGCCTCCTGATGTACTGGAAACACCCAAATGGTGTTATAAATGATGTTATGTTTCTGCTCTTTTTGTGTAATTGCACCTGATGGTATGCAGATGATGAATCCACAGTTGAGAACCATTTCATTCCCTTAGTCCTGGCTAACAGTTCATTTATCCTAGGTAAAGGATACTTATCTACCTGGATTTATTTGATTATACTCCTCACATCCACACATAGCCTGAACTTAGCATTCGATTTACGCGCTACCACAATCGGAGACATTCATTCTGACGATTCAATCTGCTCAATCACTCCTGCTGTTTCTAACCTAAGCAATTCCTTCTCCAACTCATCCCTTACTGCAAAGGGAACATTCCTCACTTTAAAATTGACTGATACAGCATTCTCCTTTAGCTTAACCCTATGTTTGAATGCCTTCCCTTTAGCATACCAATTTTGCCAGAGAAAACATCCTTAAAATCTTCCTTTATCTTGTTTTCCAATCCATCATCATCATTCAACACCAACACTTGTACCTTCCCATTAGGATTTAAAATTATATTAAGTTTCCCTTGATCTCTCCAACCCAACACACTAGGTCCATACTCAGCTACATACATCCAACCATCAGCTTTCCTTCCTTTAAACTCAAATGTTACATCCCTGCATCCTACCATAGGAATGCTTTCTCCCGTGATACTCTTCGGGTTAATATCACTCTTCTTAAGTTCTCCTTCAATTTCATTTACAAATGTTTCCTTCCACATGTCTAAATTCACAATAGTGTATGGTGACCCTGAATCAGCTACCAACTTCACTTTCACTCCAGCAACATCATTCTCACATTTAGGTTTGCTTTTTCCCTCACTCTTGATATCTAAAACAATATCTTCAACGATAAAAATGTCATCATCATCATCAGAACATTCATCTTCATGTTTTCCTTCTTCATCCTTTCCAGTCACATATTTTATTCTCGATGTTCTCTCCTTGTCCTTCCTATAACAGACTCTTGCATAATGTCCAATTAATCCACAAACGGTGCACTTTTGATCCCTGGCTCTACAATTATTACTGTTCACCAAATGAGTATAACTTCTGCATCTGTAACAAGCCAGATTTTCTTGACTTTCTCTCCTACAATCTGTTCTTATTGGAAAATTGGTCTTCCTGTCTCATTCCATTCCCTCGTTTTTTCCTTTTCAGAATTGTTATTGTATGCCTTTGTCGCTTTCCTTACAACACAAACTTCTTCCTTCTTTTTCTCCTTCTCTTTGTTCTCCTCAAGAGCTGCGTTTGTACACCTCACAGAAACTTCTGCCTTTCTTACTACAGCAAGAACTTTATTCAATGTCCCATCACCCATAGTCCACAATCTGTCTTGCACCTTTTTATTATTAGTCAACATTATGATTTGATCCCTTATTAACTCTTCCTCAATTTGTCCAAATCTGCATTTCTGCGCCATTTTCTTCAATGCACTTAAATAATCGTCTATTTTCTAATTTTGGTCTTGTTTCCTTCTGTAAAACTTGTACCTATCAATCGCTACACAAACAGTTGGAGCATAATACTTCTCTAAATCATCCAATGCATTTTTCTAAACATCTGTTTCTTCTTCTCTCCTTTCTTTCTTTTGCATTTGCTCATATTGTCTTATTCCTTCCGGTCCTAATGAATGCAATAATATCCCTTTCTTTATTTCTGGCATCATCTCTTCCTTCTTTATAGTATACATGTAATTCATAAAATATACTTTCAATTCTTGCCATTTAATTTTAGGTTCTCCTGGTTCTGGTAAAAATGGTATAGGTGGTGTGAAGGTGAATGTTTGTGCTGCACACATTTTTTTTTAAATTCCGAAACCTTCTTCTTTTTATTTTATAATAATCAACAATTGCTTTCCATTACTGTCTCTTAAATAGCTTTGATACTGGCCGATTTCCGAATCACAAAACACTTACTGCACAATTAATTTTCAAGCAAGTATGCAAATTCCACAGCGAATTGAACTCCCAACCCCTTCACACAATGAGAATTAGGGCGAGTGTGCGGCGAAAATTGCAATATTTAATTATTAATTTATGCAATGGAACAGTCCTAATATCTTGAGTCGTAAAAAAAAAAAAAAATCTTTTTTATGATTGGTTCACAATCCCCCCCCCAAAAATAGGTTTTATTTCTTTCATACCTTTTTTTTCTGCCCAGTGCTTCCTTTGCGCAATTCTTCTTCTTCTCGCTCTTCGTGAATAAAAAACGAGAAAGTTCCCTTCAATTTTCCTTGTCGAATATACCAATCTAAAATGGCCCCCAATGTGCTATGTCATCACGTTATGTTGGCACCTCTTCACTTTCTACTACAGACGCGTCACAGCTTTTGCGCATGCACTTTCCTTCTCGCGCTTCACTCGCGCACGCTGCAGGCACCACTTCGCGCGCTCGACTCGCGCACGCCGGCAAAAACTGTAAACTTCTCAAAATTAATTTATATTTGCGCTCACTTGCACTTGGGCTCACCTTTATGCTTCCTAGCCTCGTTATTCAATTTATGCTGTCTTATGAATCCTCACGCGTATTAAATCCTCATTTCTTGATCCTTTTCAACTGTGGGTCCTCGCAGAGTCGCCTCTCCGTCCTCCGTCGGCAATTGTAAAGTACACCAGTTAGTCAGATTTGAGTGAAGTTGGATCATTATTTGGCAACTCTGCTTCTCACTTTGCCAGCTCACCTTCTAAAACAGATCTCCCAACTGTCCTCACTTCCACCCCACAATTATTCCACATTCTACCTGGTGATGTAAGATACACTTCAAACATGGAATGTATCAACACCACAAAGTTCTTCCAAAATTAAGGAAACCTAGAATCGACTGTAAATGTTTCAGCATTTTTGGAGGTTTGAGCAGTGCACACTTTTCTAAAAAGTTAGCTGCCATGCTTTTGCATTCACTTGAAAGCTCATATCCTAGAAAAAGGACATTGAGGTGGGCAATTCTGGATTTTTTAAAGTTGAATTTATAGCCCTCAGAGGGCGAAGCCCAGTATAATGGTACTCACCCTGTTCAAGTGCCTATCTAGGTCATCGTCTGTCAGATAGATGTCATCGAAATATGACAATGCCTCATCATCATAAATTTGTAGTAACTTTGTTACTCTTGCTGAGAATAACCCTGGGCTATTCTTGAACCCTTGTGGGAGTCGACAAAATTGACTCTGGGTTCCCCTTATTGAGAAAGCTGTTAAGTACCTACTTTCAAGTGCTATGTTTTGACAAAAGAAACCATTTGAAATGTCTAATGTGGTTTTATATTTTTTACGCACAATGTTATTCATCAATGCTATACTATATGCATTTTGCACAGCAAATGTTTTGGAGCAGGTGTTCAAATGTCTGTAATCCAAAACTAGACGTTATGGATTGTCTTGTTTGGACACAGTAAACAAAGGATTGTTCATTGAGGAGGTGCATGTTTGAATGACCCCTTGGTATTCAAGTTGATCTAAGATCTCCCTGACCTGTTTTTTTTACTTCTTGCTTTACTGGGTACTACCTTTGAGCAGTAGCCAGTAGGTTGATTTTTTAACTGTATTTTGTGGTGAGGTGAGTCCTCTTCCCATCCTACATGATTTATATATAATGCCGGAGCCTGGGCAACTGCCCATTTCCTGCATAAGTATATTTTAGGTGATTTGGAATATGGTTGTAGAAGGCTGGCATAATAATGTTCTCACCATCTGGGTACTCCCTGACAAATTCTGGCGGCCAGTCCCTTTCTGCTAGAAGTATATCATAACCCCTTGAAAGTTTCTCCCAAAAGAGTGTTTTCACTATTCTTGGTATGTCTCCCTCCATCCGGAGGGTTGTTTCATATAACTTTTGTGGAGTACTAACCCGGGTGTCTACAGTCTCTACTGTTATGTACTCATTCAAGTCCACTATCTGCAGAAGTTCCTTCAGGTTCTGGTGAGCTATTGTTACTTCTGCTGTACTGTTCAGCATTGTCTGAGCCCATTCTCCGATCTTGAGTTGTGTTCTCAGTATTCTCGGCATGTCTGATCTTCAGACCTGCAACTTTATTCTTGGTGAATTGAGGTTTCGATTTGTTTTTCTGAATGTGTTGCTCGTCTTTGGACTTCACGCGTTCTTCGTTGTGATCTGACCGTCCTCTTCTTTCGGATGTCTGCAACGATATCTGAAAGGTCGAGAGGAATGTGTATTAGTATCATGATACATGTAAGGTTTTCTTAAATTATTCCTATTCCTGAGGTTATAGTTCCTTTCAGAGGGCTCCTTTTAGGAGACCTTCCTCGGGATTCAGAACGTTTCTGTTTTGAATTTTGTTTATTAGTTTCCCACTTCTTTTTAGAAGATGTAGGATTCTGTTTAATAGAGTCCTTTTCAGGGCCTTCCGACAGTTGTGGCTTCAAAGGGTTTCCACCCAAACTGTCTCTGTCTAAATTCTGCATAGGATTTTTCTATTATTCTGGTTAGTTCATGTTGATGTTCTGTTACATCAAATTCTGATGCTGCCTCCCCTTCAATATTAGATAATATTATTGTTGAGACCTGGTAGACATTTTTCTGTAATGGCATACCTAAATTCAGAGCAGGCTCTGCCCTGTATTCGTTTTGAATTTGTTTCAGGACATCTGGTATTACCGCAATTGACGAATCACCATGTATTTTAGTATAGATGGCAGCAAAGACTGTGCCCCAAGTTGTGCAATATTCCAGTTGTGGTGTGATCCCATTGGTAAACAGATTGTTAGAATTCTGTGTTTTTCATAAGGGCTAGTATTAGGAAATACTTCTTCGATTTGAGTAATTTTTTGAGCTATCCAGAATGTAATTTGTTCACGTTTTGTGGGCATTTTACCCATGACTACGTGTAAAGTCTGTGGAGTAATTCTTAGTGTATTACCCTGTTGAGGGGTTTGATTTGGAGTGGTCATTGGTGGTTGGACTGTGAAAGTCTGCATGACATAGATCTACCTAGTGATCCTAGCCTGGTAATGTTTTTGTGATGTTTTAGGGCGCCTTTAAACCAGGACAACGCTCCTGGTATGTGAGTGGAATTTCAATATTCTCAAAAGGAATACATTCCTCAGGTGGTTCATCTTCTTTAAAGAAGTGAAACACTTTTGTTATTGGATTTGATTCTGGGAATACAATCCATGACTAGAATGCCTCTATCATGAAATCTGCTCAACCACCTCTAGGTGATAGGCCGTGTTGTATACGTTTTAGAGTGATGGCTCTCCTTATATTTGGATGGATAGGTATCGCATCCTCACCGGTTTCATAAAACTGGTAGAATTTACAAGCTGTTACGACTGTGTCAGCCGCAGCTACACCGTTGTCGGTATTAGTATCCCTGTTAAGGGACATTGTTTTTTAATAATGTGGAACAAGTTTCAAGGAAACAAAGATATGGTGCAAAATATTTTGTAACACTGTATCCTTCAATGTTGAACAAACCAAACAGCTAATATAGTATGTTTGTCCTATTCAGTTTTGGCGGATACTTAACTCTACCCACTCCAGACGTCTTATGGAGTATGTGAGTAGGGGTCTCTGAGAAAAGCCCGACATAGTTACTTCAGTATCTGGTGTTAAATTACTGCCATACAATACCGTTGGGTGCCATGCCATGGAGTGAAGGGAGTTAGAACACTGGAAGCTGTATTCTCTGCAAGCAGGGATGACAGCATCTTGTCAGTGCATCAGGCCGGGACACGGGATCCTCTAAGTCGAGGTCTCCTCCTTACTTGCCGCGGGGAGTCGTGCAGCTGTGCAGCCGAACTGAACCGAACCGAGCCATGGTTTGCCATGGTAAGGGAAGGTATATTTATACTTGGAAGGGGGTTAGCAATATCCAGAATGTAATTTGTTCACGTTTTGTGGGCATTTTACCCATGACTACGTGTAAAGTCTGTGGAGTAATTCTTAGTGTATTACCCTGTTGAGGGGTTTGATTTGGAGTGGTCATTGGTGGTTGGACTGTGAAAGTCTGCATGACATATTGGACTAATTGTCTGTAAATGTTTATTAACTCTTTTAGTTGAGTAAGTAATTCATAGTCTGACATATCTTCGATGTCAGGATGAAGTGTGTAGCCGGCTAAAATCGGCCATGTTGCTCCTGGTCTACCTAGTGATCCTAGCCTGGTAATGTTTTTGTGATGTTTTAGGGCGCCTTTAAACCAGGACAACGCTCCTGGTATGTGAGTGGAATTTCAATATTCTCAAAAGGAATACATTCCTCAGGTGGTTCATCTTCTTTAAAGAAGTGAAACACTTTTGTTATTGGATTTGATTCTGGGAATACAATCCATGACTAGAATGCCTCTATCATGAAATCTGCTCAACCACCTCTAGGTGATAGGCCGTGTTGTATACGTTTTAGAGTGATGGCTCTCCTTATATTTGGATGGATAGGTATCGCATCCTCACCGGTTTCATAAAACCGGTAGAATTTACAAGCTGTTACGACTGTGTCAGCCGCAGCTACACCGTTGTCGGTATTAGTATCCCTGTTAAGCGACATTGTTTTTTAATAATGTGGAACAAGTTTCAAGGAAACAAAGATATGGTGCAAAATATTTTGTAACACTGTATCCTTCAATGTTGAACAAACCAAACAGCTAATATAGTATGTTTGTCCTATTCAGTTTTGGCCGATACTTAACTCTACCCACTCCAGACGTCTTATGGAGTATGTGAGTAGGGGTCTCTGAGAAAAGCCCGACATAGTTACTTCAGTATCTAGCGTTAAATTACTGCCATACCATACCGTTGGGTGCCATGTAGTGTAGTTCCTATTTACCTAATAGGCTCTGTGCATTGGAATAGTATACACTATAGGTTTGGCATAAGACTGAAGTCAGTATGCCCCTATTGAGTATATTATACTTAATTATAACCACATAAACATGACAACTATGTTTCCTTTTAGAATCGGAACACTCTCAGGATCGTGGAAACAATATATAACAGTTTCACTCAGCTAATCGTGCATGCTTAGTTTCTTAAGAGTTACACAGAAAGAATAGACGGGCGTTTCAATAAAAAGGTTTTATAGAACAGTCTTGTTTCTGGGTATGAGATATCGGCTGTTACAATCATAAGACAGTATGCAAGATATATTATGTACAGCGTAAGCAGTAGAAAGAAATAATACTGCAATAGCATTGTCTTCTAGCTATGACACATATTCATATACATATACATAAATAACACAGGCTAAAAAGCGAGTACTTATTCAATGCGTTCTCTAACTAGTTCTACCCCAGTGTACCTAACCCAAGTGTAGTACCAGCTTAGAAGTAGGTGCTGTATTCTATAGTATGGTAAGCTATAGTTTGCTATGTCAAGAGTCCCTCTAGGCTCTAGTCAGCTCCATACCTTAGAATGAGAGAGGTCGGAATCTCTTTCCAGGACTCGAACGGAGTGAAGGGAGTTAGAACACTGGAAGCTGTATTCTCTGCAAGCAGGGATGACAGCGTCTTGTCAGTGCATCAGGCCGGGACACGGGATCCTCTAAGTCGAGGTCTCCTCCTTACTTGCCGCGGGGAGTCGTGCAGCTGTGCAGCCGAACTGAGCCGAACCGAGCCGTGGTTTGCCATGGTAAGGGAAGGTATATTTATACTTGGAAGGGGGTTAGCAATATTTGCATTGATGTAAAGTCAGGCAGAGGAAGACGTCATGAATGAACCCTTAGGGTATAGCCGTTCATGCATAATAAATAAGTTCTTAGAGAAATCTATAATCCTAGGCTAGGGAAACTCCCAATGGCTTAAGGGTCTGGTTTCTAAGAACCCGTTGTGACGTTGGGGTGGGCAGATGTACGTAACCATGCCTGTATTTGGATAGCATGGCTAATGCCTAAATAAGGACTGGGATCTTATGCCTGAATAAGGGCAATGCGAATTGTGCCTATATAAGGACATGTATCAGAAAAACCTACATACGAACACCTAAAGCGAAATACAACAATCCGGTCTGGCTGCTTTTCCCCTGACCATTTTTCTGCGCTGAATCCTAACCTCCTTTTCTGTTATCTCCCTTCCCAAAGCTCTCTTCTGTTCTTCAGCCAGCTGTGGAAGGTTTTCCTGCCTTAACCACTTCTTATTGCTCTCTTGGTCTGGCACTACTGTCTCCTTATAAAGCTCACTCATGAACCCTCTGGCCTCCGGGCATATATCTACATTTTCACACAGCACCTCCCCTGACTCTAACTTTTAAGCATTTTATTGTGTTTCTGGCTCTATCTGCTTTTACCTTCCAGGCCAACAGAGAGCTATATTTTTCACCATAAGCGAAATGTTAAAGCTTACTCACCTTCCATCTCTCAAGTAGTTTTTTATCAAATTGGGCCGAAAATTTAGCCTGCAAAACCTCATTAACCAGTGCTTATGATAGAGTTTTAATCACACGGTTCAGACTGAACTTGTTACATCACTTACTGGCTGTACCGGCGGGGTATTCGGCACAGTCAGAACAAAAAGTGCCCGGTGGCTGCGACAATAGGTTTCCACAGGACACACTTCACTTTGTTCTTTTGTGTCCGTATTACTCATTACCGAGAAGAGTGTATCTTAAGGGGCTCTTAAGGAAACAATAATAATAATAATCAAAATTTTAAGCAGGCCCGGGTGGCCTTACTTTTTTTAAACTGTCCCCTGATGCTTTTATATTATCATGTGTCACAAATTTTTGAAGATCTGCTTTAAAGCTAAGAAAAACGAGGGGAATATAAAAGGAGGAGACCTTTACGTACCTGGTGCATCAGTGGGGATAGTGTGTGTACACCTTTTTACTGTTTTTTTAATGTTTTAAGATGTTTTTGAGCATTTCTTATTATATTTATGCGGTGCCCTGACTGCCCTGTCTTCTTTATTTTTATTACATGATGATCAAATGTATTGCATTCTATTGCTGATGAATGTGTATCTTTTATGGTCATATATTTTATATATGCCGAATAAAGATTAATATTATTATGTATCTGCGTTGCCTCCACTACTTTGACATTTTTTTCTTTCACTTTTCTTTACAAAGCTTTACGAACAATAGCTTGTCATTTTTTATTATCAGGGTGAGAACTATTAGCTTTTACAATGCTTGGTTTTCTTCAACTTATCACATACGTCTGTGTGGCTCCTCCTCTTCCTCAATCTACAAAAGGTATTTATGCTCCAACCTCTTCCTATTACATACTATAGTCCCCCTGTGGTTGTTACCAGTAGGGCATCAGGGATGGAGGAAATCTAGAATGTGATGAGGAAGACTTGAAATCAAAGTAATGAAGCTTACTGGTTAGCAATAAGTGCAAAAATAAAAGGTAGAGGTGATCTTAAATATATGGCTTGTATCCAGCCCTCCTGGACCAACACTGGACCTGCCCTAGCACTTATTCTGTAAATAGAAAGTGCTTGAGTCCAATGCTTTTTTAGGAGTACTCTACTGTGAGGGATACCTGTGTTGCCTTAACCACCTCCTTGCACTCCTTTCACTTCTTGCCACATTCAGGAGTTTTTCATTTCTTTTTCCGCTGCCATTTAAATTTGTCACTATTTTCATCTCTTTCTCCTTTCATCTCCCTTTACCACCTTTATCTCTCTTGCTCAAATTCTGATAATGAAATATAGTCTAGATCCCCAAAAATTTGTGCTGGTGACTTCCACCACCAACCAATGACAGAAGTTAGGCACTGTATTGCCTTCACATTTGTGATCAATGATTTGTTTTGTAAGTGAGACGACTGTATCCTGAAGGATGATAGAGACCAAGGAACAGAATTACTAACATTTTGTGCCATGGGTGCACCACTTTTTTGCGCAGTCATGATGTAAAATGTATTTCGGGACTTACAAAGGCAGGCAAAGCCCAATTTGTATGGCTTTGTAAAAAGAGAAAAAAAGTAACACAACACAGTACATAGCGCTGCCTGGATGCGTGACATGAGTGGAGCATGGGCATTCCTGAGCATTCAACCATGTATTTTGATGCAAACCCAGATTTACTAAAGTCTGTAAACTTGGGTCTGCACCCAAAAGAGTTTGTAATGAGGACACATATCTTTATTTTTCCTTGTTACTTCCTGTTTGCCTGTGTCTATATTCGGAATGACACATACAAAGAGGAGTATGCCTTTAAGAATAGATGTTGTGATGGAAGTCTTGCTTCCTACACAAAAACTATTCTGACCACATACAGGTACTTTTGCATCATGGTGCAAGAGTTCCTACAGTGTTGCTAGGCTGCCACAAGTGCACCAGCACAAAGAGAGTGCAGAAGTGTGCTGTATCTCAGTAAATAAGGTACATTTCTGCTCTCTCTCTTTCACACCAAATAGAGCTGCAAGTTCCCTTGCTAGATTGCACTGTGTGAAACCTTAGTAAATCTGGTCATTAGTGTCAGGTTTTATCAAGCAAGGAATTCCCTAGCTCCATGGAAAATATTCCTAGTGCCAAAACATAAAATGATTGATCAAATAATTGAGCACCCCATACAATCATATTTGAGGCTAATGCAGAGAAATGATCAGCTGTGCCTCATCCGCTATGGCAGAGGAGCTTCGCACCCCCTGTCAGCAGCGTAAAAAAGGAATTAAAATAGAATGACAATGAACCAGGGTTTAGTATCATTTTATTTTGTTTCTCAGCTTAGTCTTGGGGGCGGGGCCATGGAGATGATAGGTTCCATTAGGCAGGGAGTTGTCTGTACTGCTATCAGTGCGCATGTTGGTTTGGCTGGCCGTCTCATGCCGGCCAAACCGACTTGCACACTGAAGCTGTCTCCAACTTGAGCTGCCTTGCTCCAAAAGAGACAGCAAGAACAGGCTCCCAGGCTCCCTGAGAGTGCAAATTGAGGGCGCTCATGCCAATTCTGAAACTGCTCTCATGCATGAGAGCAGCTTCAAGATTGGCCGTGGGGAAGTCTGAGAGCCTGTGTCTGCACGAGAGCCACAAGAGGAGCAAAAGACCGGCGATGCAGCGGGCGGTAGGTGGGTTATTTTTTCCCCCTTTTGTTTCATTGTCATCTCCTTCCCTCCCCCGCCACTTTCTTCTGATACTTGCTGCTACTGGAAATGATCAGAAATGAGTTGAGTACTAAGCTACTATAGGTGAATTATGAGTTGTTCCAAGGAACTGATGACTGAGTAGAGGTGCATACATGCCACAAGGACCGTTTGGGCTCCCCAAGGACCTCTAGGCGCGGTACTTCTGTTACATCCCTCCCTAGTTTTGACTCTTGACAACGTCTTCAACTTACCAAGTCTGGGCCTGACTGTGTGGGGCCACCAGAGAGGCCTTCTGAGGCCTAATTGCAAATTCTTCCTGGCTTGCAGCAGAAGTAGTTCAGTGCATTTTAATGTCAAGGCAAGTGGAAAGGAGTGGAGCGCCTTTGAAGAAAGAAAAGAATCAGAGAAGTATTTAAGTGCTTGGAAGCTGTTTTATCCTTTATAAAACCCTTCTTTTGGGCTGGGTTTGAAAACATGAATTGGTAGGTTCCTTGGGCCAGATGTACAACCATTCCATTTTGCGGATCATTGGATTTTTGGTGACTAGCAATTTGCGACTCGTAAAACGGAATACAGTAATGTGTCTTAGACACATTTTGTGAATCCCAATGGGGTCGCAAAGGACCTGCCTCATACATATTCATGAGGCAGGTTGCAATTTGCGACCCACTGGGAATGGCCAGCACTCACAGGGATGGTGGCATGCTGGGGTCAGCAGACCACCATGTCTGTGACTACTTAAATAGGTAATTTTTTTTAAAATGCTGCCTGTTTTCCTTGAAAATGGGATGCATTTAAAAAAGATATTTAATTTTTCAAGCGTGAGCAGTGGTCCATTAAACCATTGCCTGCTCCTAAAAATATTTTTACTGCCCAACACAAAGGGGAACAGGTCAATGGGGACCCCTAGCTGTTTGCAGCCATACCACCTACTTGAAGTAGGTGGTTACTGCAATTCTATTGCAACCACATTTGCGTTCGCAATACAAATCGTACATTCCAGTGTGAATCGCTATTAGGAAGGGACTTCCTTGGCATGCCTCTCCCTATTAGCAACTTGCAAACCCTATTTTAGGAGTCGGCAACATGTTACCGAATAGCGAAATTGGGTTTGTACATGCCACAACCCATTTGAGCGATCTTAAACGGGCTGATTTTCCGTTTATGACCACTAAAAAGGGTTGTATGTTTGACCCCTTATCCACAGAAATATCCTTACAGTTCTAACGGAAAAACTATGACTTTCAACTTCTCAATTTCTTAAAATCAGCATTGGCGAAGCCGATATATCTTGCCTATGCAAGAGCTCTTGGCTTTGCCAATCAATTTTAGCCATGTTGTTCACCAGTGTGGATGCTGTTCAGCACAGCTAAAAGTTAGTGGGGTAAAGGAGAGTGGTGTGAAGTGGAGTGTTGTGAAGTGGAGTAGAGTGAAGTTTTATGGAATGGCTAGAGTAGTGTAGGGAGGTGTAGAATGGAGTTCATTGGCATGGAGTGGAGTGGAGTGTCGTGGAGTTGTGTAGAGTGTTGTGAGGTGTTGTGGAGGGAGAATAGTATCATAGAGTGGGAGGGCATAGAGTGGAGTAGAGTTGTGTGGAGTAGAGTGTCAGAGTGTTATGGAGTATCTTAGAGTGGAGTGGCATAGATTTTCATGGAGTGGTGTAAAGTGGTGTAAAGTAGAGTGGAGTTGCGGAGAGGGTGCTGCATAGAGTGGAGTAAAGTGTTTCAGAGTACAGTGATGTAGAGTGGGGTAAATTGTAATAGCGTGGAATGGCATAGAGTGGAGGAGAGTATTGTAGAGTGAAGTGGAATAGAGTGGAGTAACGTAGTATAGAATAGTGGAGTGGAGCAGAGTGGAGTAGTGTGTCATTAAATCGAGTGGAGTAAAGTGGCATGGAGTGCCATAGAAGGCATTGCATAAAGCATTGTAGAATGGAGTAGTGTTGTAGAGTGGTATAGTGTGCAGTAGAGTGTTGTAGAGTGAAGAGGCATAGGCTGGAGTACAGTGTCATAGAGAGGAGTAGAGTTTAATTGAGTAGAGCATCATAGAGTTAAGTATCGTAGAGTGCAGAGTCATAGAGTTGAATTGAGCAGCCTCGAGTGAAGTGGCGTAAAATACAGCAGCATAGAGCAGATTGGTGTAGAGTGCTTTGGTTGTGAATAAAGTGGTATAGAGTGCATTCACATAGAATGCAGTGACGTAGAATTCAGTGGTATAGAGTAGAGTGGTGCAGAGTAGATTGCAATGGCATGGAGTGCAGTGGCATAGAGTAGAATGCTTCAGAGTAGATTGAAGTGGTGTGGTGGAGTGGTTTAAGTTAGAGTGAAGTGGTGAAAGGTATTGTGCAGAGGTGTAGAGTAGTGTGGCGTGGAGTGAAATGACAGGGTAGAGTGGTGTAGAGTGCAGTGGCATTGACTGAAGTGATGCAGAATACATTAGAATGGCATGGAGTGATGCAGAGTAGAGTTGTGTAGTGTGCTTGGGGTAGAGTTCAGTAGAGTGATGGAAAGCTGAGCAGTGCGGAGTCGAGTCCAGTGGCATAGAGTGCAGTGCATAGAATGCAGTTACATAGAGCAGATTGGTGCAGAGTAGAGTGGTGCAGTTAAGAGTGATGCAGATTAGAGTGGTGGCATAGAGTACAGTGGCACAGAGTGGAATAGAGTGGCGTAGAGTGCAGTGATGCAGAGTTCAGTGGTGTAGAGTGGTGAAGCATGCAGTTGCATAAAGTGTTGCACAGTCAAGTATAGTGGTGTAGAATATCGTGATGCAGAGTAGTTGGCATATAGTGTAGTGGCATAGAGTGCATACGTTTTGAGCAAAGTGGTGTTGAGTTAATTGGCCTAATGTGCATTGATCGAGAGTAGAGTGGTGTGGAGTGGTGCAGAGTAGAGTAGAGAGATGTAGAGTGGTGCAGTATAGAGTGCAATTGTATAGAGTGCAGAGGCATAGATTGCAGTGGTGCAGAGTTCAGTAGTGTAGAGTTGCATAAAGTGCAGTAGCGTAGAGTGCAGTGGCGTAGAGTAGATTGTTTCAAAGTAGAGTGAAGTGGCATAAACTGGAGTGGTGCAGGATGGAGTGGAGTGGTACCCGTTAGACTGGAGTGGCATAGAGCAGTGGGGAGAGTGCTTTGATGCAGAGTGCAGTGGCCTAGAGAGTGGTATTGCAGAGAAGAGTAGTAGTAGTAGTAGTAGTAGTAACCATACTTTTATAGTGCAACTGCCACCCTGAGGGTATCCTGGCGCTTTGACTCTTCCTGGCCTGACACACGAAAGCAAAGTTACACTGCCCTAGGAAAGAGATAGGATTTCAATCCTTTCTTAAAGGAGGTGAGTTCAACAGCACTCCTTAAGGCCAAAGGAAGGGAGTTCCAGAATTTGGCTGCAGTGTATCCAAAGGAACGGCCGCCCATTAGTAACCTTTGAATTCTGGGCACTACCACCAGACATGCTGATGAAGATCGCAAAGGTCTGGCTGTCTTGTACCATGAAAAAAGTTCCTGCAACCGAACAGGCCCCTGTCCATGGAGGGCCCTGAAGACTATGCAAGATGCTTTGAAGCCGATACGCTTGTGGACAGGCAGCCAGTGAAGATCTTTTAACACCAAGGAAGAGGAAGCCGAGCGCAGCCGAGAAAGGGCCAACTTAGCTGCCATGTTCTGAATGCACTGCAGCTTACCAATCAAGGTTCCAGGGGCACCCAGAAGCAGTGCGTTACAGTAATCAAGCCTGATAAGGATGATACTGCGCACTACCTCTGGTCTGGCTTGAGTCGGAAGCATAGGGAGAATTTTACGCAAAGTGCGAAGCAACATCATGCATGTAGCAACTGTTTTGTTGACGAAGACATCCAACTGTAAATTTGGTCCAAACATGACACCGCGGTTGTGCGCGGAACCTGCTGCCGCAACGGTACCCTGGTAGAGAGGAGGCCAAAAATCCATAGGCAAAGGGCGAGGGATGCGATCCACGGAACAGTGCAGCACCTCCGTTTTGGAGCTATTGAACTGGAGGGAATTAAGGCGCAACCAATCCGCGGTAGCTGTCATGCAATGATGGAAAGTCTCCTGAGACACTGCATCACTGCCTTCGAAGGAAAAAATAAGCTGAGTATCATCAGCATAATTCATAACAGATACCAAATGATTTGATCAGCCTGACCAAAGGGCGGAGATAAAGATTAAATAAGATAGGGCTGATTGCCGGCCCTTGAGGCACACCTTGCCCTACTTTTCTGATAGCAGATCTATAGGGTGGCAAGGCCACTACCTGATGCCTATCATGCAAATAAGAGACCAGCCAATCCCGGGCCGAGCCAGCCACCCCGACTTCCTCCAGTTTGCTGATGAGAATATCATGGCTGACCGTGTTGAACATGGCCGACATGGCAAGCAGCACTTAAAAGGCTGCTTGACCAGAGTCGACACGCGAACGAAGGTCATCTAACACAACCACCAATTCAGACTCAGTGCCATGAGCTGGCCTGAAGCCGAACTGGGCAATGTCCAGGCAGAGATTGGACTCCAAAAAACTGGACAGATGTTTGGTGACCAGCTTCTCGAGGATCCTAATGGGGAAGGGGAGCAGCGAGATAGGCCGATAGTCACCGCACAAGTAGGGTCCAGCGTTGCCTTCTTCAAAAGAGGGGAGACCACAGCCAATTTCCAACAATCGGGAAAGGAAGCGGTGCTGAGGGACTGGCAGCACATGGCATGGAGAGGGGGAAAGAGTTCCTCCTGGAACACCTTCCAAAATCTATGAGGAAGCGGGTCCATGGGAGAGCCCAAGGACACGCCATTGTCACGGGCACGGAGTGGAGAGGAGTGGTGTGAAGTAGAATGGTCTAGACTGGAATGGTGTAGAATTCAATGATGAAGAGTGCACTTGTACATAGTAGAGTGGGGTAGAGTTCATTGGCATAGAGTAGAGTGGTGCAGAGTAGAGGCGTGCAGAGTAGAGAGCAGTCGCATAGAGTAGAGTGGCAGAGAGTTCAGTGGTGGCGAGTTCAGTGTTGCAGAGTAGAGTGTTGTAGAGTAAGGTGGTGTAGAGTAGAGTGTATTAGTGTAGAGTGCAGTGGCAGAGTGGTGCAGAGTAAAGTATCTTAGAGTGCAAAGGTAGGGTAGATTTGTGTAGAGTGTAGTGCCATATAGGAGGGCATTGCAGAGTAGAGTATAACGGCGTAGAGTGCAGTGACATAGAGTATATTAGTTTTGTGTAAAGTTGTGTAGAGTGCAGTGGTGTAGTGTGCAGCTGCACAGAAAAGAGTGGTGTCGAGTGGAGTGGAGTGGCACTGGGTAGATTACAGTGGCGTAGAGGGGAGAAGCATAGAGGGGAATGGTGCAGAGTAGAATAGGGTAGTGGAGAGTGCAGTGACGTAGACTACATTCTTTCAGAGTAGAGTGCAGAGGCATAGAGTGCAGTGGCACAGAGTGCACTTTTGATTGTAGTGGCTTAGAGGGGCGTGGAACAGAGTGCAGTGGCGTAGAATGGATTGATGTAGAGTAGAGTGGCATAGAGTGTAGTTGTTTAGGGTGGAATGGTGTAGAGCAGAGTTGAGTGATGCAGGTTAGATTGCATGTTGCAGAGTGGAGTGATGCAGAAGCTAGTGGTGTAGAATTTAGTGGCATAGAATGCACTGGTGTAGAGTGGCATGATGTCATGTGGAGGAGAGTGCAGTGGCCAAGAGTGCAGTGACATAGAGTAGATTGACGTAGAGTTCAGTGGCACAGAGTGCAGTGTTGGACAGTAGGCTGTCATAGAGTGGAGTGACATAGAGTGCATTGGCGCGGAATGCAGTGGCATAGAGTGGTGCAGAGTAGAGTGGCATATAGAGCAGTGGCGTAGAGTATAGTGATGCAGAGTAGAATAGAGTGCCATAGAGTGCAGTCATGAGCACAGTGGCATAGAGTGCAGTGGGTTATAATGTTGCAGAGTAGAGTATAGTGGCATAGCATGCAGTGGTGCAGAATAGATTTGTGTACAGTGCAGTGGTGTAGAGTGCATTTATTTGTTTTGTGTAACATGGTGTAGAGTGCATTTGCATAGAGTGAAGTAATGCAGACTAGAGTGTTGTAGAGTAAAGTGGTTTAGAATAGAATGCATTGGTGTAGAGCGCAGTGGGATAGAGTGTTCCAGAGTAAAGTATCTTAGAGTACAATGGTAGAGTAGAGTGTCATAGAGTGCAGTGGCATATAGGAGGGTGTTGATGAGTACAGTGACGTAGAGTGCATTAGTTTTGAGTAAAGTGGTGTAGAGTGCAACAACATAGAATAGAGTGGCATGGAGTGGAGTGGAGTGGCACTGGGTAGACTGCAATGGCGCAGAGTGGAGAAGCATAGAGGGGTATGTTGTGGATGGAATAGAGTAGTGTAGAGTGCAGTGACATAGTGTACATTGTTTCAGAGTAAAGTGCAGTAGCCTAGAGTGCAGTGGTACAGTGTAGATTGTAGTGGCTTAGAGGGTGGTGGAACAGAGTGCAGTGGTGTAGATTGTAGTGGTGTAGAGTTGAGTGGTATAGAGTGCAGTTGTTTTGAGTTGAATGGTGCAGAATGGAGTGGTGTAGATTAGACAGCAGTGGTGCAGAGTTGAGTGATGCAGAGTTTAGTGGTGTACAATGTAGTGGCATAGAATGCATTGGTATAGAGTGACATAGAGTATAGTGGAGGAAAGTGCAGTAGCCTAGAGTGTGGTGGTGTAGAGTTCAGTGGCAGAGAGTGTAGGGTTGCACAGTAGGATGTCATAGAGTGCAGTGGTGTATACTAGAGTGACAGAGTACATTGGTGTGGAGTGCAGTGGCATAGAGTGGTGCAGAGTAGAGTGACATAGAGAGCAGTGGCGTAGAGTACAGCGATGTAGAGTAGACTAGAGTGCTGGAGACTGCAGTGACAAGTACAATGGCATAGAATGCAGTGAGGTATAGTGCAGTGGCGCAAAACGTTGCAGAGTAGAGTATAGTGGAGTAGAGCAGGGTGGTGCAGAGTAGATTGGCGTACAGTTCAGTTGTATGGAGTGAATTGGTTTTGAGTAAAGTGGTGTAGAGTGCATTGACAAGGGGGGGGAGAGCTGAACAAGCGAGTAGAGGAGCTGAGGACTCTACTCCACTTACCTGGCGGACACTGACTCCTGGGGCCTAAACGCTGTAGTCTCGCCGCGCCGCACAGCTCCATCTCGCGGCCCGCGGCTGGAGACTACAGCTCCCAGGGAGCCTAGCGGCAACTTCCGGTTTGCCGGTACTCGAGCAGGACGCTTCCTCCGTGTCGCGGGACGCGCGCGGGCGACGCCGGGCGGAGCCCGGGCAGAGGGCGGGCCGTCTGAGGCCGTCAGAGGCAGGAGGAGGCCGGGCTGGGCCATAGACCCTGTGTGAACTCCACGGTGCCCTAAAAATTACACGGTAAAGTGACGGAAAAGCGTTGAAGGTCTACTGTGTATGCATTGAATTACTGGGTGCTGAGTTGTTTGTGATATCCACGTTTAGGCCCAAAGAAACTGTTGCGTGTTGATCTAGGTTCCTGATCGATACTGCGACCTTATGCCCCTATTCGGCTATAAATCCATTTATTCCCTATATTGGCATAACCGTTCAAGTGCGATATTCAGAAAGTCATCTCTGGCCTCACACGAACAGAGCCACATTCCAGAATAGTTCTCTGCCACTTCCTTTGCAACCAATTAGTGCAATGACAGAGCAGAAGTCACTATCTGATATTCCTAGATTAACACTCCGAGTTCTTCAACAAGATAAAAACTCAGCAAACCTGGAAATCCCCGCTTGCTGTGTTTTGATTAGTAATGGAACTCTAATGAGCAACTGATAGCTATCACTTCCTAGTGACATCTTTAATTGACGTCTTATGTCCAGCAAACTTGCGTCAAACCAGGCACCTGTCAGGTATAAATACTACCAACGTTGTCTTAAGCAATAGCTTGTTGCTGCAGCCTGCTACCCTGCTGCCCCGCTGCTGTTGGTGAAGCTACTGATACCATTATCGCTGCTAAAGCGCGAACGATGGTGTGGTGAGCTTAGGAGCTGAACAGCCGTCCCTCTGCGAAGAGCCCAGCAGATGCCAAGCTGCCCGCGGACGCTGTCCCCCCTCCTCCTCCTCGACGCGCTGAACAGAGAAATCCAGCTCCAGCGCTTCTAGTCTGCCCTCGCGGGTGACTGGGATACCGAGTTCCCCCTGAAGGAAATACCAGACTTCCATCATTCTATTCAGAGGTATGGTGTTGACTAAACCCTTAGATGAGAATTCTTGAAGCAAACCTTGGCAAAACCAACTTAACTTAAAGCTACTTACTTACTCCCCTTCCACGTGTTAGGCTTAGGTCAGGCACACTGGGGTAGGCTTAGTTAGAAGCACCAGTTGAGTATTTTAGCCTAATGTATATATGACTGTATATATGTTTTATTACTTTTAAACCATTGTATGGCTAAGAAACCATATCAATGCTTTTACAGTATTATTTCGCAATACTTATCTTACTGTACGTACTTTTTATAATAACAAGTCTTGCAATTGTGGCAATACATTTCTCTTGTACGAGAAGAAAGACTGTTCAATAAATGTTAACCTTTTATTGACAAACGCCTGTCTCTCTATTCTCTACATATCGTGAAAGTAAACTGCACTAATCTGACTGAGTGAAATACCTGTCTATTGTTTCACACGACCCTAGAGATTGACTCTTGATCTGAGGAGCAAAGTTGTCATGTTGCACGGTTGTTGGAAAGCTGAATCCCTTCTTGTCTGTGCCAGGGAAGCTGATCACTTCCTACACAGAGAAGAAAGTTTCCAGTGACCTCTGAGCTAGTTGGTAACAACCCCAATTAAGTTTAGCATAGTCAGTAGAGGCCTGGAAGATCCGCACTTCTACGTCGATACTACTGTTTATGTTATTACAATGCGCAGGGCCTAGTGGGAAACTAGGAACTACACTACATGGCGCCCAACGTTTGGTAGGGCGATAAACTAACGCAAGACGTTAGAGTAACTCAGTCGTGCATATTTCACACAGACCCCTTTCTCCCGTAAATACTCCAATAGACGTCTGGAGTGGGTGAAAGGTTAAAATCCGCCCGACCTCAGTAGGAAGAGATTCCTATGTAAAGCTCTGGTTTATTCAACGTTGAAGGATACAGTGTTCCAAAATATTGTGCACCTAATCTTTGTCTCCTTGGAGACCAACTCTGCAAACCTTGCATTTTAACAATTGCAGGAGAAAACGGAACCACTGGGGGTGCAGCAGATGCGACTCAGCAGGGTCCCGAACACACAGACCCGGGTGCTATTATCATCCCGGTCCACTTAAGAAAATCTATAACGTTAAAACTTATAGAAAACGGACTGACACCTCAAGGTGGTACAGTAATTTTCGTGATAGAGGCTCACGAATATCGGCAGACAGAGGTATTCTATTCATGGATAAACTTTCCAGCGGCAAACGCTACAACAAAAGAGTTTCACTATTACAAAATAGAGGAACCTCCGGAAGAGTACGCTCCTTTCGAGGAGATTGAAATTCCACTTAAATTCCAAGAGCACCTGCTCTGGTTTAATGGCGCCCTAAAACACAATGATCACATTACCAGGCTCGGTCCACTAGGTAGACCAGGAGCAACATGGCCGGTTCTAGCCAGCTACACACCACATCCTGACATTGCAAAAATGTCAAAAGAAGAACTCTTAGTTAACATAAGAGAATTAACAAAGGCTTATAGAGAGTTAGTAAAATTATTTAAAAATATTTCAAACACTCCTAAAAAGAGCTGGGATGGAAATAAACAATCCACTCCCAAGGAAAAAGTTTTCCAGTCCAGAGGAAGGTCTCCTCGACGGAGGGAAAGAACTCCGACTCGAGAACACCAGTCTCCCCAGAGGGAGACCTCTGAGAAAAGATATAACCTTAGAAATAGGGATAATCTGAAAAAACCTGATAGATATCAAAGTATTGATACACGTCCCTCTCGATCTTTTCCACAGAATTCGGAAAGAAGAGGACGGTCAGACCCAGGAGAGCACACCAAGTCCAAAGACAAGGAACCTGCTCAGAGTAAAAAATCTCAATTTCAAAAAAAGAAGGTAGCCAGTATTAGAGTAATCAACTATGCCGAGAATACTGAGGACACAGTTGAAAAACGGGGAGTGGGCATTGACAATGTTGGACAGTGCAGCAGAAATCAGTATAGCGCGCAAGATCTTGATGAGTCATCTGGAGACAGTGGACACGAATGAATACATTCAGGTTGAAACTGCCGACACCAGACTTAGCGAGCCCCATAAAATATACGAAATAACATTGCGTATAGAGGGTGATAAGACTAGGAAAATAAGAGGTCTATTTTGGGATAAGCTCTCAAAAGACTATGATATTCTGTTAGCTGAAAAAGATTGGCCCCCGGAGTTTGTCAGGGAGTGCCCTCGAGGCGAAGAAGTGATTATGCCTGCCTTCTCGAATCACATTCCGATTCACAAAAAATATACATATGCAAGGAAATGGGCAGTGGCCCAGGAACCTGCATTATATAAAAATCATGTAGGATGGGATGAGGACTCAACTCCTCACAAAATCCAATTAAAAAGTGAACCAACTGCCCAACGGCAGTATCCCATTAAGCAAGAAGCTAAAAAACAAGTCAGGGAGATCTTAGATCAACTTGAGTACCAGGGGGTGATTGAAACATGCACCTCTCAAATGAACAATCCTTTGTTTCCTGTCTCCAAGCCAGACAATTCATATCGTCTAGTTTTGGACTACAGACACCTTAATATATGTTGCAAAACTTTTGCAGTACAAAACTCGCATAGTGCAGCCCTAATGAATAACATAGTTAGGAAAAAATATAAAACGACATTAGACATATCTAATGGTTTCTTTTGTCAAAACATTGCACCAGAAAGCAGATATTTGACCGCTTTCTCTGCATTTGGGTCGCAAAAAAAATTCTGTCGACTCCCACAGGGGTTCAAGAACAGCCCAGGACTATTCTCAGCTAGAGTAACAGAGTTACTACAAATATATGATGATGAGGCATTATCTTACGTAGATGATATCTATCTCACAGACGACGACTTGGATACTCACTTGAAAAGAGTGAACACCATTATACTTGGGTTCGCAGCAGAGGGTTACAAATTCAACTTTAAAAAGTCTCGAATTGCCCATCTGACAGTACTATTTTTAGGGTACGAATTATCAAGTGAAGGGAAAAGCCTAGCGGACAACTTCTTAGAGAAGTGCGCTGTACTCCAAGCTCCAAAAACGCTGAAGAATTTACAATCCATTCTAGGTTTTCTGAATTTCGGAAGAACTAACATTCTAAATTACGCAGAGAGGGTTAAACCACTCTACGAACTAATTAAACCTGATTTTAAACAAATCAATTGGACTCAAAAACACACAGAAATTTTGAGATCACTGCAAACAGACATGTTAGCAGAAACAAAATTAGATACACGTGACAACACGATCGATCTTGTAATCCGAGTCATCCCAGGAAGATGCGGATTCACATACGTGACCTCTAATGAGGGAGAAAAGGTACCAATTTCAATTAAATCTCACTTGTACACACAAGCAGAAAAAGCATTCAGTCACACAGAAAGAACTGTGAAAGCAGTGCCAATTGCATTAGCAAATGAACGAGAACTAGCACATGGCAAACGGATTAATATCCTCACAGCGGAATCCGCCTTCGAAGCGCTATTCAGCCCAGTAAACCTGCCTACAGTGCCACTGGATCCGAAATGGATACAGTGTGTAGATTCTCTAGGAGCGGAAGACGTAAAATACTATTTCGCCCCACAATTCGAAGAACTGAATGATTTAGAATATGAAGAAGAATATCCTCTGCCAATAGAACTTCTGCCTCTCCCACAATACGCATGTATAATCTATACAGATGGATTTGTACAGCATTTCAACGTAGAGAGCAAATCCTACGATGCAGCCTGTGCGATTATTAAAGGTCGTTGGCTGTGCGGTAAATTCAGACCGAAAGTAACAAAAACTGAATCTGTAAGAAACTGTTTGGTTCAGAGAACTGAAATCAGATGTTTAAAGATGGCGCTCGAAAATGCAGAACGTGAATTCCCGACACTTATCGTGTGCGATTCTCATTTTTGCGTCAACTCTTACAACAATAAATTGCAGAGGTGGATTGAAAACGATTACAAAGATGACACAGGTGCCACAATAAAGCATAAATTGCTCTGGAAACAGGTATCTCTTTTACACAAAGAACTACAAAAGACTCACGTGATTCACGCACAGAGTCTTCAACGTGATGGCGTTCACGTTGCAGGGAATTAATTGGCTAATACAGCCACAGCGGAAGCAACTAAACCGGCTTCCGTAGCCACAAAAAAGCGTACAGGAAAATACATAGACGGGGAAACCATGCTGGCAGTAAAAACGACCGTAAAAGGCGACTGTGCAGCACTACCCGTGAACTATCCACTCAATTATGCATACGTAATAGATGCAAACTCCGTTCCTTTTGCTCGAATCCCTGGAGTGGGGGACAGAGTAATTCCAAACAGGAGCAGGAGGGGCTTCCTCTTACTGGAAGCACACATGGGGTTGGGTCTGAGACACCAAACAATTAAGGTTTCTCTGAAAGAATTACAATCGGAGTACTGGTGGCCAGGAATGAGCATAGATATTCAATGTTTTGCTCAAAATTGTGAAAACTGCAACAGAGATCGCAGTAATGAACAGGCCAGTGTAGTTTCAGGATCCCTGCTAGACAGCATAAGGCGGTCTATCTGCGCAATCAAAGAAGAGAAGCGCGTCCCATTGTACACAGTTAAGGCTAAACACACTTAAAAATGTGGCCTCCAGCGCTCGGCTGACGCTAGAACGGTTATAAAAGATTTGCGAGTCCATATCGGCACATACGCAATTACCACGTTCCATTCTGACCAGGGTCCTGCTTTCAGCTCTCGAGCTTATAAGGAGGCCATGGCCAGCATGGGAATTGGGTTGCGGTATTCTTGTCCGTCGCACCCCGAAGGGAATAGTGTGGTAGAAAGAAAAAACCGAGACATAAAGCGATCTATAACAGCGAAGGTATTAGGTTCAGGCGCTGGGTGGGTCAAACATCTAATAGGTGTCCAGACTAGTCTTAATAACTTGCCAAGAAATTCTCTAAAAGGTTTCAGCCCATACGAACTATTGTTCGGAATTAGAATGAACAGTCAGGACCTCAATAGTCAGATGTCAGTGGTACAAGAAAAACAACAGACTTTGACATCAAAGATCGTTGAACTGAATGAAACAAGAAAATCCTTAAGCAACATAAAGTTAATGCAACAGCCAACTACCACTGACGAGGCACCACAAGCAACAGCCCCAGCAAGGCCTGTCTGGATTCCAAAGATTGGGGATCTAGTCAGAGAAAAGATCATGGTGAAGAAGGAATTTGGGCCTTCTTACAGAAAAGCAGTACCTGTCTTGGCAGTCACCGGAACAAGATCAGTAGTACTACCGCCCCTTGCTGGTAAAAAGGAGAACAGAGTCGTGTCTATCGATCTGGTAAAACCACAAGCATGTGGCCTATAATCAACAGTAGGCCCAGTGGACTCCCAAGAAACAACAGAATACCCAAACTTGCAACAATCCAAGAGGTTCAAGCTGAAAGACTAATCACATTCGATCAGCCTGCAGTGCACAATGAAGGACTATGCAATAATGCCATGGAACTCGTGCCTCTTGAGACACAGATTGAAACAGTTTGTCAAGAAACAACACCAGTCTACACTAATGTGGCATCAGAAAGTGCTACCGAAAGACAGATTGAAAGAACAATCCCATCAATTGACAGAACTGCCTCTGGTTATTTCATCAACTTCGACAACTTCTCTGAAGATCAAAACGACCCCGAAGTGATGCCAGAAACAAAAAAGTATTCTAAAGAAAATACGACAGGACTCCTTCAACAAATCAAAGAATTATATCTGGATTCACCGGTGATTGAGCATTGGATTATTTCAGGGGTATTCATACTCCTACTATGCCTAATTTTAGTTTTAATTTTAGGAAAGTTTATTACAATTGAATGGACACAGCAAGTCAGAACATCAACCTAGTCCTGAAACCACACAGATCATCCCATGTGAAGAAAAGAGAACTGTCAACAGTAAATGTCACAGCAATTCCAATACCTGGTGGGGTAGTATGGGAGAAAACAGACTATGAAATATATGGTCCGGTCGAAATCCTGAAGTATCCTCATCAACTGAAGGTTTCCTTAAGTGACTTTGTAACTCCTAGTACATTCTCTGATGATAGGGACTTTAACAGTACTAATGACTTGATGTCTGATTTAGTAATGTCAGCTATATTCACAGATCATGATTATTTACAAGGTTCATCTAGTTATGAGCAGTTATTCTGCTACACACACTATGGTGATCATTACTTGCATAAATCTGCACAGCCTAGAAATGTTTTTATGTATATTCAATGGGAACATTGTGCTACACCACCTAAAAGCAGTTCTAAAGCATTTTTTGAGAAATTCAAATACTTTTCAGGGTTTAACACCAGTAATGCAGAAACGTTTTATTACAAACTGTTAGATAAAACAGGAATGAAAACAATGCTGACAAATTCTAAATTGATATATTCAGAAGCATTTTATGACAAAATGATGACATTTGGTTTGATTATTGGAAAAATAACATTGAAACGAAAACAATTTGGGGTACAAAAGATTGGCAGGTGCAAGGCATTGAAGCACTATTCAGAACCTGCATGATACCAGAACAAATGTTGTTTTTAAATGACACAATACACCAAACATCCTGTCTTGGCCTAGCTAAGATCAAAGATCTTAAAACACTGTCTATACCAAAGCCAATACCTGAAAATACAACTACAGATATTGAGTTAGACGTGTCACAAATTTTACATTTTAACAGAACACATCCTGATTGGAAAAAGTGGTTAATCTGGCCTACTGACACAAACAGCTGTCAAGATAGATTCCTGAATAAAACACAGGGGTTAAAAATGACCAGACTAGACCCGAGATATTCCCAGAGACAACATCCAGGGATAATAAGAACATACAGTGTAGGGAAACTCTGCCTTGAATGGCTAACATCATCCACACTGGCTGAAATTAAGCAACACTTGTCTTTACTAAAAGATGGTGCTGATTTGCGCGATTTCATTCTTGGACCACGCAAACAGCGTCAAAAGCGTTTCATAGCGACCAGTATCTATGCTGCGTACAACGAGGCTTGGAAAGTCAAACAAATTGAAACAGCAGAAAAAATACGAGAAATTGATCGTATTAATTTGGAAAAATCACTTTCTGTAGTGGACAATGGGTTAATGACTCTGTCTTCCAGAATATATTCGTTGGACAATATTGTATCCTCTGCCTTTGATGTGATAGATAGAGACTTGCTAATGTTACAACATGGCCAATCTCAATTACGTTCTATTATACAATTGGGCTGGACGCTGCAAAATCTTCGTTCAGGCTATGTGCCTTGGCGTTTAATCAACACAACGTCATTATTTTCCATTTTTAACCTTACTGATAAACAGATCAGTTTGGCACAGAAAGGAGCAGACTATACAATCCTGAGCATCGAAAAACTTGAGAGATTACCATTGACAATGTCAGAGAGTCCTGTCATTGAATGGATAATACACGGAATTATCACTATTCCGATAACAACTTTCCGATTTAAAAAGTGCCTTGAGTACATACCTGCTGGCCAGTATGAACAATTGGGTAAAGGTTATGTAAAATCTGAATGGAAATTACCATACACACATTCTTGCTATAGTGACAGCGACAAAAATGTATTTCTTAGTGGTGAAAATTGTAAACATTCACTAAGCGGTATACTTTTGTGTCAGGGTATTAATTTACACGGAGCATGTGATGGAAATTCTAACAACCTTTCATGCCACCAGCTAGTCACACCTGCAACTCAGATAGAGCCCTTCTTTATGCAACTTGCAAATGGGAGTTACATTCTTAGAACGGATCACAGATGTTGTGGCCTTGTGCCAGGGAAAAGTTATCTTGTAAGCGTAACATCCATGGTCAAATGCTGTATGCAAGCATTGTTCCCGAGTGGGCCTGCAGACACAGTGACTCCCATCTGGCCTCGTCTGAATCTCTATTCTATACGAATTGATACTTTAAGCAAAATGAAGTCTGTGCTTTTGCAGACAACAGTGCCTATAACGTCATCAAAAGAGACGTTTGATCTTCTAGTTGCAAGGACAGCTACTGAAGTTCATGAACTTTTATCAACAAATTGCCCCGTGCATTTCGTAGAAATGCTCAGCCAACTCCTTAACATGTCTAGTGCCACAAGCATCCCAGGCATATTTAAGACGGTCTTTACGGGACTGCTAACACCTTTTCAAGCAATTTTGGGAATCGTTCCTAATTTTGTACACTCTGTTTTTGGCGGCATACCATTATTTTTGGGACTTGTAGCAGGGATTTTATTTTTGACCCTCCTGCTTCGTTATGGCAAGCCGAAACTCAGACATAGCTCCCATGGGAATGGAAGAGACAATCCTAGCAATGCGCTACCGGGACAGGATAACTAACGTCCTCGGATTGGCCAGGCTGAGAGATCTAAACATGACCTGGTTCCTTTCATTCAGACCTATATGGCAGAACTGTATCTTACCGGTACTTCGATGTATGCTATGCGGAGATGAGTGCGTGTTGGACATCTGTCTTTCACTTCCATCAGCAGTACCAATGGACGTCGATACTTTGCTCAGTCCAATAACGGCTCACGCATTGTGTTGTCCCCAGCGGCTACCAATCCTGATGACGGCATTCGTTGAGACTCCTGTACTACGACTAGGTGGTAAAAGTGGAGCGAGTGACAAAAGCAGCATCACCCAGGTACGACCTTCTGTGAGCATTGCTGCTCCCGACTATGATGACAGCAATCATTCTCACACCTGCCAAGTTACAGCGCTATCGAATTTGGTTGAACTGTCACCTGATTTTGTAGACCAATTCTTTGAGAGCTTGTCTGATACGATGTTCTCACCCGTACAGAAACAATAACTTTGAAGAAGCTTTCCGACACACAGCGTTCCCATGAACTCTGAATTCGGCCTTCAGTTTTGATCAACAAAAACTGCTAAAAGCGTTGGAACTCTATTTTCCCGTTCAAGCATTAATTCTTTTGAATTGGAAATTTTTAATATTGACCTTTTTTGGCACGAACAATTCTTTGCTTAACGTAAAAACTATTCTTAGAGAACAGAAGCTTCAAACTTCTATTTCTAAACACATCTAGAGACATATCAAACTTACATCAGCCTCTAGCACATTTATTGCAATGCATTTATATGTGATGATTTATCTCGCCCTTCTTCTGTTCAAAGATATTTCATGTGTAATTCTTTTTGCATAATCGTTCATTGATTTCATATGCAATAATTTTTGAATGATTTCTATGCTTCAAAAACGTACAGTACCTAAGTTTCACGTATTACAATATACGCCTATTTCGAATGCATTTATGTATTTTGGGGTGGGCAATGTTACACATGCATCCTATTGCTCTAGTTTTAGTAATTTGATGGACATGAAAACGTGGAGTGGGTGTTGCGTGTTTATCTAGGTTCCTGATCGATACTGCGACCTTATGCCCCTATTCGGCTATAAATCCATTTATTCCCTATATTGGCATAACCGTTCAAGTGCGATATTCAGAAAGTCATCTCTGGCCTCACACGAACAGAGCCACATTCCAGAATAGTTCTCTGCCACTTCCTTTGCAACCAATTTGTGCAATGACAGAGCAGAAGTCACTATCTGATATTCCTAGATTAACACTCCGAGTTCTTCAACAAGATAAAAACTCAGCAAACCTGGAAATCCCCGCTTGCTGTGTTTTGATTAGTAATGGAACTCTAATGAGCAACTGATAGCTATCACTTCCTAGTGACATCTTTAATTGACATCTTATGTCCAGCAAACTTGCGTCAAACCAGGCACCTGTCAGGTATAAATACTACCAACGTTGCCTTAAGCAATAGCTTGTTGCTGCAGCCTGCTTCCCTGCTGCCCCGCTGCTGTTGGTGAAGCTACTGATACCATTATCGCTGCTAAAGCGCGAACGATGGTGTGGTGAGCTTAGGAGCTGAACAGCCGTCCCTCTGCGAAGAGCCCAGCAGATGCCAAGCTGCCCGCGGACGCTGTCCCCCCTCCTCCTCCTCAACGCGCTGAACAGAGAAATCCAGTTCCAGCGCTTCTAGTCTGCCCTCGCGGGTGACTGGGATACCGAGTTCCCCCTGAAGGAAATACCAGACTTCCATCATTCTATTCAGAGGTATGGTGTTGACTAAACCCTTAGATGAGAATTCTTGAAGCAAACCTTGGCAAAACCAACTTAACTTAAAGCTACTTACTTACTCCCCTTCCACGTGTTAGGCTTAGGTCAGGCGCACTGGGGTAGGCTTAGTTAGAAGCACCAGTTGAGTATTTTAGCCTAATGTATATATGACTGTATATATGTTTTATTACTTTTAAACCATTGTATGGCTAAGAAACCATATCAATGCTTTTACAGTATTATTTCGCAATACTTATCTTACTGTACGTACTTTTTATAATAACAAGTCTTGCAATTGTGGCAATACATTTCTCTTGTACGAGAAGAAAGACTGTTCAATAAATGTTAACCTTTTATTGACAAACGCCTGTCTCTCTATTCTCTACATATCGTGAAAGTAAACTGCACTAATCTGACTGAGTGAAATACCTGTCTATTGTTTCACACGACCCTAGAGATTGACTCTTGATCTGAGGAGCAAAGTTGTCATGTTGCACGGTTGTTGGAAAGCTGAATCCCTTCTTGTCTGTGCCAGGGAAGCTGATCACTTCCTATACAGAGAAGAAAGTTTCCAGTGACCTCTGAGCTAGTTGGTAACAACCCCAATTAAGTTTAGCATAGTCAGTAGAGGCCTGAAAGATCCGCACTTCTACGTCGATACTACTGTTTATGTTATTCCAATGCGCAGGGCCTAGTGGGAAACTAGGAACTACACTACAAAACATTGTATAAACCAGACTCATGTTGGGATCAAAGAAAGAAAAGGCTTCCGCGGGGGCAGGTCCTATTGACAACTTCTTAGTAAAAATGGTGAATAAAATCAACAATGACAGAAGGGCCTCATTGGGTAAAGGTGATTCATCAGATCATGATCTTTCTTTAGTAGGTCTACCCTCAATGGAGGCTCCACCAGAGAACGAAAATAGCACTGATTGTGGGGCGGGGGTGGTCAGTGTAGCTAGTGCAGTAGAAGCACTGATCCATCGGGCTCCCGACACAGTAACTCTCGATAAGTCTTCTTCGGACTCTGAGGAAGAGGTGGTAGTAGAGCATAAAAGCACGAGACCTGTCAGAACCTGCAGAAAGCAGCAAAGCAAAAGGGGGGGCAGGATCGCTCACAAGAGAAGGGGAGATATTTACTCGCCTGACAGCAATATCTCCCCTGAGGCGACCTCGAGCTTGGAGGGTAAAAAAGAGGCAAGTGTAACTTTGAGCCCTGAGCAGTTTGGCTTGCTAATTAAAACTATAGAAGCCAAAATTGAAATCCCTTAATTCCTTAGCGGTCAAACTGGATACTGCCAATGCTGAAATAAAAAGACTAGGAGGTCTGATAGAGCAACAGCTGGCCCATCCTGTTAAGGTTAATCCCCCGCCCCTTTCAACTAGTACAGTGAACTCAGAGGCTGTTGGGAAAAATACCGCAAAGGTGTCTAATCCATCTCACACATCCCGACAGGTCAACAGAGCCGACATTGATACCATTGCTCCCTTGGTCCCTTTTACCGTGCCAGTAGATACCTCTGTTATACATTCTAAGCCAGGCCCCGCTCAAAACCTGAATTCCATGTTACGTAGGCGAAGCAATTTTATTAACTTACCCCCGGACTGTGCTCCCTACGTAATTGTGCTGGCAAATGTCCCGCCTCAAAACCCGGATACAGCCGAATCTCACGAGGAATCTCATGATTCTCTCAAAAACAAAGTGGTAGCTTGGCTAAGTTCAAACTGTGGTTTTCCTACAAATTTTGCCGGAGAAATCATCACGACCAGGAGGGTAAATTGGATCGGTCCCTCGAGAAAAACTTGTAGAGGGGATTGTGTGGTAGTAAACTTTAAATATCCACAACACGTGGCCACAGTCTTATTACGGGCAGCATCAATATTGAATGATGGCAACGGTATCCAAGTGCGACCTTTGGGATATTTTTACAATCATCTCACTGTAGCCTCTGCCCCTAGACAAGGACTAAATCCCTTTACTCCAGTTGGGCCCAGGTCTGCATGTCAAAGCCAGGGACAGGGAAGAGATAATTTCTTCAGTTTTGGACCCCCCATTGTAACACACAATAGATTCGATGCTCTTTCAGGACTCGACCTTTGCGACTGACGGGGGGCAGGAGAGGGTATAGTGGATGAAGTTATAGTGGAAACTATCTCTATGACTCCTGTACCTTCTTCCGGTGTGGATGGTAACATTCCGATTGAGGTCAGTCCTGTTAAAGGGGACATGGTTAGGTTGCTATCCTGGAACATTGCTGGCTTACGGTCAAAGAAGGGCGACCCTAACTGGTCGAATTTTGTAAAGCTTTATGACATTATTGCCATTCAAGAGACTTGGGACATGGACTGCGATTATTGGTTGGATAGCTTTACTTCCTTTTTTGTACCTGCCCTGCCCTCCCCAGCAGGCCGGAATAGAGGAGGTCTTCTGACGCTGGTATCGGTGAATATTAAGGGCAAAATTACAATGATGATTGTGCCACTCATAATTTTCTTGTCTTAGAGATAATTTTGGATGATGGTTGTAAAATGCTTCTTATAAACTGTTACAATGCACCGAACGGCTATCCAGAAACTGTGCACCTAACATGGTTAGCAGATTTTTTAATTCTTTATAAGGAAAAGCAAACCACTTATTGTTATTTTATTTTGATGGGTGATTTTAATGTACATTTATGTTTAAATTGCGCTCTAACAGATGCAGATGGGCCTGATAGTGTTTCCCCCCTCATTTAGAACATACTCAGAAGGGAGTGGTCCTTGAAAATCTATTAATTGAAAATGAATTGTATGAGGCAGAGCTTTATGACAACAGGACAGGGGTTGCCACATACACGGGAAGGGCCTGTGACTCGATAATTGATTTTATTTTTGCATCTTTAGGTCTCCTTAAGTATGTGATTTCCTACAATGCTATTGCTATGCCACTGAGTGATCATAATCCCGTGGGGATGGAGCTAGCAAACGGTTTTTTGAAGCTAAAATCGTCTGTTACCCCTCAGGTTATTTTGCCACTAAAGGTTAAGGATCAGGGGAGAAGAATTAAATGGGAAAAGGTAGTTCCTGATGTTTTTTTCTTAAACCTAACTTCTTTGGCTGATGAAGATCTGAATGTTTGTGCCAATCCCCTCTCTAGGAGCGAGGAGGTTATATCCTCCTTCGAAGGCGTCTGTCGGTCAGTGGCTATAAACCTAATAGCTAAAGGTCAGGGGGGTAAAAATAAACCGGTGAAGGGCTGGTTTGATAACAACTGTAGTAAAGCCCATAACCTCCTGAAGAAAGCACTCAATACTCGTCCGAGGGACAAAGCCCTAGTAGTGCAACTAAGAAAGCATTTTACTAAGGCAATTAAAACTCGTAAAAATGAAATAAAGAGTGATGCCTGGGCAGAACTAATGGATAAAGCCACCTTAAAAAACAGTGCAAAGTTTTGGTCAATTATCAATCCTCCTCTGTTCTCTGGTGACCAAAATACTGTGCTGAAACTCAATATATCTGAGGCAGATTGGCTTAGCCATTTTGAAAATATATATGGTAGCAACATGGAGCAGGAACCCTTTGTAGTCCCTACGTCTGATATCCCCCTGGAGCCTGTGAGTTTTGATATAGCTGAAGTGCTAAGAGCATTGGAGGATACTGCGGGACGAAAGGCCCCGGGTCCCGATGGGGTCCCAGCGGATATGTTTAAGGCAAATCCGTTGTATTGGGCTAATATCCTAGCTAAAGTCTTTAATGCATCTGCAGTAGTAGGATTCCCGTACACCTGGTCCTCAGCTACGATAATTCCAGTATTCAAAAAAGGGCAGAGAGGAGACCCTAGATGCTATAGACCTATATCACTGCTGGACTCCTCGGTTAAAATTCTAGGGAAGGTTGTCCTGGCGAGAATAGCATCTTGGGCCAAAGGGAACAATATTCTGTCCAAGGCAAAATATGGTTTCAGGTCGGGGAGGAGTACAGAGGACCAATGCCTCAATCTCCACCTTATAATTTCCAAATACACAAGGGCAAAAGGGGGAATGATATTTTTAGGCTTTATGGATTTGTCCACAGCCTCTGATCTTGTCAATAGATCTAGGCTGTGGGCAATGCTCCTGAAGTTGGGTCTTGATAGTTCCCTGGTACATTTCCTGGCGGAGCTCCACAAAGATCTGAGAGCCTGCATTAGAATGACAACAGAAGGGAAATGTACGGCAAGTTTTAGATCAACCAGAGGGGTCCGTCAGGGCTGTATACTGGCCCCAATGTTATTCACGTTATATGTGAATTCATTGGAGGATGACCTAACGGCAGTCACGCAGGATATCCCGAGCATGGGGGGTGCACCAATCCTGGTGCTCCTCTATGCCGATGATGCGGTGTTAATTGCCAGGACCCCAATAGCCCTGCAAAAGTTACTTGATTCATTTGGAAATTTTATGTCTAGTCTTGACTTGGTGATTAATAGTGAATGAATGAATGATTACACATTTCTATAGCGCATGGTTACCCTGAGGCATCCCAGCGCTTAAGTGGTCCAGTCATCTCCAGTAACTTTAGCAGAATAAGAAGGTTTTAAGCATTTTTCTAAACCTGAGATGGTTCTCCTCCAAGCGGATAGCGTCTGGAAGATTGTTCCAAAGCTTTGCAGCCTGTAGTGAAAACCGCCTGCCCCCGGTGCGCGATCTCCTGATCCTGGGGATTACCAGTAGATTCTTATTACTGGATCTCAGGGTTCTGCATGTTTGATAAGGGCTGAACAAAGGTGCAAGAATGTCTGGTCCGGAGTTATGCAGGGCTTTGTGAGCAATAGTCATTGCTTTAAATTCGATTCGTTGTTGTACAGGCAACCAGTGTAGTTGCTTCAATGCTGGTTTGGCAGAGATTCTGCGTGGGATGTTTAGTAGCATTCGGGCAGCACAGTTTTGGATGGTCTGAAGGATCTTGATTGTCCCTTTAGGAGCCCCTAGATAGACTGCGTTGGAATAGTCTAATCGTGATAGGATAAGAGATTGTACTAGGATCCTTCTGGCCTCAAAGGGAAGTAGTCCTAAGATCTTTCTGAGTGCTCTCATGAGGGCATAACCAGTCCCTGCTACCTTCCGGGCTTGGACCTGAAAGTTAAGGGCTGGGTCCAGCCACACTCCCAGGCTTTTGATTTGCTCTTTAGGGGTCGGAGGCTGCCCCAAGGAGTCCGGCCACCACGTATCCACAGAGGTAGGTGGTTTATGTCCTAGCATCATGACCTCTGTTTTAGCTCCGTTAAGCTTCAAAAAAGAGTCATTCATCCACTCCTGGACTTTGCTAAGACAAGAGGATAGGTTGTTATAAGTCGTTTCCTGCCCGGACAGGGAGATGATAAGCTGAGTATCATCAGCATATGTTACCAATTGTACTCCCCAAGGTTGCACCACCTCTGCCAAAGGTCTCATGTAAATATTAAATAGAGTAGGGCTGAGGGATGACCCCTGGGGAACACCACATTGAAGCTGTATTGGATCTGAAACTATATCATCCTCAAACACTGAAAAGGTCCGATTGAACAGGAAAGAGCTAAGCCAGTTCAGTGCGGTCCCAGTGATACCTACATCACTCAATCTCTGAATGAGAATCGTGTGATTAACGGTATCAAAGGCCGCACTGAGGTCTAATAATAATATGGCCGCACATTTCCCTTCGTCCAGAATCTTCCTAGTTTCCTCAACTACTGCCACAAGGGCCGTTTCCGTACCCTGTTTGCATCTAAACCCAGTCTGGGTATAATGTAGCAGATTATTTGCTTCAATGAAGGTAGATAGAAGAGAGTTGACATGTTTTTCGGCAATCTTGCTAACAGTTGGCAACAAGGAGATAGGACGATAGTTGGAGCAATCGTCAGGGTTGAGGTTGGGCTTTTTTAGTAACGCTCTTACTCTAGCTTGTTTCCACATAGGTGGGACTACCCCAGTGGCCAAGGATGTATTAATCACATCCTGTATCACAGGGGCCACTGTATCTGAGACAAGATTGAGGATGGTTGGTGGGGCTACATCACTAGGTGATCCAGATTTCAGATTCCCCAGAAGCAATTGGGCCTTGTCGCCATCCAGGGGAGAGAATTCATTAAGCGTAGGTAGGTCTTGTACCAGGGGGGGGTTAGACCTATTGCAGTCACCTGTGGCAGTCATCTGAAAAGATGCATAGATGTTTGCTACCTTTGCGGCAAAGAAATTTGCCAGGTCCCTGCAGCGCGGGAGTGCCAAAGTTGAGTCCATAACGGGAGTAGGAGGGGTAACCAAAGATTTAAAAAATTTTAAAATTTCCCTGGAGGAACTGGCAGCTAAAGAGATTTTTTCCTGATAATAGTTGGATTGGGTCACTTTTATAGCCTGCTTATAATTGCGTAAGGCTAGTCTGTAAACATTTTTACTATCTTCGCCATAATCTTTCCTCCACCTTCTCTCTTTCTGTTTACATATCTGTTTGAGAGTTCTCAATTCAGGTGTGTACCAAGTTTTTTTATTCGCACCTTTCCGATGAGAAAGTTCAGTTTTAGGCAGAGTCGCCTCAAGAGATTCCTCTAGCCAATGATTAAAGCGCGCATTTGCTTCTATTGGGTCATTATTATACTCTGGCTTTGTTTTCCTAAGTTCCGCTGTCCATTTGTCCACAGGTAGTTTGGACCAGACCCTACTCATTTTTTTAGAAAAATTGGTCTGTATTGGTTGCTTATGGTGGGTCAAGGAGAAGGACAAGAGGGTGTGGTCCGACCAAGGAACCACTGTTGAGTTTTCAAACTTCAGCGCGTTCATATTAGTATAACAATGGTCAAGGGTGTGACCTGCTATATGTGTGGGACCTAGAACAATTTGTTTAAGTTCAATCACCTCTAAAGCTGTAGTCAATTTTTGGCAAGCATGGGTGTCTCCTTCGTCGAGATGTATATTAAAATCTCCCAGCATGGTAAAGTTGGGGGCATTGCAGGAGAGGTTAATAGCACAGCTCACAAGCTCTTCACAAAATTGGCCGAGAGGTCCAGGGGGCCTATACACAAGGAGCCCTGTGCATGTACAAGTCGGGGAGAGTGTAATGGAGAAGGACAGACTTTCTGACCCTTCTATGGAAACCTTCTCCTGTCTGCAAATCGCTGATGTTTTATAAATTATAGCAATCCCTCCACCCCTTCCATCAGTACGATCCTTTCTCATAATTGCATAATTAGGCGGTAAAGCTCTTACGATATCTGGGTCGGAGCTCTCGTTGGTCCATGTCTCCGTTAGGAAGAGTACTTCTATGTCTCGTTCTTCCAGGAGTAATGAGATTTCCAGCGCATGCTTGGGCAGAGATCTGCAATTTATTAGTGCCAGTGAGTAGGAACCAACATCAGGAGTAACAATATCAGCAGTAAACTTAAAGTTACAGCCGTTACAAGGGATATGGTCATTGACGTATGGTGATAGGAGATTACAGGTGGGCTTGTACTCCTTTCTAAGTAACAGGAGTTGATCCCTATCATATGTTCTTAATGAGTTATCGTGTGTCCTAGATGTTAGGGGGGTAGCCCCTAGTCCCGTGCAGGCCCGGACGGGCCCAGACGGGCCCAGACGAGCTTACCTTTGGCGCGCCGTCGGCTCGCCCGCTGCGCCCGCCCGCTGCGCTGTCGGGAATCAATCTCCATTTATTGGGTGGAGGGGAGTAGGAGGTAGGACAACAACTAGTCCGCTCACCTCAATTCCTCCCCAAAATGTCTGCCGGGCCTGTCTCAGACCGCGTCAGAGCCTTAATCCCACACAATGTCAGTTGGTTGTTCTAAAAATAAAGAAAAAACCTTCTTCTGTGACGGTGAGGTTATCACTAGTGTTAAGGTTTTCACCTACTTGGGTGTTATCTTTGACCGAAGGGGTACATGGTCACCGCAGTTAACATCTAAAGCAAACGCGGTGAGAAGTTCATCCTCTGCAATTCTGGGGTTCGCAAAGAGATTAGGGGGAAAACCCACTGAGGCTATCTTGGCTATCTACAAAGCCAAGACTGCCGCTATTGCCAGATACGGGGCTGCAATCTGGGGTTATGTAAAATCTGACCGTATTCAAATAGAGGAAAATAAATTCCTACGATCACTGCTGGGCTCACCTCAGTCAACTGCTACCTATTCCCTACACCTTGAGCTAGGTCTTGGTTACATTCTAGACACAATAAATCTAGCTCCGCTCCTGATGTGGATCAAGCTCTGGCTAAATCCGAACCTTAGCCTTAACCACAAGATCATAAAAGACTGTCTTAAATTAGACCACAGGAGGGATATCCAGTGGCTGTCTTATGTGGAGTCCTTGGCTGCGAAGCTGGGACGCCCAAGATCTTTGACAGCCCAGAATCCCTGTGTAAAGCAGATCTAATGTGGATGAAGACCAACTTTATTAGGCTCTGTGTTGCCGAGCGTGAAACTGTCGAGCTTTGAAAACCCTCTGTGAGGGCCCATGTAATGATAACTACGTCTCTTGAGCTGGCTCCTTACTTGTCAGTGGTCACAAATTTCTTCCATAGGTGGCTACTAACCAAGTTCCGTTTCAATCAAATGTATATGGTCCTGTGGGACGAGAAAGACTGGTGTAGGCTAGAGGAGTCGTCCCCATGTAAATGTGATGGTTTTTCCACCCAGGACAATGCGCACTTCCTGTTTTTTTGCTCATTTTATTGTGAACCTCGGATTCGATACTTAAAACCAATACTGAAGGAGTTGAGTTTTACGCAGTACAAGCCCGCATTGTTATATTTACAGATGTTGGATTCTCCTGTAATTATGTTTTGTACTGCTCGTTTCCTGGCTGCATCTGTAAGAAGTAAGAGACTAAGGTTAAGATCCGATTTCTAATGCTGAAAGTTAATTAATTCTTGTCCATTGTACTGTTGGGCGCAAACTGAAATGAATTTGTGTAATTACTCTTTTTTAACTGTTTTTTAACCTTTGCCATGTTTAATTCTGTATTAATTGATTTTAATATGTCTTAATTGTCTCAAATATGTCTAGAATACTTTTATGATTTTAACTAATCGAATAAAGTGGTTTTGACTGACTGACTGGCGTTGACATAGAGTGAAGTGATGCAGACTAGAGTGCAGTGGTGCAGAGTGGAGTGGCATTGAATGGAGTGGTGCTGAATGCAGTGGCACTGAGTACAGTTGTGTAAAGTAAATTGTTTCAGAGTGGTGTGGTACACAGTAGGGTACAGTGGCATAGAGTAGTGGGGGTAGAATGCATTAGTGTACAGTGCTGTGGCATCAAATATAGTGTTGCAGAGTAGAGTGGCATAGAGTGGAGTGGTGTAGAGTGCAGTGGCGGAGAGTGCAGTGGTACATAAATATGTATGGTGTGGTAGTGTACTGCCATTACAGACAACACATCTTCAATTGAAATGACCATTACATTTGCACTGACTGACAAAGTCTTTACTGATAAAAGTATACAGCACACAAACAACAATGTGTGGAAATGTCATCACCAACTATATTGATGTATTTTGATCGTATTAAAATATTTGTTTTCACCACACTTAGGAATTACAAAATAATGAGCTTAATTTGTGCTTTTCTAATTCTGATTTATTCTGAAATATCAGCACAGTTTCATTACAGATGTTTCAATTCTGTTGTTTGCAAGGAAAAAATAACATTGTGCAGCCTTCCTCAAGCACCACCCCAGAAGGCAACGTGACTGTCACAGACATCCTCTCGCTCTGAAGTCAGAGAAAGAAAACTAAGACCCAAGCTCCCTGGAAGACAGAGCCTGACATTTGACCTCTGTCTTTGAATGCACAGCAAATGTGATAAGAACAAGATTTCTACAGGTGAAATAATATAGTTAATAGGATTTGGGCAACGTAAGGGACAAACTCAAGCTGGACAGCCTACAACGAAAGGAATGTATTCCCAGGGAAGCTTTTCAAATGTCCCCAAGATCTCGTTGCTTCGACGTAATAAGAAGGTGACGATTCAGAGACCTTTCACAGGTACAGGGAACGTTTCTTCTGCTAGAATGTACTGTGAGTGGCTGCAGGACTGTTGCTGCCTGGCAGGAATCCAGTCAGAGCTCCAAATCCCGACATGTACTCTGTTCCGCTAACTACCTCTCTAGGTGCCGTCTCCATGTACTGAAATCAAAAGCTGACCAGCTACTAGACTTAGACCCCACATCCAAACTCAAACACATTCGTTCTAATATTTTGCAAGTTCTGTCTTTGAGTCAGCTGCTCTGGTCAGTTCAGTGAAGCTAGTGATATTACTTCTATTTCTCCAGTTTTAGCTTTACTTTGGTCAATTGTGGACTGCACAACCTTGCTAATGCTAGACCAAACACAGTGCATGTCTCATCCTAGATCTCCCTCATAGCTCAGCAACTCTGAAGACATCATTTAAACTATCACACAAGGCTGATGCTAATTGTGCATCTGCTAAATATTGATACTGCTGGGGATATAGTATTGGGCCTTGGAATGGAATATATAGATGTTGAGCCTACGCCAAGACTCGGACGTAGTTCCCCAGCTTCAAAGTCAGCAGATCTTGCTGTTACGCCACATCCTCTCCCCACTTGTAGGAATAATTATGTTATAGGCGGCGGTAATAGGAGCTGGTGCAAGCTGCCTCTTGGCGAGAGCCCCGGCACCTATTTTTTCACAAATGAGTCACTGTCAGGATGAATAACTAAAACTGCAGATATCATATGTGAGCCTCCCACTTCTTTTAATGCTGTATATATGTGTACTCAATTGTGACTCAGAATGTATTTTACTGGGCCATCCATTCAGCAAAGAAATCACTTTTGCTCTGTGGCGTGTTGAAGGTTCTTTTGCATCACCGTAAGCAGAGCCTTATATGCCCACAACTCTACATCCCATGCAGCAGACATATTTCTCATTTTGCCAAGACCAGTTGTTGGCCACAAGCCCGTAGCCAGAGTTTTACTTTTTGGCCGGCATGGCACCCAGAATTGCGAAAATAAATGGGCTTCGGCTTGGGGTGGTATTTTTTACAGAATTACGTTGTAGTATATTGTTGTAAGTCATATAAAAGTGTATAATACTTTTCATTGCACGTTTTAAAATGTAGTAATTATTCTGCCCCAAAGAGTATTTAGTTAATTCCAGTAGATGTATTTTAAAGCACATTAGGTTTGGAATGATGTTTAAAATGAAAACAATTTTACAGAGGTAATAGAAATCTCTCCCTATACATTTTTTAGGAAATGTATAGCAAAATCTAAGGTTTAAAGTCCCTGACGTCAACGGAAACGTCAACAGGACGGTCATCCAATGCTTGTTTGGAAAATGAGCGTCAAACAATGAGTTATAAGTCACTTTTGGGAAACATCGCTAGAAAGTGCTGCGCACGTTCACCGGCCGACGGCACCACTACCTCCGTAGTGCTGCCGTCGGCCGTTGAACGTTCGAACTGCACCTGCGCAATGGAACGTCCAGCACTGGAGCTGCACTTTCCATAGCAGTTATGCAGCTTTAAGTTGATTTGGGAAAATATGTGGCATATAAATAGTAAATCTGTAGGCTCTTAGCATTTTCAGCCGCTGCTAGAAAATAAATGACTCTGAGATCTTGCCGTCACTAGAAGTAGAGGGGACTAATGTTAAGAGAAGGTATAGAGTTTACTTGTGACTGGGTTGAGACCTATTGCTATCAGGTAGCTGATGGAATTCCTAAACTAAATGTAATAAAGAGACCTATCATCAGGGCCGGCTTTTGCGCTTTTGGTGCAGGGTGCGACAATCGTTTCTGGCGCCTCCCCCCTTGAGCTCCTCCTTGGATTCCCTCACTACCACCCAGCAAAAGTGTCCCTCATGTCTCCATAGCTTCTCGCTCACATACATTTCATTTGTTTTGAAGCGTTGCTAAAGGTTGGCTTTAAGAATCCACTCATGTATCCACATAAACTGCAGATCTGTTCTTTGCAGCAGGCATATTAACCCTCCGCACTACTTTATGGCGAGTCAAAACTGACAGTGAACAAATCTTTAATCTCTCTCTCTAGCAGGAACATTACTCATAAGAGCTATCTTGACACTTTTATTGCTGCCTGAAAGGTCGACACACAAGGAACTCTACAGCAGGTGTGTTTAAATCTTAAGTTATTGCTAAACACACCGCCCTCCCCCATGAGGTTAGTGCACTCCTTTTCCAGTTCAGCACCCAGTGCGGCTGCACCAGTCACACTGCTCTAAAGCTGGACCTGCTAATCTCAATGTTACAAAAATAATACCATCACGCCTCCTCAAGGTTACCATAATTTTGTTCAAACGTGTTAATTTTTGTATTTATAAAAAACACAGTTACACTAAACATAACTTGAATCCCCAGGTCAGGAAGCCTCCAATTCACCAAAATTTGACCTAAAGAAACGATTCACAGTGAGGCAGCACTAAGCGCTGAGATATGTTTTAAGGACAGCAGCTATACATCTCAGTTCTAGGCTCACATTGAGGCATCTCAGCAAGTCAGAACATCTGAGTTGGAATAATATTCTTTTCATCAACCTTAACACTGGTTCTCATTGGGATTTCTATAGTGTGCATGGACAGTACCAACACCACTCAGCTTGGTTTCAAGGCCTCCATTGCACAGTTTCAACATTCTCAGGAGGCCTGCAAAAAATTTACTGGACTGTAAACACAGCTAACAGCAAGAGTACATTATGTTACATTCACAATATCGACATTTCTTAGCAGCACTGCAGATGGAGCTGATGGACCTGTCAACTATTATCCATTCTTGAATGTCACTGTTAGCCAGTTGTTTGTTGACTTTTAGCAAGCACTTTTGATTTTAGTATTGTGGCAGCTCACTATTCTCATTGTAAGAATGGGCCTATCTATATCAGCATTTTCAGTTTTATGTTACGTAAATGTATCATGCTAAGTTATGTTGTATTATGTTATGTTGTGTTATGTGCCAGTGCTGTTCAATAAGAACACTATATTGTAATCTGTGCATTGCAATGGGGAATGTATGACGTTACAACGCATACTATTATAACGCATACCATAACAACGCATTTTTTACAAAGCAAGAACCATTACAACAAATGATTTTACAACAAATACTATTATAACGCAAGTGTATTCAATATTTAAAAAATGCCATTACAACGCATGACACTACTACGCTTACCATTACAACGCAAAAATGTAAGAAAAATATATAAATAATTTAATTTAGTAACCTACAACCTGGCACGGGATGCAGGGAAAATAGGGGTTTTGGGTGGGGAAGTGTATTAAAACGGTAAACAGAACGGAGCAAATAATATGAAAAAAACATGCAAAATTAATACCCTGGTATTAAAATTATTACTCAGTCAAAGTAAATCACACAAAAACGACGAAAATAACAGAAAAGAACTGTAGCACAGCAAATATTGGAAGAAATATACAGTAATTAATCATAATAAAACGAACGAAAAAAGAGCCACCATTTTAGATTATTACATACGCCGCAATCCTACAATACTTTTAATGACACTTTAAAAAAACGCACAGCAAACAAAATGGAGGCCAAATATCCATTTAACACAATAAAAAGAAGCTTTTTCCCAAAATTATTAGTTACACACCACAAAAACTATAAATACATGTGAACCACCATATTGAAACCAGTGGTCGGATGACTACGAGCGAGAGCAGACGCAATTTACGCCACTGCTAACGTTACACACTGAGAACATTTAACACTCCACTTCAAAGAATACCCAAGTAAGTAAATAAAAATTAATATTAAATAAAGCAAACTAATTAAAACAGAAGTAATATTTTTAAAAATATAATTTTTTCAGTTTGTACTGTTTCCAAAAAACTTGTTAAACAGAAAAATTTCTAAGCGAAATACAGTACTACCACTGGAAACATTTAAAGTAAGAAAATTCATATTAAAAAAATATTTTTCGCTAAAAATCAATGCTGAAAGAAACCATTCAATGGAAAATGTTTTTCAAAGAAACTAACCAATGATATTTGCATAATTGTATTTCATAATCTTAGAAACCGAATTCAAACGCACTTTAATAAATAATAATAAAGCATCAAAGACTTTCAATATCAACTATTATTCATGGTTATTAAAACAAACAGTAAATACACTTACCACAAGTTTACGACATTTCTATAAATAAATGCAAAAAATATATCTTTCTATTATTACTGAGAAAAGAAGAAAAGCTTTGAAAACAGACCAAACAAACAGCTTCCAAAAGAAAAAGATAACACTGAAAGAAATCCACAGACCTATTTTTAGGGTAAGTTTGTTTTCAATAAAAAGAAATTATTTAAAAAAAAAAGATTACGTAGCACACAAAAGCTGAAAGTTTTAGTGCTTTTCACTCCAAGAATTGAGTTGTAAGGATTGATGAGTCTTTTATTGAAGCATTTACATGGAATTTAAATGTTTTTCAAGTTACTAGTCAAAGACCCCGAATATGAGTAACCCTCCCAAAAATCGAAATAGCATTTTAAAAGCAGTTCTATAGAAAAGATGACAACATTAATAACATTTTCTTCATGTTTTCTTCCATAATTCCTAAATAGGATTTCTCTCATATAAATATTAACATAAAATGTTTTTAAATTTTTTCAAACCAGAATTCATCTGAAATTATCAAACCTCAAAGCATAAAGAAAATCCACCACATCTCCAACAAACCGGAACAACCAAGTAGTACTACCGAAAATGTAAGTGAAAACATTTAAAGTAAAAATATTATAAATGTCAATATTTTAAATAAAATGTGTTGTTTTCAATCAAAATGTAATGTATATAAAATTGACATTTAAATCCCTCAAAAATAGGGTTATTTGAAATCAAAAATTAAACAAACTACATTTTTATTCATACTACAGAAACATTTAAAACAATATCAAAATAAAGCAACCTCAAATCCGGAAACAACCAACGAAAGAAAGGAAAAAAACTCCAGAACACCCTACAACTGAAAGCACAAGTCAAAGAACAGTAGTAAGGTCAATACCTGCCACCCCAAATTTACTGAGAAAGTCGACTTGAAAAAAAAGTTAAAGAGCAAAAAGAATTTGAAAGTTATTTATTAATCATAAACAATTACAATAACGAAAACAAATGTTTCCCCTTTTGTTTATATCGTTTCAGAACATGTCAGAAGATAGAGCAGCAAAATACATTGAAAGCAGGAAAGGAAACAATCTCCTACAATTCCAAGGTTACATTTATTGCAAGGAAAGAATTACTGAACCAAGTAAACATTGGAGGTGCGTGGAATATTACTCATCCCATTGCAAAGGCAGGGAGGTTACTCTTGGTGACATAGTTGAAAAAACAACTGAGATTAACCACTCTACCTCTGCAATGGAGAATGAAGTAAGAGAGACAATAAACAGAATGAAAAATATTGCAAGTACCTCCAATGACTCCTCTGGTTCAATTATGAGGGAGGTAGCTCAACATGTTCCTGACCACATTGCTAGTAGTATGCCTATAATACCTAATTTGAGACTAATTATTCAACGTAGAAAATAGGCAAGTAACCCAAAAAGAGTTGCACCCCAAACATTTACTGACATTATTAGTCCTCCAGAACTTTGTCTTTCTATATCTAATGAACCCTTTCTCCTGCATGATAACCAAAACCCTCAAAAACGTATTATTATTTTTAGCACACCCTATAACCTTGCTAAATTAGAAAATAGTGATATTTGGATGATGGATGGGACGTTTAAAAGTACGCCCCATCCTTTCACCCAAATATACACTATACATGCACAAATTTACAAAACTGTAGTACCCCTAGTCTACAGTTTGCTGCCAGATAAGCAATCCACAACGTACACTGAACTTTTAACAGTGGTTAATTCTAAAACTTCAGAAAAAAGTCCTAGGAAAATAATCATTGATTTTGAATTCGCAATGATAAATGTTATTTCCAAAATGTACACGGCTACCCAAATTCAGGGATGTTTTTTCCATTTTTCCCAGGCATTTTGGCGCAAAATACAAAAATCATCCCTTGTTGTGGATTACTTTTCTGACAGCAAACTGCAATTCGAACTTAAAAAACTAACTGCACTTTCTTTGCTTTGTCCCTCCTACATGTGTAGACGAGTACTACACTGCAATTACCGAATCAGCGTATTTTACAACAAACGAAGACAAATTGGCACCCCTGCTAAATTATTTCGCAGACACATGGATTGGTCATCTAAGCAGGTCGGGTCGCAGGAGGAAGCAACGTTTCCATGTGGAGTGGTGGAACTGCTACACGTCCTGCTTAGAAGGAGAGGCAAAAACAAACAATGCCATAGAGGGATGGCACAACTCCTTCAACAGTACAATTGGCAAAGCTCACCCTAATTTCTATCATTTCTTAGAAACATTGAGGAAGGAGCAAAGTTTTCAAGAAATGAGAATTTCACAATCATCAACACGTAGTCTGAACCCACGCCTCTCTAAAAGAACAAAAGAAATGTCTGAAAGACTATTGGCAGCTTTACGACAGTTTTCGTTGTGCGTGGCTTCCGACTACTTAGATAATGTCGCTCACATACTCCACAACTAAAATAAACATCATTTTTACTTTCCTGTTTTGCCCTAAAAAAATCTAACTAATACATTTAATATGGCAAATTCCCAACTCCAAGAAATTTAAAAATGCATCCATCATCTTCCTGCTTTATTTATCCAATTGAACGTAAAAGCCATTAAAAAAACAAACATCTTCTTGCTGAACTTCAAATCAGCACTCCTTCAAATTCCTTTTCCAAGAAAGCAATTCCATAAAATGTCAAACTCCCAAAAAAATAAGCATTGATGTATTCCGAAATAGCTTCTTTGCTCCCTGATAAAAAATCCATTTTCTCCCTTGCAAATCTAATGTAAGAAAATCGATCTTCTTCCTCAGACGAAAACTCGAAGCAAAAAAAATAACAAATGTAGACTCTCAAACTTATGTATAAAATCTTCTAAACCTTTCATTTTGCAAACATTGCAAAAAAGTTAAACAAACAGGCGACCCGATGTAGGCATACTCTATCACTGTGTTCTCAAACATGCAAAATGTAACATACACATCTTATTTACATTTGCTCCACCTCCCGATTCTTTTCTTGCAATAAAAATGAATCTATACGTCTTTAAAATATAAAAAGTTAAGTTAAAAAAGTTTCCTACCTGAGCACAGATCTCCAGGCTTCTGCTTTCTCCAGCGACGGACGTCAATATGGCTGCCTATGCGTTTGACGTTTACGCGTATATGTCATCAAAAGCTGCAAAAAAAGAAAAAGGACTATTTTCTTTCATAAACTATATTTATTATTAAACTACATTAAAAAATAATATTATAAATATAAAACCTTTTTCTAAAAATGTTTTAATACGTGCACACATTTTTTGAAATATATTCTGTAAAAAAATTAAAATGTTTACAATTTTACCTTTAAAAACTGTGTCGTACTTAATGGTTTAACAAATGTATTATTTAAAACTTGTTTTTAAAATAACCTCAATAATGTCAAATATATTAAATATTCTTCTTACCTTATCCATACTCCCTTTTAGATGTGTAAGGAACCCAGTTAGTCTCCAGCAAGCATCTTATTTCATATACGCGAGATTCACATTGAGAGCTATAGATATAAATGTAGCACAATTCTTTACATTGAAATCAATGTTAAAGCGTGGAATTTTTCAAAATATATTATAATTTATTAATTAAACAAATTAAAAAAAATTACAAAAATTCTCAATTTCATATTTACTAATATACTAGAAATATTTAAAAAATATAAAATATACTAATTTTTAATTTTTTAATTAAATACTTTAACTTTTAAAAATACCTAAATTTAAATCAAAGGGAATGTAATATCTGAATATATAATGGAGAGTGGAGAAGTAAAAATTACAATTGTTACTCCTGGTAGGTGTTATATTAGGGTAAGTGCAGGATGCTGTAAAAATTTTAACTTCTATAGTAAATCCAGGGTGATGTAATTGTAGGGCAAATGCAAGATAGTGTAGGTTTTAAAATTAATATTCTAACTCCAGGTGAGTATAATAGTAGGTCATGTGCAGGATAGTGTAGGGGTTCACATTACTATTCTAACTCCAGGGGGGTGTAATAGTAGGGTAAGTGCTGGATAGTGTAGGGGTTCAAATTACTATTCTAACTCCAGGGGGGTGTAATAGTAGGGTAAGTGCAGGATAGTGTAGGGGTTCAAATTACTATTCTTACACCAAGGGGGTGTAATAGTAGGGTAAGTGCTGCATAGTGTAGGGAAACTATTTACAATTCTAACTCCAGGGGGGTGTAATAGTAGGGAAACTGCTGGATAGTGTAGGGGTTCAAATTACTATTCTAACTCCAGGGGGGTGTAATAGTAGGGTGAGTGCTGGATAGTGTAGGGGTTCAAATTAGTATTCTTACACCAGGGGGTGTAATAGTAGGGTAAGTGCTGGATAGAGTAGGGATACTATTTACTATTCTAACTCCAGGGGGGTGTAATAGTAGGGTAAGTGCTGGATAGTGTAGGGGTTCAAATTACTATTCAAACTCCAGCGGGGTGAAGTAGTAGGATAAGTCCAGGACAGTGTAGGGGTTCAAATTACTATTCTAACTCCAGGGGGGTGTAAAAGTAGGGTGAGTGCAGGATAGTGTAGGGGTTCAAATTACTATTCTTACACCAGGGGGTTGTAATAGTTGGGTAAGTTCTGGATAGTGTAGGGATACTATTTACTATTCTAACTCCAGGGGGGTGTAATAGTAGGGTAAGTGCTGGATAGTGTAGGGATTAAAATTGCTATTCTTACACCAGGGGGGTGTAATAGTAGGGAAATTGCTGGATAGTGTATGGATACTATTTACTATTCTAACTCCAGGGGGGTGTAATAGTAGGGTAAGTGCTGGATAGTGTAGGGGTTCAAATTACTATTCTAACTCCAGGGGGGTGTAATAGTAGGGTAAGTGCTGGATAGTGTAGGGGTAAAAATTACTATTCTAACTCCAGGGGGGTGTAATAGTAGGGAAAGTGCAGGATAGTGTAGGGGTACCAATTACTATTCTAACTTCAGGGGGATGTAATAGTAGGGTAAGTGCAGGATAGTGTAGGGGTTCAAAGTACTATTCTTACTCCAGTAGGGTGTTATAGTAGGGTAATTGCTGAATAGTGTAGGGGTACCAATTACTATTCAAACTTCAGCGTAGTTTAAAAGTAGGGTAAGTGCAGGACAGTTTAGGGGTTCAAATTACTATTCTAACACCAGGGGGGTGTAATAGAAAGGTAAATGCTGGATAGTGTAGGGGATAAAAATACTATTCTTTCTCCACGGGGATGTAATAGTAGGATAAGTGCAGGATAGTGTAGGGCTTCAAATTACTATTCAACATCCAGGGGGGAATAATATTAGGGTAAGTGCTGGATAGTGTAAAGGGTTCCAATTACTATTCTTACTCCAGGGGGTAGTAATAGAAGTGTAAGTGTAAGATAAGGAAAAAAAATTCTATTCTTACAACATGTTTGTTTAATACTATAGTATTAATTTATAAAATACTAGTGTACTTTTAATTATGATTTGTATTTAAAATCATCATGAGTGTATAATACTAGAGTTTTTTTTTTAAAAGAGCATTAATTTTGAAAACGTTTAAATAAAAGACTTGTAAGGGTTCTTCTTACAACATGTGTATTTAATACTAGAGTATTAATTATTTTCATAAAAATTATCAAAATATGCAAATTAAAAAATTATCAAAAGATGCAAAATAATACACTAATACCTTAAAATAAAAAAAATTTAAAAAGATGTTTATTAAACCTTAGAAAAATACTCTAGTAACAAAAAACTCAAGTATTAAAAAAAAAACTTAAGTACAAAAAAATTAATAAAAATAATAATAAACTTACCCAAAAATGCGTTGTAATGGCATGCGTTGTAATGACATCTGCATTGTAATGGCATGCATTGTAATAGCATACGTTGTAAAAGATCCTGCATTGTAAAAGTTGTGTTATAAAAGAAGTGCGTTGTAATAGTTGCGTTGTAATGGTTGTTAACCGCAATGGGTTAATACTAGGCCTGGGCAAAGCACTACGCTACACTTGCGTAGTTTGCGAAGTTTGCGCAACTTCACACTAAGCGAGCTGCACGTAGAACAGTGCGAACACGTGTAGCGTAGTACAGCGGTCATTTTTTGCTTGGTCGCGGTCCTCAACGTCAAGTTGGCGACTGCGACCAAGCAAAATGACATCCTGGCGATCGCGAGCCTGGTAAATAAACCTCCCTGCGAGATTCTCAAAGCGGGGAGCTCTGATTTCTCATTGCGAGTGGTTGCGTATGCTCGCGACCGCTGGCGATGAGAAACTACCAGTCTGCGTTGAGAAAGCTGCCGCTCGAGTAAAAATCTCCTTGAGCGGCAGAAAACTAAAGCTCGCACTGTGCAAGATGCAGTTTTCAATGATTGCACAGTCCCGGATGCTTGTCTGCACTGTGCAATCATTGAAAACGGCATCTTGCACAGTGCAAACATGTTACTACGCAGTTCGCGTAGTACTACGCGTAGCTCGCGTAATGCGAAGTGCACTTTGCGTAGCATCGTGAAGCGCTACTTCGCAAACTACGCCCAGCCCTAGTTCATACAGCTATCCACAGATCCTTCTGTTTCACTGTTATTCTGGCAGTGTCAATGTCATTGGATCACTTTCCCCCTCCATGTGACCATGTCAGAGTCCTCTTATTCTTTTGTCTACGTCCCTTTGTAGGTGTAAAAATATTCGTTCCCTTGACCTTGAACGTCTTTCAGGGTTGTGCACACCTAATTTGTTTATATCTTCTAATTGTATATTTCTTTCAGAACCAATAACACATCCTTATACTTTTCAGAGGGGCCATCTTGCATTCACCCAACCATTGCTATTTTAATTTGTTTTTCATTTGGGTCAATTAAATTCTGACCCAAAAGAAACACCTCTTTGCCAGTTTCCCAGTGTCAGTGCTCTTCGGTCCCAGCATCACCATCCCATTTCCACTGTCGCCTTCTCAATTACCGCTTATGATTTTGTCCCGACCAAGTTTAAGTTTTTATAAAACACCCTTCGGTCAAAGGACTTTCAGGCATCAGTAAAAGAATGCACAAACTTACTATAAAAATAAGCCCAAAGGTAAGAGAGTTCATACTTTACCTGGGCTCCAACTTAGCCGTGCTTAGGCGGCTTCAGCTAGTCCAGAACTCCGCAGCCAGGTTGCTGTGTAAAATCCCTAGAACAGCAAGGATTTCTAAGTACCTTAAAGACCTGCACTGGCTCAGGGTGGAGAACCGGGTTCGGTTCAAAGCCCTGAGCTATATGTTTAAAATAAAGGCAGGAATCGCACCAAGGTACTTGCAAAAATTAGTTAGGCCCTACTCACCTGCACGTAACCTTCGTTCCTCTAATGCAGCAAACTTTGTGGTACCCAGATTTAAACTGGCCAGAATGGGAGGGAGATCCTTTTCCTATCTGGGACCAGTCCTCTGGAACTCCCTTCCTCCAGCTTTACGTAAGGAGGAAAACTTCGCTAGCTTTAAGAAAAGTGTTAAAACGTGGCTATTCAACAAATAAATAATTGTGGCCTCTGGCCGTTTTTTGCTTTCTGTGCTGCTGGTCTCTCAGTCCTGGCGCCGGGAAACCCTTTGTGGGTATCTGTGCGCATTACAAATGCAAAAAATAAAATAAATAAATAAAATAAAATAAATACCAAGAGTACAGTGGATGTGGTACCTAGACAAAATGCATAGGTTGAAAGTATGGGTCTGAATGATTGTTGGAGATAATGCACTGGAATACAGTTATCTTGTGGGGCCGCCACACGATTTCTTATTTGATACATGGTTCTGCTTAGAAATGAAACGTCAAATTAAAAATGGGAGTAGGTTTTGATCAGAGTAACTTTCATGATGAGGGGGAGAGTCCTGATCTGTGTCTCAGTCCAGAACAGGTCTCAGGTGTGAGATTTTCTGAGTTCCAGTACGCGTTATGTCCACAAAAAGTTTTTGAAAGGCTCACAGTAAACTGGGGAAGGCAGAGCCGGACCCGATGGGGGCCCAGGTAGAACACCGGCCATCGGCGGCAGCCGCCCCGCCCCCAAATAAAATCCTGGCTAGGCTGGTGGGGCCAGTTTAGGGGCCAACGGCCCAAAAGAGCACAATTCAACCCTCCTCCTGGTAAGGGAAGAAGAAGAGAAGCGCAGCCAAGAATACTCACCAACTTCTGTGGGATGACAAAGGCTGCCGTTTGAAGCGTTTGAATCCAGCAGCACGAATCCGGCGGGAGAGAAGCGCAGCCGAGTATACTCACCAACTGCTGCTGGAAGACAAAGGCTGCCATTTGAAGCATCTGCATCCAGCAGCACAAATCCGGCGAGAAGCTGCAGCAGTACAGAACTGGGAGCAGGAGCAGCTCAAACCCGGGAAATGTAAAAATCAGCGGGTGGGAGTAGCGTGGGTGCGGAGCCTCCACCCCCGCCAGCGGCAAGAAGCAAGCGAGCACCGAGTAGCAGCCTGCCAAGCCGAGCACCTGATGGGTGCAGCATGGGTGCGGAGCCTCCAAGCCCGCCAGCGGCGAGGTACAGCAGTGGGAAACAGAATGCCAAGCCACACTCGCATTCGACAAAACCAGTGAGCGAGGCCAACGGAACCAGCGATTATGCCGGGGGCTAATTGCCGACCCCAGCCCTGCTAGCAAAAGCAGTGCTAGAGCGTGGGGCGGGCCAGGGAGCGGGCAGCAGCCCTTGGCAGAATGTAAATATGGGCACTCAGCTAGGGGTACACAATGTAGCGATGCAAACTCCGTGGCTCGCCCAACCCCCATGGCAGGCAGGTCTAGGGAGACCAGAATTTCAATGGGCGCTTGGAACAGGGAAGAGGAGGAGCAAACATCCGGGTTGCCCTAGTGGCAATGGCCAGGGATGGGAGCCCCATTTAATAGGTACTCCCCATGGGGACCAAGGGGACAAGGGAGACCCCAACACCTGACACAGGGCAGTACAATGGGGGACCAACCGGGAGGGCAACATGACAGGAGCCAAGGGCAGCAAGCCCAGCACCACAGGGCATCACAGAAGAGACCGGGGCAGCCCTGCAAGGGAGCACAGGGTCCAGCGGGAGTGGGAACAGCCTCAACCAAACAAAACCCACTGAGGGACAGGACAACAATGGGAAGCCGGCTAGTGAATATATACAACCCTCCCCGACTGACCCACCTACGACAACAAAAATGTTAGGGCTGGCCAACCTCATGCCCCTCACTGTTAAGGAAAGAATTTGGAGAAAATAATTCATAGAAATGTCCTCACTGCTAGAGGTGCCCCAGGCAGGGATATACATGATGGAGCAAGACAAAACAGACGAGGACAGAAGGGCCCCCCAAAAATCTAGAGTGGAGAGGTCAATAGAGAACTGGCTGAAGTCTTTCAGGACACTAGCATGTGTCTTCATTGAAAAATTCCCTCAAAGCGCCTCAGCACTCTGGCTTTATGAGCAGAAAGTGCACGAGGCACAGCAGCAGTACCAAGGCGAGGAATGGCTTCACTATGACAAGGGCTTTAGGGAAAAAATGCAAGTCTAGCCAATAATGGAATGGGATTGCCAGGACATGGAAGGCTTCACAAAGCACATGGTGGTGGCCAGAGAAGGGGTTGGCGCAAAAGAGAACACTTTTCGTCAATACGGGAGTAAGGGCAAATTTGAAAACCAAGGGAAAGAGTTCAAAGGCAAAAAACCAGGCGGGACACAAGTCGAATAAAGCCTGTTGGAAATTTGACAAAGATGAGTGTAAATGGGGAGCGTCATCCAGATTTAAGCATGCTTGTGGGTCATGAGGGGGAAACCACCCCACTATCCGCTGCAGACACATTACGGGGCCAGTGGCCAACAAGGAACAACAAGGAAAAGACAGGCACCAAGAAATGAGGCACAGGCCAAGCAGGGGCAAGGGGGACAGGGGCGGGGGACAGACTCTGCCTACCCCTATCAGGACAGGCAGACTATTACAGCTATTACAGGGGTACCGCAAAGCAAGCGGCAAACAGTTACTAGCAGAAGGTTTCACGCAGGGTTTTCCAATACCTTACATAGGGCCACAGGGAGCACGGGAGAGCCTGAACCTAAAGTTAGTGAGGGACAACCCAGAGGTTGCTAGGGAGAAAGTTAAAAAGGAAGTGTAAGTAGGGCGGGTGGCCGGGCCTTTCAATGCCCTCGCTAAAAGACATGGTGGTCTCCCTGCTAGGGGTGGTTCCCAAAAAAGAGGCAGGAAAATTCCAACAGATTCATCACCTCTCCCAACCGGAAGGCGAATCGGTCAACGATTGGCTGGACCAAGGTGAGTGCACAGTAGCATACGCATCGGTGGATGATGCGGTAGATTTAATTAGGCAGGTGGGGAAGGGCACCCTGATGGAAAAGGCGGACATAGAGTCAGATTTCAGGCTACTGCCAGTTCACCCGGACAGCTACCATCTGGTGGGTTTCAATGCCTACCCATGGGGTGCTCAATATCTTGTGCACACTTTGAGGCTTTCAGTGGCTTTCTGGAATGGAACTGGGTGCGAGTGCCCCAAAAGGTGGGCGGGTGCACTATCTGGACGACTTCCTGTTCATTGGGAAAGCAGGCACAAAAGAGTGCGACGACCTCCTAGACAAATTTGTGCAGATGGCGCAGGAGTTAGGCATCCCCCTGGCGCAGGACAAAACAGAAGGTCCAACCACAAAATTGTCTTTTCAGGGAATCGAGTTAGACTCGGTGGCCGGGACGTGCAGGCTGCCACCAGGAAAGGTAGCCGACCTGCGTGAATGCATAGAGCAAATGTGACATCAAAAGAAAGCAATGTTGGGGGCGTGGCTACGAGCCGACCGAGATGGCGGCGTAGTGCGAGAGCTCCGAGGCCGAAACAGCTCTAACTTCATTAATCCGTCTGCCCATCCAGCTTATTCTGCCTTCTGAAGCCTGACCGGAATGACGGGGCGGAAGGGGCACATATTGTCCCAGTCCCGGCCGTAATTGAGCGACGCCAGCCTGAGATAGATCGAAGAAGCGAGACGGGCCCTGCCACGTACCGGGACACCGCCTTGCCGTAGCACTGCGGCCCGACCGGAAGTGCCCTGTGGTTGGGGTAACGCACCGGAAGGTACCGCTGGTTGACTGCGGACCGTGTAAGAGTTCAGCTTAAGTAAAAGCGGTGGCGGTCCTGCTTTCTGATAATCTCTGGCCCGGCGGTGCCATTGCATCTAACTGCGAGGAATCTATACTGGCAGTGGAAGAGATCGGACGTGCTTTGCTGCCCGCCGGGCGTCTGAAACTGTACCCGGCTGGAACTACGGTGATCGGTGAGACTGAGTAATAGTAACACCTAGACAATCAATGATGGCGGGCGATCATAGATGTTGAGACCGGGGAGTTTGCTACTGGAACAGTGGTGGTGCCCACACTGCAGCACTTCCTTTCTCCATCCGCCATCATCCTGTTCCCCTTGGTGACGTACAAGGGGCCCTGAGCGACGACGCCATTTTGGATATCGCCTCCCCACAGCCTAGAATGGTAGCGCTGTCGACACGCTGAGTGACGGGGCCACAGGAGCAAACAGCGGTAAAGATTCCCGATTGAGATGGCGGGAAAAGGGCCCAGACATGCTACGGTGCAATCAAAACTGGAGATGTACGCCTTTGAAAAAGCTGCCACATAACATCAGGAGGGCCGCCCGTCCACGGGTAAAAGCCCAGAGGGAGATGGCTCCAAGAAAGTGACACTAGAGGACCTCATGAAGACGCTCTCCAGCGTTCAGACGATGGTGGGGTCTATCGCAACGGACGTTGCCCTACTGCGGGCTGACCTCCACAAGATGGCGGAGCGTGTGGCGCAGGTGGAAGTCGTTACCAAATCCCTAATGGAGGACACCTCGGAACTGCAACTCACTACCGAGCGACTGGAGGCAGTCGCCAAAAAACTGCAGGAACGCCTCGATGATCAGGAAGGACGCTCACGGAGGAATAACGTCCAAAATTGAGGTATTCCGGAATCGGAAGGCAAGCAAGCGATGGATCTATACGTGGAGGACTTCATCAAAACGAAACTGCAACCGAAAGGTCTCTCCCATTTCTTTTCCGTGGAGCGAGCACATAGAGTTCCAGGAGGTGCGGCGAAGCCAGGGGCACTGCCGCGACCAGTACTGGCCAGACTTTTCAACTTCTGTGATCGAGATGCCATACTCCAGACAGCCAGGGTCTCTGACCCTATTAAAATTCTAAACTCAACCATTGCCTTCTTTCCAGACTATACTGCTGAAGTGGCCCGGCGCCGGAAAACTTTCACAAACGTGAAAAAAGCTTTGAGGGCCAAAGAATTGCCTTACTCCATGCTGTTTCCGGCGCGACTGAGAGTCGTAGACAATCACAAGGCATGGTTCTTTGATACACCGGAGGCGGCGAGAGACTGGCTAGATGGTTGAGAACGCACTGAGGCCCCGCGACGAGCTGGTAGGAGTCAACGCGACCAAAAGACTGCTCAGACGGATCACCAGGCATCACAGGGACACAGTCAGGATCTATTTGCTGAATCGGGCCTAGAAGAGGGTGAGCCACCGGAGGAGTGAGCGCCGTCCTAGAGACCCTTGTTCGAACTTTAAGTGACACACTGACTATGTTCCCCTTGATCTCAGGCAGACGAGGCTACACGGAGCTGGTTGCAAGGTCACAGAGCTACTTACCCCTTGCAAGCAAGTTCAATGGGTTGGGTTGGGACCACGCGCTCTGCTAAGTTGGGGTGGCGGGCGGTTTTAGGCCCGTGCAGCAGGCAGGCAGGGAGGGGGGAGGGAGGGGGTTGTTTGGATGTTTTTGTTTTTGTAACTTGCGACAAGACACGATATGTTCTGCACAACACGAGGGAGATTGATCTATTGGTAACAGTGCACGGTAAAACCCATCCCCTGTTGGACTGCACACAACCTTGCATGCGTTTAAATGGCAATACAAGTGATGGATACACCTAACAATCCCACAACGCATCCCTCTCACACATCGACCTTAACAGTGATGACGTGGAACGTCAGGGGACTGGGGGACAGGGTGAAGAGAGGCCTAGTCCTACAATACCTGAAGCGCTGCAAGCCAGCAATAGTTCTATTACTGGAAACACACCTTGTTGGCACGACCTCGAAGGCGATGGATATATGGGGGTACAGGTTCGTTGCGCATGCAGACTTCTCCTCTGGCTCAAGGGGGACGGGCATACTTATCCGAAAGAACTTTCAAATGGTGTGTCAACAGACTAAAATAGACAATCAGGGGCGCTTTGCAGCGGTGACGATACTATGGGAGGGCCAACTGTACAATTTTGTGTCCGTATACGTCCCTCCTGGGCTGCACGCCACTGCACACACCACCCTCGCTACCTTTCTCCTCTCATTGCCGGCGGCGATGCTGGTGTTGGGGGGCGACTTCAATGACGCTCTAGACCATGAGATGGATAGACACCCTTATACTACAACGGCACGGGGAGGCGGGCGACTTGCTGGTTTATTAGATGCCTTGGGTCTTTTGGACTGCTGGCGACATAAACATCCCCACGACAAACAATATACTTATTACTCTGCGACACACCACTGCTTATCACGTATAGATTACATTTTAATGTCCGGTGACGGGCTGCAGGATATTGAGGAGGTAGACATTCGCATCAGGGGAATCTCTGATCACTCTCTGTTGCGACTCACACTCAAGACTCATCGCCCCAGTAGAGGCCGCGTTTTTCCTATATATGCAGGTTACCTTCAGAGCGCCCCTTTCAGGAAGTCCCTTTCCAACGCTGCTACACACTACTTTCAGGAGAATTTGGGAACCGTAGGCTCCCACAGTATCTTATGGGAGGCATATAAAACAGTTATACGTGGGCAGGCCATTGCATCCATAACTACCCATAGGCGGACTCAGAATCAAGAACTTAGCGCCCTTGAGTGCGCTCTCAAGGATGCTATCTCTTATCACGAGGCCCGCCCGTCCCCAGGAACCGCTCAAACGGTCCAACTCCGGCAGGTTGAATGGAGGACATACCAAAGAGAAAGGGTGCTGACTACAATTCGGACCTCCCGCCATAGGGTGTATGAGCTGGGGGATAAAGCCGGGAAGATGCTGGCTTGGCTCGACAAAAAAGAAAAGCAGGCAGGGTCATTGCGCAACTGCAATTGCCTGAGGGCAATCTGACCTCGGACCCCGGAGTTATAGTTGAACAGCTAGCTGACCACTTTGAGACAGTTTACGCTCCCCAAGCGTCATACACGGCAGATGAAGCGTATGACTACATTAAAGATTTGACAATCCCCTGCCTCTCACCTGAGGCGGCTCTTTTGTTGGAGGCGGACATTACTGTGGAGGAGGTATGGGAAGCGACCGACGCACTGGCGTCCGGCAAGGTCCTGGGACCCAACGGCCTCCCAGTGGAACTCTACAAGCAAACCGCTTCCATAACGGCTCCCCATTTACTCAGAATGTTCGTGGATAGCCTAAAAGTAGGAGAACTCCCTAGAGATCAACGCCTGGCCACGATTATCCCGATCCATAAACTCGGTAAAGCTCCGGAAGTCTGCGGCTCTTATCGTCCCATCTCCTTGCTAAATGCCGAGCCAAAGATCCTCGCCAAACTACTATCGCAACGCTTGGCCCCCCACCTTGCTACCTTGGTGCACCCTGACCAGTCCGGCTTTATGCTAAACCGTAACACCTCCCATAACCTGCGCCGTCTTCAGGCGGTGCTAGCTCGCTTGGAGTACATACAGGAACCAGCAGTACTTCTCTCCCTTGACGCCACCATGGCGTTTGACACCGTGGAGTGGCCTTACCTGTTCGCGGTGCTTCGCCACATGGGCTTTGGCCCTAAGTTTTAAGCGTGGGTCCGCCTGCTTTATACCGGGCCTCTGGCCCAGATAGCAGCTAGTGGTCACATCTCCTGGGACTTCCCGCTTGGACGTGGGACGCGGCAGAACTGTCCGCTGTCCCCCTTATTGTTCACGCTCGTCCTTGAGCCTCTGGCGATTTGGGTCCGGTGGGAGCCGTCCATCAAGGGTATCAGATGGTCTCCGTCATGGGAGGATCGGATATCCCTCTATGCGGACGACATCCTTCTTTATCTGACCTCCCCTAAGAAATCGATTCTGGAATTGCTTAATGTTTGCGAGAAGTTCGTGAGAGTCTCTGGCTACAGAATTAACTGGGCTAAATCAGTACTATACGTCGTTGCTGGTTGCCCGCCGCCACTCCCGGCTGACTGTCCACTGCGATACACTGACACTCCCTTCAAATATCTGGGAATTCACGTGTCGCCCGACCCAGACGAATTCCATGCACTGAATCTGAAACACCCTTTGGAACGTTTCAATCGAGACGTAAAGGTGTGGCGGTCCCTCCCTCTCACCCTTCTGGGCAAAGCAGCGTTATTTAAAATGATGACATTGCCCCGGTTCCTCTACCTCCTTGAGAATACCCCGTTCCCGGTTCCCTCCTCCTACTTCAGGGCCATCGAAGCAGCTGTCTCTACTTTGCTGTGGGATGGGAAGCCAGCGGGGAATGCACAATGTAAACTAGTGAAGGATTGGTACGATGGGGGCATAGCGCTCCTAGGGGGTTATTAAGAAACCTATATAGTCGTAGGGCCCCAACTGACCTTCTGGGTCCTACCCATCACACGGTTCAGCTTTGGTACAAGGCACATAAACGTCTTCAATGCGCGAACATTGTCACACAAATGACACCCCTATGGGACTCACACAGGTTGGGCTTCATGGGCAATAGTAAAGGGTTTCGGGTATGGGACTCCATAGGCATATCAGTGGTGGGTGACCTTTGGAAAAAAAACAACATAGTGGACTTCGCATATCTACAAACCAAACACGATATGGCACAGTCAGAGTACTTTAGGTACATGCAGATACGACATGCGTTTCTCTCAGCCGTTCCGGTGGGAACGAAACTGCAGGAGTCCACCCCTCTAGAAGACAAGCTACTGACAGAACATATGTCCCACAAAGCGACGTCCTACACATACAGGAAACTGGTTAACAATCTCCCTGGCATGCTGTCCAAACTACGTCTGTCTTGGGTGAGGGATATAGGTGAACTCGATGACTCGGAATGGCAGGAGGCTCCTGTCACCCCGAGAAACTGCGATTCCTTCCAGACTTAAGCTGGTTCAGTTAAAGGTGCTGCACTGCACGTACTATACCAGGACGGTCCTTTGCAGAATTGGGAGAGCCTCCCACGAATATTGTCTCCGGGGTTGCGGTGAAAGAGGGACGTTCTTCCATACTGTTTGGGACTGTAGCCGGGTAGCCATGTACTGGGCAGCGGTGATGCGAACCATCTCACAGACCATGGATGTCTCCCTGCTGCCCAACCCACGTCGCTGCCTATTGAATATTTGGGATGCAGAAGACCTGACCCATCGACAGCAGGACTGGGCCATGCTAGGAATGTTGGTAGTGAAACGCAACATTGCGAGACTGTGGGGCTCTCACGTGCTGCCCACGCTGAGAAACTGGTGCAAGGACATGGATGAAGCAATGGTGGCGGAGAAAGCAGTCTTTATTCATCGAGGGTGCCCCGCAAAGTGGGGACAAATCTGGGGGGCTTGGAATAAATTTAGAGGGGACATATGCGAGCCTCCACGAGCAGACCCGGAGGAGTGTCTTTCAGATTAGAGCACGGGTCTGAGTTGCATATGTGTTGAAATGTATCACCTGTTATGATGTACTCCGTCCTGACTATATGCCGTTGGATGATGGAGGGTGGTCAAGGGTGCACTGCCAATGGTTGCTACGTTGTTTACTTGAACATTGTTTTGTCGCTAGGAAAGAAATGAAGCTACTGATTAGTTTTTTCATTTATTGTAAGGTTTTGTTGAGGGGTAAAAACAGAAAACCATAGACCTAAGCCATATCGCATATTCCTAACGCCTGCATCACGGTACAGCATACTTTTATTCGCCGCTGGACCCCCGGTTGTCGGCTGAACGGCTGTGTAATCCTGATTATTTTGCTGATGACTAAATTGCTATCGCGGCCGGCCCAGGGGGTTGTAGGCCCTACACCGTACTATTTTTTTAAAGTGTACAATAAATGTCTTTAAAAAAAAAAAAAAAAAAGAAAGCAATGTTAAAGGAAGTGCAGCAGCTGCTAGGGAAACTGAATTTCGCCACAAGGGTGATCCCCGCGGGAAGTACGTTCGCCCGGTGGCTAGCTTGGCTAACCAGGGGCATGACGCAAAAACATCACAGGGTCCGCATCACACAAGGGGTGAAGGAGGACCTGGCGCAGTGGAAATTTTTTGGGCCAACTTCAATGGCACCCTGATATGGCGAGAGCTCTGGGTACATGAGCATGGGCTACACCTCTACACAGACTCAGCAGGGGGGTACAGCTTCGGGGCAATACTGGGACCCGCCTAGTTAGCAGGAGAATGGCCAGAGGAGTGGCAAAGCACAGGGCTGACAAAAAACATTGCACTGCTTGAGTTATTTCCTATAGTGGTGGCGTTCCACATCTGGGCCCAGCAATTAGCAAACAGGCAAATTACACTGTGGTCAGATAACCACGCAGTGGTGCAGGCCATTAACACGGGGTCAGCTAAATGCCTAGCAGTGGGCACTCTGGTGCGAAGACTAGTGGGCTGCCAGCTGCAGGGCAACATTGCGATTAGGGCAAAACACATTCCAGGAGATGAAAACTCAGTGGCGGAAGCCATTTCTCGTTTTCAGTGGAACAAATTCAGAGACCTCGCCCCAGCAGCGGTAACACAAGGATGACCAGAATGCCAGAGGAAGCATGGGCATGGGTGGAGCAGGGTTGGAAACACTGCTGAGCAATGCACTGGCAGAGAGAACAAGAGACTGTTACAGTAAGTGCTGGTAAACGTTCAGGGACATAATGGGGCTAGAAGGGAACCAATGGGCATCACAGGGAGAGGTCATGAGGTTCATCAAGTGGGCTTTTTTGGAGCAGGAAAGACAAGAACCTGGGCTCAGTCACACCAAAATGCAGTAGAATATCATTCAAAATTAGGAAATCAGGCAGATCCCACCAGGGCTTTCAAATGCAGAATGGCTAATGAAGGGATGAGGGCACCTGCAACGGCCAAGCAAAGATAAGAGGCGGCCCATCCATGTCAAAATACTGACAGAAATGCTGGGCGCATTAACGGAGGTGTGCTCCTCACAGTAGAAGGGAGCCCTATTCTGCCCAGCGTTCGCAATGGTATTTTTGGTGCCTACAGAGTCAGCGAGCTAGTAGCCCCATCGGTTAGTGACCCAGGCACTGCCTGCATCCACAGGAAAGACGTGGAGATAAAGGAGGGCCACTTGGACATAATGTTGAGGTGGGCAAAATCAGACCAAGATGGTTAGGGTAGAAGGACCAGAATACACTCCTCGGCCGATGCAAAGGTCTGTGTGGTGTGCTTATTGAGGAAACTCCTGGAGGAGAGGGAGCGGTCTCAGGGGCTGCTCTTCAGGCACAGGGTTGAGTCATTCCTCAGCCGCTTTCAATTCATAGCGGTTATGAGAAAAACCCTGGAAAAGTTAGGTCTCCCTGCACGCGAATACTAGTCACACTTCTTCAGAATATGGGCAGCCACAACAGCGGCAAGGCTAAATCTAGAGGAGGGGCTGATAAAGGGGATAGGGCGCTGGTCATCTAATGCATTTAAGCAATACATACACCCCACGTTTTACTAAGCATGGTTTTCTCCCGCCCCACCCAGGTCCAAGAGACTTGCGGAAGAAGGTGTGGAAAATGGGATACTCCTACGTGACGCGGGCGCAAAAATGGGCGGCAGCCAGACACAAGTTCGGCGGAGTATGGCTGCGGGACACCATCATAGAATGGTTGGGGTGCCCAGGGATGAAATGGGACCAGCTGTTACCTGTGGCGCGGGAAGCATGGGAAAAAGGGAGCAAACTGGATGCAGTAGTAGTCCAACTGGGCAGGAACGACTTAGCAGCACTGAGAAGGTCAGCTCTGCTAGAAAGCATGCAGAGCAGTCTCATGGCACTGGCATGCCTGACCCGCCCGGTGGAACTGATATTTTCTGAAATCATAGCGCGGAGGGCCTGGCGCGGGGCGGTAGAGCTAGAGGCAATGGAAAAGTTCATAAGAAAGCTGAATATTACCATGGCCAAAGTATGCAAGGCTCAGCAATGGGGGTTCATGCGACACAGGTTCATGAACTTGAGGTCGCTAGGGTACCACCTGGCAGACGAGGTACACCTCACAGGGGTAGGAATGGACATGTTCTTACTGAACATTGTAGGCATACTGGAGGCTCTCACAGTGTCCTTGGGATGCCTCACGGCAGGGGCACTGAGGGAGCCATGGGGTGGCGTGCCAGCAGAGAGAGAATAGAGGTGACACTCCCGCAGGACACTTGGGATGCCTTACGGCAGGGGTGCAGAGGGAGAAGATGGCTTGGAACCAGCCTCAGAAAAATAGAGTAGATACTCAAGTAAGGACCTTGGGATGCCAAACGGCAGAAACCCCTGGGAGAAGGGAGGGCCCATGAAAGGGTACAGGATGAGCGGGACGCACTTGCAGCCCGGGCAGGTCCAAAAGGACACCCTGAAAATCGGTAGCAAGCTGACGCCTAGACCCGTGAATCGAAACCCAGAGAAAGGGGCCCCCTCCCTCTTCGCCCAGGAAAGTGAGGAGGCTGGGTCCAGGATACAAATAGAGAAATTGCAATGAGCAATAGAGGAAAGTTAAACATGGACATTGAAGGACTATACTATGACCATGAATGTTGAATTTTGAAATGTGAAGATTTCATGTCAAATTAAATGTTTGTTTTGAAAATAAAACTGCAACCTTTTCAGGCACCAAAGAAGTGGTCAAGTTGTGATGTAAAGGAAAGCGAGCAGTTGGTGGTAACTAGCATGAGGGAACAGGGAGGGAGGACTCGCCGCCTGGAAGGGGATTAGTCTTCTTCATTTCCGTAGTTCACTGAGAGTTGGAGTAGCCAAGACAGTACCTTGCTGCTGAGCCAACCAAGCACTTGTTTCGATATGCCCCTTGTTATGTTATGTTATGTTTTGTTATTCATACTTATACCGCGCACAGCTGCCCCAGCAAAGGGGCGTCCTGGCGCTTACCAAGGTACACACAATACAACTTAGAAAACCAGAGAAAGGGAACAGCAGGGTACAAAAGGTCAGGGCTAGACGAATAAAATGGTGTTGATGGCACGTCTAAACTGCAGAAGATCTTCTAGAGCCCGAATGTGAAGGGGGAGAGAATTCCACCATTTCGCCGCTAACACCCGAAAGGAGCGGCCACCGGCTCTACTCAACCTGAAGCGCGGAACAGCTGCCAGGTTTTGGTTCAGAGATCTGAGGGTTCGTGAGGGTACATATGGTACCACCAAGTTCTCCAAAATTTGGGGGGCATGCCCCCCCATGTACCAGTCTATCTCTTTTGGGAATATTTATAATGATAGTGCTACATCTGCCAAATACATTTGAAATCTCCTTATCTTTATTGGCTGCCTTTTGGTTTCTGTAAGTCTTAACCCGTTTTTGGTTTTACACTTGTAGCGGACTAGAAGTTAAATAAACGGGGATGTTGCTATGTTCAATTCTTTATTGTGCACCACATGCTTTTCTCTGGATCCATCGCCCACTTACGTTTTTATTCATGTGCTACAGATGAAGGCTCAGACCAGTATGGATTTAAAATCTAGGAATGTGGGTCGAACCATGTTTGAACTTGGAAACAAGCTGTTTGAACTTCAAAGCAACATATTTATTCGCCAGAATTTTTGTGAATTATCTGTGTAAAAAGTTGGATGAATGACCTCAATGGAGTTCTCACCTCCCTCTGTAATCTGAACTGAGTTAGATAGTTTGCATCACTTGGTTATAGGTTATTCTATGAAAATCCTTTTCCCAGCTTCTTTTGCACTGTCAAGGCTACAATGTCCTCATATGTAAAACTCGGTAGATATCGAATCAGGGATACCCTTTCAGTTTTTTTTTCATTTGCAGCTAGGATCATGTTCCCTAATAAGGAAAGTGTATCTCTCAGCGACAATGGCTGTTACCTTCTCAGTACAATTCGACAGAGACACTGATGCTTGTCATTAAGTTGTTTACAGGTTACAAAGGATACTAGTTGCGCTGTTATGAATGGCTCAAGTTTCCACCTCCTTTTGGTAAGTTCTTTTCTACTCCTGTCCATTAATGCCTATATTCTATGTTCACTTGAAAATTGAAGTAAAAAAGCCCCTGACTCTTGGTTTGGAAGGATCCTATGGAATACCCATATCTAATCTATGTGTTCTCTGCTGTTTCCTTTGTTGGCTACTGAGAAAACAATGACTTTAGCTTCCACTAGCTTAAAATTGCTAGTCACATCAGTGGATGTTCTAGAAGTATGACTGTATTCATTTCAAATAAGCTTTATTCGATAGCAAGTATCATAAAAGCATTTCACAATCATAAAAAGGTATAAAAGTATCATTTCATATGGTTAAAATATTTAAAAAAAGACCTTGATACAAAACCACTCATCATTGTGAACAGTTTGGGAAAAACATGTTCCCCAATGACTCTGTGGGAATTTACATCTGGCCATAGAGCATCAGTGGTGTTGGAATGGGTCTAGAACAGTCAAATAAAAGGTACTCTTGGCTTTCATTATCTGTTGCAAATGTCATTAGTTTTTTTTATGTAATTAGTGTTAGCCTGTAATCTTCTTTTGGTAGAGGGGATGACCTGTTCATGAGCAATATTTGAAATATCTATCTTCTATGTTATACCTTGGGGTTAATAGGAGCCAGTGGGGAAGATTTGGGACTCATGGTCAGAGACCGCCCCCCCCCCCACCCGGCCCTCCTTTGCCACTTCATCTCAGTACTGCAGGAAGTGGTACATAGAAGTATATTGGCAATCTGGACCACCAAAGAGTGAACATTATGATGCACGTGAATCTCTAGTTCTTCCCACACCATTGAAGGGGAGAAGAGTATGGTGACATTTCTTAGTGAATTTTTATATTTTCTTTAGTATATGGAGAATGTTGGAAATAGTAAATGATAAGGAGTATTTATTGCAGCAGTTGTGTCATTCGGGGAAATTTTAATCCAGGTTTATTACCAGTTCACCAACATTTGTACCATGCTCAAGCTCAAACTTGTAAGACCAAAGGCATATACTAAGGGCTTTATTATGAATCTGGTAGTCTGGACTGCCAGACTCATGGAGGCTTGGCAGAGGCAGTATTCTGAATGCCTCATTTCCAACAGGGCAGTCAGACCACCCTGGGACAACCGCAACAACCAGGGATCAGGGATCCACAGCGGTCTTGAGGCCGCAATATACTTGGCGGGCACGCCACACTTTTCCTAACCGTGCCTCTCCCGCACGCCCAAACTCATAATAAGGCCCGAAGTGTCTTGAGTTTTAGTTGCTTGGTGCACTGGCCAACCGTTATAATGGTCTCAATTCACCCCTGAGCTTCAGCACATCTCAGCATTCAGTCTAAAAGAAGCTATGGCCCCTCATTTAATAAACAGACTGCAGAGGCGCTGCAGGTGGGCAGATTAGGGAATCCCTGACAAAAGCTTGCATTTACTCGGAGTCCCTCCTTTTCAGGAATGGCTGCAGAGCTACGGAACGAGAAGGCCGCCGAACAGAGCAGAAAGAAGCCCCCTGTGCTAAGTGTAGGTGAGCCGGCCCTGAGTGCATGTGTGCTTTTGTGCTTGGAAGATCACCTCTATCTATAGCTTTAGGACTTTTCTACATTATTGTGTCCCCCTACACTCAGGGTCCTCGTGTTACTGTCTTATGCCAGTTCTTTACTTACTAGTGTTCTGGTGTGCCTCCGTGCCATTGGTCACATGTGCCAATGTCTCTGTCACTTATGCAGTCAGTGTATGTCCCCCCACCCCCCGTACCATATACGAACTAGTGTCTAGTGTCAGTGGAGGTGCCTTGTAGCCAGGGATCCTCTGTTAAAGCCACAGTCAGTGTACTGTCCCAGGAGAGATGTGTGGAAGTGACAGAAAACTGTATCGTACCAGGCAGAAGAGTTATTGTAATTTTATTTTGTCCACAGAATATTAGCACTCGCTTAAAGCTGGGGGAGCTGACCGGTCACGCGCAGTCAGTTGATAATGCATTAATGGTATTTACCTGAATCAAGAATCCCACCAGGTTTAGATTAACGTTCAACTAAATCTAGCAGACCCGTTTTACTAATCTTTTCAGAAACGAGTTAGTGTGTGTATGAAATACACTAAATGGAGCGTTATTATAAATCGCTATCCTGTTTAATGTAATACCACGATCTTTCCTTCTTGTTTTAGTAAAGGAGATACAGCGTAAAAAAATAATTGCATTAGTGCTTGCAGTTTATCTTGCATGCTGCATGTTTGAATACTAACTAAGTGGTTATTTAAAAACCACATGGGCCCTGCTGGGTATTTAATGGGGGCAAACATTAATAAGGGCTGGCCTGCCCCTGCAGCCCCTTCACCCCTATAGCTACAGCCCTGGTTGGCCATGTGACCAGGGGTGGAACAAAGACCCCCATCCCCTGCAGCAGCTGCGGTGTGAGGGGATGCCAGGTTTCTCATACTGGAGGGGGCCCCCTCAGCCCTTACTGAACTGAATGTGAAGGGCCCCTTCAGCATATCCTGCAGGGGGGGCACTCACATTTTGTTACGCCACCGCATGTGACATTAGAATAAAAATGTTAAAAATTTGTCTCTCTGTCCTATTGTTTTCTTTTGCTTGTATTTCAAGAAAAAGGAATAGTAATTACTTAGCTCTAAAGGTCTCTGTATGTATATGGTATTTCTATAGTGTGAACCTAACCAAAGGCAGTAGAGCACCGTACATGGTCAGGAACAAGAATACATTCAATAAAAGGAAAGGAAGCTAGGTTGTGGACAGTTAACTAAAATACTAAAGAGAGAAGAAGAGGCAATACAGTGAGCCCACACCTGCCTCTTGGAAAACACTCAAAACTCAGGATTGATGTGCATAAAAACTTGCGTCCCTGGCCCTAGTTGTGTTTTCTTATGCAACTATTGCTAGTATCGATACTGAGAATCGGGAAATTCCAAGAATTGGACAAGGTAGGCTTCCTCACATAATGTGACATGCTTCATCATTTGCCACCTTATCCCACCCTGGTGAGATGATACTAGCAAGGCAAACTTTACCTCGGGGAAAGCTAACATGAGGGAATTCTTAGAAATTCATTTTTTTCTCTGAATGCAATACTTGGATCCTGTTTTAAGTCTCAAATAACCTTAGGATATACCGCAAACTATACTTTATTCAGGTGGTATCCTAGATTTAAATAAAAATACCACAAGGTACCCTAAGAGGACATACAGGTTGCTATGACCCTTACATATTGCTGAGTTGTTATGCCAACATGTTTCTGCCCTTCTATTAGAGCCTAAGAGAGGTCTCAGGCATTCATTATACTATGTATCCCTAGATTATATTAACTATAGTGAAGGGTGCAATGTTAAAAGTTGAGAGAGCCTACCTTTCTTCAATCAATCACCTGTGACTAATACCTAGTCAAAGGAAGAAATACACATAGCAATAGTAGTAGTAAAACCTAGTATTGATACACACAACAGTATCACTTTCCATTGCGGAGCGATATCATAAAATGCACATTGAAATTTTTATGCACATTTAAAACAATATTAAAAACAATAGCACATGTGGTACGTGTGATATGAAACACACTCACTCATTGCACTCATACAAAGGTGATGAAAACACACGTGGGGGAGAAGGGGCATACATAATACCAGTGAAGATCATTATCTCCTTGTTTACCTAGTGCCAGGGGGCCATTTGCCTCATGGTCTGTTCTGGGTGGGCGCCTCCTATAGTCACACTCTGATGTGTTACATCAATTTTAGTACAGGAAGAAGAGGCAGAAAAGATAATAATAATATGGGGAACAATAAGTAAGTAGATATAATGCCCCGAAATGCATACTAAGTGCACTTACAGGACCTCGTCAAGTACCCACAGGTGGTCGCAGTGTCTGATCCATGTTGTAGCTACTGCATCCTTATTGCATCAACATTATGCCATTTACCTTATCAGAGTAGAGCACCCGGATCAATCCTACTGTGATCAAAAGACAGTTAACACATCTTACAAATCTTTCCCACCTATCCTGCTGGTTACTAGAATGACTCTTCCTACCTCAGCTTCAAGCAAACCTTTTTCTGAGCGCCCTTGTGAATGTTTTTGTCGTGATCTGCCTTCATTTGCCAGGCTGCTATATAATATGATGGCAATCCGAGGAGGCATCTCTGACATTCATCCGCTGCTGCCTCAGGTGTCCACTGCTTCACTAAGCCTCACAGCTGACCCTTTCCATGAAATCACTCTGGCGGCTCTAGGAGCAAGTGTTTACAGAAATCTGCCCTATTAATATTCATGAGGCAGGAAAAATTCTGCAAATCCTTGTGAAAAGCAACCGATGCAGAGATGAAGGCCTGCAAGGGACAGCAGACCTCTATCTGTGCATTTGTTTTCGCAATGCCAAAAAAACACCACATCTGAAAAGATCTACTAGGGCAGCATGTCAAGATCCATAGAACGAATCTGTTTCTCCTGTGTCTCCTACTATCACTCCAACAGTGGAATGGCTTCTTCACCAAATGTTTACACTGTATGCTAACTGACTAAGGATATTAGGTAGTTATTCAATACTTGAGAAATCCTAAACATTTGTAGGTTTGTAAGGAGAGGGCTACACCCCTGGGCTACCCCTTTGACATGCAATTTGCCAAGGTTCAACATTTGGGGCAGATTTATCAATATTTCATGCCACGCAGCAAGCCACCGTGTTAAACTGTGCTGCAAGGAAGCGAAATGGCAGAAATGTGCTGTATTCAACATCATACAGCTTTCCTTTCCTTTTGCAGGCACATAATGTGGTGACCAGTGCCTCTGCAGGCACCCTTGCCTCAGGGTGTCTTTCTTGCAGACAGGAATGTTTCTGTACACGAAGGGAGACTTTTGTGCACAAAAACAATCCTCTGAGGCATTTTCCTCTTTCTATGTGTGCTGCAGAATGCAAAAGCAAGGGAAAAGAAAGATATTTCTCCTCATTACATCTCACCTGGGGAGGTGTAGCATTTTGAAACCTTCCCAGGTATACCAGTAATATTAAATCTGGGAATAAGCCATCATCCATGGGTAGAATTTTTGGAACACCCATGCTCCACCCATGGAACACCTGCTTGGGGCAGAGTAATGCAATGTAGTGATTTGAATTGCTTTACTCTAGATTTATCAAGCCACAGAGAGCCACACAAGTTGGCCTTGCGTAGCCTGCTAAATGTTAGTAGTTGCGCCACCCTTGGACTCCTTGGCGTGACACAAGGGTGACACAATTGCTAGATAAATATACCCCTGTGTATCTTTAGAGCCACAGTGAAGTTCCCCACTCAATGCTCTTAAGTACACTTCATTTCCATTGTTTTTGCCCCTGTAATTGCAATTTCCTGGCACTCACAATTAGGAAATTGCCATTCCTAATATATGAAAAACATTGAGTGTCATTTAGCGATTACTAATGAAGTAGCAAAAAAACTACCTCATGAATTTTCAACCTATTATGGATTGCAGCCATCAGAGGAATAGTAGTGACACGAGACCCCATGTCTGTGATTGCTTTTAGATACAGCAATCTTTTCTTTTTAATAAATGTATCCCTTAAAGGAAAATGGGATGTGTTTCAAAAGAAAAAAATAAAATGTTTATGTTTCATTTTTGAAGAGGAGGCAGTGATCCATCGGACCTCTGCTTGCTCTTAAAAAATATTTCTATCAACATGTAGATGGCTCCCATGGGGACATCTTCCCATTTGAGAATGGTTACCACCTCCTCTGAGGTGTCGGTGAAAAATAAATGTTTAGCAACCATAATTTAGTTGCAAAACATCATACATATGATTGGGAATCAGTATTAGAAAGGGATGTTCTAAACAAGTCCATTCCAAATATTGGTTCCCAAACCCAAATTGCTATTTGGGTTTTGTGGATTTTCAAAAAAAAAACTTCAGCAAATTGGCCAGTTTGGGTGCTTCAAAAAGATTTTTACATACGACCTCCAAATTCTTTGCAAAACTATATGTGGAGTATGGTGGTAAAACCTAGAAATCACTGGGCTACTTACAAAATTTCAAAAAAGACTGCTTTGTAAAGTGAATAAAAATATATAGAAAAATATCAATATATTTCACCACCTATTACCACTGTAAAAAGTGTTAATAGGTAGGGAACAACAATAAACCTACTACTTGCCTATATCAATAAAATGCTCTCTATGCCACTTTACTATATGTACTATACAACATGCCACTGCTTGCCAAACTTTACTCCACTGTAAACCATGCCACTCTACCCCACTCCACTCCACTCAAAAGTGCGACACTCCACTCCACTCTGGTTCCCTTCAGTCTACCACAGTTCACTGAACCCCATTCCACTCTAGAACATCCCACTCAATGCCACTCCACTCTACAGCATTCTATTGTATGATATCCCACTGTACGACACTCCACTGTATTACACTACAATATACAACTCTTCTCACTGTACTATATAAAACTCGACTTAACGGCACTCCAACTGATCTATGATTTGAAATACATTTATATTTTTATAAAAAATCATTAGCAAATGCAAGAGGCTGGCAACAAACTCCAGACAGACTGGCCTTTTAAGGTCTATTAAAATTATATGTATAACCTAATTACTTATAGAGAATTTCAGCCAGAGTTCATCCATTATACTGTTGTCCTGTGGTTTCAGTGCTCTTGTATGTAGTGCTTCAACAAACATTTAACTATTACATTACTAATTGAAATTCAGTTATTTATCCGTGCCTCTCTGTCTGTCTGTTTGTCTGTCCACCCATCTGCCTGTCTTTCCATCTGTCCTTACAGCTATATAAACCTATTTAACTATCTATGCAACCCTATCTTTCTATACAGCCCTATCAATCTACCTAGCTATCTAACCCTATCTATGCAACCCTATATATCTAGCTAGGTATACAACCCTTTCTATCTTACAGCCCTATTTGTCTTTTTATACAACCTGATCTATCCATACAAATGGATCTATCTACCTATTTAAATCTATCTATCTATCATCTATCTATCTATCTATCTATCTATCTATCTATCTATCTATCTATCTATCTATCTATCTATCTATCTATCTATCTATCTATCTATCTATCTATCTATCTATCTATCTATCTATCTATCTATCTATCTATCTATCTTTCTACCTATCTATCTATCTATCTATCTATCTATCTATCTATCTATCTATCTATCTATCTATCTATCTATCTATCTATCTATCTATCTATCTATCTATCTATCTATCTATCTATCTACCTATCTATCTATCTATATATTTATCTATCTGTCTATCTATCGAACCCTGCCTACCTGCCTTTGCAAGGCTCTCTATCTTTTTTTGCAAGACTCTCTATTTGTAACAATGTGCTACAAAATGTATTACAAAAAAGCAGGAGGTTGGCAGCCAATGCCAGACAGATTGACATTTGTTTTTAGGTCAGGTGTTAGCCAAAACTAAACTTACACGTATAACGCTTATAGGGGATTTCAGCTAACTTCATCCATTAATCTGTTGTTGTGTCATTCACATTTTTCATCTAAATATTGCAGCATGCCTCATGTGACAATGTGTCTGCACACTTCAACCAAAGTCTGACTTCACTTTGAGTTACAGCATATTGACTTTTCACAAGAAGCGCATCAACACATAAAGTAGTCACCTTCTCTGTCAGGGGCTACAATATTATTAAGTGGTTTTTGGAAACCTAAAAAACTATTTTCGCCTTTAGCAGAGGATATTTATTAGATTGATGACATTTTGGCTGATTCCCCATCAATAAAGTTTTGCACTAGCCATGAGATAACAAAACAACAATTGCTAAAGCCAAAAGGCCAAACCTGCTGGCTTTGCCAATGCTTTTTTGAAATATATGTTGAACATAGTTGTTAAGGGATATTTTTGATGACAAGTGAGTAGGTCATGCACACATAGAAGTTAAAAAAGAAAACATATGTATTGTGTAATGGTGGGCACATGGATAAACCTGCAACCAATGGGTGGCTGTCTAGTGCAGTTATGGGTAAAAAAATTGAAATGAAGGTGAAGCATATAAAAAAGACTGTATTTTTTGGGCCTGTAGATAAATCTCTCTTCTCTATGTTTTTGGCTCATTCCCATAGACGCAATTGTAAGCTATGAAATTAGGTTCTCATCGACATTATAGGTCTGGTCAAGTAGGATATGGTCATTTCAAATTGTTGCTTGTGCTGACAGATCAATTAAATAAGTAGCTAGAATTGTTGGTTGTGGATGCTGGCAATACAGATGTGGTCATTAGTTTGCTAGAAGTCATCTGTCAAGAAGGTACCTCACATTCATCATTTGTGATAACTGGGTCTGTGAAGGAATTTTTGACTAGTCCAGAACTTTCATCTCAATGCACCAGCTGAATGTTGATCAAATAGACTGGTTATGAGCTACTGAGAACTTGTTGGGGGTTTTGCTTTCAAAGAAAAAGCTAATGAAAATGTTATCTGCTTATACACGAAGAGCAACCAACAATAATTGGCTTACCTGTTTGAATTCTTGATGGGTACCTAATACCAGAGTGCAGCCTGTGTCGATGGAGCAATCCAGGAAACTAGGGTGGACTATTGCAATTGCGAAAAACGACTACCACAAACCTGTTGATGGTTTACGGTGTAACACAACAGTAATATTTCTAAACAGATTCCTAAAGCTTTATGATTGTATGCAACAATTAAAAAAGTGTGACAGTGGCAAAAAAAAATCTGTGTTTTCTGGTGAAGATTTGATGAAAGATGTTTTTTTCCGTACTGTAAATTTTAGGAGATGGTAGAATGCAGTGTAAGGATAGGGTTGCTCCATACGGTGATGTTCTCAGGTGCAAGGTTGGTGATGCACGCAGTGTTCGTAATTTGAAGAGTGGTTTTTAGGAGTACGAAAGTGTGATTTATCATATATGAGTAAAGACAGATGAAGGCAATTATAGAGCAGGAAAGGAGGAAGAGGAAGATATGAAGAACTTGGTGTTAGAGGAACTAAGCAATACGCAAATGATTGTGGCCATTAAAATGCTTTTTTCCTATTTACTAATTCCATTTTAGGAGTCAGAAAAGTTCTTCTGAGTCCTAAAATGGGATTCCGAAAGGATGCTGATTTGGTAACTGGAAGTCTTGTTGAAGGTGACCCTTCCAAATACCGAATCAGCATCTTATTTATCAATGCTTTGAGATCAGAATTGAGTCGCAAAACATTGAAAATTCACTTACAGCACAAAGATTGTTTTTTAAAAACTTTATTAGTCACAAAAATACCGGTCACATGTTGAAACCAGTATTTTTTAACCAGATATTCGTTCATCTGGCCCTTGGTGAAATGGTGGTATAGAACTACAAATGGATTGCATGAGAAGAGTTTGGAGGAATGCTAGTAAACCAGGAGGAATTCTGAATGTTATCTATCTGTGTTCTTAGTGGTTGTTTTTATGTGACGTTTGCATTCTGTGTCTTTGATATTGTATGGAAAGGTTTGTGATTGTGTTGCTCTTTGTTTGCTATAGAATAGAACACATCTTAGGAAGTTTCAAGTTTGGGGACTAGAATGTGGTTGTTCAAATAGATAATAATGGGAATATTTTCTTTCTGTCAACTGGGCTTCTAGCTACCAAAACTAACCAAAGACATGCACAGCGACAAGTTGGTTATTGTGAACTGCATGTATCAGAGTACAAGAGAAGCTGTTTTTACCACAGGAAGAATTACAAAATTAAACTTATTTTTAAGTTACATGATTAAAATATTGCTGTTTAACACAAAATCTTAGTTCCCAATAGACAATTGCCACATCTAAACAATAAATACCATGCCTTAGTTCTTGTTGGGGAATATTTATAGGAGATATGCTTCAGGAAGTATGTGCCCATAGGTTTGTAATTTACAAATATGATCAGTTTCAAATTGGAGTCTGAAACATATTTAACGTGGGCCTAGGAGGACACTTTTGAGAGTTTCTTGTCCTATTGAGAAAAGCCTTAAACTATGCCCATCCTTAGGGATACTCAGCTCTGTGAAGTACATACTCAAATGGACTATGAAAGAGAATAAAGATGTGAGGGATTAGGACCCCTACTTCCCTTGGATGATCCAAAAGGTGCAAAGAGAGGTTATTTTTCAAAGTCTACTCAGAGGCAACATGAACAGTTAAGAACATTGATTGCTGGGAATTTACTCATGATACTAAGGAGCACATTCACTCAAAATACATTTTGCCAGACATCATGACAACCAAAGATGCTGCACTGCTTTGTGTTAGGGGACAGAGTGCACAGTGCAAAAGTGTAGGTGTGTGTGTGTCTATCATTGTAAGATTTCAGTGTAAAACCCCAACGCCCCTTTAGATATTTTCCTCCATCTAAAAATAATTACCAGCCTATAAATCCAAATGAGTATTGGAACATTCCGCTACACAATTTATTCGAACCCCTCTCAGGCCTAGATGCAAATGAATGACTTAATTTCCCAAATCCTTATGTAGGGACCACTCAAGATTGTATGAGTGATTTTTACACAATAAATGAATTTCGTTCTGTCACTCCTACATCGACGAGTAGATTCCCTGAGCCAGCATATGATATGCGGGAGGAACACTGTGTAGCTATAACTGACTTGAATGTGACCCACAATGCTACTCTTTGTCCCTTGAAATTGCAAGACATGGAGACTTCTTTTATCCCTTTAGAGGTAAAAAATTAGTGTTCTGTGGGGGGGAATTTGTCACACAATAGTATTTCTGTTTTGTCTACCTCTATCAATTTAGACACCGGAAATTCCTTAAGTTTGCCTATAAAACACCTGGAAATCAACCCAGGGGGAAATGGGGGGAGTGAAGAATGTGTTGACATTGTATCTTTGTCTGTAAAATGCGCTCTCAAGCGTCAGGGGGGAAAAAGGGGACATCCCCAATATTTTTACACCTACACCCGTTTACTCTCCATATTCTTTACTTACCTGGAATGTTGCCGGTCTTGCATCAAAAATTGTTTTACAACCGTGGCTGAAGCTAGTGAACAGTTACTCTATCCTATGTTTCCAAGAAACCTGGGCATTAAGACCAGTCCACCTACTAGGGTATCAGACCCTCCACGCTTCGGCCCTGGCGAGCAACCAGGGAAGGAATAAGGGTAGATTAGGCATATATATTAGCATTTCTAACCGATTAACCGTGTTGACACACATACCTAAAGAATTCTACCAGATAGCTCTGATTGGGTGGGGTAGCTCCCTCAATCTCATCTTAGCAAATTTCTATAATAACCTAGCCCCAGAAGTTTTGAAACAAACTTTAAATGATTTAAGTCATACATTCGTCACATTAAAAGAATCTACACCCAGGGAGTGTATGTTCGCCTGCCTGGGTGACTTTAATTGTAACACTTGCCAGTATGGCCCAAAAGAAATATGTGGTTTAGATTTCTCCATGGATGATACTTTGAACCACTTTATCCACTCTAAAATAGGGAATATTTTAAATAGTTTCCTTTTTTACTTTAATTTGGACTATGTAAATGATTTATGCTCACCGCCTGTGCCTTTCCAGACCACTTTCCATGGAAGAGGTTCAAATACTGTGATTGATTTTACTTTATTTTCTAAATCACACGCCTACTTGCTCTCATCATGGAAAACTTTGGATGGTGTCTTTGGGGATCATTACGCCATAGTGTTTAATATAAATAAGCGTATAGAGAGCCTACAAATTAGGGAAAATATTACTATCTACCAACAACCTATCTGCATGGGACGTACAAATGGCTACACCCTCAAATGGGATAAGGTGGTCCCTGAAACATTTCTTGAAACTTTACTTTCTAAAAGAAGATCAGAGATCAACATCTGTCTGACTCCATCAGAAGATCCTTTAAAAATACTGGATTCTTTTACAAAAGTACAAGAGACATTAAAACTTCTACTGTCCCGTCAATTCAAATCAGGACCGAACAAAACCAGAGGCTGGTTTGATAAAAACTGCACCTCTGCATTAAAATCCCTAAAAAAGGCTTTACATACAATTCCTAGATCCCTAGAGGTGATCAGACAGGCTAGACACCAATATCGTGGTGCAATTTAGAATAGGGAAAAAGCACTGAAACAAGAGGCCTGGGAAGCTTTAATTTCGTCCTAAAAAAATAAAGATGCAACCGCCTTTTGGAAGGCAGTAAACGCACCCTTTCTACGAGGAAAACAACCGGAAATGTTAGATATTGCTATTAATGGGGACACTTGGGTCGCCCACTTTGAAAACCTGTATGGTAGCTCAGATTCAGATTGTATTTCTCCTAAGGGCCATATTACACCTTCTGACAACACCGGATCTTCCCTGAAAAACCTCCCACTGGATATTGTTTTCTCATGCGAGGAGGTGAGTCTGGCCATTAGAGAAAGTCAGTCTGGTAAGGCACCGGGCCCGGATGCAATACCAATAGATGTTTTTAAAGCCAAATTAGACCTCTGGGCCCCCTTTTTAACTCTAGTGATGAATTGCGCCAATACCCACGGATTAATACAAACTTGGTCAGAAGCGATAGTGGTCCCCATTTTTAAAAAAGGGGACAGGCACGATCCGTCTTGCTACCGCCCAATTTCCCTTATTGACGCCTTAATGAAGGTAGCTGGACGCATCATCCTAAAACGTGTTCAAAAATGGATCGAGGAAGCTAACATCCTCTCGATCTTCCAATATGGTTTTCGACAAGGCATGGGGACGGTTGAGCAGAGTCTAAATTTACATCTTTTAATTTCAAAATACATCGTAGCTAAAAAAGGGAAACTTTTTATCACTTTTATTGACTTGAGTTCAGCCTTCGATTGTGTTGAACACAAGCAATTGTGGGCTACGCTAAAGAGTCTTGGTCTGGATCCTCCAATCCTCAATTTTATTAGGGAACTATACAAGGATGCTGGAGTGAGGGTGCGCTTTGGTCAAAGAGTAGACTGTTCGCCAAGATTTTCTATTGGGAGGGGAGTGAGACAGGGGTGCATTTTGGCGCCCCTGCTCTTCTCCCTCTATATAAATGCGATTGGCGACCATCTTAATAGCTTTTGGTATGATTACCCTTTAGTCCAGTGCCCCCCTGTTCCCCTCCTTTTATATGCGGACGACGTCGCGATTTTGTCCCAGACCAGCTTGGGCCTACAACGGGCTGTCTCTAAGTGCACACTTTTTATGAGGGAAAAGGGACTTAAGGTCAACATTACAAAAACTTTTTCTATTTTCTGTCGTCAGGGAGCGAAGAAAATACCCTGTCCCATCTTTATAGAAGGCAGAAAGATAGAGGCAATAGATCAATTCCCTTGCCTTGGGATCTGTTTTCACAAGAAATGTGCCTGGAAAAATGCTATCATAGCCAGAAGATTAGCCTTTTCCAAAGCGATTGGAGCACTACAGAATTTTGCATTTAAAATTGGGGGTAGACCCATTAAGGAGCTGATTGTCATTTATAAGGCTCAATGTGTTACCACGGCCACCTACGGCTCTGGTGTATGGGGGATTGATTCTCGTATTTCTATACAACAAACTGAGAATCGTTTCCTCCGGTACTTCCTAGGGGTCCCGAAATCAACTCCTACATATTTTATACATATAGAACTTGGTCTCCCCTATATCTCTGATATTATAACGACTGAACCCATCCTGTTATGGCACAAGCTTTGGTTAACCCCAGAGACAGCCTTTAACCGCAACACCATATCTGACTGTTTACAACTTGACGGTGTAAAGCAAATTAAATGGGTATGTGTCGTGGAAAAAATAATGAGTGATATTGGTCATCCGGAGTTTTTTAAAAATCCATCTAGCATGGAAACAATCTCAAGGAAAGGGCTACGTAAAATGGTTATGGACCATCTAGAGAATAAAAGATGGAATACTGAAAAAACTAAAAAATCAGTCCTAGCCTACTAACAAATTACAACTGAACTGGGCCTGCAACTGTACCTTATTATTGATATTAATTGCTGTGCTAGAATGCTTCTTTCAAGGTTCAGAATGGGTTCCTTTTTCCGTTTAATCACATTCCCAATTTCTAATGATTGGTCGAGACAAATGTTGCCTTGTCCCTGTGACGATGTAGCCCCTCAATCTAACTTGCACTGCACTTTATTCTGAAAATGTTATCATGTTCCCAGAAAAATCCTTGACAAACCAATTTTTAAGGAGTGGGGTATCCGAACTTGTAGAGATGCATTTTTTAGACTACAAAGGATGGAAACCCCGGACGTGATTCATACTTTAGCTAAATTCTTGAAACTATTGGTAAAATTTAGAAATTCGATGTAATACATAAATTGACTGTATATATTTTATAAACTTTTATACTGTATAGGGTTTTGAAAATCAAATACGTTTTTAACTTCTATTGTATTTATAAGTATGAATGTGTCCTATATTTCCCCTATTTTACTTAAATTGACATGGCACTGGCTTCTCTTGACTTACATCTGTATTTGTGTTGTGTTTTGTGTATACTTCTTTTTAACAAATGTATGCTTTTATGATATCAAAGTTTATATCGAAATAAAGCTTATTTTGAATTTGAATTTGAAAATAGTATAATAAGATGTTGGTCTAGACTTACAAAGATTTTGTGGCAGGGTTGCATCTCCTATTTAATGCAGCCCTGACACAAAATCCTTTTTTTTTAATTCCAAAAACCAACCAAACGTGGATTTGTGTGGCTTTGTAAGAAAAATTAACACAAGGCCGTGCAATGTCCTTTGTGTCAGGTACACATTCCATGGATGGTGCATGGGAATTCTCATATTTTCAAACAGACATAAACATGGGTTTGCTCCAAAATGGTGCACCTGCTGGAGAATAGTATAATAATGAGAAATATCTTTTTTTCTACTTTTTGCATTCTGTAGCACACATGCAAAGAATAAATAGCAGCCTCTAAGGATAAATGTATGTGCAGGAAGGTACTCCTTCCTGCACCAAAACCACTTTGAGCTCAACGCAGAAACATTTGCACTATAGCATAAGGGTACCCATTTTGGTGCTACGCAGCCCATAGTGGGCCAGTCCTATGAGAGGGCAGAACACAAAGTAGAGGAAAACACTATTTGCATTACGTTTAGAGTTACTTTCCAAATCAAAGAAAACATGTGCACTGGAAAGTAATCAATATTTTGGACAGCTTTCTATCATTTTCTGTGACTTTGCGCCTGTTCAAGGTCTTTAATCATCTTCCCCTAAGCCTATTGCTTCTATTTATATGTACATGGTTCAAGGATGCAGGTATCTATTGCAAAAAGAGAACTGTACCTCTCGATTAATAAACGAAAAATGACAGTGATAAAAATAGAGTTGCATTTGCAAAACACTGGGATTACAATTATAGATTACAATGGATTGCTGGTGGGAACACTCTGATGTATGTATGTATGTAGGTATGCATGTACAAGATATTTCTACAGTGCAAAGTTAGCCAAAAGTTAGAAGACCACTGTGCAGAGTCAAAAAATAGTGATACATCAGTGAGTAATACGACAGATAAATGGTTTGTGGAGTGTTAATGCATTGTGATGTAGTGCTTTTCAAGAAGAGTGTCTTTAGCTCTTTCCTAAGTGTGATCAGAGTTGGTCAGTCCTGATGGATATGGGAACATTGTTCCAGATTCTAGGTGCATAGATGGAAAAGGCCTGCTGCCTTGGTTATTCCTTTTCTTTTTTACTGCTCTTAGTCGACAGTCTGATGGTGTCCTGGATGTGGGTGTACTGAGAACCGCAGAGATGGCAAACTTGGAGATGGCAAACTTGTCTGCAAACTTGTCTGCAAGAAAAGTGGGGGGTGCTGGTTGAAATAGATTTATAAATGAAGCAGTTGGTGGAAAATAGTGCAGGCTGTGAAGGCGAGCCAATGGAAGTCCATCTGGATAGGGGGTGATGTGATCATGTTTATTCATGTACTGGATGACATATGCTGCAGCGTGTTGGGTGCTCTGTCAGTGTGGAGTCTGGGAGGCCATGAACAGGGAGTTAACAACAACCAGAAGTATAAATGTCCCTAAGTAACATTTTTAAAATCATGCAAGGCTGCCTTGGGTGCCACTGACAGCAGTGACAAGTTGTTGATGTGGAACCACTGGGTAAAAAGTCTCAGCAGGCCTGTTGAGTACATGAAATTGAAAGTAAGAGGACAAGCACTCCAAATATGGAACAGTTGGTAACTACAGATATGGAAAAGACATGATAGAAATTGAATAAAAATTAGTTGAAATTCAGAATTCTTTATTTGTACCCATATTAAATGTCCACCATAAAGGAACTTGGGTTGCAGGAGTACATGGAGACTGTAATACTTATTTTATATTTTGCAATTGAATAAATTACTTCAGTAAACTTATTGAAGACCAAATGGTCCCAGGATTAAATACATTCACTAGATCAAACCCTTCACCCACATCCCACAAAATGTATTGTGCCACTGTTAGAGAAAGCATCTGAAAACATGTACTTTCTCTCTTAATTATTCATTAAGAGGTTTCCAATTGAATCAGGACTACGATTTTTGCTGGAAAATCTGCATCTTCTGGTTTTTCCCTGGACACATTTTGTTTGTAAAAAGCAAGTACAATATGTCCGACTGGAAACGGCTTCAGAAAGGAGGAAATCAGGGTGACCGCTGCCTTCCATGTTATTATGGACAGTTCTTTCAATCTCAAATTTTTGTGTGATCACCTACTGCATTCTGGATATTGTAGTCTTGCTTTACTTCCAGTGAATTAATGAGACTAACCCCCATGAACATAATATTTTCAAATGAAAAGTTGAGATAGTGTCGGACATAGTTCATAACACTCAAACAAAATTGGCCTCCATTACCAAACTAGATAATAAAAAGGTGACCCACATTTCCAAATCAGGACAGTTTTGAACTTGCAAGGTATTTTGCAAGCATGGGATACTGCATGCATTTGTGTTTGTTGCAGACAATGCTTGTGGTATATCAGGAAAATCAACAGTAAAAACTGGTCTACCTGGCCACAAAAATGACCTACAAACTGCTAGAAAACCATCCCACATACTGGTCTATCAGGCCAGCCCATGAGGTACTGCCAGGCTGTCCTATAGGCCAGTCTGACAGTGGATAGCATCTGTAATCACCTGGAGTGAGGTGATCACCATGACAGAAATCAGCACACACATGATTTTCTATCATTAACTTCCATTCTGAAAGTTAAAATACTCAGGGCATATTTATGAGCTCCTTTTGCCACTGCAGGGTCACTTTTTTGTGATGGTCCGGTGGCACCAATCTACAAAATCATATTTATGAGGTCATGCAAAGTTACTTTGCATGGCTTTAAATGGCCTCGTAGATAAGGAGTAAATGATAGCAGTGCAAATTGCTGCATTGCCTTACTCTGCACTAGGGAGGTGTTCAATGTGTGTTGCGGTGGGTGTTCACACACAGCACCCATGGCTTTTGACGCATCCCTGAATGTACCAAACCATGTAAACCTGGGGTTGTGCCAAAATCTTACACGTCCCCAGGCGAGGTGCATGAGGCGAAATAACTTTATTTCGCCTTGTTTTTTTTCTCTTTCAATTTTGCAGCACACATAGAAAGAGGAAGAAGCCCCAGGATTGTTTTTATGCAGAACAGTGACCCTTCCTGCACAACATCAATCCTGCCAACAACACAGACAACCTTGCACTATGGTTGAGTAAATACAGTACATTCCTGCCCTTTCACTTTGACATAGGGCAGCACAGCAAGGTGACCTGCTGTGCTGCCCTACACCAAAACCTACACCAAAACCCCTCAAGGAGGCCCTTAATACAAAGCTGCAAACACACCCCTGTAATTGCCATGGGAAAGAGTATGTGTCACTTCATGTGAGGTATTAATGCATTGGTTTTCATGCGGGACTTATGTAGAGTCTCTTGACTGTGATACTTGCAAATGTACCGCAGTCAAAACACTGGCCTATACATTTCGGCATGGGGTGGCTCTAGGCTCATGGTGGCCCTGGGCAGGGAGCGTAGGTAGGGGGCCCCAGAAGAGGGGGTCCGGGCGGGGCGGAGCGCGGAGGCCAGTGAAGAGGGGGGGGTCCGGGTGTTTGGAAGCAGAACAGAGTCCGAGGCCGCCAAAACCCTGCCAGGGGCCGCCACGCAAATGTGTATCCATCCTCAGAGGATTATTATATTAAGGATATATATTGGCATGGTGGCCCCTGGGGTTTGGTGGCCCTGTGCAGGTGCACAGCTTGCACATGCCTAAGGCCGCCCCGCGTTTCGGTAGTCTGCTGCGCGAGCTGTAGAATTAACCGCAATTAAACACTGCTTTCCAGCGAAGACCATCTTGTTTTCAGACACAAACCACACTGTTCAGCCTCCTGCACCTTATTACACACCAACACACCCGCATCAGCGCAGAACCTTTATGTTGACCTTGCAGAATGGATGGAAACCAATTAATCTGACTCATTTACGCAACAATGGAACCCACGGAGATAAAGGAAGTGATGCAGTTACCCCTCAGCGGTGACTACAAATTCATTTCTACCCTAATTCACGCTTTTCCTTTGAGACTCGCTGGATGCAGCAGAGGCGAGGAACAGCAGGCGGGTACTCGTGAGTGCATTCCACCTTGAAGGGAAATGAAGCCGCAAAGGAATCGCTGCACGTTAAAGACACCGAACAGAAACATTTTCCAAAGCAACAAATTGAATCCCTTCCTTTCTTGCTGTCCCAGAGGATGCCACGAGTCTCGCAGGACTTTTTGTCAGGTGCCGAGGTGTCTGGGCTCAGCCCCATGCAGCTTGCTGAAAATCTCATTGTGAGAGAGCCTTTGTTTACTTTAGGGAGGAAAAGGTTTGGCATCAAACTCTGCACAGTGGACTATCTTCAAAGCAAGGAGATGCTTTCAACATAAACAAGCATTTACAATGCAATAGGTCTCGTATTGACGCGAGTTTGAACTATTGGCATTGCAAATAACAATGCCTTTTATTTTTGTTTTCTTTTTAAAAACAGAAATAAAAGGCATTGTAATTTACAATGCCAATAGCTTAAACTTGCGCGACTGAGAGACCTGCTGCATTGCAAATGCTTGTTATCTCCTCTGGATAGGCAACTTAAACAAGAACGGCACCGACTCTGGAACACCAAGAAGATAGTGATTAAATAGCAAGCAATGAAAAGAGACAGCGCAGTGCTGCGGACTGAAATACACCCACACATTTCACGACTGACCCGAGTGATAGTTAATTTTACACAATAAAGTAGATGAACAGAAAGAAAGACACATCTTAATCTCCCTGTGCATACCAAAAATGACTGTGACCTTGTGTAATGTAACTGGTGCTTATTTACAGCGCTGCAATAACTTTGGGTTGAGTACGAGTTACATAAAACTGAAAATAAAAAATGTATTGTGACTTTTTTACTTTGTGGTAGGCATAAGCCAGGAGTAACAAGGTTGGTTCCTGCCTGCGTCCCTTCGTCCCTCTAATTTAGTGGGTGGATGAATAGATATATGAATGCAAGTGACAGAATGAATGCATGATGAATTTTGAATGCCTTAGTTTAGAAGTGACTGACGAGGCACTTTAAATTACAAGCTAAGCCGATTAGCATTACTAATGCTTGTATTCAATTCGGTTTTGAATGTAAATTTGTATTTGACATGGTTGGGGAGGCTGGCAGAAGTGAAGTGATTCTCTTTTTAGAAGAGGGACAGGTTTTGGTCTGTGTGTGCGAATTCCGATAAACAGCTTCTAGTATTTAGATCCGTGAGCATAAAGGTTTTAGCTTTATTTAGTCCATATAACTCCTAGAAAAGATACCGGGTCACAGATAGCCATTATTCCATTTGAATAGTACATGAAAAAGTGCAGTGTACGAAACTGTGAAGGTTAATAGCACCAAGGAGGAGGGAATAGGAAAGGGAGAGAAGGGGAAGGGAGCAGTAAGTGCAGGGAAAAAGGTGAGCTGAATAGGATATGTAAAATTATGGTTAGAGTGAGGATCAGGAATCTGGAGAGGGGGTGGGGGTGGGACGAAGACAATGGGTAAGGAAGCGTGCTGGTGCAGAGAAAGGAGAAGCTGACAGGGGACCAGTTGGGAAATAAAAGGTGAGGAAGAAATAGTGAGGAGGAAGAGCTAGAGGGGAAAAGATGAGGAAGGTGGAGAGGAAAGCAATGGGTTAAAATTAGGAGCCTACACAAGCGAATAGAGTGGGATCAAAATACTTAGAAAGGAAAAGTATTGGAATTTAAGAAGAGAAAGAACAGTGAAGCTACCACGATGTGTCTGGAAGGAAGTCTGACAATCACCCCCAGGCCGTGAATATATTTCTATGATTGTCAGCCCGTTCTGTAGCGCGTATACAGCATGCATGCTGCAGAACGTCCTAAAGAGAAGACACAGACTCCCCAATGACTCTCACATACAATGTTTAATATGTATACATTGAAATAGCCTGCTGTAAAGTAGCTTTACGTCAAATGTCTGCGTGTGAGAGAAACAGAAGAGGTCTGCTGCTTCAGCTGAGAGTTAAAAATCGATATTATGATTGCAGCGGACTGTAACCAGATCAATGAGTGCATCTCTCAGGTGAAGGACCTCCTCCCGGAGCACTTGAAGCTCACACGCCTCAAGGGAGGGGGCGGGGCACGCCTAGCGCTTTGCACGACTTCTGTGAAATGTTCCGGAACAGCCAATGTGCGCAATGCATTTCTAGCGAGGGACTGACCTGTGCCCTTCCTGACCCCAAATACCTCTCTCCCAACCGTGTAAACACATCCCCGCTCGGACAAGTCACAGGCTACAGCCCTCATTTCGTTTTGTGGAGTCGCAGAGGAGCATCCCGGGACCACGGATACGGCCGTAAAAAGTGCAAATGATAAATAGCCGGAAAGACGCAGTAGGCGGATCTCTTCTTAAAACAAGAGGGGCAACCAGGACCCAGGCATGCCGACAGCGAACACGGGCTCCCATTACAATGCAGAACGAGCGACGGGGGTGGCGGGGGAGGGGGTCTGTATGTGTGCGCTCGTGTGTGTGCGTGCGTGTAGGTGCACTCGTGTGTGTGTCTCTCTGAGTGTGTCTGTGTGCGCGTGCGTGTGAGAAAGCAGGGGGAGGCGGTCTTAGTGGCGCGAGAAACTGGAAGCTTCCAACAAGCGAAAGTGAAGACGGGAAATGGGCACAGCAAGCGCGTGTTCAAGCCCGCGACCAAATCCTGCTGCGCGTACCCATCTCTTGTCTCCACTTTCGCTCCTTGTCGGCTGAGCCAAAGACTATAGTTCTCTGGCGAGAACGCGCTTCTAGCCGAGACCTAAAAATGAGAAGAGGGTGACCAACTGGCATGAAGCCTAATTTTGGGCGATGACTGTAAAAATTCAGGACAGAGGTTCCAAATTCAACAAATAAATCAGGATAAACGGTACATTTTACAGACATAGCTGAGAAGTCTCCACACATAGGTTGGTGAATTGCATTTTGTAGTATATGAGTTGCAGTACTACTTCATGTACTACAAAATGCAATTTGTGAATAGGCCCCAACATGAGGGATGGGAGGAGGAGAAGAGGAATTAAGAAGATACATGGTAGGAGAGAAGCATGCTACTGTGTCTGGCTTTGTACTTACTCTGAGGGAATGTCATGCTTCTAGAGGAAGCCAGTTTACTCCTTCCTTGTGCTGTTCACCCTGGGGGATGGTGGGAACTGAAGGAGCTTCATCCTCTCCATTCATTGGAGGAGTCGGTGTGGCAGTATTCTGAGATCAGTTTCACACACCAAACAGTAAAAAAGGTGCACAGCTGATGGTACTTTAGGCAGTCCAAATGGTCTTCGCCTTGTCGGTCCATCGTCACAAAACAGAAGGAGGCCAAAGGCAGGTTTGGATGCTCTGCACTCACTCAAAGTGTTCAACCAATCAGCATAGTGAAAGCTGTGAGTAGATTGCTAGAATTGGCTGGGCGATTTATAAGCCAGTCCTAAGTTAACTCTCAAACATGATTAGCTGTCAAGAAGCTCCTTATTACAGACTAATGCCACCTAATAAAAACATTCATGCACAATGGACATTTGCCTGAAATAACGTATTGTCTGTGTAGATAATGGATAATGGTGGTTACCCTACCAACAGTAGGTGCTGAAGAGCAATGGATGGAGAGGCGCTTGTCGGACAGATGGGGATGGTCTTACTTAAAAAAGGGGCAGTAAGGAAGAGGACCCAGAGACTGGCACTTGAGTAGTTCACAGCCTTAAAGGTCAGGTAGGCCAAAGAAGGAGGAGCAGGTGCCTGCTATGTGGTAATGGTAGCAGAGGAAAGCCAGGCTTGGGGAAATGCAAACCAGGAGTTACCTCTCAGAGACGGTATGGCTGTTTGGTAATAACAACAGTCCATAGCCTGTATGAAGAACAGGAGGTGAGAGAAAAATGAATGCAGGAGGCGACTGCCTTAGTTTACCTGGCAGAGTGGAGAAGCTGGGACCAATGACAGCCACTTTAGCAGGTTGCAGCCATAAGCATCAGGAAAGGTATACACGAAGAATCAGCGGCCATGTTGCACTGGTGATGGAAGGAAGGGACGTGGATTGTCTGAGAAAGAACTGTGTCTTTCTCCTACTGTAGCAGCCTTACACTTTATAACTGCAAGCCCTTGTATTTTTGTTAAAAAAGAGGATGGGGCACCACACTTACTCCAATGTTCAGATCTCCATCGAAGGGCACAGCCAGAATTTCACAACTGATTGGATGAAGACAGAATGTTATTTTGTCTGACAATCAACTGTGCAAGGGGACATGAAGATTTTCCCCAGTGATTTTAGTTGGAACACTGTGGCATTTTATTTTAGAGCACAAAGGTTCAGAACCAGTGGCAGAAACTTTATATGATTTTGAATTTGAACATTTTGTCCTAAACACATTTTAAGGCACTGTTGTAGTAAATGGGGCAATCTAATGTACCTTTGACATGCAATTCTGACTTAAAACTATAGCAAAAGCTGCATGTCAGAGCCCACTGCATCAGAAACACCGATCAGCTTTGGTCTTATGATTTCTCTGTAGGGATCGTTAAGGTAAATGTGCATTGTAAAGCAAATAGGGCAGGTAATATAAATCATTATTGTGTAGAAATTAAAAGTAATTTTTACCACAGCGGTTCAGGAGTCTCCTTCCAGGACAATTCAAGCAAAGGTGATGTCAAGGCTGTATTTTAAGGCATATTGACCCAGGTACATTAATCAAAACTTCCAAGTTCATATTTTCCCCATTTGGGTGCATGTTGCCATGCCAGTATTATTATTATTATTATTATAGGGGTTTGTAAAGCGCCTGGTGACGCCTCCCGGCGTGTCCCCGCGCTGTGGAGAGAGAAGTATTAGAAGGGTGGAATCCAGAAGCAAAGCAATTAGAGAGTAAAAAGATACGTTTTTAACAGTTTTCTAAAGGATGTCTCATTTTTATCCTGTCTGATATTCATGGGGAGGGTATTCCACTTCTTAGCCGCAAGAGTGCGAAAGGACCTGCCTCCCAATTTAGCCTTTTTTGGGCGCGTTGTTTTGAGCAGACCTGTTCCCTTGGAACGTAGGGATCTGTGGGGTTCATAGAGCAACGCTAAATCAGACATGTAGGAAGGGGCTTTGTGATGAATGATCCTGTGGCACCAGAGGAGTGCCTTGAATACTATCCTCTTACTGATAGGCAGCCAATGCAGGGTATCCAAAGAAGGTTTGGAGGGGGCTCTACGAGGGAGTCTTAGCACAAGGCGTGCTGCAGAATTTTGCAGGACTTGTAATTTCCTAATATTTTTTTCGGAAGTGCCCAGCAGCAGCACATTCCCATAATCTATACGGGAAGTGATAAGTGCCTGAGTCATGGTGCGCCTGGAATTCACTGGAAGGAGATCCAGGGTGCGGCTAAGCGTTTTCATGACTCCAAAACACTTACCAACTGTTTTTTTGACATGACTGTCATAGGAGAGCTTGTTGTCAATCCAGACACCCAAATTCTTGGCTTCCTGACTGGGAGTCGGTACTGGTCCCAGACATGTAGGCCACCAGTCTTTGGTCCATTTAGTGTTGTTCCCACCTATTATGAGCACCTCGGTTTTTGTTCCATTTAATTTGAGGCAGTGCTCAGTCATCCATACAGCCAACTTGCACATACAGGATTTGAAGTTGTCAGCCTCGGAGGAGGGGGCTTGAGACAGGGAGATCAGGAGTTGAGTATCGTCGGCGTAAGAGACAAGCTCTACGCTGAACGATTGGACCACCTCTGCCAATGGTGTCATGTATAAGTTGAACAGGGTGGGGCTCAGGGCAGAGCCCTGAGGTACCCCCTGTTCTAGTGTCATGCTGTCTGAGAGAAAAGTTCCTCTTTGGACCTGAAAGCTTCTGTTGGTAAGGAAAGCTTTCAGCCATCCCAGTGCCTCTTTAGTGACCCCCGCTCTGTTTAGACACTGTAGCAGGATGGAGTGTGCTACAGTGTCAAACGCGGCACTGAGGTCTAGCATGATCAAGGCCATGGTTTTGCCCTCGTCGGCTCCTTCTCGCAGAGTTTCAGTAGCTCCTAGGAGTGCTGTCTCTGTGGAGAAGCTCGATCTGAAACCCGATTGAGATGTATGAAAGGCATTTTGGGCTTCAAGATGAGTCATAAGTTGGGCATTAGCCACTTTCTCAGCTAATTTAGCGAGATATGGTAGTAAGGAAATTGGACGTAGGTTCTCCAATATGTCCTGGCTCATGTTGGTTTTTTTTTGATGGGGAACACTATGGCTTTTTTCCAGTCAGCAGGTAAACTGGCTGTGGAGAAGGACATTTGCAGCATATGTCTGAAGTGGGGCTCCAGGACCGAGAGGCTAGCAGTTAGAATTTTAGGAGGCGTGGGATCGCGTGGCGAGCCGGATTTGATACTTTTGCAGATTTTTACCAGAGTTTCAGTAGGAGGTACAGAGAATACGCATAGGCGGGCTTGAGTGCATATGTGATCTTCATTCTCTGTAAAATCAATACCAGATTTTATATTGCTGGAAAAATTTGCATAGATGTTTGTAATTTTATCAGAGAAGTACTTGGCAATTTTATTGCAGGTTTCCACTGAGTCATTATGGGAGGTGGGGTTAGACTCAACTATAGAAATTTCTTTGTAAATCTGGAAGAGCTCCTTAGAGGAGTTTTCAGCTTCTAGAATCCGATTATTATAGTAGGATGCTTTAGATGTGCGTACCTTTTTGTTGTATTCTTTTTGTGCTGTTTTGTATCGAGCTTTAATTTCATGGCAGAAATTAGCACGCCAATCTCTTTCGAGCTTTTTACATGCCGTTTTAGCAAGCTGGAGCTCCTGACTGAACCACAGGGCAGTTTTTTTGGTTTTTGTGGCATTATTTATAGTACGAATGGGAGCAGTAGCATCCAGCGCTTTTGCGATGCAGTCCTGTAGGTGAGCGTATGATGTCTCACTATCGGATCCTTTAGGAGGGCCAGCATCCTGAATGATATTTGAAAAAGAGTCAATGGAAAAGTTTTTCCATCTCCTGCGTTTAAATCGCTGTGAGCTTTGTTTGTGCTGCTCAGTCCTTTCTAGTTGGATAGATATAGGGATAATAAAATGATCAGACCATGGAATTGGCTGAGGAGATAGGGTCTGAATTCCCTTCCAGTTTCCAAATACAGGGTCTAATAAATGCCCGTGCTGATGTGACGGATCATTGTTTTTTAACTCTAGTTTTAAGGAGAGTAGCTCTGATTTGATGTCAGCCGCCTCTTTGTTGAGAGGGTCGTCAAAATGGACGTTTAAGTCACCAGGCACTACAATTCGAGTTTTTTTAAGCCCCAGATGGGTTAAGGCTTCCACCAGAGTAGGGGTAAAATCATAGAGCCATCCAGGGGGGCGGTACACCAGAATACCTAACAGGGAGTGATTCGGAACAGTAATAATAGTAAAAGAGGCCGCTTCACTATGGTCAACCACGGTAGGAGAGAGGGTACATTCTAATGGGGCTTTAGTGGCGATAGCAATGCCCCCACCTCTGCCATCTTTCCTATCCAACCTGGAGAGGGCGTATCCAGGTGGAAGGGCCTGAATAATATCGGGATCTGAATATTCGTCCAGCCAAGTTTCCGTAAGAAACAGAATGTGGATTTTGTTATCTTCGAGTAGATGGAAGATTTCTAAGCAATGTTTTCGTAGAGATCTACAGTTGAGCAGTGCAGCTTTTAATGTATTAATATCACTGGTAGAGTTCAGATTGTTGTCAGGGGCAAAAGTGCAAGAGGTACAGTTTACTAGCGATAAAGCATGCATCGAATGTTTGCAGCATGTAGGGTTGTTTGACTGGATATCCAGTAATTCTTGTCTGCCATACCTTATGATGGTAGATGTAGGAGAGCCAGGGTTTATGGCCCCGCGCCCCGTCCAGTCGCGGACGGGCGCAGACGGGCTTGACTTTGGCTCGACTTCGGCGTGCTTCCGGCGCGCCCGCTGCACGCGTCCGCTGCGCGGTCGCTGCCCTACACACATTTATACTGAGGGGGAGGGGTCGCTAGAGTGCTGACCTGTGCTCCCTGAGCCCGGAAGTGCAAGGCTCCTCCTCACCCTCCGCATCAAACGCCCATGATTGGACGCGGCGGACCGGGGCGGGAGTGGGTGGAAACAAACAGCCTGAAGTGTGGGACGTTGAGAAATACAGATAGAATCAAAACACTGAACGTTTAAAAATAGCCTCAATCGCTACAGTAAAACAAGGAACGCTATGATAACAGCGCGTGCAGTGTATCTAACAAAAATATTAGCGCTAAGTGGGTAGAGCTCGCCTCTGCCACCGGCAACACTCTCCTCCACAGCGCGCACTTGCAGAGCTGACCTTTAAGTAGACTTCCTCTAACAGCGTCGCTAGAGCGCTGACCTGTGCTCCCTGAGCCCGGAAGTGCAAGGCTCCTCCTCACCCTCCGCATCAAACGCCCATGATTGGACGCGGCGGACCGGGGCGGGAGTGGGTGGAAACAAACAGCCTGAAGTGTGGGACGGTGAGAAATACAGATAGAATCAAAACACTGAATGTTTAAAAATAGCCTCAATCGCTACAGTAAAACAAGGAACGCTATGATAACAGCGCGTGCAGTGTATTTAACAAAAATATTAGCGCTAAGTGGGTAGAGCTCGCCTCTGCCACCGGCAACACTCTCCTCCACAGTATACTCACAAATGCTCAATTAGGTGAGAATTTCCATGTTGTATCACAATAACTAGTGTTACAATAACCCAGTTGGGTACACATTGTCATAACAATTTCACTATGCCAATTAGGCACACATTTTGATATAGGGTTTACAGTTGCTACTTGTGGGTTTGCATTGCCATACCTAATTCATATTTGCCCCAGTTAAGTACACATTTCCATGTCAGCATCATAAAGCCATAATAAAATGCACATTTCCATGCCAGTATCATCTGTGAACTGAGACTAATACTTTGGTGCAGCAGGTAGCAGGCAGATGTATCCTCATGATATACCTATCAATCAACCATGACTTAGGTGCTGTCACCCGCCTTCGAATCATTTAACTGTTCTGAGAAGTATAATGCTTCATCAACGTCAATGGGATTATCGGCCACAAACACCAGACGATATCATATTTACAATCTCAAACAGTAGCGATCCTCTAATCTACACAGCACAGCAAATCATGTGATCAGTTTTCTGATCTCTTCTGTCTGCCTCTACCATGGGGGACAGAGGCAGCACCACTCCACTAACAAACATACAGATGTAGACACCAGCAACAGCAGGTGAAATACACACTATGGGGCGGGTTTATCATTCTTTCACGCAGCACCATGCAGCAGGCCACCTTCCTACTCAGTGTGAGAGGGAGAGGGTAGGAATATGAAGTATTTACCATTATATGATATAGGCCTGTCCTTTCATAGTGCTAACACACTTTTGGATGCCTACTGCCAACGCAGGCACCCTTTGGTCATGTTACAAGGTGGCTTGTGTTGTAGGTAGGATTGTTTTTGTACAGGAAGGGACACCTTCCTGCTCAAAAAACAATCCTCAGAGCCAGCGGCGGTTCCGCCTCAAGAGTGCAGGGACATTGACCCCCTACTGAGTGTAGTTAGCCAGCAACGTGCATACAACTTAAAAAAAATATCCATGTTTGTACTCCTTAAAGAACTGGGATCAGCTTGGCTAGTGAGGTTGTTCTTCAAGGAGGGGTGGGGCCAGGGCTGGGCCAATCCTGATGATGTCAATGGCACTCAGCCAGCTAAGGTCCAGTGTGCATTTGGAGTTGGACAGGGTTCTGACTCTGCCCAACCCATCATACTCACCATGGACTTCTCAAATTCAATCTCTTTTTATGGAGTCTGGAAAACACAGCACAGGCATCCAGTCTCCGTTGGAGTGCAGGGCTCACCTGTTCACACCCATTATTAACATTATATTTTTTACCCTCCATTATTTCTTTCATGCAGTTGTCACCTATTAGTTAAGTGTCCAGATTGTGGAATACACGGACGTACACATGCATGTGTGCGCGCAAGGTCACACTCATATGTTGTTGTTCTAAATAGTACTATGAGTCCGAGATAGCTATTTGCCGCAAAAAAGTGAAGCCCTTTATAAGCATTTCTCAGTAGAAACAGGTCTAGGTCAATATCTAAAATAAAATTATTTTAACAATTTCTGCCAGAAGGAATTCAATCTTGTGTTCGCCTTGAGACCCTCCGGGTAAGTAGCGCGCTATACAAATGCTTTGATTGATTGATTGATTGATTGTTTTCCCTCATGGGGTGTATTGTGTCAGATTTCAAAATTCCATTTATTCCGCAATAGCAGTTTTTTCTTTATAGCTCCTTTGGATTTTCGCGTTTTGCTTAGTGGTTTGGAGGTGATTGCTGTGAGGATTTCAGCACAAAGTGAATTTTCATGCGGCGCTGGTTCATCTTTACACATTTTTCTTATCATGAGGCCTCATATCACGTTTTGAGTGCAAACTTATATTTGCGCGTACAACTTTATGATAAGTCGGGGGTGAATTGTGCCTGGTTCAGGAGTTCATCCTCTCAAATTGCATCAAGGAAAATCTGTCCCATATTTCTCGAGCAAAGTATTATTTAGCGTGCCTGGATGTAGGCTAAATTATGTGCAAATTGCATGTGAGTCCGGAAGGCGCAAACCTTAATTCAGGGCAGGGGTGGCTACTCCACGTGGGCGGGCAAGCGTTGTTCCACTGCTTTCTCTTAGTGTGAGAAGCAGAAACATAAAATGGTATAAATACATTTTATGTTTCTGCTTCTCGCACTGCGAGAAAGCAGAGGAAGGCTTTGGTTGGGGGCGGGCAGGTAGGCGAGTCGGGGAGGAGAGGCTAGCCCATTGTGATGGGCGCTGACTGTTTGGTCGGCCCCAGGGTCGACCAAACCAGTCATTAGCACTCTCCCTTTTTTTCCATGTGGGCTGCATGCAGCCTGCATGGAGAAAATTGCCACCCCATAGACGCCTGTACGGACAGCATCCTAGCCAATCACAATGCTGCCATTGCAGTGTTGTGATTGGCTTAGGGAGGAGAGGGAGGCTACACTCTTCTGCTTCCAGTGAGGAAAGAGAGAGCATATGGTCTGGGACTACCGACCACCCCCTCCCTGCCAAGCAACCACCACAACAATACGGTAAGTAACTTAAGCAGGCGAAGAGTTTCTTTGGAAAGCGGGGGGTCTCGGGACACCCCGGCCATATTTATTAAAATATGAAAACAAATTAAAATTGTTAAAATAAACATTATTTACACAATCATTAATATGCAAAATTCTGACATTAGATTCACATCATCAAAGACAGGTATGAAGGCTAACCGTAACAAATGTCTAATACAGCTTGTTCCTAACCGAATCTAACATCCTACGTATGAATTTTGCATCCTAACAATTTTGGGCCTACGGCAAGGTCGTTGACCGGTGTCAGTTCCTTATTATCAGCTACGCCCTCACGTAAGAGTGCGCATGCGCAGCAGGGCCGGGTTACCTGGTTACCCCGTCTGCTCCCTGAACTCCATTAAACCAAAAAGGAGGGCCCTTTCACTCGCGCCACTTTAAGACATCATAGTGTATGTGCGGGGTGGCTATCAGCCCAAGGAAAGCATTACTCCCTCCCCCGTACCCTTCCGACCAAGCGGATATTCTGCCCCTGAAGTTCTAGGAGAGACCATTGGCCCCTCCCCCTGGGCGACCCCATTCGAGAATGGTGACGCACCGCCCCCTAAGGACCTTAAATTGCTGCTCACCGATCATGACCTTACCGCCACAGGCCAGCATAGTTGACCGACTATCTGGCCCCCCCACACCTCCTACACTGAAAGGTCATACCTACCTTGCGAAACCTTCTAACCATGCTAATATGTTCCCTGTAAATAAGCGATTGCCTGCCTCAGTTAAGTGGACCCCATCCTGCAAGTAAAAATGATCCCCCCAGATGCACCCAAGCGGAATACTTTGTAAGTGAGGTGTCCTGAACAGCGTCTCTATCTTGTTGTTGACCCTCTTTACCGAGTGGTTCAATGCCCTAACTGACTCCGCCCCTCTCCACTGCAGTCTAGGTATTAACTGAGACCACACTATCGTGCAACCCGGGAGCACCTTCGCCAGCCAACCCACCGCCGCGATAATCTCTTCTAATAGGACCCTTCTGCCCAGTGTCACTAAGTCATTCCCCCCAAGATGTAAGATGACAATGGAGGGCGGTGGGGTGTGTCTGTTGAGTAAGTCGGAAACAAAACTCCTCAGTTGATTTAGGCAGAGCCTGACCCTACCATGGAATGAGACCTGACAACCCCTGCTCTCTGCCCGCAGTACACAATCACCTGCAAAGAAAATTGGCTTAGCTCGTCTCACATAAGAGTGACCAACAACCCATACTACGTGCGTCCTCCTCCTGTCGTCTTGATGTTGCCCCGTTGCTGTTAATCGTATTTGTTGAGGTGACAGTTCCCGCCCTGCGTCTCAGGCCTCAGAAACTGAAAGGAAACAGACAACAAGGCAGGTGTCAGGTTGGTTTGTCAGTACTTAAAACATGTGCAGCCGCACATAGCGCTTATAAGCGTTGGAAGGCCACCTCCCAATCCTCTTTACACTGGCGGCATGCAAACCTCTCGCTGTTGCCTCAGTGGCTGCAATAATTCGGAAAGAATGTGTCCCAAAGTCCTCGGGATCCAGACCTTCCTTGGCGATTGCCATTGCTAAAACTCTCTGGAACTGAAACCTGGTCAATGGGGTCCCATCCGTGTGCATTAACAAAGACCCCGTTGCCTGAGGTACGCCTCCACATGTGACACCGGGCAGCACAAATTAGTTGGTGCCCGGTATAGTATCAAGCTATCACCCCTGGCCTCCTGATCAGTTTTTGATTTCCGTATGGTTAACAAGATTGAATCAGCCTTTAACGTGAGGTCTACCAGCTGCAGCCCACCCAACCTGTCCAGTTTGTTTTTGGCCACCAGTTCACTTACCCGCAATGCCCCTTAAAGGCCAAAGTAAATGCAGCTCTAGATAGGAGTACTTCCCCTGGGGAGCTACATGTGTCCGATAAGGCATCCAACACCCGGGACAACCGTTCCAAACCTATTGGCCATCTGTAATCAGCGGTGCTTGGCTGTAGGCGTCGCCACCCCTTCAATGCTTTCCACACTAAACAACTGTTTGTGGGGTCCCTGACACCTTTTAACTGTGCAAAGAAAGAGACAGCCGCTTTGTGTCTGCTAGCTGTCACCGCCGAGCACCCCTCTCTGTGCATTTTGTTCATGTATGAGTTAAAATGCACTTCCTGCCCCCACTTTACTTCCCATGCTTCTCCCTAAAAGTTGCAGTAAGCCATGAACGCCTCTTTGTGAGCTGTCCTGGTCCTGGGTGCTAAACTGGCTGCCACGAGGTTCTGTAGTTGGGGGTACCAATTTGCCAAAGTGTTGCTGGGAAGTGTGCTGGTGAAGCTTCTGCCGCAGGTAAGTGTTCCCTGAATAGCAGCATTTTGAAGCGAGAAAGGGCGTCAGCCGCGTTATTCAAGACCCCAGGGACATGTCTGGCCTTAAATTGCACATTCAATTTCAAGCATCGTAACACATTTTCCTTTATGAGGCGGAGTATAAACTTACACCGCGCTGACTGTTGGCTGACGCATTCAACTACAGTCATGTTGTCCGACCAGAATATCACAGATTGGTTGGACAACTGCTCAGGCCAGACGGTTAATGCGACCCATATTGGGAAGAGCTCTAAAAAACCAATGTTTGCTGTTAAACCGCTTTCCTCCAACCACTCCGGCCACCTTTGTGCCACCCATTTGTTGCCAAGTGTGGCGCCAAATCCCACATTGCCAGCAGTATCGGTCCATAGACCCAGGTCTGCCGACGTGGTGGGGGAGCCGCACCACACCACTCTGCCATTGAAATTCTCCAGAAATGCCATCCATATTCGCATGTCCTGGCGCACCACAACTGACAGCCTGGTGCAATGATGTTTTTCCCGCAGGCCCTTCATGGCCTGCGCGATAGAGCGGGCAAATGGGCGTGCCATCAGTATCACTCGTAATGCAAAATTCAGCTGACCAACGGTCTGTTGCAGCTGTTGCAATGTGACCTTCTCTTTTGCTAAACATTGCTGTAATGCTGCCCTGAATTTCACAATCTTTTCCTTGGGTAACCTGAAACAACCCTCTACAGAGTCCAATTCGATGCCCAAGAATTCCGAACAATTCGATGGACCCACCGTTTTACCTGGCGCCAGCGGGACCCCAAAAACCCGCATGAGCACGCAAAATTCTTGCAATGCCCACGCACACTCCTGAGAGCCCACCACCCCCAGCAAAAGGAAGTCATCCAGGTAATGCATCACATGTTGGTGCCCTGTTGTCTGTCTCATCACTCAAAGTATGCACATGACACTGAACAACCCATGGGCATACACATATCCATATAGTATTTGCCTTCAAAGGAAAAACCCAGCAGGTGTTGGTCCAAAGGATGTACTGGCAGTAGTCGGAAAGCTGTTTCAATATCTGATTTTGCCATCAATGCCCCGGGGCCCAGAACTCTCAACATCTCTACTGCTTGGTCAAAAGATGCATACTTCACACTGCAGATGCCCTCGTCGATTGCATCATTCAGAGATGCTCCTCTCGGTGCTGAGAGGTTGTGGATGAGTCTGAATTCGCCCTTCTCTTTCTTCGGGACCACCCCCAGGGGTCAGCAAACAAAATCAGGTACCGGGATGTCATCGAAAGGACCCGCTACCCTACCCAGGCGTAGCTCTTTCAAGATTTTGGATGCCACCTCCCCAGGGTTGTGTCTAACTGACAACTGATTCCTACACTCTGGTGACCTGGTGTACCCCCCCTGCAGGAATCCGAAAACCGTGTGCGAAACCTTCTTGCAGCATCCTTGCGGAAGCATGATCTGGGTACCTGTTTAGCCAAGGGATCATAGCCAAGATATCAATGGATGAATGGGCGACTTGCAGGTATCCCCCACTAATCCTGTTTCCTCTTCCCCCTGTTGCCTGAAGTACTATCCTTTGAAAGGCATGCTGTTTCTAGGTGGGATGAGTGGCCGCATATGTAACATGCATGTCTGAATTTGTAGGTGCCCGCTGCCCTCGTGCATGTGCGCCTGTTAAAGTCCCAACACACGACCTTTCCGCCTACATTGCCTCTGGCCTTGCTCGACCCATCCCCCCTTGTGCTGGCCAAAAGGGCTGCTGGGGCTTGGCGAATATCCCTTGTTCCAGTTTGTGGCAACCCCTGTGGACTGACCACCTGAAAACTGGCCATGCCAGGAAATGGAGTCTACCTTGTCCCAGGCTAACGATCAGTCGAATTCCTTAGCTTTCCTGAAAGAAATGTCATATTCCTTCCATCCGTCCCCCCCATGCTTCTCACTGAACATTGCAATCTTACTTTGGTAACAAGCCATCTCTGCCTGCAGGTTGGGTGAACGTTCGGCGTTAACTACCATGAATACAGAAAAGCCTCTGATCCAATTAATCAGCGTCTCCTCCACCCTGAATTTAGACAATTGAGACCGCCATTCACTAGGAAACATCAAATTCTTTTGTGACTTAGCATATTCTAACTCTCTGTTATCAATCAACAATGAGAATATATTCACATATTTGTCTGCCCAAATCAGCTCTTTCACTACTTGTGACACATGTTGAGCCAGGTTCTCCCCCCGTAAGGGTATTGCACCTTCGCCCAGTACCGGCAAAGCAACCTCCTTCCCACTCTCAGTGACTCGCGTAGGTTCTAAGGTCTTGTCTCTCCCCGCATCGCTGGCAGAACCTGTCTGGGGAGCACTTGGCACTCCACCATCACCTATAGCCAACATGATCTTAGCCACCAGTCTTTGAGCCTCAGCCGAGGGATCAGCCAATGAGGGTAACACCCCCCAATCCCCAACCAGGGGAGTACCGCCGCTATCTGTGCTGCCAATTCAGGGGGTACTTGACCAGCCCCGGGGGATCACTGACCGGGAGAGGTGCTGGCGTGGACGGCACTGGGATTACTGGTGGGACCATTGGCGGGGCTAGGTCCCTGGGTACACCTACTGGGGTGACAAAGTTGGTGCGGGAGCCTCCTGTGATGATGGTACCAGATCAGGAAATGCCCCAGGGGATCCCCCACCCCCACATGGCTTGGGATGCCGACTATAGGTCCTCTTTGCCCTCCCACGCTTAGGTAAAGCCTCTTATTCACTCCTTGGTTTAGGAGGCACCACCATCTGCTTGAGTCTTCCTGATGGCCCTGCCTGAGCCTCAAGCCTCTCGCCCATTTTTGCCACAGTCTTCCCCAACTGGTCTACTTTCCCTAATCTCTTGTCCATCGCCGACATTCTGTGCATCATGGTCTGAAACATGAGCTCCATGCGGGAACCTTGTGCACCCCGCTTACCAGACATTCTCTCACAGTGAATACAACCTATACTGCACAATATGACACTTTTGGGTACTATTTGTCTTGTACCTGTACAAATGTTGGAGGCTCCCAGGATGGCCGTATGCACCACGCAACTGTGACCGCAACACACCAGCTAGCCTGTGTGCTTGGGCGAGCGTACTATAGCCCGGCGGCCCGCCAGAAGCAGTAAAATGCAGGCCTGCCTGTGTCCTCGGTTCATGACGTCCACCGTGTGCTCCCTGGCAGTCTGTTACGCTGCGCCCCCGAATGCAGGCCTTCGATGAGAGGGAAGTTAAACAAAATCCTGTCTCAACAAGACAGTGACCCCTTGTAACAGTAGGCAACCTCCACCCTACGTTCTGGACAATCTAAACTGAATGTGATGTAAATCACCCTTGTCTTGTTCGTTAAGTGGGCCCTCGGTAATCGAGCTTGACCCAACAAACTGCCTCCAAATATTTATTTGCAATATTACACTAACTCCCTGTGTCAGACTTTACTACACGAAGGAACTGCGAGAAATTCAGCTGCGTACAGCATATAAATGCTTGAAAATTGTGACAGCCCCCTTGTCTTTGTCACATAGATAGGCAAAATCACACCAAAATAGCCATTAGATACTGATGTGCAATTATATAAAACACAAATAGCAGGCCTTTGCAATATCCACCAGTAACCGGGCGGCTTTCAACTGTGGTCTCCCATCCAGGCACTGACCCGGGTCGACCCTGCTTCGCTTGCGATCACTATTGTTCTTGACCCGTCCGGGAGTGTCACGCTGATTTCCCCCCGGTTTGGCCCGCGCTCGGCAGCGCTATCCCAAGCACAGCGCTCTCAACTAGTACAAACTTGCCCACGATTCTTACTAGCTTAAGCGCCTGCCCCGGAGTTTGAAAGCGGGAGGAAATCAATTTATTGGCACAGCTGCAAGAGCGGGAGAAACCTTGGCTCCGCACGCACCAAAAAACGCAGCTTCTGCCCAGAGAACGCTCCGACCCCAATACCTCAGACGGCCTTATGCCGGGCAAAACCAGAGCTCGCCGCGCAGAGTTTGTGTTTGTCCTCGCGTTCGTCACCGATGAAAGGGAGTTCCGATTTCTCCCGTAATGCTGCCTCCCAGTGCTCCAGCGACATGTCTTGTCCAATAAATAAACCTGGAAAAGAAAACAAAAATGATTTAGCCCCAGCAGAGGGGCGAGGAGCAAGCCTGGAGAGCGCGGGTGCCAAAGAGGGCACCTCCCGCGCTCCCCAGGCCTTTTAAACTCACCAGCCCCCCAACCCCCTTGACCCGGAAGCACTACACCACTTCCGGGTCAACGGCGGGGGCCAGCACCAATCGGTGATGGAGCGCCCTGGGTCGCGTCATCGAGCCACGACCCGTCTTGGGCTGTGGGAACACCCCATCACTGAGGGTACAGGGGATGGGGGGGGGGCGGGACCCGCCATACGTTCGTGGGGGGCCGAGCGGCCCCCCTTTCCTGGAGACGCGACACGGGATAAGAAGCGAAGGTAAGTTTTTTTTATTTTATTGAATTAAACTCCCCCTCCTGCATGACAACCCACCACCCACCCACAAGTCATGCTGGCCGCGACTGATACAGGGCAATTAGTCACATTCTCTTAAGTGCTTGAGGTTAATTGTCACCTTGGATATTATGCTGAGAATTGCTGACCCAGGCAGTTGGACCCACCATGACTTCAGGTCGCCCCAGGAGAAATGTAGTATCAGCTTTCAATAAAACAGGCGGTGGCCTAGCCATCATATATAGAGATATACTTAAAGTCACAATTCTAGAACAAAAACACAGCCCACAACTTGAAATAATGATTTTTAAAATTGCCTCGGCAGGCCACATCTCTTGGAAAGGCGCTTTAGCTTACCGCCCACCAGGATCCAATCCGGATTTAGCTCTCTCCCTTCTGGAGCTATTAGCCCCCCATTTTAAATCCAAGGAGGACTTCATCCTCCTAGGAGATTTTAATGTGCACATGGACAACCTAGTACACCCCAAAACAATCTCATTAATTGCGGATTTGTCTAGTCTGGGGTTAAAAGCACTGAATAGCGGTGCTACCCATATAGGTGGTCATACTTTAGATTCACTTTTCTCCAATTGCACTAAAGTAAGATGTTCACCTGCTAAAGAAATTCAATAGTCAGATCACTTTCTGATAGAGTTCATTTTAACGGGCCCAACAAAATTATTGCATAAAGCGCCACTCCCGCCAATCTGGCGTCGACAGTGGCATAAAGTTACGGTGGAAAAGCTGCGGGAAAGCTGGATACAACCAACCTTTACAGATGAGGATTCAGCAGATACTGCATTAGCCAGATTCAATGACTCACTTAAGCTAGCCATCGATACTTTGGCCCCACTAAAGCTTCCCAAGCAATATCCCTCCACCAAGCAAGAAACCTGGTATACACAGGAACTTAGAATAGAGAAGCAGAAATGCAGACGAATGGAAAAAGTATGGAGGAAATCGAGAACTGAGGAGAACAGGAAAATATATCAAGATGCCCATTCAACCTACAACAAATATATAATGCAAGCTAGCAAAAAACAGTCTCACCCAACAACTTGCGGAGGCGGGTAATAGTCCAAGGGAGCTGTTTAAAATACTACAGAGCTTTGTTAAACCTACAGCCTGTGAGAGCCCCAATGAATTCTCTCAAATCCTTTGTGATGAGATCTCGGTGTTCTTTGAAGATAAAATCAATCTCATCTACGATAAAATTATGGCCTCTAGTAGCGCTGGGAACAAGATCTCCCTCCCACATAACTCATTCAAACAAAACAAAAATCTATTACTGTCTTTCCCGCAAATCTGTGACATAGACCTCCCCCCTCTCATCAGCCACATAAAATCTGGGTTCCCCCAACGACTTCCTTCCTGCCAAAATGGTTGCCCCTCTGATCACCCTCTTAGGACCTTCCATTCAGTCTGTGATGAACATCTCACTGGCAGAAGGACAGGTCCCAATGGAATGGATGAAAGCAGTGGTGAACCCAATAAGGAAAAAAGCGGCATCCCAATGGACAGACCTTTCGAACCTCCGGCCCATCTCCCTCCTACCGCACATCAGTAAGATGACCGAGAAACATGTGAACACCCATTTATCCAAACATATCGAGGCAACGGAGGGCCTGGACTACTCACAATCTTGGTTCAGGCCCAACCACAGCACCGAATCAGCCCTCCTAGCAGTGACCAATAACATCAGGATGACGCTGGATGGAGGGGGGTCGATGATTCTGGTGCTGTTGGATCTATCCGCTGCCTTCGTTACGGTGTCACATGAGGTGCTTCTCGGTCGTCTGAGAGATGTGGGACTAGGGGGTGTGTCTCTGTCCTGGATGGAGAGCTTTCTTTCAGGCCGCTCTCAAGAAGTCAGGTTGGGCTCCCATAAGTCCATCTCTAGGGAGCTCACCAAGGGAGTGCCACAGGGCTCATGCCTAAGCCCCACATTATTCAATGTGTATGTGGCCCCCCTGGCTGACTTAGTGAGATCCTTTGGGTTCACCCCGGTGTTGTATGCCGACGACACCCAACTTCTGTTCCCTTTCAAAACCTTCACACCTGCACTAAAAAAATCGTTTGCAGATGGAATGAGGGCAGTGTCAGAGTGGATGGCTAAGAACTGCCTACAGTGTAATGGAGGAAAAACGGAAGTAATGTTATTCGGGGAGGCAACAACACTATGGTCCCCCGAATGGTGGCCCTTGGAGCTGGGACCTGTTCCCAGTCCCAAACAAACCGTTAAAAACTTGGGAGTGCTATTAGACCAAGCACTAACATTGAAAGATCATGTAAACCAAGTTGCCGGCACCTGCTTCCGCGCCATTGGACTGCTGAGAAGGGTTTTTCCATACTTACCTGACAGTCATAGGAAGACACTGGTCCAGGCGTTAGTCATCAGCAGATTGGACTATTGCAATGGTCTTCTCTTATCAGCCAATGAAGAACAGCTTAACAAACTGCAAATAGTCCAAAATACTGCGGTGAGGCTAGTCCTCAACGCTCCACCTAGGACTCCCTCCCGCCCTCTGCTGACTAAACTTCACTGGCTCCCAGTGCGGCAACGCATTAAGTTTAAGATCCTATGCACCATTCACAAATGTCTGTCAGGTACTGGGCCCAAGTACTTGACAAAAGCTTTCTCACCTTATGTTCCTGGACGTTCCTTACGCTCCAGCAATCTCCAGTTACTACTGGTACCCAGAATTAAAAAATCCAGGCAGGGAGGTCGCGCCCTTGCTCACATCGGACCTGTCCTCTGGAACTCACTGCCTCAGACACTGAAACAAATCACTAATCACCTAACCTTCCGAAAATCCCTTAAAACCCACCTATTCATAAATATCTAAACCACTTACTCAATCTACAACCACCTTTTCTGACCATGGATCAGCACTAGTTGTATTCCCCCCACTGGCAAAAGCGCGGAGATACCCCTTTGGGGGTCGAGTCAGGCGCTCTATAAGAATATAAAATAAAATAAATAAATGAGGTGATCCGTTTATTTATATAACGCGCAATATCTTGTTTTAAATAGTGCTTATTACCACTATATTCCGTTTAGAAGCTGGGTGAAAAGATTAACCTGGTCCTGTTGGAGATCAACTGGTTGGCGACAAGGATGTAGCTAGTTACACAAACTTACATACTGCTTCCGTTTCCGTTCCACGTAAGTATGGGAGATGCATATTTTATTTTATTAGATATTTTGCCATATACACAGTTTAAAAACGTACATTATCATCCATCCACTGAGATTAAGGAAAGATCAGGGACAGAGACTTGAGCATTCATCTGGATCTAAATATATTATTGATTTTAATTTTTCTGAGCTACCCCTGCAGCCCATAGAGTCATTGGAACAATGGAATGACTCTGAATGTTGTAAACCAACTGAGGCAGCTGGCGGTAAAAAGAGAAGAAAGAGAAGTGTGAGACGGAGTGTTTCATCAAAAGGAAATCTACAAACCAGAAATTTCAGAGGTGTCAGGTGCGATAGGATAACAGCTCAAGGAACAAGTTGGCATGGACTTTTTTTTCTTTTGTGCCAATGCCACTTCAAGGAAGAACAGATGCCAGGCAGCCGTGATACCAGTCATATAAAATTGCCTGATGTATTATACAATGTTAATGCTGCAGTCCTTACGCCTGCCTTAAAATTGAATTTTAGAATATAAGCATGGTACAAAGGAAACTAAGACCTCTTGGTTTGTGTCTATCAGTTTTTCTGAACGTCTGTCAGCATTTCCAAAGTCAAGAGCAAAGGGAGAAATATGTGTAAACAATGTCCTGAGAACACCACTGAATCACTACAAAAAACTGGGGAACAGCCATTACAACGCAGGTTTTACCACGCGTTGCTTTTACATCGCATGTGTTACAATGCATGCGATGTTACAACGCGTTGTAAAACCAAGCATACCATTACATCGCATGCGCTATTACAACGCATGTGATGTAATGGACGCGGGGCAGCTATCCAAGTCGTTAGGCTGTTTCCTCACAACGACGTGAAACAAGCAGAAGGAGGATGCAGGATCCGACGGCGATGCTGGAGAGGAGAGAGGTAAGGGGGTTTGCTTGTGGGGTGGGGGTTACTTTTGTAGTGTTTAGGGTACTGTAAAAGTAGTGTGGTAATGTTTGTGTTGTGTGTGTTTTAAAAAAAACGTTTTAGTGCGTGTTATAGTGTGTTGTGTTTGTTTAGTGTAATGTATTAGGGAGGGTAGTGTAGTAGTGTTTATGTAGTGTAGTGATTTAGGTTTTAGGGTAGTGTAGTGTAGTGTTGTAGTGTTTGTTTAGTGTAGTGTATTAAGGTCTAGGGTAGTGTAGAAGTGTTGAGGTTTTAAGGTTGGGTAGTGTTGTAGTGTTTGTGTAGTGTAGTGTATTAGGGTTTAGGGTAGTGTAGTAGTGTTTATGTAGTGTAGCGATTTAGGTTTTAGGGTAGTGTAGTAGTGTTTGTGTAGTGATTTAGGTTTAGGGTAGGTGTAGGGGTAGGGGTAGTGTTGTAGTGTGGTAGTGTTTTTGAGTTAGGGGTGGGATTAGTGTGTTGTTTAGGTGTAGGGGTAGTGTTATAGTGTTGTACTGTTTTGGGGTTAGGGGTAGTGTAGGGGTGGGAGTAGTGTCATGTGTAGGGGTTGGGGTAGTGTTGTAGTGTGGTAGTGTTTTTGGGTTAGGGGTAGTGTAGGGGTGGGAGTAGTGTGTTGTGTAGGTGTAGGGATTTTACTAACCTTGCAAACTTTTACTGCGAGTATGGCTTTACCAGGCATGCCTTTGCGTTGTAATGGCATGTGTGGTAAAGGCACACTCTTTGTAAAAGTATGCGAGGTAATGGTATGCGATGTCATTGACATCGCGTAGTAATACCCGGGTTGTAATGGCACGCGTGATATTAGTATGTGATGTGTTGACATACATCCCCAAAAACTAATCTCCAACTATTACGCCTTACCACTTTCAAATGTCAACAGCCGCCACTCATCAGAGACATTTTCCAGTTTTTATGAGCACACACAGAAAGAGGAAAACGAGAAGAATTAAAGATATTTCTCCTCGTTACATCTCACCCGGGGTGGCATAGGATTTTGACGCATCCCCAGGTCTACCACTAATGGTAAATCTGGGAATGCACTAAAATCCATGGGTGGCTGGCTGCATGGGAACACTCATGCTCCAACCATGCAACACCTCCCTGCCGTTGAGTAACGTAAGGAAGCGATTTGTGCTGCCCTGCGTTACTCAAGCCATACAGGACCACACAAGGTGGCCTTGTGTGGCTTGATAAATCTCACTTAGGTTTTCTGTAGCCCTTGCAACCCCTTGCATACTACAGGGGTAGCGAAAAACCTTGATAAATATGGGCCATTATGCATAGGGTTACCAAAGGGCTCCACTTCACCAATACACTGCTATTCATGCCTTGTGCATTCATTTAATTGCTGATTTGGTAAATATAAACTCTGAACTGGTAATTAAGGTGTGCCTATAAAATGGAGGCATTTGATTACTCGACTTCTGCAGAATCGTTAGTGCAGGAATGCCAGCACTTACAGTTGTGATTTATGTCGCAATCCTAAAGTTAGTGCATCATGTGGCAAAGAATATTTGTGTAATCGCATTAGACTTCCTAAAGGAAGAAATGTTGTTATCTTGATAAATATAAAATTGATATATCTGTGACTGTCTGCTAAGGTCGATTTGAGAATAGTTAGGCATTGGGCAATTGTAGAGTATTTCTGGGTTGCCCAGCAAATATTGCTATATCAAAATGTACATACATGTTTGTAATAAGCTTTTTATAGCAAGAAATGTACTTAAACTCTGCGCTGAAAAATTTTGTGTGAACTCTGTGTAAAAGTCAGTCATGACTACCCTATGCAAAAACAACTATGTGAAGCCAAATTGCGCACATATATAAAACGTAAGAAATCTATATGGGGTGCCTGTACGCAGTATGAAACAAGGACCAGGGTTTATGTGAGTAGGTAGGAAAAACGGCACCTCCACTAGGTGTACGCCTGTCACTTTCTGTCTGTGTTTGGATGGTGCCTCCAGGAAGGGATTGACCCTGAACCCTCTGAATTACAGACCAGAGATCTAATGCAAATGGAACAGAGCCTGTTAACACGTCTATATTACTCTGTCTATTGAGATCCAACAAACATATACAAATGATGCAAATATTTTAAGAAACAATAAACATTTCAGAAGTTCTTTTATGTTCTACTTTAATCTTGGGAGTGGTTCAGGGCCGGACTGGGAACCAAAACCGGCCCTGGCAAAGTGCTTGGCCGGCCCCAGCCCCCCTCTGGGGGTTGGGGGTGCTGCCGAGCTCTTTGCCAGGGCCGCTTTTCGGCCGATTTTGCTACAGGGCCGATTTATGCTGCAAAAACGGCCCTGTAACAAAATCGGCCCACAGGGGCCCAAAACCGGCCCCCACCCTTGCGGCGCACTGGGGGATTGCCGGGTGCCTGCTACGGCCAGTCCGGGCCAGGAGTGGTTAGGCCTGGCCAGTAAGGACACTGGTCAGGTCAGCATGGCAGGTAGCAACTGCCCACAGGCACTGCGGTGGCAGGCCTGAAACACCATTTTAGGGCTACTCCTGTGGTTGGCACAAGCCCTGGCACACTCAGAGCAATTTACTAGGGACTTCATGGTAACACAAATATGCCAATCCAATCACAATATCAATTTGCCTAGGAAGCACTTGCACGTTGACACTGATCAGCAGTGGCAAAGTGACCAAAGCATCTAAACCAGCAAAAACGAAATCCAGCACAGCGTCAAAAATACAGGAGGGATAGGCAAAAAGTCAGAGGAAAGCAAGCCAAAAATGCCAGGTCTAACAGCATAGAACACTCAAGTGCTTCTAAATGTCTCCTGCTATGGGGGCAAATGGAACATTTTTGCGGGCGGCAGCAGAGTGCACAATTTTTTCTTCTTTTTGTCAGCCCCCTTCTGCCAGCAGTACTTTGAATTGAACTGCAGTGTATGAGTTTGTATGCATGCATGCTGGGAACCTGTTTGTCATGGGCAGTGTGTGTTAAGATTCCATGTACTGTGTGCTGGTGCATCAAGTGTTTAGTGCAGCTCACGTTCCAGAATCCCACATTCCCAGCCCTTTCTCCCTGCCCCCACAAGTACCCCTTTGCCCCTCTGTCATCCACTCTGAACAGGTCAAATGTATTTCTGCTGCTTCCTACCTACCCGTTGGGTCAATCCACCTTGTCTGCTTGGTGGTGTGGCCAATGTTATAGTCCCTCGTTTCCTCCCAGTCATCAGGTAACCATTTCCCTTCCTAGGCATGATCAAGCTCTGCAAACTCCTCCATAAGTACGGAAAGGAAAGAGCCTAGAGGCGCCAAAAACAAAGTAGTTCTCCCACACCAAAAATCCCCCAAAAAACTGTGTAGGAAAAATACCACTTGTAAATGTAAATGTATGTATGTATGTAAATGTATGTATAGGCATTTATATAGCGCACTACTTACCCGGAGGGTCCCAAGGCGCTTCGACCGCTGCAAAACCCTTCCTGGCTTCCCTGAGAGATGGTCCCTTAATGGGTATCTCCAGGGTGAGACCAGGCATCCCCGGCGGTCTGGTGGGGCCGTTAGTGAAGATGAGGCAAGCTAATGCCCAGAGAATTATCGAGTCCGCTGACCCTGGTCCGGAAACCTGCCGCGCCGGGAATCGAACCCTGGTCCCGGGCCGTCCTCTGCTCTCGGGTCTGCCACCTCTAACCAGTGAGCCACACTACTTCATAGTGAAGTATATAAATCCTTTTGAGGAAAGAAACCAAAAATCCACTCTGGCTCAGTCCACCATATCTTCCTGCTTCCCTCCTCCCAGGCTCCTGCAATCCTGCGCCGAGAAAGTCATCTTCAATTTGGGACTAGGCGAGAGCCAATAACCTTGCCTTGTTCAAAAACACCCAGCCAGGGGCTCATTAGCAGATTTAGCATGACTCATGAGATTAGCATGGGGCTCATCTGCATGCACATTCCTCTCTCTGGCATTCTCCCGCTGTCTACTACTAGCGCTCCTGCTGCTGACAGACACAAACCAGGAGATCAAGGGGGAGGGGCAGCCCAGGGACGAAGCCTACGGGAGCCTTCTTGCTAAAAAAAGGTGCGCACCCCTAATATACCCAGATGTTCTGCTCTTGTTACTAATGATGATTTCTTTAAAACTAAAAGTCAGCCGTTTCTACAAACTTAAAGTTAGTTGGTGCGCTTTTTGCATGGTTGTGGGTCATTAGTCATGCCGGTAAACTCCGCTACGTGGCGTAGCCAGAGTTTATGCCAAACTCTGCCCTCCAAGCAGAGTGCGAAGTGGTAACAACTCAGTTCACTCCACCAGTGGGGCGGAGTTTACCGCCCACACTAAATATGTACATATCTCCTCTGGCTGTCCTCAATTTGGTCCTGGTAACCAAGTTGCTGCCACACAGTGATGGAACATTGACTCTCAAATGCCTATGCCACCTACATTATGTGTGACCACAGGAAATGATGTGACATGGCAGGCTGTTGTTGAGGGCTATGGGCCAGCCAGCACCCCAGATGTCATTAGTGCTGAAAATGGTGACATGTACCTACCCAGTTTTCCCACACAACTGGGCACATCCACCTCAGTCTCTGACTTTAACTGACTCATGTCTTTTGTGGTGGCTAAGAATTTCTTCCTATTCCTTGACAGTTTCCTGTTTGACATCCTACAAGGTCAAACATGTCACACATTAAGATACGTTTGATTCAGATTCCCCATGGCACATGCTACATCTGCACCCAGATCCACATGACATGTAGGATGTAGTATCGCAATGGCCGATTGTCTGTCAGTCCTAAATAGCTGCAACACAAGTGTGACCCAGTCAGACACAGCAATTCCTGTGTATTGGTGAGGGTACCTTGCAAAACACATGTCCCTTCTCACCTCCTTGCTATGCAATATCTCCCATTTCAGACAGAGTGGCAGTTCAATGCACTGCACTAGCAGAAGCCCACCAGGGCCACACACCATCTTTTATTAAAACACATATGGTCGTCTGGTGTGCATCGCGTGCATTCACCCCCACACCTCATCAGATTTAGTAGATTAGAGGAGTTCAAATGGTCCCTCCCATGGCAACTGAAACCTGTGTGCTCTGACCCTGCATGCCCGGACAGCTAAGTGCAATGTATTTTAATGTAGGCTACTATAGACATGGCTCTTGGAATGTCCCTATGTGTAGATACTTTCCATGGCCCACACATGCCACCTCCTCTTAGGTGGGTGGTTTCTCCTCTAAAAAGCCAATTCCATGCCATCAATTTCCTGGCTAGATTAGTGTGCATTGGTCCAGGTGGGACAGAGTTCATGGTGCAAGTTGACATGCACTGTCACAGTAAGGTGGGGATGGTTTGAAGTATGCATGCATGAAGTGTTGTTCCTTTACATGTTTTTTGCTTTGTATTCTGGGACTTGTAGTTCTAGTGACTGATGTTGTATAGTACACTGCAAGTGCTATTATGCAGAAAAAGGTGAACATAAACTAGTGTTGCACTTCACACATGCAAGGGATAAAGGTGCCAGAGTGGACTGATCTTTGAACGTATAACTGGGTAGTGAGACTTCCATTTATGTTATGTTTAACCATAGATGAGCCAGCATACTGCCCTTTGGCCTACAGTGCTGTGTAGTGCTGGAACATAGGTGGCTGCACTGCACAACATAACCTTGTTAGCCACATTGCCCCTTGTTGCAACTTACCCTGTTGCTGTTGTGGTTCATCATAGCCAGCACTGTCCTGACCTGATCTCCTGCCACCGACTCCTCTGGGATGATGACTGCAACCTGCTCTCCCAATGCATCCAGCTGCTCCTGGGGTGCTGGATTTCCTCTTCCGGTCTGCAAGGCTGCCTTCAGGTTGTTTGCCAGTTTGTCCCTTGTCCTACGCTTATAATCATGCCAGCGCTTTTTGTTGTCAGTTGTGGTCCTCATTACTTCTGCCACGCTGTTGACCGTGCCAACAATGGACTGCCTCTTTCTTTCCTAATGCAATTTTGAGATGACAAAAAGCTGTTGTTTGTGCTTTGTCACATCAGTGATCAGGATGTCATTCTCTTCCTCACTGAACTTACACCTCTTCTTACTATTCCACTGGGAGTCTGTCTGGAAATCCCGGCTGCTACTGGGGTTGCTATCCTGGGCTTGGGAATCTACTCTTCCCTCCATGGCTACTTTCAGGTAAGTGTGTCAATTATTTTTCACAAAACTGCATTTTTTAAACTTTTTTTTACGCATTAGGTGTTCAAAAGTGACACTAGGACTACTTGTGTCTCTTTAGGATATGAAATTCAGCCCAGTGCCATTTTTTCAGTATTAGCATCAGATTTCAACACCACGCGGTGAACAAAATGAGGCAGTTTTTAAAACGCTAGCTACCTTTTTACGCCATGGTGCACCTTATTGTAAAGACAATGCATCCATGGTGCAGGAATCTGGTGTATTGCGCAGTACGCTTTTGTTGGCAGCGAGATGCTTCAGTTCTTGTAAATATGCCCCTAAATCTTTTTTACAAATTTACTGTCCTAGTGCTACCCTTGTTTAATGCATGTCCGTGATAAGCCCCATTTCTTACAAAATGAGACAGGGTTTAGCGTGAGGAAATAGAACTCATTTGGAATAGGCATTATAAGGAGAAATGCTTTGATTTCTCCTTTCTTTTCCGACTTTATGTGAATGCAGCACTATGCAGCACACAGAGAAGGTTTGAAGTTAGTCAAAGCATGGTATTTTGTACTGGAAGGGTTCTCTTCCAGTACAAAACCTATGCTAGACTCACATAGACACCCTTGCACTAGGGTGCAATGGTATGTCCGTGGCGCACTATAGCATTTTTCTGCACCCGCGCTAGGGAGAGGGTAGGAGAGTAACTACACCAACAAAAAATAGCAGTAAGTCAACCAACTAACTAATGCATGTATCTGTGTGTGCCAAAGAAAATCTAACTGTGGAAACTCATCCAAAAATTCAACGAGACCGCCGGCAGACCGAAGAAATGGTTCGAATCCTTGCCGCGTCGGTACCTCCCCAACAGACAGCCCAGAGGGACGTCAGGGGTACCGACGGAGAGGTGAGAGCCCTTTTTCATCCTTTAAGTTGCTGTCAGCTACGCATGGCGGTGAAACGGAGTGCTGTGAGTTTTCGACTCACAAGCGCATTTGCCGAGACGCTGCTAAGAACGAGGTCTTAAACTAACCACAGAGACGTTTAACTGCAGGGGCCTCGAGCCGAGTGTTTTCATACTCATGACTATCAGTGCGTAGTTACGATTAGCAACTTACAAGACTGGGGCCACAACAAAATACTTATGATTTGAGATCGCTGTACCACGTATATGCCGCCTGAGTTAGCAAACGCTGGCAAGCCCTGACATCTAATTTCGCCATATATAAAAATGTATGGGAGAGATTTGGCAGAACCGGGTGGGTCGTTTAAGACGAGCATATTGCTGCAGTGAGATGGATTCACTTTCCATTATGTAAAAGAGCTTTTTATTTCCTTTGCCAGAGCGGTGCTCCATGTACCTGAGCTGAAGCCAGGTGAGGTGGGGCCCTTCCTTCCTGCTAACAAGGTCAGTGAGTAGGAGAGTGAGACGGTAAACTGAATTGCCTGTCATGGTTGATTGTATCTCAGCCAATATATGAATCAGTACAAACTATACGAATTTGGTACATGGTAAATACTAATAGTGCCTTGTCTGTTCTTTCTCTTGTATGTATCTGGTGTTTCACATTGGACTTTTGCATTATGAAGCCAGGAAGATGGTAACAGATCACGTTTAAGGTGATATCACTTCTTCTTTTTATCATTAGCAGTAGCATTTAATGGTCCTGAAGAAGCAGCAGGAGACCACCTGGCTACGTTCGTCTGCAGAAACAGGTCGACCTAACATACTCCCTAGTAGTTATTTGTTACACTACTATTGCCTGCACTGTTTTTATTGACTTTGGGATTGAATGGGGTACAGAATAAATGTTTTTCCCCTGTCACTACCCAATCTTAACTTAACCTTGCTTTACTGATCAACTATTCACCCTCACATTTTTCCTTTATTGCACTGCTATTCAGTCAGCTACAGACACTTTTACCTTCCCTCACGACATGTGTGTTATAGATTAGGCTTATAACATCTGCCAATCTATTGTGGACACTCGACCTTCTAAATATGAGGGTTTCCAAATGATGAAGGGCGGTCTCGTTAGTTGACTGATGGGAACTTGAATTTTTGGATGAGTTTCCACGGTTAGATTTTCTTTGGCACACACAGATACATGCATTAGTTAGTTGGTTGACTTACTGCTATTTTTTGTTGGTGTAGTTACGTAGTTAGGGGTCATAGCAGTTTAGGTCGGTAAACCTTCCCCTAGGACCCTCCAACCCCTGTGTCTTTGAGGGTAGGAGAGTGCCATATTTCTTTAAATATGGTTCTCTCCTGCTCGCTCCTCACTCACCACAGCATTTGTGGCTGCTGCACTGTGCTCTGTGAGAATCTAGTAAATCTGCCACGAGCGTGTGCTCCATCAGCGACTTGACCAAGACATTGTAATTATTTCAGTTCCATCCTTTGGCCTGCAGACATTAACACCAACTATTGCAAAAGAAGGATGATGTTTTTTATAAAACCATAGAATTATGAAATAATGTCATCCGTTATGGATGATTCAGCCCTTTACAGGACAAGTTACATGAATTCCGCACACTCCTTGAAAACTAGGGACAGGACGCCACCCTCAATGATAATGGGCATTAGTTATGTTTAATGCAAATCACTCACTACCACTTACTAGTTGGTGTACTTCTGGGGAGCTTGCCTCTTCGGTTATGCAAATATATTTTCTCCTCACCCTTATGTATCTTACAAATATAAGATAAATGTGCTGAAGGTCACAAAATAAACAGTAGGTTGAACGTTATACACAATTGAGATTAAGCGTCAAAATCAGGAGTTTCCTAAAGTTTTCAATATAGTATACTTACAATTTTCACCATTTGCTTCAAAAGTATGATTCTTGTGTACCTCTCCCTCGCGATTGTCTCAAATACACAGAAAAGTCACTCAAAGTATGCGCTCACATTATCAATTCTAATATACACGTTCTTGGCTGTGTGTTTTGAGAATATGAGATCTTAGAAAGAGCTTTGAGATAAGTTATTTCGTTATTTAGGACAATTTTATAGCATATTTAAATCCAAGTTCTCGGAATGCTATGTTGCAGCATGGGGGAAGCAAAGCAGAAAACACTGCTAACAATGAAAGGGCTTGTGAATGTTCACAAAGTTAAAACTGCCTCAGATGTGTTCAACATGAGGAGCCTCTGTATGGATTAAAGTTCCCTTCTGTACTCAGATTAAACCTCCTTCCAAGGCTACATAAAATGAAACAGTGCTGACGTTGAAATCACGCCAATCAATTATGATTGGCTTTATCGGCAGTTTCCAGTATATGAAAGTACCGTACTACGTCCAAAATAACTTGCTTATATATTTGCAGAAATTTCAGCCGACACCTGTTTCGCTCAGCCACTTTAAGTCCATGAGCTTTCTCATGGCAATATTATTGAAACTCTTTCATAGGAAATGAAAGATGCGGTTTTGCTAGGGCAGACCTGGCACTGTCTCAGCAGTTGGCTAGCAGTTCAAATAGCTTTTCTAGAATAGAGTGATGCTCAATTTAGTGTGTGTGTGTGTGTGTGCGCTAGCATTCAAACGGACTCACACCAAGACCTGATGAAGATACAGCATCTTTCGTAGCAAATCAGCTAAAAAAAATCAATGGATAACCAAGAATACTTTTGGAATAAGCACAATAAATAATCTACCGGAAACTCAAAATAAGTGTATTCTTAAATACTTGCTTCATTGTGCTTTCAGTGTCTGTACTTCTTCAGCACTACAAACGATATGAGGTCAACAAACAGGAACTATGCAAACCTAGGCAGTAGAATAAAAAGGCAGTAGAATAATAAAAAAAATCTTTGCACACCCCTTCTTGTCCCTTGCACCATGGTATTTCTATCCTAACCAAGTTTAGAATGAGCATGTTTTCATCCCCATTTCTAGTTCAATACAGGAAAGCTGGAAGGGTCGTCTGTTGTTCAGAGTCTTTGAACATGCTTCTGGTCCTAGTCCCTGATTAATAATATGACAACATGGTAACCTCATTTAATTTCCTTTGATATATGTTAAGGAGGTACAACTCTACAACAGTGAAAATCGTGGTCAGACCCCAACCTTTTCACTGCCACTGAGGAGCATTTCCTTTTATTTGTGACACCAAAAATAAAATATGTTGGCTTTTTGGGTTAGCTCACGTCATTATTGAGTGCTGCTGGTTCATTCAGTTTAGCTTTACAATGCAGACGATTCTTAGATTTTAACAACGCCTCCTTTAGATTTTGTAAATATAAACATCATTTGGGAGTTCATTTACATCTCCCTTGACACCAGGGATGGAGCCTGCATCACTTAGAGATCCTAAATAGATATTGGGTGCTCAGAGGACTCGCCACTGTTGAGCTGGAATTAAGTGTAATTTAATTTCTCCTGAATTATCAGAGTTTATACTAGGCTTGAATTCCCAATGTAAAGGACAAGAAAGTCTGCAGGCTTTGAAGATCCTGACAAATGACAGGCATGGCGTAGGCTGTATTTCCTTTGCTTGTCCCTGATCTTCCATACATTTCAAAATCAATGGCGCCGTAGTATCCTTCAAGGCCATTCCGGGAGAAATTAATCCGAGAGACAGACCTGCTGGGACCATTTTTTTTAACATTGACGCCTGAGCATCTACACTACTACAAGCGTCCATCCTTTGCAGAAGATGTGTACAGACCGCCAAAGTGCTGCTTGGCAGATTTCTGCTCGAGGGCTATTTCTCAGAAGTGCTAAAATAGCAGATTTAAGCTTCCGCCATCAACATTGCGAATTCCAGGGACACGTTACTCTGTCGACTTGAGACCAGGCTGGTGCATGGATGCGACTTTGATGCTTGGAGATGATAGTTTTATTCCACACTTGAACACTGCTTTCATTGCACACTTGTGACAAATGCTACACATCATTTTTTTCCTCTCCCTATACTATTGGCTGTTATAAAATGAACCCGTAGTTGCTGACTGGGCTACCAGCAGAACATTGAAGGAATTGCCCACAGAGGTGATGCTTCTCACAGATTGGTAAAGTTTGAGAGTGCCATTTATTTACATGTCAGATTTCTCCTGTAACCAACAGTTCGATTAAAAGTGATTCTGGAAATTCTACTGTTGTAAGCAAAACAAAGTCTAGAATACAGAAAATCTCAACATTGATATAATCATCTCTGAGCTATATCTATTTAATCTTTTAGGAGCCACATTAGCACTGGGATAACAGAATCTTTCAGACGAAATACATGAATTAAATGAACTTATCTGTAGTCAGTTTCTGCAGATCATGAGAAAAGCAATAATCAAAAATTCGGAAAGCAAAAACTGTAAAGCCATTGCTTTTTTAAAGAAATTGTATAATTTAAAAAGCAAAATTGAGAAATGTTCATCTTCTCTGTCCGAACTACTGGTGTCTCAGAAATGCATGAAATGCTCGTTTTCTTTCATTTCTTACTGATGAATTGTACACTTGAATGCTACTTTAAGTCTTACATTGTGATGAAGCAGTCTTTCAAATCTACTCAGGGACTTTGACAGGACTGCTGTCACGGCAGATGCAAGACTGGGAGTTACCATATGGCTGGCCTGACTTTGGTGAAAACATCATTGAGTCAGAGCTGTCTGGGGTGGGGGAAGTGGCAATGTACCACTCAAACAAGCCCTCAGAGCCGAATTCCGGATGGCTTCAGGAAGAGGTGACTGCCTCTCTCCACCCCTGCCTGGGGTTTCCTCATCGAAAGCCAGAGAGGGCAGCCAACTTGTAAAGAAGAAGAGAATGGCTCACCTCAGAAAGCTGAAGAGTTATTTCTCCTGTGGTAGACCTGGCTTGAGCAACCAAATGAAGATCTACTTCTCCTCAGGGAAGGCGGAGCCAGATACTGGAAAGAGGCGAATGGCAGCTGAAAGCAGGTGAGGTGAGCGGCTGGTGACGCACAGATGGATGTGGTGTGCAGAGCAGCAGGAGCGGAGCATCTTTGAAACCACCACCAAAGTAACCCTGGGCATGGTTTGCGTAGTAGCGCTACGCATAGCTACGCAAAGTGCACTTCGCACTACGCACGCTGCGCGTAGCTACGAAAACTGTGTAGTGCGGTAGGGCAAATTCTGTTCGCACGGATTGCACAGTGCCGGATGCTTGTCTGCACTGTGCAGTCATTGCAAACGGCATCTTGCACAGTGCAAGTGGTCGTTTTCTGCCGGTCGAGTAGATTTGTACTCGAGCTGCAGCTTTCTCAAAGCGGACTGGTAGTTTCTCATCGTGAGTGGTCGCGAGCATATGCAACCACTCGCAATGAGAAACCTGACCTCCCCGCTTTGAAAATCTCGTCAGCAGGTTAATTTTCCAGGCTCATGATCGGCAACTTGACGTTGCTGATCGCGAATGAGGAAAAAGTCTCACCGGGATGTTGATTTTGCTTGCTCGCGGTCTCCAACTTGACATTGAGGACCACGAGCAAGCAAAAAATGCCCACTACGCTACGTGTTTTTGCACTGTGCTATGTGCAAATCGCGTAGAGTGTAGTAGCGTGAACTACGCAGGCTCCACAAGCATAGCGTAGTCCTACGCCCAGGGTTACATCAAAGCCACAAAGACAGGAGTAAATGTCAGAGGAGGAGATTATGGTAAAGACTACTATTAGCCATGGATGAAGATGGGAGAGGCAGAGCTGTATTTGATATTGCACAGGTGTTGGCTACTGTGGTCCTGGGAGACCCTTTGCCTCACATGACACAGTACGACCAAGCTGGTGAACTGACTAAAGACAGGCTAAGCACGTGGCTCCCCACAGGAGCATAGTACCTGCAAAGGGAACATTATCATGGCGTGCTGTGAGGTAGGGACACTAGAACTGATGCAAGGGGAACTGCCAGTCCCAAACAGCACAAGTCACATATGTGAGCAGCAAAGAACACAACTTAAACCACATGGAGTTCTAGTACATAAAGACAAATCACAGAATACCCACAGAACTCAGTAGTTACTGGAAGCTTGCTAGTCTCGCCATGGTGTTTTTTAGGTTTCAGAGATGGGTGGGGTACAGCGGGAGCACGTTTTTACAGTCGAAGGGTGGGCGGGTTGTAAGGGGTTTTATTTCTTAATTAAACCTGTAATTTACGTTTTGAGGATCGGTGGTAGGGGTCCTGGCTCTGGAGTTTTTTCATTTTTTCATTTTGGATAATTAAAATTGGGGTCAGGGTGTTTATTTGTTTTTGGGGTATTTTAATTCGGGGGTTCAAATGTGGGTATTTCTTTTTTTGCGTGTAGGTACTGAAGTTTTTTCCTAACTTTTACATTGGATCTGTGTTTTTGGGTTAGTAGTGTAGATACTATAAGTTAGGGTGAGTTGTGAATTTTACTAAGACACTGCACCTTCATTTTATTAAAACTCAATTTTGTGAAAAATAGAAATTTTTAATACGTTAAGCTTAGCTTTTGTAATTTCATACTAGATATTGTTAATAGATACTCCTGTGAAGGAAACATTTATGCTTGTACCATTTTAATATAAGAACATAACACTTTAAATATAATATATGCATTTTTTTATTTCGATATACATACATTTGAAATGTAGGCAGCTGCACATTTTATCCAAAACTGCACCTTAAACTTAGTTAATGAGCTTCCATGGCTCCAGATCTATACTCATCTTCTTCAAAATGCACAGGCCCAACACATCACCTGGTCTTTTAAAGTTAACCTCCACTATAGATTATACAGCCTTTCTTCCCACCATTTTCACAAAAATATGATAGAACATAGCATTGCTTCCATCTGCTATGCAGGGTAAACAACAAACCTGCTACTTACTTCAGTACTCCCCCTTATCACCTTGTAACACCCCAACCCACCCTCCTATACTTATCTTTTTTCCAAGCCCCCTTCTACAACCAATCTCAATATACCACATGTAAACGCAGGCCATCGAACCCTTCTGGGGTAACTAGTCTGGGCCGGCTTTAGCGCATGGCTCCTGGTGCAATAATCTTTGTCTGCACCCCTCCAGACCTTTTATCCACAGAACCCTCACTATCACTCTCCAACAGTGCCCTTCATTTCTCCATAGCCCCTCTCTCACACGGATTTCATTTGTTTTATATTATTATTAATAATAATACTTGTATAGCACTGCTTACTCCAGTGTAAGGTGTCAGAGCACTTTACATCACATGCATACATTATACAGAGACAGTGAATCATAACTGTTTAAAGCAGAGTATAGGAGATGTAAGACCATAAGGACTACAAAGGTGTAGGAGTCACAAGTCATTCATACTGGCAGGCAGTATAGTTTAAGGATGCTTGGTCTAGATACGCACAAACTCTGGGATTTAAAATGTAACACAGTAGTTGGGGTTGACTTTACTAATAAGAATTAATTGCTATCCAACAACCCTTTTTAGCAACAGTAGGATAATGAAAGACTGGGGAAAATATAATCTTCTAACCTAGACACCTTATAGTTTGCATGCAGCTTTTTGATGACTATTCACAGCTCACTGTCCCAAATTAAGATTGTGATTTATGAAATACAAGTTTCTCTGTGACAAAAGTAGTAACACACTGAGCTATCTACCTATAATACAAGGATTTGATCTGCATATTAACCTGCTGTGCTGCTTTATTATGAGGCAAAATTATAACTAGATAAATCTCTATCTCTCTCCAGCAGGTACATTATTCACCAGAGTTATCTTGCCATTTGGATTTCTTCCAAAAAATTGCTGGGCACACAAGGAATTCTGCAGCATAAAATTTCTAAAAGCACCATCCCCCCAGTGCGATTGCACTGGTCGCACCGCCCTAAAGCTTGCCATGTGACTAGGAGCATACTTTGGATAACACTTATGCAATAACTGGTCTACAAGAAGTACCTACAGTGAAGGGCAAGTCAAATTACTGCACTGAATGGATTTGTAACACAAACCTGCAGCATGATAAGGGAAAAGTAGCATCACTTATCAAATTGAACCTTTTATGAAATGTCCAGTGAAACCAAATGTAGGTGGAATCTTGTTCAAGTATTTTTTGCCCTATACACTAAATCAATTTTCGAATCACTTATATGATTAACTATGAAGCCATTCACGTTAGCCAGTTTGTACATTTGGACGATTCCAAATGATCAGGTTATGTTTAATCTAAATCAGAAGATTAATTTCCACAGAATATCAGATGTTACGCACACGGTACAAATATTGAAGCCATCATTACTGAAAAATGTAAAATGATTTCTAACACACTGATGCAAAAAAACAGAAGCATCGATTGGTAATCAGAGGAGTAGTCACTTTAAATTTTTGGAATAATTGACTTAACAAAGTAGGGTAAAAAAACAGAATTGTGTGCTCCCTTATTACCGTTTGAAATGGTTACTCTTCAAATACGGAAATGCGAAGTCCAACAATAGGTTGAAACATCTCATTAAAGGCTAATGCTTGCTGCAGGCCATGACACAGCATCAAAAGGCAATTCCAACAAACACTTTCCTCAGTTTTTACCAACCCAAATGTATCTAGTAATTTCAGTGCTTTTCTCTGCCCATGCCTACAAAAAACTTGGGGACGATTACAATGTTGGTCATAAAGCCTCTCACCTTAGGTCGGAGGCTTTACGATAGACATCGTTTTCAATTCCGACCGGCTGATTATGATACAGCTGGTCGGAATTGAAAATGGCAGGTCATTCCGGCTGGCTTTGGTGGGCTGAAGAAGCCTGTTGGGTAGTCGGAACTGCCCTGTAATCCATATGGACGGCGGATTACGCCGTCCGGATTACGATGTGCAGGGTTTCCATGAGGTCTTTCTGACATGGAAACCCTGTCGGAAAGCATGTTTAGGGGCCCATAGCAGGGCCACCTTTCTCTTGCGGCCTTCAGTTGGGGGCCAAGGGAGCACCTATGGTGCCCCTCTGTTAATCTCTGCACTTTGTGGGTGGCACATGGTTGCAGGGATTAACACATTCTCCCATTTCTCTATGAGAGCCTGTGTTATGGCTGGTTTACAGCCGTAACTCAAGCTTCCATAGAGAAATGGGAGAATGCGACTGCACCCTGTGCTGTCGCATCATAATTAGGTGGTCAGAACCTTAGGTTGATCGGTCCCATTTCCGCCACTTTGTCAGTTGGAGGAAACTCTGACTGACATCTTAATAGGCCCCTTGGAATGTACAATAAGATACAAATTATTTCGTCACAAAGTCAAATGATCTGAGCTGTCTGTCTTTGATTTTCCACTGATTGAAAGCCCCACTTGTCAAAAGTCGAATAATATCATAAATATCCAAGACAAGGGAATTTGAGGGTCAACCAAACAGCTTTAACAGAACTTTTGACTTATGATAAAGACAAAAAAACTTCAAGAGATGTATTTTGAAAATATCAAAACTGAAGTTGAAAGCAGGCCTGCTTTACTTAGAAAATAAGAAATGCAATAAAGTACAAACGCAAAAAACCTTGCACCATAATACGAGTATCACTTGTTTTCTATACCAAGGTTCTGTAGATCTGTAAGGATCAGAAACCAGAGACCTTTTAAGCCATAGGCAATTGCTCAGCACATCACCTTCAAAGGCAGGGCCAAGTGGCCGTAGAAGGCACCGGGTGTTTCCCTGGTGGGCCGGAGTGTTGTGGGCTGGTTTTGTGGCCTTGGGGCCGATTTTGACACTGGGGGCTGGTATTACAGCGGTGCTGCAATATTGCCACCCTGTAACAAAAGCGAGAGTGGTGCTTCTTACTAACACCCCCCACCCGCTCCCAGGACAGGTCAAGCAGCCATGTTCAAGGGGCCCCAGGGAAAATGAACTTTCTCTCAATTTGACCTCTGTCTATTCTATTTTCTTATCTAAGCTTCTCTGTCTAACTTTATTTGATTATGTCTATTCACTCTCACCTTAAGGGTTTTGGTGTTCACACACAAGACATATTTCAACAAAGTCTCAAATGTAATTTAGTACTGTTGGCATCATGTGGGCTTGAATTAGCAGGAAATTGGTAATACAATTAAAAGTTATTTTTCCAAACAGGGGTGTAGGAAGCTGGCTCTTTATATAGTATACAAAAGAGAGGTATACTGTGCAAAGGTCCAGGTATCCCTAATAAGTTGACAGGGGCTTGCCCTAGCAATTGCATGGTGTTCTCTTAGGGGGTAATGTGGCCGAGCAGCCTTAGGCTTCTCAAAGAAGAGTGTTAAACATCTGCTGCATGCACAAAGTCAATAAATGATGCACACGACTCAATAAGGAGATTCACACAATTGATCAAAATAGCATGTATATTTATATACATTTACACACCAAGATCATCACAAGCAGGTAAGTATGTTTCGAGTTAGAAATATTTACAGTTTTAATAAGTCGACACAGTGCAATTTCTGGAGCGGTAATGTTATCTTGTGGAGGAAAGTCATATACTACATACAGGTACTTTACAGTGACTTACTGGACCAGTCTTCCAGACTTAAGGTGAGCTGAGCATGGGGCAGAGTCCAAGGCAGTACCAACATGTCACCATGGTCAGTACTGGGGCAGCTGGGTGCAGAGGGGCAATACAGCATTGGGTACCCAGTTGAAGTCAATGGGGATCCGTGCGGTCAAAAAGAAGCTACAAGCTAGGACTGGGGGACCAGTCCAACTGAACCAACATGGGGTCTCAGGTCTCACGATGCTCAGGGACATTGGGACACCTTTGGTCCTCTTCTCCTGGGGCCTGGGCGGCCAGGTGCAGATGTGTCCTGAGGCTTTGGGCTTTGTTGCTGGAGACATTTGTGGTAGTGGGGACCTGTGCAAAGAGACTGCAGGCAAAATTGTGAAGTCAGCAGTTGGCAAACCCAAGGTGGGCTTCGAATCTGGAAAGTCTGGGGACCATGCTGGCATTGTATGCCCACTTCAACTTAGGCTAGGGGGCACTGGTTTAGTGGTGCTTTCCAGTGTTGGGTTTATGATGGTCCGGAGCCATTGTAGCTCTTCTGGGGTTCCTGCAGGATGCAGGTGAGCAGCTCTGCTACCCCACTGGAGTTCCTGGGTTTTTGGTGGAGGCTAGCAGTCCTCCCAGGCATTTGGAGGCACAGGCAGTGGCCTGATTAGTCGTCTTTGGTGCAATTGTTGAGGACAGCAGGTAGGCCGACAGGGTTGGCCCCAAGTCAGTTCCTGGTCTCATGCTCTTTCATTTGTGACTCTTCGGTGTTCATCTTCTTTCTGGTCAGCGGGATCTGATTTCCTGATGTCAGGGGCTCCCCTTAATACTAGATTTAGGAATGTTAGAGGAGTGTACTGTAGTAGTCAACGGGCTACTTACCCCTGGGGTCACTGCAACCGCTTTACTGTGGGAAGTGGGCATAACCCTGTCCCAAAGTTCCTAATTCTGTCATCATAGAGATGGCAGAGTTTTACACTTCGTGTCCACTTTAGGTAGCCCACTTTAGGAGTGGAATTAGCCTCTCTGACTATTCATTTTCCTGCCTGTCCAAGTGCCAAATGGGCTTCGGTCAGGGGGTGGCATCACCTCTGGGGGAAGCCAGATTTGCATACAAAGGTGGTGGGCTCTTTGAAGCTCCCAGCTTTCGAATGCTAATTTATAGGTAACTCTGCTGTAGAGGGTGTAAAACACCACCTACTAGAGGAGTCTTTGTTCCTGCACTCCCAAGACTCCCAAGACAACCCAAGGCTCTCACCTTTGGGGTTCAGAAACGTATCTGTCATGACAGGCTGATCAGAACTAGTCAGTCAGCACACTTGCAGTTGGCAGGTTTTCAGGGGGTACCTCTAAGGTTCCCTCTGGTGCAGATATTAATTAAAAAAAATAAACTCAAAGTCCTGCGCACTCAAGTCAAGTATACGAAGTAGTATGCAACTATATGTAATTGAATAGAAGAATGTCCAACGTCGTTTCCTGGAGTTTCATGTATATCTCCTTTTATTTGATCATCACACCATTGATAATTTACAGCCAGCGGACACGTGTTTTGGGCAACTTCACTCCGTCCACGGAGCGTGCGTAGTGTTGCCTACTACGCCTACTTTGCAAAATGCAAAGTAGGCAACACTACGTACACTCCATGGGCGGAGCGTAGTCTGGCACCCAGGGTTAGTCTGCATGAGTTAGGTGAGGGGCTGCTTAGGGTGGAACACTGCATGCTGTAGCCCTTGGTTACCCTCTTTAGTAGGCTAACCCTAGGTACCTGAGGTACCATGCACTAAGGGCTTACAGGGGTGGTAAAGGTATAATTAATTGGTGAAACAAGAAACAATTGTGCAGTTTTAGGGAAAGAGATCCGGCATTGGGGACCTGGATAGGAGGACCCAGTTCACTTTCTGTCAAAATTGCATCAAATACCAGGTACAGTGCGGGGGCGAGCATGTTAAAAAAGGGTACTTTCCTACAAGGGGCCATCAAAGTATGCCTTTACCGAGGTCCCCAAAATCATATAGATGACACTGTCAGAAACAGAGCATTAAGCCAAGCAGTACTCTTTGTGTTGAAAATGTTTTCACGCTGCCATAATGTTCCATCTGATAATGGCTGTGCAACAGTTAACTCATAAATGTTAAAAGTTATGTGAAAGATTATTGAGATACCGACAACTGTGACAAGCAAACAATATAAGCGTGTAAGCAACAAATACATTCTTATTAATGCTGTAACCACCCACAAAGTAAGTATTCCTTTTTACAGAATAATTAACACTTAAATCAAAATCTAAAAAAACATCTTCTGCTATTTCCTTCAGTTCGCTTTTCATTAGATTGTCTAGCAGTATCAGGTCATGGATGCAAGTAGTACTGTCAGCTAATGGATTTTATGCACACTGTTGCTCTGACATTAGAAAATAGTCTCTTTTTTCACTACTCTTCAATTAGAGAAATGAAAAAGTTGTTATGGTTCTGGTGATGGAGCAAGGATTCGCACGTAACGCGACTTGCTCTCTCATGAACCTCGCCTTAAAATCATAACTGTACTAACTCCGATTGTTTGTCATTTATTTGTATTTCCCCAACACACGGGTGTCCCTAAGAGGCTTGCCTATGTGTTTTTCATCGTAATCAAGCTTGCACATTAATAAAATGGCCGCTTTGCAGAAATTCAGTCTGCGCATGCGTCGGTCATACCCATGTGACGTGACGCACTCGCAATCTGGAGGGAAAAGTGCGCTCATGCGCAGTGGTGTTAAAAATGGCCGCTTGTCTTTAATCATGCTTCATGCTATCTTAAGCTGCTTTTGTCTATGCATCTTTTCTGCACTAACTCTTAATGCTATAAGTATTATAAAATAAGGGATTAAGAGTAGTTGGTCATGGTGTACAGTGTATTTATTTTATTCTGTGTTATTAATTTGTTTTCGCTTATTTTTCATGTATCGCGTAAATGAGGGCCTTGAAGTAGGGATGGGAACCATTCTGAAGCTGACGTATCCCTCATCACGTGATCAAAGATCTGGGACGTGCAGCAATGGAACCTGGCCAGTTGGCCATTGAAAAGGGGACTGTCCTTTCCAGGCGCACCTTTGCCCTTGAAGACCCGCTATGTTTACTCTGAAATGCGCAACAATGTTGCAAACCTTTTCTTCACTATTGTACTTTCCCACACGTATGCCTGAGAACCCAGATGCTAGGGGGAGGGTAATGTCACGTGAAATACGTAATAGAAATATAGGTGGTGACAAATGTCTTAAACCACCTCCCTTGACCAATCAGAAGATGGGACTTTGTCATTTTGCAACATTTATGGGTGGTCTTGGGGACTTAAAACTGTATATATAGCCTAGCTTAGCTTAGAGAAATTGTCCGACTTGTCCGAGTAGCAGACCTGTCACTGACCCTACGAACTCTATAGGTGCTTGATACAGAGTGCTGCGGAGCATTCTGCCTGAAACTTTCCACAAACTCCAAGGGGTGGAAATTAGTCCTAAGTGCTAAGCGAAGCACTTTTGCTGGGAGATTCGAGAACCCAATCGGGGTTATTGACGGATTCCGTGCAGAAGAGGGGGTAACGCTGGCGTTGCATCCGAAGCTGTGAGGGGTTGGTCGTGCCTTGGTGAACCCAGTCCTGACCCAGACCTGAGGGGTATCCTGTCCTGCCTGTCCATGAGCTGTACCTGCTCACCTTCTGGTATTTCCTGAATCCTTGAGGGTCCTTGTCCCGTTCTTTCCCAACTGACCCGTGGCCAGGGTTAGTCCTCATTCTCACCTAGGTAAATATTGGCATAGGTGTCGGTCTATACTATACCCTCAACTTTTCCTCCTCTGATTAAAGCAATCTTGCCTGTAATATTCTCCATTTCTCCTTTGAATGTAATTTCATGCGAATTGATTATTAGTAAATGTTCCACTTTTACCCTTCCTATAGGACATTGTTAACCCGACTGTTTATCTAGATTGTTCCACTTATTCCCTTTCCCTTAGTATGGTTGCCGTGAAGTTAGTAAAGATAGCATAAGGTTCAGGAATTAGTATAAAATTATTAGGTCACACATTAGGTTTTCCTCACGTCCTTGCCCTAGATTAAACTGTATAAAATAAATGTTCCTTATGATTCATGCCCTATAGTGTTCCCTTTTACTCTATGATACTCACTCTCATCCATAGTTACATTCTGGTCCTGATACTAATCATTGATGTATTACTTTGCATTTGCCTACTTGTAATGGCATTTTCGTTCTAAACTTATACTATATAAAACCCTTAAAACCATCAAGGTGTCTGTGGTCATTATACATTAAAGAAATATTAAAGGTATTAAATGTGTACATTAGAATTTTCTCCCTTGTAGGAAAACCCTTATCACCTGTCCACTGCTAGCTCCTGATCCGTCAGGAGTAATGTGCCTGTGGTAAGTCAGGTACATGAATAGTGAGTGGTGTAAGAGTCGCCCACCCGATTACTGATAGTAGCGTGATAGAGGTTTTTCACCCGGTTCATTGCAAAACACTGTCATCATATGCACGCCAGGGCCCAGTGCGTGGAAAATTTGGTAATCTAAGTGACCCGGGTGACCCGCGCGCTCTATCACTGGTGCGTGGTTAATTGCTGACTGAGTGCTTCCCCACATCTCCAGGGATCACAGGGAGGTGATGGAGTGGTGGTTGACTGTTCATTGCCTCTCGCCTCTCTCAGGACCAAGGGAGGTGGAAAATGCTGGTGGTGAGCTGAAGTCACCTAACATTGTCTTCCTTGCTCTCCGCAGGTCCCTGTAGACTTGCTGCTGACATGGATTCCACAGGGTCACAACCGCTCTCATTTTTAAATAAGAGTAGGAGCTTTAGGAGCTAAGAAAAATGTGTTGTTTGTTATGTTTAAAGAAGTTAGAAGGATAGTTTCCTTGTCCTTTTTGTGACAGCATGGGATTGTGGGTGAAATTCCATTGATCTGCCTTGGTCACATATGACACACCCACTTGGAAATAACTCCTCTTCGCTTGTATTGTCCCACCTTCCCAGACAATATTGCCTTTCCGTTTCACTCCCATAACAAGGTCTCCAATGCCCATCCCACACCTCCACTCAATGTATGGTTGCTGAAAATAAGCCTCCCCCCACCAAGACTCAGCCCTACCAGTCACTTTCATGGGTGTTTTGGTAACAGGATGCCCTGTCATTTATTGAGAACACTTCATGTGAAATGGAAAATAGCCCATATGTTCAGATTTGTGTGCAGGAAAACTTCACATCGCTGATGTACATTTTAAGCTATGAGCCCAGTAGTAAATATTTAGAGTTTTGCTCTTTATGATGTCACATGGAACCTCTTTGTGGAAAGCACCCCCTTTATTGGAAACTGTCAATCTGAAATTCCACATTTTTGTCACATTGAAGATAGTTGTCTGGAAAGGGTGCGTAGCAATGAGGTACTGTACAGACGTGATGACATTTTATTCTCATTACGTGTGCATTGAGAAGCACTTGGAGGCACTATAAAGTCGTTACATTTCTTATTTCAAGTTCAATTTTTCAAAGTGTGTCTGTTTCACACATGAATCAAACAATTAATGGTCTGCCAACACGTGCTTCATTGCAATTTGAATATTTGGATTACATTTATCATGGTAGAGCAGATATGCTAAAGCGAAGCATATCCTAGCCAAGCAATTAGTCGTCTTAAGCATCACAAAAAGAGATTCAACATTAAAACAGCTGAAGCCGTGCCGCATGGTGTCTCTCACAAGTGGATTATTTTATTCACATGCAAAGAATACAAACATTGGGAATATTAACCTAAAAAACATAACAAATCCATTTTGAATCTGAATCCTTCTCTTGCTTTCCAGGTTTGTGACATCAATTTGAGTTACAGGCTTAAACCAAATTCCATTGCCCCCTAGAACATTTTTTATAGTTTTCTTTTCTTGATATTGTCAAGTAATTTTATGTGATACTTTTCTGCATGGTGCACCTTTTACCTTTAGTATGGCCTTATTACACCTCTTTGGCCGATAACCTTCATGCCCCGGTTTCAAGGAGTTCATCGCAGAGGAGTCTGCTGTTGTTTAAAGTGTGTTGTTTGCTCGCATTGCTTAGAGGCAAGCGGTGCTGTAAATGTCACTGCTTGCTTTGCATAAATGTCAGCGCTTGCACTGTATTCCAGAAGCGCCTTAGGCCTGCCGCCCTCATCCTCCCATCCGAAGCATCAGGTGTGGAGATTGGTCGAACTGCAGAGTCAGCCGCGGCGCGCGAGAGGAGCTCTCCCTTGTCTTTTTCATCTTAAGCTCTGTTTTTCCCCTCTGATGTAGTCAAAGATAGACATGCAAAGATGTATCTTCTCTGGAGAGTGTCAATGTATTCCTCGCGCTGTGCATGTGCAGGTGCGAGATAAGCGCGCGAGGCAGATAATGGAGCGCGCCGTCTTATCTCCATGCAAACGATACTGAATGGGAATATGTTTGCAAAGTAGACAGCCGGACAAGCACAAAGGGATGACCGCCAAAGGCAGAGGAGTCAGGTCTCGTGGCTGTAGCTGAGACTTGTTTTCCTGCAAGTATAGTTCGGCTCTCGAATCACCCTCTGTCCCACAGTGTGGTTTTGAGCTCGGTTTGGTATTGCAATACCTGCCCACACTAATATCTGATTCTAAGACCAAATATTGAAAAAATAACAGTGATACATTTCTAATAAATGTCGATACACCTTTAATAAAAACGATGTGTAAATGGAATCGTTTTCCAAAGGCGCTTTATGAGGTAACAATTACGTGCACTTGTCAAAGGCCAAGCATGAGAAGGAGAGGACACTTGTTGGATTGGGGAGGCGGGGTGGAGGTGCTGCTGTCTAGAACTGCGACTAAACAGCAAGCCTGAAGCTCCTTGTACGTGCTCTGTTTACCAAGCCGCCCCCTGGTGAAGCCCGTGCTGCATCTTCGTTCCCTTTCTGGCTCCACAGAGACTTCCATCACAGCTTGTTTCTATCTCCTGAACTGCTGCTGCTGCTGTTGCGTTGGTTTCCAGTTCTGACTTGGAATTTTTTTGTCAGTGTTGTCATTTTACCTTTCATGCCTTCACAGTTATTTTATGTTGTGGTATGCAGTCAGTGCTTGAGTTGTGAACAAAGACTTTAGTGCAGGAGCCCAGAGTGTTTCTTCGGAGCCCGCTGCCAAATGATTGTACCAGTGACTATCGACCCCTGGAATATCGTGATAGAAGACTATTGAGGACAGAATATCGAAACATTAGTGCATACAGGGAGGTATAGATTTACTATCTCTAAATCCACATATATGTACCCTTAAGATATACTAGCAGCCCGTCCCGACAATGTCCGGGTAAAAAAAGGCTAGGCAGCAATGGTTTTAGTATCATTGTACATTCGTCCCACACGATAAGAGACACATTTTGAAGCAGTGTCCCCAAAGGTCCGTTTTTCCGAATGGAGCATATTGAATCCCTTTCAAGGGAAACTGTTAGAGGCAGTTCAAAGGTAGAATGTGCTGTTTTCCCAGCTGTTAGCAAAGTGGCAGCTATTCCAGATGAAGCAACAGCTAGAGCCAAATTCCCAGAAGATCGAACTTTGGCAAGTATGAAGTTGATTAGGTAAGTCTTTCCTGTGCCACCGGGGGCGTCTATGAACAATAGTTTGCCTTGCTTCTTTTCAACACTATCAACTATGGTGTTGTAGGCGAGTTGTCGATCGGGAACTAAGTTAGGCAAGTGTTGAGCAAGGTAGTTATTTAGCTCTGGAATATTGTGTGCGGTAGCGATATTGTGGTATCCAGTTAGGTTAGTTCCGACCGCTGGCGGCAGGCTGAAATCTTGTAAGGACTTCTCGCTTAATAGATACAGTGAGTCTTCAATTTCTATAAGTCCTTGGTTTATGATTTCATTGTTGATAGCAGCCTGTGCCGACGTTGTCCGGTTATGAATTGCTGCCGGCCAGTAGTATATTGTTTTGTAGGAATCCGTTTTGATAGCATTTCTTATCTGTGACAGGCCTGTGAAATGCTCCGATTCACAGTGCACTGCTGATGCACTTAAGAGTGCGCGTTCAGTAGTGTGTGAACTCGAGTTTCCCTACTTTATATTTCTTTGCAATATTATATAGCGCAAACTCGACAACATGGCATGAGCACAATTTACATTACAGAAGAACACATTCATTTGTGGTAGGCACGGGGAGACAAAGCGATTTGCCTGGAATAACAGGATGTTGAGCTGATGCAGAGATTCGAACGTAGCTCCCCAGCTCTAAAGTTCGCAATTCTAGAACTTGTGGCGGGAGGTGTGTCTAAAAGTGTATGTTGGTGCTGGCCATCAATGAGAGAGACCTGTGCATTTTTCAAATGGGTGGTGAAAAAATATGAGTATGTTGCTGGAGATGTGGGCCGCCGTGCCACCAATGTACTTACCAGGGGAGGGTAAACACCGATTATTCCGCAACTTTCTTTCCGCATACCATCACTGATGCAGAGATTCGAACGTAGCTCCCCAGCTCTAAAGTTCGCAATTCTAGAACTTGTGGCGGGAGGTGTGTCTAAAAGTGTATGTTGGTGCTGGCCATCAATGACAGAGACCTGTGCATTTTTCAAATGGGTGGTGAAAAAATATGAGTATGTTGCTGGAGATGTGGGCCGCCGTGCCACCAATGTACTTACCGGGGAAAGGTAAACACCGATTATTCCGCAACTTTCTTTCCGCATACCATCACTGATGCAGAGATTCGAACGTAGCTCCCCAGCTCTAAAGTTCGCAATTCTAGAACTTGTGGCGGGAGGTGTGTCTAAAAGTGTATGTTAATGCTGGCCATCAATGAGAGAGACCTGCGCATTTTTCAAATGGGTGGTGAAAAAATATGAGTATGTTGCTGGAGATGTGGGCCGCCGTGCCACCAATGTACTAACCGGGGGAGGGTAAACACCGATTATTCCGCAACTTTCTTTCCGCATACCATCACTCTGCATACTTTCATTACGAAAGTACCATGACTCCGCAATGCCATTATAACGCATGGCATTACATTTTATATGCTTTTACTACGCATACATTTACAACGAAATTCGTTGTAAATGCATGAATGGTAAAAGCATGTTTTTTTTAATGTTTGGATAAGGTAAGTATGGGTATAGGGGTATATGTTTTGGGGTACTGAGGTATATGTTTTGGGGTGTTTGGGTATTTTAAGGGTTCAGATATAGTTTTGGGTTATGGGGTACAGGGGTAGTTTTAGGGTTTAGGGATAGGTATGTGTTTTGGGGTACAGGGGTATTTTTAGGGTTCAGGGCTAGGTTTGGGTTTTGGGGTATAGGGGCATTTTTAGGGTTCAGGGGTAGGTTTGGGTTTTGGGGTAGAGGGGTATTTTAAGGGTTCAGGGCTAGGTTTGGGTTTTGGGGTACATGGCTATTTTTAGGGTTCAGGGCTAGGTTTCGGTTTTGGGGTACAGGGGTATTTTAAGGGTTCAGATATAGTTTTGGGTTTTGGGGTATAGGGGTATCTTTAGGGTTCAGGGCTAGGTTTTGGTTTTGGGGTACAGGGGTATTTTAAGGGTTCAGATAAAGTTTTGGGTTTTGGGGTATAGGGGTATTTTTAGGGTTCAGGGGTACGTTTGGGTTTTGGGGTACAGGGGTATTTTTAGGGTTCATGGCTTTGTTTGGGTTTGGGGTACATGGGTATTTTAAGGGTTCAGATATAGTTTTGGGTTTTGGGGTATAGGGGTATTTTTAGGGTTCAGGGGTAGGTTTGGATTTTTTGGGTACCGGGGTATTTTAAGGGTTCAGGGCTAGGTTTGGGTTTTGGGGTACAGGGGAATTTGTAGGGTTCAGGGCTAGGTTTGGGTTTTGGGGTACAGAGGTATTTTAGGGTTCAGGGGTAGATTTGGGTTTTGGGGTACATGGGTATTTTTAGGGTTCAGGGGTAGGTTTGGGTTTTGGGGTACAGGGCTATTTTAAGGGTTCAGGGCTAGGTTTGTATTTTGGGGTACAGGGGTATTTTAGGGTTCAGGGGTAGGTTTGGGTTTTGGGGTACAGTGGTATTTTTAGGATTCAGGGCTAGGTTTCGGTTTTGGGGTACAGGGGTATTTTTAGGGTTCAGGGGTAGGTTTGGGTTTTGAGGTACAGTGGTATTTATTGGGTTCAATGCTAGGTTTGGGTTTTGGGGTATAGGGGTATTTTTTGGGTTTAGGGATAGGTTTGGGTTTTGGGGTACAGGGTATATTTATAGGGTTAAGATGGGTTAGTGTTTAAGGGTTTTGGGGTATTTGAAGGAGTAAGGGTGAGTTATGATCATGGGGTGCAGGGGTATTTAAAGGGAGCAGGGTGGGATTAGCACACAATATGAGACATGGCATGAAGGGTGGAACGTACCACACGCCCCCAGTGTTTGTCATGCCCCCAGCACACGCCCCCCAGCACACGCCCACAGCACAACGCAGACACGCCCATAAGGGACTACTTTGCTGGCACGGTTCTTTTACCTTTTAAATGTATACGGTGGGCGTCTGTATAGCCTATGTCCTTCTGCTGCAACTGCCCTTTCCAACGCTGTATTGGGTGTTGTGATTGGTGCTGTGGTTCCTGAGATTACCCGCCTCAAAGGTTTGGGCTCTCTCTTTATATTATTAGTATGGATGTACTGTGTGGGCACATATATATGTACAGCTAGGTATAGAACATTTAGGCTTACTTATGTGTCAGCATTTGTCAGTATTTGTTTCAATATTTTCTCCTCGATATTGTGTCCCATCGAAAATCTGGGGCCTCATTTATGAAAAGTGACGCATCGCTGCGTGAAAACAGCGATGCGTCACTTTTCACTGCGCCCTCCTTGCGACACCAATGATGCGTCATATTTAATGTATGACCCATCATGTCGCAAGGACTTACAGATACGTCAGTATTTCTGACGCATCTGTAAGCGCAAAAGTGATGCATTGCTGGAGTGTGTCACAAAAGTGACGCAACTCCAGCAATGCGTCCTTTCACATGGGGAAAGCCCCATGTGAAAGGGCTTGCGTCAGTCTTACGCCTGCTGTGAGGCAGGCGCAAGATTTTGACGCAACAGCATCCTAAAAGTGACGCAGTAAAATCTCATAGATTTCACTGCGTCACTATTACGAGGCTTTTTGCGGGGGAACGCCCCCTCTGCATACATTATACCTGACGCAGGTATAATGTGGCGCAGGGGTTTAAAAAGTGACGCATCTACCTAGATCCATCACTTTTTAAATATGGCGCAACAAGGCGCATTTTGTACGCCGCTGGTGCTTCACAAAAAGTGACGCATCGGCGGCGCAAAACTGACGCAAGGCCTCATAAATAAGGGCCCTGGAGTCCATCTTCAGGTTGTACAACCTGCAGAATGCTGGTGTTCTTGAATGACAAGTAGGTAATGAAACTGGGGGTCTTTGGATGTTCCATTTAGAGCCAGTAAACAATTTTTTGAAGAGCTGGTAGTACCCTCTGGTAGTGACTTAAACACACCATCCAAGCGGGTAACAAAGAGAATTGGTGTGTACTTTAGCCCTGTTTGAATCTTTATGAGAAATACGATCCTTATACTTCCGTCATGGTGAAACAGCTATAGTGCTTTACAATTATTCTCAGAAATGGTACTTTCACTTCAAGTCAACCGTAGGTCCAAACAAAGGAACTGTGTTCTCATAAGTACGAATACACCACACGTCTGTGGTATTCAATAATTCTTGTACACCTGACCCCCTCCTAGTATTTCAAAGAGAGTATAAACCAAGGACACCATGCCATCCTAGAAGGGTTATCTACGTGCAGCGCCTTCTGTTTGTGTTCGATGTTCTTGACATAAAAAAAGTTTTTAGGTGAAACGCGTTAGCTGCGCTTCTCTGAATAAACATCAAATAAAGCTCAAGATTGACTTCAACAATGAAGAACTACGAGTATTAACTTAATGCGGAATATGTATTATTGATTGCATTCTAAATGAGATATGTGTTGTCTCTCAAATTTTTTTGTGTACAACTATTTCTTATTGGATGGTCAATTGGCAGCAGACCATTAAAGTGGGCAGCACTTCCCCCATTTTTTGAATCTATTGAAGTGACTAGTTCAGGTGGAGCAGCTTTAAGATCCCTGGCTGCTCTTTTCTTTTGTGTCTAGTATAACGCTGCATTAGCTGGCACATGTTTCACATTGGGAGTTATCCAATGGGCTTTATCAAGGCTGGGCAGTAAATTAGGTCTCACAAGTTCTAACAGTGCTTGTTCATTTCCTATTATTTTTTCGGGGTAGAACGTTCACCTCCCAGGTGAACTTCAATTGTGTTCAGGTCTTAGGCACAACCTATGTGTTTTCATTATAAAGACTCAATTTGTAGGTATTTCCTTGATGTACGTAATGTTTACTATTCGATCTTCACCATGCAGGTTGTCATAATGCAAGACTTTATCACACAAATAAGTGTCACAAAGCCACTTTTTTAGGTACTATAAATCACAGGACTTTTCCACGAAGGTAAGTGTTTTTTTTCAACAGCCAAACTTTTACTCAGGGGTGGATCCTCCGCAATGGTGAAGGGGCGCTGCCCCATGGCTCAGAGCCAGCAAGTGAAAAATAAAACGATGATCAATCGTCGTTTTATTTTTTACCTGCTGGCTGAGCCAGCGTGTATGAGGAGGGGAGGGCTGGGGCACGGGAGAGGAGAGCAGGAGTGCTAGGTGAACTTCTAAGTGCGCACGTGTATTTGGCCAGCTGTCTAAGGCCGGCCAAACACATATGGACACTTAGGTTACTCCAACCCAGCTGTATTGAACAGCGGGCTGGAGAAACAGCACAGGCTCCCTGTCCTGTCCTAAGCGTAGTGTCAAAGCAGCCCGCTCAGGCCAATCCCTGTGCTGCTATCATAGCATGAGAGCAGTGTGCGGATTGCACAGGGAGTCTATTGGGACCAAGAAGAACATGGAGGCATGACATGATGCGGGAGGCAGCCGGCAGCTTAAGGTAAGTTCCTTTTCTTAAAATTTGTATTAACCCCCTCACGTGGTTCTCCCTGCAGTCCACCTCTCTCACCCCCTCCACCCGCCACACCTCCTTTGTTTGTGGTGGCTGCCACTGCTTTTATGTAATACAATAAAGGGGCAGAGGGTTCAGAGTTAAGGTAAGGGGGAATGGGTGTTTAGGATTCAGGGGCGGGTAATGGTAAAGAGTGGTAAGAGATTTTCATGGTCTAGGAGTGGGTAGTGATAATGGATAGTAAGCTGTATTTAGTGTTCAGGGTTGGCTAGTGGTAAAGGGAGTTAAGGAGCTTTTAGGGTTCAAGGGTGGGTAGTGGTAAAGAGCTAACAGGTTTTTAGCGCTCAAGGGCAGGTAATTGCAGAGGGAGGTAAGGAGTTTTTATGGTTTGGGCACTGGTAAATGTAAGGGAAGGTATGTGTTTTTAGAGCTCGGGCATGTAGAGGTAAAGGGAGACAGGGGGCTTTTAGGTGTCAAAGTTCAATGGTGGAATATGGTAAAGGGAGTTGAGAAGTGTTTAGGGTTCAGGGTCAAGTAGTGGCAAAGGGAGGTAAGAGATTGAAAAAAGGGAGAGGTTTGGGGAGGCTACCCCAAACAACATAAAAAGAGGGATATTATTTAACATTTTTAAAATGAAAAACGGGGTTTGGGGGAACCTACCCTTCGCATATAACAAGAATATTATGGAAAATGTATGGCAAAGTACCATAATCTAAGGCACAGCATTATAATGTCCAGCGCATTGTAAAACATGTGGTAAAAGCATGCATGGTACCAGCTGAAGACGCAACTTCAGCAACTCCTCCACCTTATAACTGTAGGTTTACCCTGACCTTTTATAATGAAGATTGTGCACTCAAATACAGAGCAAACTGCTTAGCACCACTGCCCTCCCTTTTTGTATTACCTTCGCCCATTACACCATAGTGTAATTGACTACGAGTACAACTCTAGTTTGCCCAATTAAAGGTTATACTGCGATTCTTTAACCCCTTGGCCGCGGTGGTAATTCTGCCGCAGCGCTGGGGGGTGAGTGGGGAGCGCGGCTCCGCCATGCTTGTGATGGAACCACGCCGTCATGAGCCACGGGCGCGCTGTGCTCATGACGGCGTGGTTCCATCACGACTCCGCCCCACTCACTAAGGCGGGGAACCAGTGCCACGTGGGAGGAGTGGCCACAGCATGACGGAACCACGCCGTCATGAGCACACAGCGCCCGTGGCTCATGACGACATGGTTCCGTCATGAGCAGGGAAGAGGTTAAAGTGTCTTGTCCTGATGCTGCCCAATACGTTTTGAGTTTTTGTCATTTAAACTCGTGATGCTCTGCAGGGCAGAATGTATATCAGACTTTGTTCTGCGCTTCGTCAGATGCAGTGGGGTAGCAAGGTCGGCGTGAGCCCTAGTGTAAGCAGGGAAAAAAGGCAAGCTGCCCCCACGGAAGGGTGTAAAAATAGCCTTAATTGAGAGAAGGGGGTCCTCTTATTCCCTTTGCCCTGCTATTCCTGCACCTGCTGCACTAATCATAGCTACACACCTGTAAGACAGGCACGGTTCGGCCATCACTGAATGGCTAAGTAGTGACTGCAAGGAATGGCGGGTCACAATACACCAAAACCTGAAATTACTTTTGAGTTAAAGTATGTACTGTGAAAGAATGAGAGGGTTGTTTAGTCTGGCGCCAGAGTCATAAGTCTTCGCTCCTGCTTAGACATAAAATCCATCAGCTCTGAAACATTGGCCGGAGTTCAGCACCCTCCGGGTTGTTGGATTTGTTTGTGGAGTTGGTTGAAGATTGCTGTCCAAGAAAATTAGTTTTCATTATTAATGTAGCCGAGTCTGGTATTCTTTTGGGACGTTATCTCTCAAGTTCTTGCTGCAGTTTGATTAATTTTATTTCGAGGACAGCCTCCTGCGGGACACATTTGCAACATCTGCACATGTAATATGTCTTCTCCTCCTCACTAACAGACACATTGTTTATTCCCCCACCTGCTTATTTGCTTACTTTCACATTTTCCATAACTTTTCAGCCTTTAAGTTGCTAACCTTGAAGGGCGTAGCAAGAGAACTTAAGGACCAGCCTATGTAAAAGTACTTGCACTTCTCAAGGCAGGTGTAGACCGAATGTAGTGTTTGGATCAAATGTAATGGAAAATGATATGCATTTGTAAACACATTACGTCAGCAATAGTCTTCAATATTTTGTAGAAAATTTAGGGTTTACAGAGAACTTAGTGAAAAATGGCTCAGTTGTAAGCATTTTAAGTCACTAACACAGGCTTAATTTGAACAGGTGGTTGAAGGTAGGTCCCTCCTGCACTTAGTTTTGAGGACCCACACTTATTTTTCCTCATCAGACTTTGACCCACAGCAAGACAGAAAAACACCCAAGAAGAAATGAGGAGGAATAGAAAGGCAAAAAATAATACTGTGACAAAGGGAGAAAGCAGGAATGAAAAAGAGAGTACAAGAGTGAGATAAAGGAGCAGAGAGTTAAGTTGATAAATTAAGAAGGCATGAGGTGCAACTAAAATTACACAGCCTTGATATTTGTCACTCTGACATTCAATAGCTGTTGTAAATGGCTTCTGAGCAAAACTTTGAGCCCCAGCACTTATTATGTTACAAATGAAGCATTGCACTTACATTGGCTGAAATGTCATGTGATTTAAAGGCAACTTCAGTGAACGACAAAAAAGAAGCTAAGCCTTAGTTTTAGATCCTCGTTACGAGTGGTCTGGAGCGGTATCCCAGGAAAGATACTACTCTCAGCCATTTTCTGTAACCTGGTGTTCCTGGGCAGGGAATGCTGGGTTCTGATTTATCTGAACCATTAAATCAGGGTCAGGAAAAAGCTGACCTGAGATTCTGTACCTGGATGTGGCAATGCTGAGGCTGCAGGTATCTGCAGCTGCAGAATCCAGCCTCTGCCTACCCTCTTCCTGCAAAATGTGGGGGAAGCTGTTAATGCTCCCATCACCTATGGCAGCATCCCAAGGCTCCGTACAGCGCCCACATTCCCCCCACTGCAACTTACCACCTGCTCCAATCAGGCAAAAAAATTGCATGAAGCAATGCAATGGTAGTGGCTAGAAATCAAGAATATCAGCAGGAAAAGGGCTTAGCAACACAGGATCAACAGGTTAGTCCCATTTATGACTTATTATCCCATATTGGGCTGTTTTCTATGCAGGAAATACTTAATTCTGGACCCGGTATTCCTGCAAAAAAACATTTTATTTATAATGAGATCTGTAATTCACTGATTGTTTAGATAACTCTGAAAGCTCTACTAAGGGCTACAGTGCTTCAAATGGGATGAAAAAGTCTAGGACTGGCTTCTAAAAGAGGCATGATCAATTAAGTAGTTTTAACTTTCTACAAGAAGTTTAGCTTGTGTAAGTAAGGGTGTGGATTAATACATGTCAAATGGAATCCTGTGCTTGGCAAATTCATAGTGTCTTACTCAAAAGAGACTAACTAAAATCAGCAAACAACAAGATCATTGTTAGAAATTGGGTTTCTGGTTGGCAGAGATATGCCCCTGTCCTATCAGAACCCACAATCCTAGTCAGAAGAAGTCCGTTAAACCCTCTAAATTAACCTGTGCTCTCTTTCTCTGGTAACTTGGCTCAAAGTACCCAGGCTTAACTTAAGAGGCAATGTTTAAATATTTGTACAGCACTTCAAACAGTAAAACTGTGAAAACAACACACAAAAAGATACTACTTCTGGTTAGACAAATATAGCTTAATTTATTGCACAAAACAAATCAAAAACAGCAAAATTGCGATAAAGAGAACCAGAGAAATGCATTTTTAAAGAATAAACCGAAATGTCGTGCTTAAAAGCATAGTGTGCCGACTAGGGATATCTGATCGCACTAGACCGGGTGAAATCCAAATGTTCAAGCTGACTGCAATGGAGCACGGGTGGAATACAGACTCAGATGCATCCAGTTGAAGATTTACTTTCTCAAGAATTATGCCAGGAGTCTCCTTAGCGGGATGAAGTTTGCCGGTAGCAAGAAGAGCATCGCTGGCGGTGGTCCGTAAGCTGCGAAGAGCCACTTACCGTCTGTAAAGATGAGGCTCCAAGTGGTAAGTAAAAATCCAAGATTTATTTGAAGTGAGGCACAGTACAACCATAACCAAGCAATGCTAAAGCAGTAACTGACAACTCAAGAGCTCTGGAACATGGAAAGTAAATTGTACAACGCAGGTACAGAGTTCCATATTCCGGTCAAGGAAGGGGCGAGGAAACAGGGAAGGGGAAAGAGGATGCAACACATCTCACCCTTAACACAGAAAAGAAAAGAAGAAGAGAAAAAAATTAAAGACAAATACCTAGCAGGTAAAACTCTGGGTCAGTTATTACTCTTGACAGTAGATGCTACAGATTGGGTGGAATGAGAAGAGTTATTATTAAATGAGAAAAATCATGTAACAGTGAAGCTTCATCATTATCTGCAGTGAGTCTTAATAACTTGCATTTTGCAACCCCCTTACATTCCATACTCTACCATCCTGAGTAATGACACGGTTCTTAAAAACTTTTACAATTTTAATAGGATGACTAAACTTGGAAGAGCCTTTCACCAAGAAATCCGTTTTTTTTTTATCTTAACCCAGTCTCCAACAGCAAAGTTGGGAACTTTAACATTAGTTTTGGAGTCAAACAACATTTTCATCTTCTCTTGCTTGCTTTCCATAGGTTTGGCAACCAGATTCACATCAACACTGTATTTTACCTTAATAACTCTTTTGATCCACCATGGACACATTTCTGAAATAGGTTCTCTGCCATTCAAAAGCCTGAAAGGACTTACCCCGGTCACCGAGTGGGGAGTGATGCGATACATCCGCAACTTCTTTCTTGCAACATCCTTCCAAGACTCACTGGACATACCAGCTGATTGAATGCCATCCTTAAGAACATGGTTAAACCATTCCACTTGGCCATTTTCCCTCGGTTCATATTGGGATGTGGTCACATGTTTGATATTACACATATGGAGAAAACTTTCCATCTCTTGTGACGTGAGTTGTACCCCATTGACCGTTACAAGAACCTCGGGGGACCCCTCACGTGCAAAAATTTCTTTTAAAAAGTGATGATGACTTGAGTAAAGGCATTAGCTATGAACTTAACCTCCCGACACTTAGAGTGGTAGTACACCAAGACAAGAGATAATGGGCATTTGAAGGTAAATGTTTGAATAGACCTGAAATATCAAAAGACACCTTTTGCATGGACACTCAGGCCAAGAAAGCGGTTTAAAAGAGGCAGAGAAGACTTGAAGCATTTTATAACCGCTGATACATTTAGAACATTCTCTAACCACCCTATCTACCATTTTGTCAAGCCCAGGCCACCAAAAGTTGGCTCGGAAGAGCTGTTTCATTGAGGTCATACCCAAATGTCCTTGGTGGGCAAGTAGTACAATCTTGTTCTGCATAGAGTCAGGAGGGATGATCTTTCCTTCTTTGAAAAGCAGACAACTAAGGTCTTCAATCTCACCAGAGACACAACAAAAAGGAGCAATATCAGCAGTAGCAGACCTTTCTTTGGGCCAGACATTTTTTATGCATTCAATGATCCGTTGACACACAACATCATTATTCATATCTTTCAGCAAAACAACTCATGAGATACAAAATCCTTGACAGTAGTAACAATGTCCATTTCTTGTTCATAACAGGAAACATTATAATTTCCTGTTAGTTTCTTGACCCTCTAATACTTTTTGGTGAAATATGTTTATAGGGCGTGTATTCAGAGCTGGTCGTTAAATTGCCCTTGGGTCCCCTTTAAATGTATGTGTGATAGTCATAACAGGAAACAGACACATCAGAACACGGCAATCTAGAAAGAAAATCAGCTGTGACATTGCTCCTGCTGTGGACATACACAACCTCAAAATCGTATTCCTGTAGTCTGGATGTGAAGCAGGCTATAGGGGCAGTAGAGTTCCACCCTCCCCCTGGAGATAATATGCCAACAAGGGGCTTATGATCGGTTCAGAGCATAAATCTGTTTCACCACACATAGTTGAGAACGTTGTATACAGAAAATGGTAGTGGTGTTTCCAAACGATTGAAAATAACCGCACATACACTAATGACAATATAATTTGAAATAGTATGTGGATAGTCACAATTCTTTCAAAATATCAAAGACGGAGTGCTACATGGACCAATGTCCCCCACTACCAGGAAGGAACACAATTTATCAAGCCAAAGGTTTGAAAAATAAACATATGAACAAAATTGGTCTAGAGAGCACAATCCTACGATGCCAGTATATAAAAGACTGATGTAATGAAAAGTCTAAACAACAGTCAAACCAAATAGAGTCCTCAAATATTCGTAATATGCAGGACAAAATGATGGATAAAGTTCATGTTATGTCATCTTTTCCTTTTTATTAGTTCTTAGAAGTGGTAATCCAAATGATAAAATGACAGCCGACACGTGTTTCGTCCGTACTATAAGTCAGTACTGGGACTTTTCAAGGCCGATGAAATAGAGTCTTGTAGCATGAAAACTGTCGAAACGCGTCAATGTAGCTGCAGAATTCAGGTACGGGCAAATCCAAAATCCATGTGGCCCAATAGAGTTGAAACGAAGATGCACGGCTTGAGAAGATTCAAAGGTTGTAAATCATCAATGGTTCTAAGATACAAGTATTGTGAAAATGTCTTGCTGGGAACTGCTAATAATTGAAACCACTAGATATATATGAGGAAACCTTGTAGCGCGGCTCGAGTCCCTGAGCAGAGCAACAAAACGGACTGGGGCTGATTGGAGAACCCCTTTGGAGGATTTTTGCGGATATCGAACTTGTGTGTTTGTGTGACCACTCCTCGCGTTTCCTGCTTCGCAGGAAACGCTCGCAGGACCCAAGGAAGCAGGAGGGACATTGCAAACGGACTACGAGCCCCAGGAGGCTCAGCGGAGCTGGGACAATCACCCGCCACGCCCACCAGAGACCATCAGGTGATTTAAATCACCACTGGACCCGCGCATCGCGGGACGCGAGCGGGCGGGCGCCGGGCTAAGCCCGGGCAAAGGGCGGGCCCTCTACGGCCCTTATCGGCCAGAAGAGACTGGACTGGGCCAGTAACCCTGGACTAAATGTGCTGAGGTACTCATAATTGCTACTTCCATAAGTCGTCAGTGGGCGGGTAGTGTGCATAGATTTTGCTGACTTCACTGTATTCACTGAGCAGGGTTTCTCTGTCATACAAAGGTGCCCGCATTTACACAGACGTCCATTTCGAAAGACTCACTATAAATAGCATGGAGATGCGTGAGACAAGAAGTAGGGCAGCAGCGGGGGGGAAGAAACTAACAGGCACACTAGATGACTTTATTGTAAGAACAAATACTCTGATAGACAAGGGGATTTCTTTAATGGAAAGAAGGGTATCGCAGGACTTGGCTGCCGCAAAACGGTCTTCTATGGGCCATTTTGCTAATGTACGGAGCCCTAACACACAAGAGAGTAATACATTATCTATCGATGTGACTAGCACAGCTGCCTCTCAACCCCTTAACCTTACTCAGACTCCCCTAGTGCATACTTTACCATCCCCACAGGTATCAACTAGTGTCTTGATACATATAGCAGCCTCACCCAAAGATAAAAATGTGGTGCTACAGGGGATAAAGGAGGGGGCAATTCCTAAAGAAAGAGCTAACCAAAATAAGCCTATTAAAGGACATGATAAAGAACTATCTAAAGATATAAGTAACATACCTAATGCCATTGATACTGATTTACAGGGAGAAGACATCCTTCCCCCTAACATATTGCCACTAGCTATTTTAGATGACACTATCCTGGATGACTCAATGGCCGATTTAATCACCAATAGCACTAGAGATAGCTCAATGGAGGAAAGTGTTAATATTAGTAGGGGAAAAGAGAGTACAATGTTATATATGCTAGAGACCTCAATGAAAACTCTAATAACCCCTCTGATAGAATTTCTCAAGGAGATTGAAAAACAAATTCAAGACCTAAAGAGAGACACTCACACGCAGTTTGAGAATCTGGGCAAACGGTAGCCCACTTAAGCGCGCCCAAGGCCAAAGTTATAGCAACAACATCTAATAATTCTGGCCCCACATTGGCAAAGGGTGTTCCAAATAGTACCCCATTGAGTACAATTAATCCCGAAAAAGGGAAACCCCCCCAATAAACAGCTATTAAAACCTCAATCAGCACCTAAAAGCTCAACCCCACCTGTTAAGGAAGTATCAGCGCCACAAACTCCTGTCCAACCACCTGATAAAGGCCAACCAGCTAAAACCGACGTACGTAGAAGTATAAATTTACCTCCAAGTGCATCACCATATGTCGTGGTTTTAACTGGGGTCCCGGAAATGGGTGCACAATCCACGGAAACCAATGGGGCACTCGTAAATAAGATTATCCATTGGCTAAATGACAACTACCCTCTCCCGCCACCTATCAAAAGCAATATTTTAATGGTAGAAAGGGCACCATGGATTGGGTATAACAGAAAAAGGGCACAGGGTGACTGTGTGGTGATAACTTTTGAAAATCCGCGCACTGCGGAGTACATCACAACGAGGGCCCCGAGAAACAATGGCTTGTCCATTATGGCCAGGGCATTACCCTACTTCTACTCCCATGGGGAACATCCGGATAACAGATGGAGCTGGACTAGGGACAGCCGTTATACAAGTGGCAGAAATGGTCCAGGATATGACAGGAATCAGCCTAATACTCAATGGGGAGGGGTGAATGAAGATGGATGGACTGTGGTGAAACGTTCGGAAAGGATTCCCCATTTCTTCCCGCAAAGGCACGGTCCAGGCTGGTTTGGACATCAGCAATTTCCTCCTCCACCTATTCCATGTTACAATCGCTTTGACTGTCTCGAAATGGTGGATTGACTCCCAGAGGCTGTAGACGTCTCTAAATCACCTATTACTGTAAACCTGGAGGATTTTAATTCATCAGGGTATGATGTGTCACACGAAACTCGAGCGGAGCCAATGATATCACAAGGGATGCTGGGTGGCCATGTAGGGGTTGCTGTAGAGGTGACGCCTAAAAGAGACTTCTGTAAGGTGGTCTATTGGAATGTGGCAGGCATTAAACAAAAAATGTGCAATCCTTCCTGGGATGACGTAATTACTGGCATAGCCATTTTAGCCCTACAAGAAACTTGGGCAATTACACCAATACACTTAAATGGCTACAAAACCTATTTTACCCCTGCAGTGGGTGGCTCACATGGAAGGCCCAAGGGAGGACTGATAACGTATATATCTAACCTGCTAGTATATGATAGGATTTCTTTTTCCCCTGGATCCAGCTACTATCAGAAAATAGTGATAGATACAAGGAAGGGTCTAAGGATTGTCTTTTTAAATTTCTATAATAACCTACCTAGTAGCATGATAAAGGAAGTACTTGCCATGATTAGCGAAGATATACAATCTGAAACTGATAAAAAAGGGGTGAAGTAATGATATTATGGGGGGGTGATTTTAACTGCTCATTGTGTAGAAAGGGTCAAAAGGGTATATGTGGCCTGATGTTGGAACAGGATGTTAATTTAACGCATTTAGAACATACCCTATTTGGAGACCTAGTCAATGAGATGATTTTTAACTATGACTTTGGGTTTACGAATGAGATAGCCCACCTCCCCACGCCATTTGTTCCAACTTTTGTGGGACGGGGGGCTTCGTCTATTATTGATTTTAGCTTTTGTACAAATAGCTCTGCTGGAAGACTGATCACCTCTAGCTTAATGGACGTGGCACTGAGTGATCACTTCCCACAGGTAGTAGAAATCGAGAACTTATTTGTCTCACCCCAAAATGTACCAAGCTCCAAGTATATGGCACAGGATGTGCAGTTAGGTGCCCAAAACGGATATACTCTCAAATGGAGCAAAGTGGTCCCGGACGATTTTTTGTCCAAAGTGGTGAATAAGTGTATGAATAGTTTTTTGATCTGCCTGGATGAACATGCAGAGAGTAATGACATTTTAGCGCATTTTAAAATTATTGCTGCTACAATTAAGGAGGTTTTGTGGATCACACGTAAACATTGTTTAAAAACTAATAAGAAATGGTTTGATAAGAAGTGTACTAAAGCCTTAACAAATCTTAAACATGCGATTCATCAGACACCACGGGATGTAACTCTAATCAGAGAGCTAAGGAAGACCTATAATACTGTATTGAAAAACAGGAAGGTTGTGATAAAAAGGGAGGCTTGGGATGAACTTTGTTCGGCGTCACAATCGAAGGATCAGGCTGCTTTTTGGAGGGTTATAAATACTCCGCTCCTTTACGATAATAAAGCACGCATGGAAATTGCCATTACAGAAGATGAATGGGTGGCCCATTTCTCCACCCTTTACATGACTGTTGAACCGGCGTCCGATACAGGTCCTGATTAAATGCTGGAAAATATGAATTTATCAAAAGAGTTGGTCGTGACCCTCCCTGAAGTCCTGGCAAGTCTGAAGGCAACTAAGGGGGGCAAGGCAGCTGGGCCCGATGGCAAACCAGCTGACCTTTATAAGGCTAATACTGATCTATGGGGGCCAATGTTGGTCCAGCTTTTTAATGTTGCCTTGGCGAAAGGCTTAATCCCTACCTGGTTTACATCAATTATTGTTCCGATTTTTAAAAAAGGAGACAGGCAGAATTGCACGTGTTATAGGCCGATTTCTTTATTAGATTCCTCCCTAAAAATTCTTGGGAGAGTAGTTTTAGCTAAGCTGCAAGGCTGGGCAGAAGAAAATGGGGTGATAAGTGACTTTCAGTACGGGTTTCAAAGGAGTTTGGGGACCGTTGAGCAAGGGTTAAACCTATTTATCTTGCAACAGAAGTATATAAGGGTTAAAAAACAAAGCCTATACCTCACTTTTGTCGACTTATCGTCGGCTTTTGACTGTGTGTCCCACAACAAGTTGTGGGAAATAATGGTTGAACTGGGGGTAGATAAAGCTATTATATGCTTTTTGAGAGATTTATATTCTGGTGCCACTGCAACGGTACGGTACGGTAAAGAAGGTGAATGTAGCAGACATTTTGGGATAGGCCGTGGTGTACGTCAAGGGTGCGTTTTAGCGCCCTTTTTTATTTTTAATTTACATAAACTGCCTGGAGCATCACCTCGTGCAGGAGGGCAGGGATATGCCAATGGTGGGAAGGAGACCTGTCCCTGCACTACTGTACGCGGACGACGCTGTACTAATTGCACGCACCCCAATGGCACTTCAAACCTTGGTTGAATCTTTAATAGTTTTATGCTTAGCTTGGACTTGAAAATCAACTGCTCCAAGACATTTTCTATGTATTGCGGGAAAAGAACACGTAGGCACTTGAAGCCTATTTTTATAAATTCTAAACCCCTAGAACAGACCTCTATTTTCCCGTACTTGGGCATCTTGTTCCATGACAGTGGTTCATGGACTAGTGCTATTAATGCCAGAACACTGTTGTTTTCTAAAACTGTTATGGCTTTACAGTGTTTCCTAAAAAAGTTGGGGAAAAACCCATAAGGGAAATTTTAACCATCTATAATGCCACCTGTATAGCGGTAGCGACATACGGTTCTGGATTATGGGGTTATTCAAATGTCAGTTCAATTCAAACCGTGTAAAATAAGTTTTTACGACACATTTTGTCCATTCCAGAAAGCATTGCAACTTTTATATGTCACGCTGAATTAGGTTTGGTGTATATTACTGACACAATTAAGATCCAGCCGATTCTTCTTTGGCATAGGGTTTGGACAAGTGATGATTGTGTGGTCAACCGGGCTAGTTTAAAGGACGTTCTAGCACTTGATAATATTAATAATTTTAAATGGATATGTTACGTTAGAAATTTTCTTGAAGAACTAAGCTGTACTCAATACTTTGAGGATCCATTATCTATGGTACACATTTCAAGAAGTGGATTAAAGAATTTATGTATCGATCACCTCAAGGAATAAAGATGACTAGAGGAGGTGAAAAAAAAGACTGTCCTCACCCACCAGTCGATCATAACTGGAGTGAAACTACAGCCATATTTATCTTTATACATGTCCAATCATGAACGTTTCCTTTTAACCCGGTTCAGACTTAACACTGTTTTTAGGTTACTATCCTTCCCAGAGATGAATTGTTGGTCGAAAGACTTGTGTCCTTGCCCATGTGACGATGTGTCCCTGCAATCTGATATTCATATTTTATTTTTTTGTAAATTTTATATTCACTATCGTAGAAACCTTATCATCCCAATCCTTAAAGATCTAAATGTACATAGATGCCGCCTAGCGTTTTTAGAGCTTCAAAAAATGGATACTGTTTTTATGGTAGCGTCACTCTCCGAATTTCTTAAATTGGCTTTTAATTGTCGTAAAACCCTTCGTATGAATTAATTTTTATGCTGTATTTATGTTCTTTTGTTAATATGTCATTTTTGCTGTGTTTTTAAATAATGATCATCTGACCCATTTGTAAACTGTATTTTACATGCTACTTTCATGGTTATTCTCTGTTTTTAACCGAATAAAGTACTTTTGAACTTGAACACTAGATATATAAACGGAAATCGTATCAAGAAGAATCAACGAAAACAATGGTGTCCACAGCCGAGCAAATTGGGGTATGGATGGAGCAAAGTAAAATGCCAAAAAACGTCCGGTTCAGATAGTATGAGACGTAATGGTAGCACCAATCGACAGTCACGATAGTGTCTCTGCGGCGTTTGCAGAGTGCCAGTATAAAGTGGTACCAGACCGTGGATTACGCTTCACGTATTTCTGTAGCTAGAGCGTGTTGGTGTTAATACACACCGCAGAGACACTATCGTGACTGTCGATTGGTGCTACCATTACGTCTCATACTATCTGAACCGGACGTTTGTGGCATTTTACTTTGCTCCATCCATTCCCCAATTTGCTCGGCTGTGGACACCATTGTTTTCGTTGATTCTCCTTGATACGATTTCCGTTTATATATCTTGTGGTTTCAATTATTAGCAGTTCCCAGCAAGACATTTTCACAATACTTGTATCCTAGAACCATTGATGATTTACAACCTTTGAATCTTCTCAAGCCGTGCATCTTCGTTTCAACTCTATTGGGCCACATGGATTTTGGATTTGCCCGTACCTGAATTCTGCAGCTACATTGATGCGTTTTGACAGTTTTCATGCTACAAGACTCTATTTCATCGGCCTTGAAAAAGTCCCAGTATGTCCTTATAGTACGGACGAAACACGTGTCGGCTGTCATTTTATCATTTGGATTGCCACTTCTAAGAACTAATAAAATGGAAAAGATGACATAACATGAACTTTATCCATCATTTTGTCCTGCACATTACGAATATTTGAGGACTCTATTTGGTTTGACTGTTGTTTAGACTTTTCATTACATCAGTCTTTTATATACTGGCATTGTAGGATTGTGCTCTCTAGACCAATTTTGTTCATAGTTGAGAACGTGTTTGATGGCCCAGATGCATGCCAACAACTCTCTCTCAATCACAGCATATCTCCTCTCAGTAACAGAAAGTGTCCTAGAAGCAAAAGCCACACACCACTCTTCCTTTCCAGAACACTGGCTAAGAACTCCTCCAAGCCCATAAAGACTGACATCCACAGTGATAAGGCATCTCTTATTAAGGCAAAAGGACTTCAGGGTGGGAGCATTCACAATGTTGTTTATGATCTGTCTGAAAGCTGTCTCTTGTTTATCTGACCAGATAAACTCAGTAGACTTTCTGGTCAACTCTCTGAGGGGCTACATCTTGGTGGCAAAGTTTTGTATGAATTTACTATAGTATTCACACAGGCCCGCAAAATAGAGGAGTTTCTCTTTCTTGTCAGGAGTGGGTGCATTGATGATGGCATCAGCCAAAGAATTCTTGGGCACTACACCATCACTGGAGAGCGTATGGGCTAGATACTCCACTGATTTCCTTTTTTTTTACATTTGCCAGCTTTAAGTGTCAAAACAAACTTACCTAACCTAAGGCAAACTTCCTTTACATGATGGAAGTCGTCTTCCTCATTTTTGGAGAAAATTAGGATATCATCCTGGAAGCATTTAACAAAATTGCTGAAATCTTTAAAAATGTGGTATATGGCCCTCTGAAACACAGATGCGGCCGAAGCAAGGCCAAACGGCATCGTCTTGAATTGAAAAAGGCCACGTGTGTGATAAAAAGAGTATAGTGCTTGGAATTCTCAGTGAGTTCAATTTGGTGATAGGCTGACCAAAGGTCAAGGGTGGAAAAAATGTAGGCACCATCCAACATGAATACCATCTCGTTAATTTTTGGACGAGAGTGGCAATCAGCAACCACATTGGCATTCAACGCCCTCAAATCAACACATAACCTAATACTCTTACCAGATTTGTGGGCTAAACGATGGGAGAAACCAACTCAGAGGACTCAATTTCCTCAATAATGCCACTCTCAACCATCTCATCCAACATGCTTTTTAACTCAGTTCTAATGCTAATGGGAACTCCTCTTAATTTTTGTTTCACAGGAACAGAATCTTCTTTGACTTTGATCCTATGACTGAAACCAATGATTTTGCCAAGATCATCGGAGAATACATTAGGAAACAAATTAGCGAAATCAGTACTGGCAGAATATAAAGCAAGGACAGAAACAGGTACTTTGTTCCTGGGGTTCAACACAATACCCAATTTGGCCTGGTCACGCCAGCCTAAGACATTAACACTTTTGAATGCTATGTATAACTTGATGGTGGCAGAATTACCCTTGAATTCAATAAATACTTCCTTGAAACCCATAAAATCAATGTTGGAGCCATTAAAATTCTGCTTCAGAAAAGGGGGTGATGATGAACAGAGTGTCTGAATTAAGCAGACCACTCTTACCCAGTCCAAAGATCAGGGCTTGATCCATCACCGTTTTTTAGCTCACTGCACCATCCCAGCTCAGAACTTGGCTATATGCAAATTAGTCTGACCCTGGCCTAGTGCATCATGGGAACAGGGCAGTCCAAACTACCAAGCCAATTCTTATACTGGGAAGGAAACAAGCTACCGGGGACCGGTTTCTGGCATTTCAGCCGTCTTCGGCCCGGCTTCCTTGAATCCTGATGGTGCAATGAGCTAGGGACTCACATCTGAGTATACCCTTCCACGCTTATGGTGGACAAAAATGATTCAGAAAAGGGGGTGGTGATGAACAGAGTGTCTGAATTAAGCAGACCACTCTTACCCAGTCCAAAGATCAGGGCTTGATCCATCACCGTTTTTTAGCTCACTGCACCATCCCAGCTCAGAACTTGGCTATATGCAAATTAGTCTGACCCTGGCCCAGTGCATCATGGGAACAGGGCAGACCAAACTACCAAGCCAATTCTTATACTGGGAAGGAAACAAGCTACCGGGGACCGGTTTCTGGCATTTCAGCCGTCTTTGGCCCGGCTTGCTTGAATCCTGATGGTGCAATGAGCTAGGGACTCACATCTGAGTATACCCTTCCACGCTTATGGTGGAAAAAAATGATTCAGAAAAGGGGGTGGTGATGAACAAAGTGTCTGAATTAAGCAGACCACTCTTACCCAGTCCAAAGATCAGGGCTTGATCCATCACCGTTTTTTAGCTCACTGCACCATCCCAGCTCAGAACTTGGCTATATGCAAATTAGTCTGACCCTGGCCCAGTGCATCATGGGAACAGGGCAGACCAAACTACCAAGCCAATTCTTATACTGGGAAGGAAACAAGCTACCGGGGACCGGTTTCTGGCATTTCGGCCGTTAAAAATTCTGCTCCATAATACCAGGTTTATATAACAAATTGAGATCAATAAATTCTCCCAAGGATTCTAAACAATAATCTTTTGTGATCATAGTCCAAGGCAATCCCGAGTCAGCCATTAGTTCCAACTCTCCCCCATGATGCATACACTACATTTAGGAGAACACAATTTTTCAGCCTCGGAAACATCAAATGAATCTTGAATCGAAACAACAATACCAGACTCTAAATCGCCTTGAGAATGATCACAAGACGGAAGGTCACAAGAGACACAGGAAATTTTCCCTTTGGAGAATTTGGAAGAAGACGGTACAGACTTTTTGGAGTTTGGGGCACCCCTCATAGTATTCTTACACCTTCTTGAGAAATGTCCCAAACGTCCGCACTTACTACACTCTTTTCCAACAGCAGGACAACGTGAAAAAGAAGCTATATGGCCAGGATTGCCACATCTATAACAGTAAAATTAGTTAGTACTAGAGTCACTTCTATCATTGGTGTAACCCTTAGAGGTACTAGGGTTGATAGTGTTAACCTCGCTGGACGTGGGAGATTTGGTTTCTTTGTTAAGTGACTTCATCCACTTTTCGGACTGCTCTAAAGCCTTGGCTGTGCTCATGGCAACCTTCAAATTAGGGTCGGCCATTATCCACAGTTGCTCCTGTACCTTCTTACTTCCTACGTGAACAATGATTTGGTCACTAATCATTTCATCAGTTATCAAACCAAAGTTGCAATGTAAAGACAATGCGCCTGGGGCAGTGATAAATTCTTGAGCCCTAGCATAAAATGTAAACCTATTAAGGGCAACACTTGTCGTTGGTTTAAATCTACCCTCTATACGCAAAATGGCCTCACCATACAAATTGTGATCACCTCCCGATCTGACAGGAGGAAGACTCCTATAAACTACCTGTCCCTCAGAACCGAAGCAGTGAAGGAAGATGTTCTTTTTCCTCTCAGCCGTAATGCTTTCTCCATCAATAGCCTTTAAGTAGGTGATAAATCTTTCCATCTTGTCCATGGAATGGGTGGTTCTCCTTTTGTTACTGCATTATGATGAGACAGTAGCAAAGCAATGGTAATAAATTACACAATGTATAAAAGCACGTACAAGAAAAAAAAGGAAATGAAGGGAAAAGAAGAAAGGGAGAAATAAATAATGAAAATAGATAAAAGTTACAGGTAAATAATCCTCAAAGTAGAAGGTATCAGAAATAGTAATAGCCATAGACAGGCAGCAAACATTTATGAGGACGAAAGTTATGAGTGTGCCTGTCACTCTTGTGAAATAAACAATAAGTAAATAAAGTACAAGGTGTGCCTGTCACCGAAAGGAAGCAGGATGTAGAGCATACGATTGTAAAATAAACAATGAGTAAATAAAATACAAGGTGTGGCTATCACTGAAAGGAAGCAAGCTGTAGAGCATACGATATAACAGTCAAGGCGTGCCTGTCACTGAAAATGAACAGGCTTTCCTACCTGTAGAAGGAACGAGGACATGCTTATTATCGTGATGGGAAAATACAGGAGAGCATTCAACGAGGTGCTCTCATCGCTGTGGGTGGAGATGCTGAAAACGAGCATCCTGGTGTACAATTCTCTTGAGCAACAGCACTTGAGCCTTCAGGCGAAACGGACGCGGTAATGCCTTCAAGAAACATAGACAAACCTGCTCCAAAATGGCCACCGGCGTAAAGACGCACAACGCATGAGGAAACAAACATCACAGCCAGTATCCAGGCAGCGTGTCAGCAGAAGTCACCAGGCAACAGTTGTTGTCAAACGTCACAGCCAGTAACCAGGCAGCGCATCAGCAGTAGTAGCCAGGCAACAGCTGTTGTCAAAGGAAATTGAAGATGGCCGTTGGACCGCAGAAATCCACCAAATAGGATGAAAAGGCGCTGGAAAGACACCAAAAGAGCCAGAAATTATCTGTATTCAGCCTTGAGGGCAGAAACAATGCATGCAGCACACAGAGAGGCTCTAACAAGTGGAGAAGTCAAGAACAAGAAAACAGGTCCAGAAGACGTCGCAGCACCTATGCCTCAGAGGAAGATGTAGCAAGCAAAGTCTTCAGTCGGTCATCGCCAATTTGTAAAGATGAGGCTCCAAGTGGTAAGTAAAAATCCAAGATTTATTTGAAGTGAGGCACAGTACAACCATAACCAAGCAATGCGAAAGCAGTAACAGACAACTCAAGAGCTCTGGAACATGGAACGTAAATGGTACAAAGCAGGCACAGAGTTCCATGTTCCAGGCAAGGAAGTGGTCGGGAAACAGGGAAGGGGAAAGAGGATGCAACAGGGTCATGGATGGATGGGATGGAGTCTTGCGGTCGTGAGCGGCGATGCCTGCGGTGCAAAGAGACAAACTTGCACCCACTTGCACTGATCCATTGTGTGAGTGGTACGGTTCTGGAGCTAACAGTCCAGTTCATGTTTGCACAGAGCCCAAAAGCTTGATTACAGGAGCCAAAAAACACTTCGAAGCATGCAGGACCTGAGAGGCAGCTCGTGGGGTCAGGAGTTAATTGAAGATGGGTCCAGGAGCTTTGGGGATCCTGTTATGTCCCTGAGGCTCAGATCAAGAGGCCAGCAGAATAACGTTTTGAGTCCTGGGTTCAAAATGGATTACAGGTCCAGTTCTTCTCTACCCGAAGGCAGGAGGTCAGCAGGCAACAGGTCAGCAAGGCAAGGCAGCAGCTCCTTCAGAGTAGCAGTCAACAGAGTGGCAATCCTTCTTCCAGGCAGAAAATCCAAAGGTCCAGAAGTATACTGAGTTGGTGGTGTCAGAAGTTGAGTACTTATACCCAGTTAGGCCTCTGAAGTGGGGTAGATTACAAAGAGATGCCTTTCAAATGCACAAGTGCCTTTCTTTCCTGCCCTGCCTCCAGACCCACTATAGGTGGGTATGCAACTCTTTGTGTGGGAACGGGGCACAGCCCATTCAGGTGTGAGGCAGTGCTCAGCTTTATCGCCCCATCAGGCCAGTTAATGGCCCAATAAGGCCCAGCAAGCCACACCTCCGCTTGCATTGTGTGTGGCTGTCTAGAGGAAAAATTACAAAGCCAAGCTGTCATCCACCCCAGACCTTTATTCATAGATAAGCAGAAGGCACAAAATGATTACTGTAAGAAAATGCCAACGTTCTAAAAGAAGTAGTCACAGTGAAAAATGATTACAACATGAAATTCATCATCAACTTTGAATAAATCATAAACAACATTTCTTCATATTAACCACATTTATTCATGTTGAACACGTAATATTCATGTTCAAGAGTGGAACAATTGTCTGTAATAATGTAAAAAAGGTGCTCCAGAGGGGGAGGGGGAAATGCAGCAATGTGCGTGATTGAAGGTTGGTGTGAACGGAAGAGCAGTGTGCAATATATACATCCATATCATAAATGGCCTATCCAGCCGCTTTCAAAACTAACCTATCAACAAAACCATGATATTCAAATGATACAGTGAATCTATCACCTTCATCAATATTTGGAAAGCAAATTAAAGCTGTTGACGTTTCGACCCAAAGGCTGTGTGTAGGGGATTCAGATCCTTACAGTAGGGTCTTCATCAGGACGATAGGAGACACCATCTCCTATCGTCCTGATGAATACCCTGAAGTTTTAGATGTATATATTGCAAACTGCCCTTCCTTTCACACCAACCTTCACTCACGCATATTGCTGCACTCCCACCCCCCTCCCCCTAGAGCACCATTTTTATGTTATTACAGACAAATGTGCTGCTCTTAACATGAATATTACGTGTTCAACATGAATAAATGTGGTTAATATGAAGACATTTTATTTATGATTTATTCAAAGTTGATGATGAGTTTCGTGTTGTAATCATTTTTCACTGATACTACTTCTCTTCAGTACCGTAATTTACCCAGGTCCAGTGGATTCTTTGGGTCCCTCCAATTATTTTGTAACTTTCTAAAAGTGACATTATTAAAATGGCAATTCAGATTCCAACTTCACCATAAGTTGTGTTTTAAAATTGTGATTCCAGAGACACTGAATTTGGGGGTCCCATCTCTTCCCAATTGAAGATTATACCTACAAAATGTAATTAGGCAGTCCCAATGTTATCCTATGGAAGAGATAGGCCTTGCAGTGCAGTAGTGAGGAATGAATTTAAGAGTATTTCACTACTAGGAGACGTAAAACTTAAAAATATGTATCCTGCATTTTATATGCACTGCATCGTGCCCATGTGCTGTCCAGGGCCTACCTTAGGGGTGACCTATCACTAATAAAAAGAAAGGTTTGGGCCTGGAAACTGGGTTGACTTGACAGGTCAACATGGCAATTTAAACCCCCATCTAATACACAAAGAGAGGGATGGGGAGCTTAAGAGAAAGAGGTCCAGTACCCGTGCCCCCAAGGCAGTACGTCAAAATCACTAAAGAGTAACTGTTCCTGTGAGTAAGTGCTAACCTATTTGGCAGCAGAGGGTGTGAGAAAAGGATGGAAGTTGATACTAACCTATCTTAATAAATGAATATAAGGCTGGGTGCAAGGGATATCCTCAAATTTGAAGAGTTGCCCTCACACACCCGTTGAGGTGTCATGCTTCATCATTGGGCATTTGGCTCCTCATGGGGGTGGCGATGCAGTGCCTGACGGACCCACGAGAGGGCTCTTTAGCGGAAATCTTTTAAGAGCAATGCCACTGTGGTGAGTGCAGGTATGTGGGGAAGGTGCAAGTGAATTAATAATAGCATAACGGTGTCCTTGGTAGTATTGATTCTTAGGCTGTTCAGTATAATTAAAATCAGAAAAAAAGAACACCCTGTTGATCCCTATTAGATCCTATGGCGTTTCATCAGGACCGGAAGGAGATTAATAGTTCACAGATAAACGTTAAACAAGGGTTTGAAAGAGACATACGATACACACTGTTTTTTTACCTTAATCAGGTGAGTGGTCGAGGTGTGTCTGAATGCATTTGTTTGGGACCACTCCTATGTATGAATCCACCCCCAAATAATGTCTGGGGGATGCCTCAACGGCGTAGGCAAACGACTTCTGAGTTTGCCACATGGTGGCGCTGTCTAGCTAATTTAGGTATGAGAACAACAACAGCTGTTTATTGGTACTATTTATATTTACAATGACTAATACCTGCCTCCTAAACCATTCTTATAGATTTGGGGGTCTGGAATAGTATGAATTGTCACCCTTCTAAGAGTGTGACAGTTCGTAGCTGTGTTTGTACTATCATTGGCAGTTGGCAGGGGCAATGTGTGGTGCAAGCTGCAGTGGCCTCCCGACAAGAATTCCCCAGCAGTTATTCTTTTACAAATTAAATACTGCTCTAAGGTAAGCAAAATGGGGTTCCACCTCTAATAGGTGGAGAGGGCAAGGGGCAGATTTACTTAAAAGTAGCACAATTCAGAACAGCATCTTGTTGCTCTAGGGTAACAGAGCATCAAAGAACCACATCTTGTAAGATCATGCATCCTGGATTAGACAAACACGTGTAATTTGCTATGTCAGCCATTTTTTCCATGTTTGCAGGTTAAGTGCCCCTTTCAGGGCCGGACTGGCCGTAGCGGGCAACGGGCCATCCCCCGGTGGGCCGCACGGGTGGGGGTCAGTGTTAGGCCCCTGGGTAGCCGTTTTTTTTTACAGGGCCATTTTTGCAGCATAGCTGCAAAATCTTCCCTGTAACAAAATCGGCCAAAAACAGGCCCTGGCAAAGAGCTCGGCGGCACCTCCAACCAGAGGCGCAACTAGAGCCAAATTTCGGGGGGGGGGGGCTAAGAAAAAATTTCGGGGGGGGGGCTGAACCTTTAATCAGTAGGCAGAGTGGAGCTGCAGGGCCTCCAACAAGCAGTGAAACAACAGCAAGGCCTAATTAACATTCAAATAGTTTTTTAAAGACCTGTGAAACGTTCAGGTGTGGCTTTGTGTGTTCCCGGTATCTGTATCATCCCGGGCTGCCACACACGATGGGGGGGGCTGAAGCCCGGTGAGTCCAATGGGAGTTGTGCGCCTGCCCCCAACCCTCCCCCCCCAGGGGTGGGGGGGGAGTGGGGTGGCCGAGCACTTTGCCAGGGCCGGTTTTGGTTCCCAGTCCGGCCCTGGCCCCTTTCAACCTGGGCAGCTACGCCAATATATGGCACGTTAAACTATCCAATAGTAAATTTCTAGACATTTTTCCAGTTCATAATTAATCACATCAAACCTTTGCTGTATAAGGAACGAAAAACAAATATATTGATGGGAGCTCTGGGCCAGAAGTCCCCGCCAGCTCCCTGCCTCCCACAACAACAACTGTAGACTTTTCTTTTCCACCAGCCCTGTCTTTGCTTTTGCACTATGATTGCTCTAGGAGCTCTGTCCCAGGCCTTTCCGAAACTGAAATGAGATCAAGGTTGTCAACATATTGGGTGGTTTCTTTAGAGGCTGCCTTCAGCACCTCACCATGTAGCGTTCACAAATATAACACTTATGACGTCATTTTGTTAGTTTAGGCATGCAAATGGCTCTTGCTGCCGTCGTAATTAGGTCATGCTGTATACATTCAGAGGGCCAGTTAATGTGCGCCACAGTGCGCCACAGCTACGCCACCCATGGTGCGCCGATTTACAATGCGGCGCACCATGGTGCAAAAACGGCACAGATGTGTGACGCATCTGTTGCGGAAATGTGGCGCATTGCTGGAGTTGCGTCGCAAGCGCGACGCAGCTCCAGCAAGGCTCGGGGGTGCCTCATCTTCACAATGCTGCGTCAAGATCTACGCCTGCTTCAAGCAGGCGCAGGGTTTTGACGCAGCATTGACCTGAAAGTGACTGAGTGAAATCTCATAGATTTCACTCAGCCACTTTCAGAAGGCGTTCCTGCGCAGGAACGCCCCCCCTGCGCAGGAACACCTCCTTATGGCGCAGGTGTTTACAACGTGACGCATCTCCTAGATGCGTCACGTTGTAAATAGGGCGCATTGTTTGCGCCGCCGTTGCGTCAAATAAAGTGACGCAATTGCGGCGCAAAGAGGCGCAAGGGCATCATAAATCTACCCCAGAGAATTCATATATAAGTAATATATAAATCACATCACACAGTGCTGTAGACTACGGCCTACCATAAACTTCTACAAAAGAACCGCGAATTTTGAATCTGTCTCGACAGACAGACAGGAGCGCGCTGTTGAGAGAGAGCTGTGGTTTCAGGGATGATCGCCTCGAGAAATTCCGGACCAGTTTGGAAGTTAAACTGAAATGTTCTTCAGCAGTGAACCTCTGCGCTGAAATTAGCAGACCCTGCGCTGAGGGACGGATGAGGTATTTGCTGGTAAACTGGAGCTATCTGGAGGCCAGGTGCTTTCAGCACCACGGAAAGCCACGTCAGCAGTCTCTATGCGCACGCGCGATTTTACGAAGAATGCCATGGATAGTAAATAGCCACATGCCCAGCAGGTAGAGTGCACACCACCTGGAGCTGAGGGTGGATGTAGTGTGTGTAACTGCGGCGGCATGGGGGAAGGCAGGGTTGGAGGAGGGTGGGAGGGGATTTGCTGCCGATCATTCAGGAAAACATAATAAACCGGATGGGGTTTAATCCTATAACGCCAACTTCGGGAGGGATTCACATATATATAAAATACAGAAAAAGAAGATCCCCTGTGTCCTTAAATTAAGACAATTTTAATGAAGCAAAACTAAGAACTTAAATCATGTGTACTAAAGAACTTTCTAATAATTATTTTAACTTGTTTGTCTTTTGTTTAATTTAGCACTAATTATGAATAGGTGGACACATTTTATTTTTAGTTCTATATAGCGCGAACTCGAGCAAAAGGTATCAGAGCGCTTTACATGAGCACGAGTTGCATTACAGATGGACAAATACATTTTTTGTTAGGCACGGAGAGATTAAGTGATTTGCCCAGGATCACAGGATGTTGAGCAACCCTGCTGAGAGTTGAACCTGGTTCCCCAGCTTCGAGGTTGTCAGCTCTAGCCGTTAGGCCACATCCTCCTGCCCCAACAACACATATGAACACATAATCAATAAACTCAAACCAAAAAACAATTATGTGCACCATAAATATTAGAAAAAAAATGCATATTGAGAATACATTATTGCAATAAACACAGAATTATAGCAGCACAAGTTATTTCCCATATCAGAAAGAAAGGGGAATGATAAAGGTTCTCACTCCTATTCTTACTAGAAGGAAAAATGTTCTTATATTAATTGCCCACCTTTCACCACAAAGATCCCTTAAGATTATTAACAAAGGTAGAAATAGGTCATTCACATTCCTCACTTTTGAAAAATGCCGATGCATTTTGACCTCAGACCGAAAGGGATATCAAAATACATATTTTTAATAAGGTCATCATCGGGGCAAGACTCCTTTATAAGTTTTGGAATCTCGAATGAAGAAAATACATTAAAAGCCTTTAAAATAAGAGCAAGAATGATTCAATTTAGTTTATGCTTGTTTTTCAAGAAATGCATTAAATAATGCCCATATATCCATATTTCCATTTGTCACAAAAGCTATGATCTATGAAAATAAATGAATTAAGATGATGAGAATAGAGTTGTCACATGCGGTGTAACAACACCCATGAGGAAAAATTGAAAATGACTTGAAGCTCACCAATGAAGGATGCAGTTTCTTTTGAGCCTACAACAAGAATTGATAATGTATTGTATTTAGGGGCAGCTAGTCCTTGTTTGATATAAAGGCCCTGTGGTAACGCAGTCTAGTGGTTGCACGTCACGTCGGAACGTGCCGTGCTGGCGGCCATGTTGGGCTGCGCGCGCATCCGCGCTTTATTAGGCGCGAAGGAGCCGGTACGAGTAGAATAGGCTCGGCGCTCTATAGGGACAGTTTAAGCAATAAAGAGGTAAACCATTACAAAGGCTACAGCATATTTACTGGGGGCATTACCCACACTACAATGGCGACGAGGGTGGGATGCCAGATCCCCAACCCCCCACAGTGAAAGAACCACGCAGAGAGAACCAGAAAGACACCGGAAGGCAGGAGCAACCCATGCCAAGCAGAACCAGAGTGCCCAGAGAACCAGAGGGCTGAGGAAGACGACGATTACCAAACAGGTACCCTATAGAGCGCGGCAGAGCCCAAGAACGTCCTGAAGTACAGGAAGGTCACCACAGGAAGGGACAGAACCCAGGGTGGCAAGAAAAGCGCGCCAGGACTAACCTTGACCCTAAAGACTAGAAGAGCGCCCTGGATACCTCACCAAAGAGCGAGGGGGCTGATGCAGGTAGTCCCCAGACCCACATCAGCAAGGAAGAGCAGGACAACACACCAGGGAGCCCCAGAGGCCAAGTAGGCGCACAACCCAAGGTCAAGAGCGAGAAGAGGAGTGCGCAGGCAGGATACGTGATGGCGCCGGCGCAGTTCCTACCCAGACCGGGAGAACCATTGATGAAATGGGAGGACTGGAGGGAATACATTGACAATTTCATTGGAGTCTAAGAAGACGAAAATTAAGAAGTTTTCAAACCCTCGAGGAAGAAACGTATCCTATTGTTGAACCTAGGCCCCGAAGGGCTGAGAGTATATAAAAGCCTGGTACCAAAGCAAAGAGCAGATACAGACGACGACGTATACACACACGCAATTGATGACCTCAATGAACACTTCAGGCTGGCGGTGTGCGTCTCAGTGGATAGATTCAACTTTCAACAAAGGAAGCAGCGCCAGGGAGAGACAATAGAGGAGTACGTAGCAGCACTGAAGCGCCTCGCGGCCACGTGCAAGTACGACAACTGGGAGGAAGAGTTCATCAAGGACCAGGTGGTAATGCACACCACGTGCACGTCCGTGAAAGACAAACTATGGGCCAGCGGAGACACCACCTTAAAGGATGTACTAGTCATCGTCAAAAGGGCAGAGTTGGCGAGAAGGTGTGCAGATGCGACGAAGAAAGAAGCCGCGCCTAGCACCATGGTGAATAGAATAGATGTGGAAGAGCCCCGCAAAGACTTTCAGAACAAGAAGACGGCCGACAAAGGGCAAAGCAAGTGGTATGGCAATGCGAGTCACCAAGGGAAACAAGGAGGCAACAAGAAGTCGTGCTACAGATGTGGAAGCTGGTCACATGAGGCACACGACAGAAAATGCCCGGCATTTCGCGCCAAATGCATGCACTGTGGAATATTTGGACACTATGAGAAGGTGTGCAGAAAAAAGGCCTCCAAAAGCATGGTGAAATACGTAGGTCAAAACGACGATGACCAGGAAGAAACAGCAGAGGAAGAGGTTGTCACCGTACTTTGTATATACGATCAAGTGATGAGCATAGATGGGCAAATCCTAAGCATCGACGGCAAGAGAACAATGAAGCCCGTCCTGGAACTGACGATAGGAGGCATTACCATCAGCGTGGTGGCAGACACTGGATCACCTTACACCATCGTACAGAGAACAGTATGGGAGGAGAAATTCGCACCACACCTGGGCCCAGAACTGGAAAAACTAGACATCCGTCCAGTCACATACAATGGAGACTGCATTCCTATGGCGGGGTTCAGACCGCTACACTTTGAATTCCGCGGCCGATCCGCCTTCTGCAAACTCTACGTGTCAGAGAAAGGTCCCTCAGTCCTGGGATGGTTGGATCAAGGGGACCTTGGGATCAAGCTACACCCAGGAGGCAAAGAACAGATACTGCTGACGGAACCCGAGAACTGGCCGGACATGGACAAGTGGAAGGAAGAATTCCCCAAGGTGTTTGGTGGTACGGTGGGCAAGTTAGAGAAATTCGCGCATAGGATCATTCTACAGGAAAACGCAGTGCCAGTAGCCCACAAAGCAAGGAACGTTCCCTTAGCAGTGCGAGATGCAGTACGGGAAGAGCTCCAGGACCTGGAAAGAAAGGGAATCATCAAGCCCATCACGTGTGCCAAATGGCTCGCGCCCTTGGTGGTGGTTAAGAAACCCAGTGGCAAGGTCAGGCTGTGCGTCGACCTACGCGCGCTAAACAAGAACATTGTGGTGGAAAGGTTCCCCCTACCCAGGATAGAGGATATGCTTGCTAGCACCAGGGGCGTCAAATGGTACTCCACCATCGACCTGACCTCCGCATACCACCAAGTTGCACTGCACCCGGAAAGCCGCCGCCTCACGTCGTTCATCACCCCATTTGGATGCTACCAATTCCGCCGCATGCCGTTTGGGCTGGCCTCTGCGGCAGCAGTATTTCAAAAGTTGATGCATCAACTCTTCCAGAAAACCACAGGAGTCCAATACTTCCAGGACGACATCCTAGTGATGGTGCGGGACAGACACGACCACGACGCGAAGCTCGGGGAAGTGCTACGAATCCTGGAATTGAAAGGCCTCACGGCTGAGTGGTCCAAGTGCAGGATAGGGATGGAATCAGTAACATACCTGGGGCATGAGATCGGAGTACGAGGGGTGACACCAAAGGCAGACAACGTGAAAGCGATATGTCAAAGACGAAGTCAGGTCCTTCATCGGCATGGCAGAATACTACGGCAAATTTGTCCAGCACTTCGCCTCCAAAACTCACCACATGAGGCAACTGACACGAGAAAACACAGAGTTCCACTGGTCAGCGGAGGCACAAGGGGAGTTTGATGTGATCAAGAAGGAGATTGTGGAAGCCATCCCGCTCCAAGGATACGACCCTCAAGGGAAGACAGTGCTAACCACGGACGCCAGCGATAAAGGGCTGGGAGCCGTCCTCATGCAGGACCGAGGACAAGGGCAGATGGACACAATTTCCTTTGCATCCCGCACGCTGAGCGACACGGAAAAGAAGTACAGCGTGATAGAAAAGGAGATGTTGGCGGTGGTGTGGGCCACCACCAGGTTCAGGCAGTTCCTATGGGGCACTCAGTTCCAACTAAGAACGGACCACAAGCCCTTACTGAAGGTGCTGACGTCGAGTGGACACGCAGATGCAACGCCCAGGATCTCCAAGATGTCGCTGAAACTCTTAGAGTTTAGGTACGATGTAGAACACATCCCTGGAAGCAAGAACAGAGTGGCAGACTACTTGAGCAGGGCGGCAGCCATGGAACCGAGTGTGGAGGACAAGACTGGGACAGAAGAATGGGTAGCGCTCACAGAAGACCAAGAGACCACCATCAGCCTCCAAGAGTGGAAACAAGCGTACGAGGATGACCAGTCCCTAAAGGAAGTAAAAGGGCACATCACCCAAGGATGGCCCGACAAGAGGCTGATCAACGGAGACCTAAGACCCTACTTCGAAATAAGAGAAGAGCTGTCGATGGACGATAAGGGTATATTCGTGCACAGGGGGGAAAAGGTAATTCCCCCAGCCAACATCATTGGAAAACTTTTGGACCTGCTCCACGAGGGCCACCTTGGTATAAGCAAACTGAGATTGAGGGCCAGACAAGACTACTGGTGGCCAGGAATGGACCTGAGAGCTGAGAGACACGTCAGGAGCTGCATTCGATGCCAAGGCGCCGACAAAGTTCTCAAACCCCTGCGCCCTGCACTAGGAACATTCGACCACCCGAAGAACCCATGGGAAGAGTTATCAGTGGACATACTGGGCCCTATTCTGGACGCACGGGGTGTCCAAAAGTACGTATGTGTCCTAATAGACAGGTGTTCGAAGTGGCCGGAACTGAGAATAGAAGAAACCATGGATGCAGAGACCGTCATAAAGTTCCTGGCTGATACATTTGTGAGGGAAGGAATTCCAAAGGCCATTCTCAGTGACAATGGGCCCCAATTTCGCTCAGAGAAGTGGAACAACTTCATGCAAAGAAACGGCATCCTGGTGAGACACACATCCATATACCACCCCGCTGGGAATGGACTTGTAGAGCGTTTTAACAGAGTGGTGATGGGGGCAGTACAAGCGGCAATATCGGACAACAAGGACTGGGAAGTGGAAATATGGCACATGGTGTGGGCATACAGGATCACCCCAACGAGCACAGGATACAGTCCTTTCCAGATACTGAGAGGACGTGAACCATTCACCCATGACAACAGAGTGTGGAAAGAGAAAACGACAACAAGTGAGTGGTCCCCGGCGGTGGTGAGAGCGAACTTGGAAAAGGCACAGGCAATCTACACCAAACACTACGACAACAGGAGAAACGTGAAGAACACTGGACTAGAAAAGGGAGAATGGGTACAAGTAAAGTTGGCCACATTGCAGAAAAAGGGAGAAAGCAAATACAGCGAGCCCATGCAGGTACAGGAAGTTCTGGGCAGAGCGGCCCTACTAAGCGATGGAAATGTATGGTCGCAGGACCGTATGGCGAGATGCAACAAGGTTTTGAACTGGGGCCATGGCGGAATGGACCTAGGAGACGAGGGACAGGGGACTGACCAGCAAGGTCAGTCAGAGACCGACCCAGAGGCGAACGGAGAAGATGACCAAGAGCAGACGGCGGGAGAAAGTTTGAGCGGAGAGGAAGGAGGCCCCGCCGCGCCAGTGAGTGAAGGAAGGAGCGAAGTAAGCATCCCCAAGACCCCGGTAAGACTGACTCGCAGGGGTAGAGTGGTGATCAAGCCAGCCAGATTCAGAGACTATGATATAAACAGTGGACTATAGTTAATCATTGTTGAATTGAGAAAAATGGGGAGATATGTGGTAACGCAGTCTAGTGGTTGCACGTCACGTCGGAACGTGACGTGCTGGCGGCCATGTTGGGCTGCGCGCGCATCCGCGCTTTATTAGGCGCGAAGGAGCCGGTACGAGTAGAATAGGCTCGGCGCTCTATAGGGACAGTTTAAGCAATAAAGAGGTAAACCATTACAAAGGCTACAGCGTATTTACTGGGGGCATTACCCACACTACAGGCCCCTAAAAAAAACACAAGGTGGGTGCCTCAAAGAATACACTTTAAAAGATCGCAGCGGGTGCTTCCGACCATGAGGTGCCCGAGTTTACTTCAATTAAATGCGGCCATTGCATGGGGCAAATCGTTGCGGATACTTCTTACCGCAAGCCCCCCGAGTGGCACCAATTTGAGGTGGGCTGCTATGCAGGGCTCGTTGCAGACAGAACACCAGCTATTGTGCTCAGCTTCTCCATTTGGATACAGCAGCTTAACGGGGTTTGTAACATTACCAAACAGTTACGGCAAGAAATCCTAAAAGTCTCCAGGGATTCTGGGTAGTGTAGTTTTTTTGAAAAAAAACACTTCCTTATTTATATGCAACAACGATGGGTCAGCCCAGGACAGGAGTGAACATACAAGATCAAATCATGTTGTTAATATTGAAGTATAATGAATTTTAAAGAAGCCATTTATCAATCAAAAGGGGGCATTCCCAGAGGTGTTTGTGGGGTGCCTGTCGTTCTTAAAAGTCGATATTGTTACTCCGGGAAGATGGGAGTTGTGGTTACTAAAGTTATTTCTCCATGTAGAGGTCAGTTAACAAAGGTACCTGATACATTTATGGAGTACAGGAGATATTAAATAGCATCGCAATGTGTCTACAATTGAAGTCATCAAACCACAAATACCTTGGAAATTCTCCATGGTAGGGAATAGAGGCAATGGGGTTTCTAATGTTAAACACAAGAAAAGCCACCCAAGAAATTGTTTTCCTGTTCTTTTTATACTTGATTGTCCACTCCAAGCCTATCTCTGGACACTCACAAAAATGTGACTGGATGTCCTCACACACCACCAGGTGTCATGCTTCATCATAGGACGCCCCTTGCTCTTCAAAAACCCAGTTTGATGAAGAGCGGGACTACACTTTATAGTAAAGGAAAGACTTCAATCTAACTCTTGAACTTGTGATATGAATATGCCAAAAACCAATGTCATACATCAAACTACCTTTTAATTTAAGTGATATAACACTTGGTGTTAAAAACCATTGTGGAAACTAGGGGAACCAATACCGCATTACTACTCAAACTGTCAACATGTTTCTGCCTCTTGCCTCAAAATAATTTGTGGCATTCATCAGGACAGAACACAAGATAATTTCATGGACTCCCCCCTGTCAATGCCACTATAAATCAGGGCTGATCTTTGTCATTCCTCACAATTCCATGGTCCCTAGGTATCTAGAAAATAATATGCACCACAATTTAAAACTAGGTAGGCTGAAAACAACAGACAAACAAAAGCATGCACTTCAGCATGCTCAACTTGTGAATGTGACACTGCACCTAGGTATCACCGTACCAAACTATAATAATAATGAGACCCGGCTCACATCCCTCTTACCCTGAATGTGGGTCATCTGGGCCCCATGAAAGATGGGCTCAGGAACTCCTATAGTCATCGACTATATAGGGAGGGAATCACAATAATTATCACCATTATAGGCTACTCATTCCAAAGTTAAACAAGGGGCAGTAGTGCGAAAGACCTGCCTCCCCCACTACCCACTTACTACTCAATATGCATCCCGCGTGGATCACCTAGTTCTGCTTGCTCCTTCCTCCTGGTGATTAGGAGAGAGGAGTAGATGTTTCTACTGAAAATAAATATCTCATGCTACCCTAGTGGCAGAGAGAGGCCAGTGCCTAGTGAGCCGAGTTGTGTGCCCATTAGAATGTAACAGAATGCAACCAAACACACATCAGGCTTTTCCAGGCAGACCCTTTTAAGAATGTAGGCCTCAACAAGCAAAGCCATTGTCAAGCTGAGAGGGTTGGTACATATAAATACAAAACTGAATTTGTATCCAAGTGTATGACAGCACCCTGATACAAAAGGATTCCTTTTGTCTCCCTATTCGCTTACATAATGAACTCAGGTACCTATCCTTGAGTTTGTGATATAATTGATAGACCCTTGTGACAAAGGTAAGCTTGCTAGTATACATCTCATCACATGTATCTCTAGTCCGTGACCGGGGTATAAATCTCCTAATGAGTGGAATTCACATTTCCATATGTAGATTTACAACCAGACATAGACTTATTTCTCCCCACCCCATCAAAGGAAGGGATGGAGAAGCCTGTAAATGAGTTTCCAAGTGAAAATATACAATTAGCAACTTTCCACCTGTATGCTGAAATCTCCATCACCAGGAGATCTCCCTAAAGAAAGTAACAGAGATTTCTTTTTTTATTTAATTAATTAAAAAATGTATGTTTAATAACAAATATTTAAAGCATATTTCTCTGACCCCTGTTCACCTAAGATTACCACAAAAACAAGGGACAGCAGACCTGCACCAAAACCGAACGTGTTGATACATTTTTTTAAATTACATTTTTTAATAAAATAAACATAGTTAAAGTGTTAATTTTCCCTCCCACACCTCTTAAAGTATTGTTTTGAGTGTGTCACAATCCGACATCTTACAGTATTGTTTTGAATGTGTCACAATCTTAGATGCAAGATATGTTTTCTTTTTGTGTGATTTATATAGTAAAATTGATTCACAACATATTGTATTGAAGTCCATACCAATAATATAAAGAGAGAGCCCAAACCTTTGAGGCGGGTGATCTCAGGAACCACAGCACCAATCACAACACCCAATACAGCGTTGGAAAGGGCAGTTGCAGCAGAAGGACATAGGCTATACAGACGCCCACCATATACATTTAAAAGGTAAAAGAACCGTGCCAGGAAAGTAGTCCCTTGTGGGCATGTCTGCATTGTGCTGGGGGCGTGACAAACACTGGGGGCGTGTGGTACGTTCCACCCTTCATGCCATGTCTCATATTGTGTGCTAATCCCACCCTGCTCCCTTTAAATACCCCTGCACCCCATGATCATAACCCACCCTTACTCCTTAAAATACCCCAACACCCTTAAACACTAACCCATCTTAACCCTATAAATATACCCTGTACCCCAAAACCCAAAGCTATCCCTAAACCCTAAAAATACCCCTATACCCCAAAACCCAAACCTAGCCCTGAACCCTATAAATACCCCTGTACCTCAAAACCCAAACCTACCCCTGAACCCTAAAAATACCCCTGTACCCCAAAACCCAAACCTAGCCCTGAACCCTAAAAATACAACTGTACCCCAAAACCCAAACCTACCCCTGAACCCTAAAATACCCCTGTACCCCAAAACACAAACCTAGCCCTGAACCCTTAAAATACCCCTGTACCCCAAAACTCAAACCTACCCCTGAACCCTAAAAACACCCCTGTACCCCCAAACCTAGCCCTGAACCCTAAAAATACCCCTGTACCCCAAAACCCAAACCTACCCCTGAACCCTAAAACACCCCTGTACCCCAAAACCCAAACCTCGCCCTGAACCCTTAAAATACCCCTGTACACCAAAACCCAAACCTACCCCATAACCCTAAAAGTACCCCTATACCCCAAAACCCAAAACTATATCTGAACCCCTAAAATACCCCTGTACCCCAAAACCCAAACCTAGCCCTGAACCCTAAGAATACCCCTGTACCCCAAAACACAAACCTAGCCCTGAACCCTTAAAATACCCCTGTACCCCAAACCCCAAACCTACCCCTGAACCCTAAAAATACCCCTGTACCCCAAAACCCAAACCTAGCCCTGAACCCTAAAAATACCCCTGTACCCCAAAACCCAAACCTAACCCTGAACCCTAAAATACCTCTGTACCCCAAAACCCAAACCTAGCCCTGAACCCTAAAAATACCCCTGTACCCCAAAACCCAAACCTCGCCCTGAACCCTTAAAATATCCCTGTACCCCTAAACCCAAACCTACCCCAAAACCCTAAAAATACCCCTATACCCCAAAACCCAAAGCTATATCTGAACCCTTAATTTACCCCTGTACCCCAAAACCCAAACCTAGCCCTGAACCCCAAGAATACCCATGTTCCCCAAAACCCAAACCTAGCCCTGAACCCTTAAAATACCCCTGTACCCCAAAACCCAAACCTACCCCTGAACCCTAAAAATACCCCTATACCCCAAAACCCAAACCTACCCCTGAACCCTAAAAATACCCCTGTACCCCAAAACCCATACTTATCCCTAAACACTAAAAATACCCCTGTACCCCATAACCCAAAACTATATCTGAACCCTTAACCTCATAGATGCTAGTAAACATCCCTCCCCAGTGCTGCGCTGTCCATTGGAACCAGTGCTGAATGGACGTCCAATGGTCGTGCGCAGCACTGGGGATGTAGTGCTGCCGTCGGCCAACGCACCGACGCAGCACTTAAGGGGTTAAAATACCCAAACACCCCAAAACATATACCTCAGTACCCCAAAACATATACCCCTATACCCATACTTACCTTATCCAAACATTTTAAAAAAATGCTTTTACCATTCATGCATTTACAACGAATTCTACCAAATAGTGGTGTGCTAAACAAGCACGTGACCATCACATCCTTCCGCAAGAAGGATGCTAAATATATCATCACCATAGTGAGCAAATTATTCATAGATTGGCTCCTTTGCTCGACCATCAACAGTGGACTTCAGTGTTGACAGAGCTGTGAGACAAAAAACCATGAACACACATACCTCAGTACCCCAAAACATATACCCCTATACCCATACTTACCTTATCCAAACATTTAAAAAAACATGCTTTTACCATTCATGCATTTACAACGAATTTCGTTGTAAATGTATGCGTAGTAAAAGCATATAAAATGTAATGCCATGCGTTATAATGGCATTGCGGAGTCATGGTACTTTCGTAATGAAAGTATGCGGAATGATGGTATGCGGAAAGAAAGTTGCGGAATAATCGGTGTTTACCCTCCCCCGGTAAGTACATTGGTGGCACGGCGGCCCACATCTCCAGCAACATACTCATATTTTTTCACCACCCATTTGAAAAATGCACAGGTCTCTCTCATTGATGGCCAGCACCAACATACACTTTTAGACACACCTCCCGCCACAAGTTCTAGAATTGCGAACTTTAGAGCTGGGGAGCTACGTTCGAATCTCGGCATCAGCTCAACATCCTGTGATTCCAGGCAAATCGCTTTGTCTCCCCGTGCCTACCACAAATGAATGTGTTCTTTTGTAATGTAAATTGTGCTCATGCCATGATGTCGAGTTTGCGCTATATAATATTGCAAAGAAATATAAAGTAGGGAAACTCGAGTTCACACCCTACTGAACGCACACTCTTAAGTGCATCAGCAGTGCACTGTGAATCGGAACGTTTCACAGGCCTGTCACAGATAAGAAATGCTATCAAAACGAAATCCTACAAAACAATATACTACTGGCAGGCAGCAATTCATACCCGGACAACGTCGGCACGGGCTGCTATCAACAATGAAATCATAAACCAAGGACTTATAGAAATTGAAGACTCACTGTATCTATTAAGCGAGAAGTCCTTACAGGATTTCAGCCTGCCGCCAGCGGTCCGAACTAACCTAACTGGATACCACAATATCGCTACCGCACACAATATTCCAGAGCTAAATAAAAACCTTGCTCAACACTTGCCTAGCTTAGTTCCAGATCAACAACTCGCCTACAACACCATAGTTGATAGTGTTGAAAAGAAGCAAGGCAAACTATTGTTCATAGACGTACCCGGTGGCAAGGAAAGACTTACCTAATCAACCTCATACTTGCCAAAGTTCAATCTTTTGGGAATTTGGCTCTAGCTGCTGCTTCATCTGGAATAGCTGCCACTTTGCTAACAGCTGGGAAAACAGCACATTCTACCTTTGAACTGCCTCTAATAGTTTCCCTTGAAAGGGATTCAATATGCTCTATTCGGAAAAACGGACCTTTGGGGACACAGCTTCAAAATTTGTCTCTTATCATGTGGGACGAATGTACAATGATACTAAAACCATTGCTGCCTAGCCTTTTTTTACCCGGACAACGTCGGGACGGGCCGCTAGTATTATTATAAACACTAAAACATCAATTAGAAATGTTTGATTAAAAAGCAATTATAAAAATAAAAATGAAGGTAAATAAAGTTTTATTTACAATAGTATCTATTGTAATTATTTTGACATGTTTCACTATGTGTTAGTGTTATTTTGTGCCGCCATTTCTAGGAGAGTCTGATGCAGTACCGTTGGTTGGCCATGTGTGATGCCCTAAGGGTCGGCTGCAGTACATTCAGACCAGTTTTTTCAATAATAGTGCTGTAATAGATTTAAATGTCTATTTTGTGAAATTCAATTGACTTACTGTTGTATGGGTGTGAGTTTTGTATTAGCTTGTCCCTTCTTAAACCTTTCCTCAATTTGCTTTTAACCCACCAATTTGCAGTAATTATTCCCACTTTTTCTACCATTTACCCTTGTCCCTACTACATTTACTACTTAGCGCTACACTTACATGTGTGGGGATCACTGCTAGAGGGGCAGAGATATACAGTGATCTCAGAACAGAACACAACGGAGAGGTGAAGATCTCCACCCTCATATTTGTGAATGCATCCTAAAGCATGTAAAGAAATTCAATACAGTGTTTGTGACGCTCCAGATTTTGGTAGGGGCAAGGTTTTAAGCCTTAGGGCGGGGGGAAGAGAAGGGGTACTTCTAAGGGCAGTGTGGGGTCGTCTTTAGGGCTCAGGGCAGGGGTGCAAGGTAGCAGGATATCATTTAAGGGTTTAGGGCGGGGCTCGGGGTAGTGGTGATCTTTCCCACGCATATCCCTTTACCAATCATGCCTTTACATTGATATTGCATGGTAAATGCATGTGTGGTAAAGGAATGCATGGTTAAGATGCATTTGTACTTGGGACAGCATTGTAAAGGGACTTGTGGTTCAGACGTGCGTGCTTCTCTCATTCAACCTTCTTAAGCTTTGTTAAATACATTTTTAAGCTATAAGTAATAAGTAGATTCATTTTCATACCTGTTAAAATTATGATGAATTTAATGTAAAATAGCATTCTCCCAATAACAATCTAAGCCATCTAAATAAGATAGTAAGACTAATTGTGGGAATGTGCACAGTGTTAATGTAATTAGCAGTCAGTCAGTGGTCAGTCACCCACATTGCAGGATTTGAGAATTAGACATGGACTCTGAACCATTAATTGGGTACCAATAAATTACGTGGCAATTCAGTGGGATAATGTGTCTTTTGTACTTAACTCATAACATTTCAAATGGATGAAAAGAGCAACAGTTTCTATGACTATATATTTGCATAGAAATAAAAAAAATTTTGTAGCTCCTGAAAGTTTGATGAGTTTGGCAAGCAAAAATGCTCCTAAGTGGATTATACATATGAATGAATCATAGATACATGTCCATACCTGTTCTGAAATGCCTCAAAACTGCTCAATTCATAGTCATAATTGCAGCAATGTTACTGGCTGTTAGACTTGGCCCTTTTGACAGGGTTATCCCAAAACCTTTTGCTTTTTACCTCCTATTTTTCTGACACTGTTTATGTTGGCTATAGGACTCTGGGCACTTTACCACAGCTGATCAGTGCAAAAGTTCATATGCTCTCAGTGTAAATTGTGCTTATGATTTGTTTTCCATGATTGGCATATTTGATTTATTGGTAAGTCCCTAGTAAAGTGCTCTGAGTGTGCCAGGGTCAGTAAATCAAATGCTAATAGTGAACCTGCAGCTCTGGTTGTGCCACCTACATGAGTAGCTCTGTAAATGTGCAGCGTGTGCATGTGCAGTTTTTGATTGCCATGTTGATCTGGCAAGTGCATCCCCTTGCTAGGCCCAAACCTTCCCTTTTCTTACATATAAGGCACCCCTAAGGTAGGCCCATGGTACCCCCCTGGGCTGGGTGCAGTGTATATGAAAGGTAGGACATGTACTGGTGTGTTTTACATGTCCTGATACTTAAATAATGAGTATTTTCACTTTTAAAAGGCTTTCTTTCCCGTAGGTTAAGATGGGTGATGTCTTGTAACATCTTACAAGTGTACCTTTACACTGAGACAAGATAGAGAAATGGAGTTTAGGCTCTCTGAACTCAGACTGCAATAACACACCTTTCTTTTAATAAAGTGCTTTATAACATGCCACTGTTAGAAAGCAGTTCTTGCTGGACTGTTCCCATTGGGCGCAGGGTCAAGACATATGGCTGGGTACAAATTGGAATGACATGGTGAGCGAAAAAACAATGAAGTTAGGCTCAGATCTCTGTACCGGGGTGAATGTATGTCATTGTTCTGCATTCTGCCCATCAATAGTTCTTTTTACTTTTAGAAAGTGGGCATTTCTTGCTTTACCATTCTGTATGCCTCTGCCTGTTTGTGTGTTCGCCATCTGGTTTTGGAGTGACAGGATTTGGGCATGAGCATTCACTCTAGATGGTCACAAGAGGGGTTGAGGTGTGTCCTCCCTTGCCTGGGTCACTCATCCTAGGCTGGGCTGCATTTACAGTGGTGGGAGGCATTTCACTAGCACCTAAATAGTCTCTGTCTTCTTTGCACAATGCTGTGTCCACCCCCAGTGATCAATCTGGATCAGGGAGTACTGAACTGGTTTGGACTGAGCTCAGAGCCTCTGAAACAAAGACTTCAACGTCTCAGGTGGATAAAAGACTTCACCAGATCCTTGCTGGATCCCATAGTAAATCTGACTAGAAGGAGAGCTGAAGATCTGTGTGAGGAGTGTTGCCCATGCTGTGTGAGGCGCAGGTTGGCCTGCAGTTGCTGCTCTTGTCTGGGACAGGAGAAGGAATTGACTGTTCTTCACTCTTTTATTGTAAAGGAAAGTGCTCCATTTGATCATTAGATTTGTACCGAAGAAGCAGGTGGTGGACACCTTTCTTGGTGCTTATATTCCTTATAGCACAGGTGGAGTGCTGTATTGATATCCCTAAATCTGAGGGAGTGCTTGAACAAGCATGTGTGAAGCACTGCTACGTGTGCCTGACTCTCAGTGCTCAGTGCATGTCAAGCACTGGTTGAGGCCCTTGTGCACTGTAGTCTGCACCGATTCTGCTTTCGTTTGATGACAGGCACTGGTGCAGTCCCCCAGCAAGGCGCCCCCATACAGGAGACCGCAACGAGCAGCCTGGTGAGGAGTAGCGCTATCCAGGGGTACCATTTCCATGTTGAAGGATCCTGGAGTCGCCCATTGACAACTCCTCAGTGGAGCCCCATTATCAGGAACGCTTTATTGCAGCACCAGTGGGTTGCTGTAGCAACTAGGGATCAGTACTGGGCCAACACGACTGCCCAACTCCCCAGAGCAGGATTAGTGCAGCGTGCCAGCCTCCCCCAGCTCGCCTGAGTGCAGAGGCCACAACCATGGGCCTGCATGACCTGACACTGGTAACTGCACAGCAGGTTCATGGGCAGCAGAATCGATCCCTTTTGCCAAAGGCCAGCTCCCACTCGCCTGGAAGGAAGCGGTAGTGAACCCCATACGTAAAAATTCCACCTTGCCCTGGTCAGCACTCTCCAACCTCCGCCCGATTTCTCTCCTTCCTTTCATCAGCAAACTGGCAGAGAAGCACGTCAACACCACCCTTTCCAACTTCATCGAGGCGACAGGGGGCCTGTACCAATCCCAATCTGGATTCAGGCCCAACCACAGCACTGAATCGGCCCTCCTCTCTGTGACAGATCAGATCAAAATGTCACAAGATAGAGGGGGCTCCATGATTCTAGTGCTGTTGGACCTGTCCGCAGCCTTCGATACTGTGTCTCATAACACCCTGCTCAGCCGGTTGCAGGGAGCAGGAATCGGAGGCGTAGCACTATCTTGGTTGGAGAGCTTCCTTTCCGGGAGATCGCAATCTATCAGCCTGGGCCCCTTTCGTTCCATCTCAAGGGTGCTCACGAAGGGGGTGCCACAGGGCTCATGCCTCAGCCCTACATTGTTTAATGTTTATGTGGCCCCCCTTGCTGAGATTGTGCGGAAATATGGGTTCATAAGGATTTCCTACGCTGACGACACCCAGCTCCTCTACCCTTTCAGCTCCCTTGGCCCCAAAATCAAGGAGAATTTTGCTGAGGGTATGAGGGCGGTGTCACACTGGATGGCGAGGAACTGCCTCCAGTGTAATGTAACGAAAACAGAGGTCATGCTCTTTGGCAAAGCAAGTATCCTTTGGTCCCCTGACTGGTGGCCAATAGATCTCGGCCCAGTACCTGCACCCAAACCTCATGTTAAAAATCTTGGAGTGAAGTTGGATCAAAAACTGACCCTGAAAGAACACACAAACTACATTGCGGGATTGTGTTTCCACACCATTGGTCTACTCAGGCGCGTCTTTCCTTATCTCCCTGCCACATGTAGAAAGACACTTGTACAAGCCTTGGTAACCAGTCGCCTGGACTACTGTAACGGCCTGCTGACATTAGCTAATGCAGATGCAGTAGGCCGTTTGCAGGTAGTCCAGAATACGGCAGCAAGACTGGTCATGGGTGCACCTGCCAGGACTCCCTCTAAGCCTCTGCTGAAAGAACTGCATTGGCTTCCCATACGGCAGCGCATCAACTTTAAGATCTGCTGCACGGTGCATAAATGCCTGTATGGAGCTAGTCCTAAGTACCTATCTCAGTCTCTGGAATTGTACCAGCCCAGCAGGGCTCTCCGCTCATGCAACCAAGCCCTGCTAAAACCCCCCATCACAAAGAAAACCAGACAAGGAGACCGAGCTTTCTCCTCCGTTGGCCCTGCCCTCTGGAACAATCTTCCCATTGACCTAAGAATAACCATAAATCACCTGTCCTTCAGAAAGGCATTAAAAACCCTTCTCTACCAAGAAGCATTCCTATCCATATAACCTCCCTGGTTGCTCCTCCTAACAACTCTTTAGCCGGCAAAGCGCGGAGATACCCTTACGGGATTGATTCCTGCGCTATAGAAGAAATTAAAATAAAATAAAATAAAATAAATGCAGGGGAAGGACCGGGTGAAGTCATCCCGCATTGGCCCTGCAATTTGTGTTTCCCTCTTCTCCTATTGGGAAGTGTCAGAGGGGGGGTGCCTATGTGTTTTTGGGGAACACGATATTGTGTATTGGATATGGTGAAGCCTCAATGGAGGCCCCTGCTGCTCTGGTTTCTTCACTGCACAAATTACAAGAATATCACTAAGTGGAGATCGGAGGCTCCAGTACAATGCTGGGAATCCATGAATTACCACATAGCATGTAGTAGGAGGGCAGGTACGCTGTCTCTTATGCTCCTATGGTGCTTTTGTGCAACCTATGTATGGCTAGTGATATTTGGTGATGTATATCGCATATCATGCCCTGTTGGATAATGTTTACTGTTTTTTTGTCCTCATACCACCAGAAGCATCTGCAACTTTAAAAAACCGATCTATCTGTTCACCTTGTGGTCACTGCATTCAAACGGGGTCCTGGCGGAGATCAGACAGGACCATCACCTCTGTCGGTGCCTTGATGTAATCATTGGAAAACAAGACCAATTCCCAGGTACCTGCACCACATCGAAAAATCAGTCCATATATAAATATATGGTCAGAAACGGGGGCGGCCCGTTTCTGACCACAGATCTGAACGCCATACCCATACAGATGCCCTAACCCAACCTTCTAACTTCTGGTGAAGCAGATATCTCCACTTGTTTGTCTTCTTGCAATCAAGTAGAAACGCAGACCTCTCTGCTGCCGTCTCAAGAGGTTGTTTGTTGTGTCATCCACTCTCAAGAGAATGAGCATTGAATTCATACCAATCTCCATGCCAAAGCTATCTTTCAAGAAAAGTTCTGTTCCTCCCCAATAGTCCTTTAACCTGGGGCAGTGGGAAAATATATGTACATCGTTGGCTTCCACACAGCAACACCTTTTACACTTGGGTGAAGGCAAAGGGGCAAACTTTAAATGGTGTCCAGTAGAGTCAATTAATAGTAAAGAAGTGGTTCCTCTTTAGATTAGCTGGTTTGATGACTGAATACAGGAGCCTCAGGGAATGATCCTAGACAAGTAACAGATCCATCTCCTGGAAGGCTCCTCTCCAGACTGAGTGAAGAGGTATTAACTTTTTCTCTTCAGCATCCAGAAGTTTCCCATACCACCTTGCAACCCCCTTACTCTTAGGTCTAAAGACCTGAAGGGATAGCCGTAACTCCCAGTCACCCCCTAGCTCTTGTTTTTAGGCCGCAAACCAAAAGGACAATTGGATACATTTAAGCCTAGACAAATTATTACCAGCTTTTGCTTTTAAGACTTCCCAAGGATACAGCCCCTCAGTTGTCATCAAATCTGCCCACGTTGTGATACCCGTCATCCTTAATGGAAGACTTAAGCTGTCTTACAGGCATGTCAGAGTACTAGGGGAGTCCCACACTGGGGCGAAGTCAGAATAGTAGCCCAGGTTCAGCATTCTCCTGATCTGATAACATACCATAAGTTCAACACAGATCTCCATACTTTTAAACAAACTTTCTGGAAACATCTAGGGGTACCAAATTTATACAGAAATCCCTCCTCACTCGATTCTCTCACCATTTCCCCAATAAGCTTCCCCCATGTGTTTAGCTTCCCTAACAACATCCACATGTTTTTAGACTGAAATGCTGCACAGTACAAATTAAAATCAGACAAAGCCAGACCTCCCTTGTCAAGCCTACGTCTGAGCTTTTTCCAAACCAACCTAGCCCCCTTATCGGCCCAGATAAAACTGACTACCTTCCCCTGAATTTTATCGATGCCAGATTTTAGGAACACAAGAGGAATATAATTGAAAAGAGAAGTCAATTTAGGGAGGATCACCATTCTTATCAGATTAACTCGCCCGAAAATTGTTAATGGTAGATTCTTCCACTAATGAGGAAGACGATCCATCTCTTTAGCTACCCTTTGCAGGTTGCGCTGGGGAATTTCATTCACCTCATTTACAATTGAGATTCCTAGATACCTGAGTTTTGAACTTACTCTCCCACCCCAACTTTTAACATTACCTCAGTTTAAGACACATTCACTAAATATCCAGAGAAGGTGTCAAATTCTGCTAGCAGATGTTCTACTCACAGGATAGTTGCGGCGGTATCTGCTGTATAGATCAATAAATCATCTGCGTACAGCGCAATCTTACTGATGTAGAAGGGGAAGGTAAAAGGGATGACCTGTCCATCTAATCCTAAAACAGTTCTCCATACTTCGAATTTCACTAGAATATACTAATGAATATCAGCCAGTGAATCTAAATTCAATGGATAATAAATGGAGTAGTGAACTGCAATGCGTTCTGCAATACCTCGCAGTACCAGAAATATACTTCTATTATGATTCTGGACAAAGAGTACAGCATATGATTTTGAACTTCTACCTATAAGTCCACACGACTGAAAGAAGACACACGGCGACGGGAGTAGGAGCAGGGAGGCCGAACATTACGTTTGAGGTAAGACAATTTAGCCCGGCAACCTGCCCCTCGTTCTCACATGTGACAACGAGACTTTAAGGGAAAACCTCGCTATTCTAACTCTGAATCACTGCTATTATGCGGTGTATTTCAGCACAACTAAGGACCACTTAACCAGCATTCGGGTCCATTAGTGTTAGAACCTGATATATTTTCTAAAAATTATTACAACACCCGCTAATATATTTTGTATAACGCTGCCGGACATCCAAGATCATATTGGCCTTGATCTGTCTGTCTTTTACTAAAGACTGGCTATTATCTTAAACAATATGGACGATTATATTTTTTCTGGATAGATGTAATACATGCTCTACTCACATAGAGGATAATATAATTATAAATTGGCGATATACAGTGAAATTAGTCTACCAATGACGTACTATTGACAAAACCAGACAAATAAGTCTGCATATTGAAACCTATCCGATAGGGCTGTTTTAAACATGAACCCAGAATGGAATACTAAAACAGACAATTATTCTTAACCTTTTCCCAAAGCACCAGCGGCAATATAAAGCCCAGCACGAATTGAATACTAAATAGCTGCTACACCAGCACAGTGAAAAGCAAGTGCATCACCCACTACTGCCAGTAATTTATATCTGGGTAAGTACAAATAATGGGTGATTCCATTTAAGCAGACCAGTATACTGTTGGTTAGCACTCCCTATTTGCAATATACTAATAGGAGCTTTCATTTGCAGCAATACAGGAAATATTTATCGGTGGCTCCTACTATCCGCATAAGATTTATCCTCATAAAATCTCAAGGTAGTTTTCTTCCAATTTTGTTATGCAATTCTGTAAACACTTAAAGTGCTCGATTTTAAAATATAATCTTACTACCACTTGCAGATACCGTGAAGAACCATAGAACCATAACAGAAATTACTTTCAGTTCCCATACCGGATTATACAACCACAAAATTGCCCTCCTGGATTTAGTTGGAGGTTACTATAACCATTAAGGTAATTTCCTAAGTGAAAATTTTTTTATTAAAAACCCTTTGCCATATATAAAGGGCAATCGGCTAGTAAGTGCCCCACATTAGTAATTTGGCACTCCTATTAATAACTTCAGAGTGGGCCATATTAGCTCCTCCGACCCACATTATGGGCTGTCTGCACTATGATAAATTACATAGTGACCCATGAAATGGTACTAGTACCAATGCGCAATGCACTCCAGCAATACCTGACTAACAAACCACCTTCGTTAGATAATTTTTTTAATAAATTATTTTTGTCTTTATGCATAAAATCTAGTAGCACCTGATCAAATGTTATAGCGAATGAAAATGTATTTGTTTTAGAAAATGATTCTGGAAAATGTTGGGCTTGAGATGATTAGTAATTGTATGTTTCCTTCTAGAACTTGGTCCTGAAGAAGGTTGTCTATCTAACTGTAACCGAAACGCCGCGTCGACCCCTGTTCTTTTGAACCTTTTTAACCTGAATGCTTATGAGTTGTTTTTTTATATAAAAAATGTTTTAATAAATGTAATAACATGCAACATGTATGTTTTTTAATGATTTGCTAGTATGATGTTTTGACAATGTACTTGTTGTGTATAATTTGACAAATATATATATATATTTTTCTAAAACATTATCGTTTGATCTGTTGTTTTTTATATGTGTTTTTTACATTTGATCCTTTGTGTGCATGTATGCAATTATATTTACAGTTTCTGGTGGATTTATAGGTAGAAGTTCAAAATCATATGCTGTACTCTTTGTCCAGAATCATAATAGAAGTATATTTCTGGTATTGCGAGGTATTGCAGAACGCATTGCAGTTCACTACTCCATTTATTACCCATTTTACGGTAACCCTGTGGGACGTTTTCAAGTTTCCTACACTATCTCCCCTGTCCCAAAGTTGACAGTTAAGGGGGCCTCCTTTTCTTTGCCTATCTAAATTCAATGGGCCTTTGTGAACAAAAGCTTCGCATAGAAAATCTTTTTATATTGGAAGGGAAGAAATACATGTTTATTTTCCTAACTACAAAGATAGTGAGAAAATTACTGGAATTTCTAAAACAGTTGTGTTACTATTCCCATTACAAAGAACATTGTTTTCCTTGGATTGTCTTTTGGGAAGCTTTGGTGCCATTACTCACACTTACTAGTGCACTTAGTGCTAGTTCACTTAGATGTGATGCGTAGCCCGCCGTAGAGGGCTATACCTGCTATTAAAGGCCCTTTCCAGCGTTAAAGGCCCAGAGCCGAAGGCGAGGGCCTTTAACAAGGGAGAGGGACTTTAATAGCGGTATAGCCCATCTACGAAGGGCTATAAGGCTATTAGAACATTCTGTCACTAGAGGGCAGAATGTTCTGACAAAAAAGCAAAGCCTTTTGGAAGCGTGAGGGGATTGGAATCCCCTCAGGTTCCCTGAAGCCTTTGTTCAAAGCCAAAGCTGTGAACAAAGAAGCATTGGAATGTTGGAGGCTCCAGGCTTATACCAGCCATTATAAGCCCAGAGCACTCCATTGTTTTCAATGGAGCTCCCAACATTCCAATGTTCTAATAATGAATCAGACTAGTTTCAGTCCTGCATACACCACACATGGTAAAACAGGCTACAACCAATGTGGTAGAAGTGTAGGGTAGAGCACCGCTGTTCCAATTAGATTTTTCGAAGTTTTCATGCCTCCGGGGCTCTCTCCCCGTCTGGAGAGATATTAGTCACAACCTCCGATAGCAGCTATACCTAGTTGGGTATAGCTGACCCCCCGGGCACCGATGTGTGCTGAATCAGCTCTAAGTTTGCCTGTTACTCAGGTACCAAGTTTTTCTTGACGTGCATCTCTAAATAAAACAGTTATTCCATTGGTTCTGAATATTTCATTTATTCTTCATGAAATTATTTTCTTTTCCCAAAATATAATTTTCCGTTATTTCACATGAAAATCCAATGCATTTCGGCAGTGTATTCTGCCTTCATCAGGGAAATAGTAAATCTACAAATTAAAGAAACACATATTTTCAATCTTATGTACTTTAGAGTATATTGCATCATTATTCAACTTAACTATTTCAATTTTACGCTAGTTCCATTTTAACTTCATCAGCGGACTTTCTATTTCAAATCCGTGGGAACCTCTCATTTCTATTGGGGCTTTAAAAATGTTTTAAGTTAGGTATAACTGGATCTCACTCTGCTTCCTAAATCAGTTACATGCACTGAGCTCGGTTTTTAACTTTAGTTTACTGCCGTCTATGGAGCAGTTTTCACTAATGAAAATACACGCCTCGCGTTACGCGCTGGCAATGGTGATTTAAGTAAAACCGGATATCTAAACGCTTACGCACAATAAAGTTAGCGTGATCACGCACATCCAAAAAAAACGGGTCAGCGAGGAACTAAATAGTGCGCAGGCGCAAGGGGCGTAACTCAGGAAAGGAGCAGAACCAGTCCGTAGAGGAATGGCGCGAGGAACAGAAACGCCGTGGTAAGCCAACAATCCACCAACTTAGACTGTTTAAGCGCGTAAAATACGAAGGTTACCCTCCACTATATCCGAGTTAGCAACAGTTAACGTATAACTCTCGTCAACGCGTAAGCGTTTAGATATCCGGTTTTACACAAATCACCATTGCCAGCGCGTAACGCGAGGCGTGTATTTTCATTTGTGAAAACTGCTCCATAGACGGCAGTAAACTAAAGTTAAAAACCGAGCTCAGTGCATGTAACTGATTTAGGAAGCAGAGTGAGATCCAGTTATACCTAACTTAAAAAATTTTTAAAGCCCCAATAGAAATGAGAGGTTCCCACGGATTTGAAATAGAAAGTCCGCTGATGAAGTTAAAATGGAACTAGCGTAAAATTGAAATAGTTAAGTTGAATAATGATGCAATATACTCTAAAGTACATAAGATTGAAAATATGTGTTTCTTTAATTTGTAGATTTACTATTTCCCTGATGAAGGCAGAATACACTGCCGAAATGCATTGGATTTTCATGTGAAATAACGGAAAATTATATTTTGGGAAAAGAAAATAATTTCATGAAGAATAAATGAAATATTCAGAACCAATGGAATAACTGTTTTATTTAGAGATGCACGTCAAGAAAAACTTGGTACCTGAGTAACAGGCAAACTTAGAGCTGATTCAGCACACATCGGTGCCCGGGGGGTCAGCTATACCCAACTAGGTATAGCTGCTATCGGAGGTTACAACCAATGTGGAACATTTGTTTGTGACTCTACTGAAACATGATTCCTTTCATGGTGCAGCACATAGAAGCAATTTGCCTTAATTGTACTTAAAATTGTTGGAACACTTTGTTTTGTTGCTAGCACACGCATGTCAACTCTATATAGTTTAGGAAAGAGACTTTATATATTTGAATCAAAAAAAGAAATTGTTGTAGTTTGAAAAAGCAATGTTTACCTACCTTACTTATTACAGGTAACCACGGAGCATTTAATACAGACCACATATTGAGATAGAAAACAGGTTAAAAGTACTCTCTTACCCACTTCATTTTTACTCCCTAAAAGCATTAGAATCGCTATTACTACTCCACTTTAGTAGGTTTTTGATTCTCTATAATGCGGTCTTTCTACCATTGAGGGCAGTTTGACAACAGCTTCTACAATGAACTACTAAGCTACATAGCCAAGTCAATGCATATACATTTTTTGTGCAAACAGTCTCAAGCCCTAGCAAGGCACCATAATGACCCTTGAATACTCATTGAGGGTTACTAACTCAGCCCCATTTAGATTAAACCATTTTTCCCAATAGGTGCACAGCTGATCTGAAGTATAAGTGACCATAAGTATATGTTATATTCAAGATGCATTGCTTTTTACTGATTACATGGACATCTATCCCAGATGTAATCCTGCATTCGTCCTCTGGTGTATTTTTAACAGCTCTGTATTTAATGAAGTTTGATATTAGTGAGATACAGAGTGAAGAAATAAATCTCAGATTTTTTATTCCTCTGTTTATCTACAATTAGAGCGGGGCCTCAATCACCGAGCCGTTGCCGGGTGAGGTGAGGCTGTCTCCCACATAAAGCTGGGTAAGAAATAACAAGCTTGATAATAGTATTGTTTTCACAATGATGCCACGAGAAACTTGCTCTTCACAATAATGATAGAGCATCTGGTTTTTCATAATTTATAAATGTTTGTGTAAATTTGCCTTTTCACTTTTCCAAATTAAATTTGAAATTGATGTGTTAGCTCAATAGGTTGTTTGTTTACTTTTTTCTACCTTGCATTATTTTTTATATTTTTTTCACAGGAAAGAAGATAACAGATGGACTTACCAGTCGCTTATACATATATTTGGTTCTGGTAGGGTGGTGATTGAACCACTTTTACATTTAGTCCTCTTAAATAGTTATTCTATAAAAAAAAATTCACTCAATAAAATATCTATTTCTGCAGTAGCATTATACCTCTTTTAGGTCCTGACGAAAGCCAGTGGACATCACTTTATGGATGAAACATGTTGACCTTCCATCTATTGCTATAGAACAGTGATTTTTTCACACTGTTAGGCTGTTTTTAATCTTGACATCCGACCAGATCCTAATAAATTATATTTTCTGATCGTTTAGTCATTTTTAAGTATCACCTTTTTCTTTGCACTGCACTCCATCAGCACGACTGGCTCACCGGCACTGCGGTCATACCATGTGCCGGGCACAAGTTTAGTGACATATAGCCGTGTCAATCTGGCTTAGTCACTTATACTTGGCTCCACAGCTTCCCAAATTATGAGGCTCTGCCAAAGTGGGTCGGCTGATGGGATTCATATGAGCCCGTAGAGACTTTTTGTAGCTGAAAAGTCCTTGTTAGCGAGCGTCCTCTTGAGCTTTCATCTCATTGTTGGCAAATCTGACCTACACGCTTCTTTTTGTATTTAGTGTATTTAATTAGGGGTGTGAAGCATATATGGTCATTAAATATTATCCCCTAGACCACCTGTCTAAAGTATTTTTTCCATATATCTACTGCACACCTTTTCCATATAGACGTATGAACTCCATCAAGGAACAGTGGACAGAGTGAAAACCACATACCCTAGTAAAGCACTAGTGCTTCTAACACCGCACATGGGGGACATGAAAAGTTACTTATTTCTAGTCTTATGCACAGCATCCTTTTCGAACAGTGCAATAAATGCAATTGATTCTAATGCAAAATGTTGGGTACTCATTTTTTGAAATGATGATCTGTAGTGCAGGGGATGGGTATAGTTTGTGAATTTAATAAATGACAAATACGAATTATACCATTCATAAGTGGGCTAAGCAAGGATGTTTTCTGTTTCGTTCAAATCAGATGTCTGGCTCAGCTCAGGTCCCATTTTAATGGCATGTTATTGATAAGTCAGGGCCCTGATACCTCTTTACCCTTCCTAATGAAATTTTGTGACGGTAACATTATACATCATGCTGATAAATAAAAGAGGGATCTTGTAGCATACCATTTTTAGTTAAAAATGTTGATAATTTTAAACTAATCACCAAGGCAATCCAGCCAGTTAGAATATGATCAAACAATGATAAGTAGTATAGAAAAAATAAATCAAACATTTCTATTAATCATATAATAGTTTATGCCACAACAAATAATTCAATAAAGTGCATTCAATATAAACAAAATACCATTCAATGTGATAAGGTAGATAAATTGGAATTTCAAGTTCTACAGAACAAGTATACATTTCAAAGGTAATAGGTGTCTTAACTATTACTAAAACAATTGGATTATTAATACAAAATATAAAATGAAAAGAAAGGGAAGAGAATGGAAGAAAGAGACTGCACAGAAAGAGAAGAGATTAAGCAATACAAAGAATATAAACCTAGTAGCAAAATGCAATGAATTAGAAAATCTTATGGATAATAATTATTATCAAAATAAAGGAGTTGAAATAATTATAACATCATTGAAAGGATGAAAGAATTGACATTGCAGTTAAAGTAATATACGTTCACGGGGTTTAGAAATCTCTTGCATGACCAATGTAGGGGCATCTCTGTGATAGTTTTTTTAAAGGGAAATTGTCACTAGTGACTACAAGTATCTGTTTTAATCTTGTCAGACATATGAAATGCTTGGGTGCTTATCAATTATGTGGTTAGCACAAATGTCCTTTTACAGAGTCTAAATGACACATTCTGGGCTTCCTTCCCACCAGAAGTAGTCTGCTTAATAGCAAACGAGAGTGACAAATATTTGATTTTAATAAACCAGCTAATATTACTAAGGACCCCAAAAACAGTGATTAGAGATAAGTGTAATCAAAGGCTAATTTTGGTGATACATTTTCCCCCCAAGTCTTCTCCTAAAGTGTAAAACACAGTTACAATAAAGCATCATGAGAGAAGGTTGCATTACTGCTATTTAACATGACTGAAGTAGAAAGTAACGAAAACACAAAAGGCGATGGGAGGATGCTTTCAATATGCAGTGCCAAAGATATGGAATATGCAGTGCCAAAGATATGGAAACATGCTATAGTGACACCATTGTTAAAAAAACCTACAGCTGATCCGGATAAATTGGCCAATTACAGGCCTATTTCACTCCTTCCTGCTTTTTCCAAATGCTTGGAAAGGCATGTGCATTCAGCCCTGACGCTTTTTCTGAAGAAAATGCCTTACTCCACCCCACCCAGCAAGGTTTTCGAGCAGGTTTTTCCACAGAAACTGCCCTATTGGGCGTTTCTGAAGTCATGAGGAAACTCCTCGACAATGGTCAAACGGTTGCGCTTATTTTACTTGACTTAAGCGCAGCCTTTGACACTGTATCGCATATAAGACTGATCGCTCTATTGGAAAAAAATGGAATAGGTGGAAATGCACTGAAATGGATTAGATCTTTTCTGAGCAACCAGACCTTTCAAATATCATCGGCAGCGGCATGTTTGGGAACTTTCAATTCCCCTCATGGAGTACCGCAGGGCTCCATCCTTAGCCCGCTCTTTTTCAACTTATATCTCAGACCCCTAGCGGATCTAGTGGAAAAGGCGGGTCTAACCTTCATGTCGTATGCCGACGATTCTCAGATTGTGTTTTCACTATCTAAAACCCAAACTTCTTCTACATCTCTCCTTAAAACTGGCCTGCTATCCATTTTCAACTGGATGTCAACTAACCAATTGAAATGAAATGGAGATAAGACGGAGATTCTCCTTCTGGGCAGGCAACCAGAGCTTTGGAACTCATTACATTGGCCTGCCCAGATGGGAAATCTCCTGACACCGGTGCCGCAGGCTAGAAATCTGGGTGTAATCCTGGACAACACATTGTCCATGAAACAGCAAGCCAATAAAGTAGTGAACCTCTGCTTTACCATCTTGAGATGACTCAAGAAGATCCTTTGGATGCTGCCTAGCCCTATGCAGAAAACGGTGGTCAATGCCTTAATTACATCTCGGCTTGACTACGGGAACATACTGTATTTAGGTGCAAATAAATCTGTCACCAAAAGACTGCAGCTAGTACAAAATGCGGCTGCTCGTCTTCTTTGTGGCATACCTAAAATCAGCAGCGTGTCACCTTACCTGCGTGAACTGCACTGGTTGAGGGTGGAGAACCGCATTAAGTTTAAAGCCCTAAACTATATGTTTAAAATCAAAGCAGGCACCGCTCCTATATATCTGCAGGCGCTAGCTTCCCCCTACATCCCAAATAGAAATTTACGTTCTAAAGCTGCAGAAAAATTCTGTGTCCCCAGATTTAGGCTGGCCAGGATGGGAGGCAAATCCTTTTCCTATCTGGGTCCCGTCATTTGGAATTCACTCCCAATTCACATACGCAAAGAGCAAAACCCTCTCAGATTTCGAAAGGAGATAAAAACCTGGTTATTTAACCAGTAATCTGATCACTTACGTTGTCTACACTTTCTACCAGGCTGTGTGTTAGGCGCCGGGAAACCCTTTTTGGGTAGCTGTTGCGCCATATAAGTTGATAAAATAAAATAAAATAAATAATAAAATAAAATAAGCACTGCAATTGCTTTGGTAGCATTCCAACACATTGTTTTTTTACCCACCATGTCACCTCAGATTAGAGCCAGCCATAAGCATATCAGTCTTGACCCTGCTTCAATAGGAACAGTCCAGGTTTAACTGGCAAGTCAGGTCCTCTCTGAACCGGAACACAAGCAAACCACGACTGGTTTCACTCTGACTGGGGCGCTTCAGTCAGGTGTAACTTGGTTCCAGTGGCACAGTGAGCAAGGGGCCCTCATCTGAGCATACCATTGGCCACTTAGGGTATTTAATCAAACCCACAAAAGATGATGGAAGGATGCTTGCAATATGTCTAACCTCCGGCAATCGCTCAGGGTAGCACTCATTGTTCTTTTGACCATAATGCTACCTCAGGTTGGACCCATCCATATGTAAATCAGCCTTGAAAGTGCTCCAATTGGAGCAGTTCATCTCTATGTAGACCTTTTCTGTTCCTACAATGAAGCTACCACACTAGAGGCCTCATTGTAGGCTGAGGGCAATGCTGAAGAGGTTCCATGAGGTTTTGGCTCTGCATTTCTGTTTTTTTTTCCCCATAACAAACTCCCAAAGCACAATGACATTTCCCAAAGGAAAACATCTAAAAGCGGATTAGAGGTGAATTAGAATTATGAGCCTCATGGTAAAAGTCTGTGCTTTCACCCAATGGCCTTAAGCCATCTATGTTTAATCCATGTTTCAATTGTAAGCCAATCATTTCAAAAAGCCCCAAGAAATACAATTAATCCAAAGACATGCATTTATCATGTGTATGCTGTAACTGTCTAGTGTGAAAGTTTAACAGCATAGGAGAGTAGATTAGTTTAGTGGCATGCCAAATATGGGTGATGGTGGTCCAGAACGAAATTCTCCTATGCATTGTTCCACTCCCAACCAGCTGCGGTCCATGCAGGTAACAGCAGTGGGCGGTGGTGCTGCGTGGGGGGATTTTGAGGGATGATGCAGAGGGCAAATTAGATAAATAATTAATTTTCCCTCTGCATCGTCCCTCGAAATCCCCCCCCAACTCTGTCCCACCACAGTTACCTGCATGGACCTCGGCTACTCCCAACCATAATGAACCCCACAAATGCAGAGACGAACAATAACAGATGGTCCAGCAACCACATCAAGGTGGGTTAGAAGTCAGGGGTATAGCTATCACTTGTGCAGCCAGTGCTGTGAAACAGGGGACAAGAGATAAAAAAAGGACTCTTTCTGCCTGCTTTGCTCAATGATCTACTTTTCTAGGGCCTTGCCACTACCCTAGTGCCACTTTCCTCCACTTTCCTCCAGAATTAGGAGAGTTGGATTTCTTCCCTTACCACTAAAATCACTGGAAAGCTATTGGAGCAAAAGCCTTAGTAGTTGCAAGCCAGGGGTGCATGCCGCTGCCCGGCTGTGTGAGTTTGGTTAGTAGACTTCGTGCATTGAGGAAGGAGTGTGAGATGGCTCCTTGGGTGATGATCGTTGTGTTTCACAACTACCTACAGCGAGTGACAGTAAAATGGTCCACGGCATAGGACTTGTAGCAACAGGGACTACGTAATGGCTTCATGCAATCCTTCTTCTTGGGCAAAGTCTGACAACCACCCACTTCTTTGCAAACCATGAAATTGTAACACTTTGCACAACAAAACCAGCAAAATAAACAATTTGCACATCCCTACTTACTAAAAGACGTCCTATATATTTGAACATCCTTCTCCATGACGGAAAACACACCCATAGGACGTGTTCCACATATGTTCTTTGCCTTTCACACATCTGATCATCAGTGATCAGGGTATACCCACTCTGGGTATTTAATGTATGTCTAGTTCTGTGTGTTGGAAAGTCAACCAGTGCTTGTGCGTCTCCTGCATTCACTGGGTCTACAATGGAATATTTTATGCAGCCTCGTTATTTATTGAAAGTACTACACTTAGTGACAGAAAGCAGTGCCAAGAAATATTTTAAATGTGTACTCAAAAAATGACTTTCTACTAAACAAAGCACAGACGATACATTCAGAGTAGCATTTAGGTTTGAGAAAAAAGTCTGTTCATTAATATCTGCTGTCCCAATAGATACGACGAGCTTCAAGAAGTTTCAGCGGTATCAGTTTTATAAGCCATGACTCTAAACTTAACTTCAAAGACAAGCTGCCTGCCAGCTGGGTTCAGAAAAGAAAACAACATGAATGCCTTTATGAGTAGAAGCAGTCAATCTAATCGATATTTATTTCAGTCGACGTGCAATGATGTTAAATCATACTTTCTCGACAACTTATATGTTCACACGTTTATATAAAACTTAGCTTCCCTGTAAGAGCACTCGTTAAGGACGTAGCCCTATTGAAAATAATAAAATGGCTTCTCTGCAAAGTTCATGTCTGCATCCTCTGTGCTGTCCCATCACTGGTGCATCCGGACCCCTCTTCGTTGTCATGTCCCCTGGTTCTAGGCTGGCCCCTGCAGGTTGCCATGACCCCAGTTCCAGTCTGACCACTTTTGATCATGATACTTCAGAAATAGATGTCAATTCCTTGTTTTTTCATGTTCTAGTTTGCTTATTTTCACTTCGTTTCTCTGGGTTGGACCCTCGCTTTACATCTTCAGATTCGTAATCTGTGAGCCGGTGATATTCAGGACAGGGTCCTATGCGGGCCAGGGCTGAGGACTCAACATTATTTTTGTTGGGAAATCTCTTTTCAAACACAATCAAGTCGTGTTGGACTCTCCTTTTGGAATGACGATATACTCGTTAAACAGTTTTTAAAACGGAAATTGCCTGAAAGCATTTGTCAGGAAATATCAAGTTTTGTTTAAGTGTGTGGTTATCCACCATAATGTATACTAAGATATCTATGAAAGCCAACTTCAAGCCTTATCTAAGACAAAGCAGGATACTGCTGTAAAGCCCCATCATCCTCCACTTCATGAGTGCCCTGTCTGCGGGTGAGCCAAGAGCGACCAGAGATGGGGAGCTTGTCCGGATAAGCAAGGGTGCTGATCTTCATAGGTTTGAAAGTGATGCAGCTGGTAATGGAGATGCTACTGGCTGCTAAAGGGGGCAATGGAGTTCCATCAAAATGTTGAGGGAAGGGTGATGTAATCATATTCTTCATGTCCTGATTGACATGGGCTGTGGAGAGTTGAATGCTCTTATGGGGGCCATTGTTGGTCTCTAAGGCCATGGAGCATAAATGACCACAATTCTCTGGTATAGTTTGCACCTGCGATACCAAAGGGGATGATGGACGAAGTGTTACAGCAAATCAGACACTCACCCCCAGTCAACTGATCTGGGTTTAATCCATCATCATGCTTTAGCTCACTCCACCACCCCAGTTCAGACATGGCCATATGCAAATCAGTCTTGACCCTGTTCCTCATGGGAACAGCCAGGCCCAAACTGCCAAGCCATGTCTTCCCTCGACTGGAAACAAGCATCCTGGGACGGGTTTCAGGTTCATAACCCTCATCAGCCAGGCTATCTTGAATCCAGTGGCAAAGTGAGCAAGGGACCCACATCTGGGCATACCCTGCCAACTTAGGGCGAACAAAGCGATACCAAAGGGGATGATGGACGGAGCGTTTGAGCAAATCAAACACTCACCCCCAGTCAACTGATCTGGGTTTAATCCATCACCATTCTTTAGCTCACTCAGCCACCCCAGTTCAGACATGGCCATATGCAAAACAGTCTGACCCTGTGCCTCATGGGAACAGTCCAGCCCGAACTGCCAAGCCATGCCTTCCCTGGACCGGAAACAAGCATCCTGGGACCGGTTTCGGGTTCATAACCCTCATCAGCCAGGCTATCTTGAATCCAGTGGCAAAATGAGCCAGGGACCCACGTCTGGGCATACCCTGCCAACTTAGAGCGAACAAAGCGATACCAAAGGGGATGATGGACAGAGCGTTTGAGCAAATCAAACACTCACCCCCAGTCAACTGATCTGGGTTTAATCCATCACCATTCTTTAGCTCACTCAGCCACCCCAGTTCAGACATGGCCATATGCAAAACAGTCTGACCCTGTGCCTCATGGGAACAGTCCAGCCCGAACTGCCAAGCCATGCCTTCCCTGGACCGGAAACAAGCATCCTGGGACCGGTTTCGGGTTCATAACCCTCATCAGCCAGGCTATCTTGAATCCAGTGGCAAAATGAGCCAGGGACCCACGTCTGGGCATACCCTGCCAACTTAGAGCGAACAAAGCGATACCAAAGGGGATGATGGACAGAGCGTTTGAGCAAATCAAACACTCACCCCCAGTCAACTGATCTGGGTTTAATCCATCACCATTCTTTAGCTCACTCAGCCACCCCAGTTCAGACATGGCCATATGCAAAACAGTCTGACCCTATGCCTCATGGGAACAGTCCAGCCAGAACTGCCAAGCCATATCTTGCACCTACGACACCAATACTCATTGCCAATCCTATGCACACAGTTGTACTTTCTTGTCCTATACTGAGGGTCACTGGAACTAAGCGGCAGGGGAGTACCCAATTTATGTGGCAAAATCAAATCAATTATGTGGCAACAGAAGGAAAATTATACCATGTAGTGAGGCATATTTAACGTTAGTATTACCTCTTGATTTTGGAATTTTTACACGTTAACACCATCTGGGCAAAGGTTTTAACTCATTAGCATCACTTTGACACCCACAAAACAGACATAAGCAACAGATGCACGACAAGTCAACCTTTTTGAGGGCCTTTCACTGTGCTGCAACACATGTTCCAGATATTTTAGCAACCTATTATCCGTGTGAGCTAGAAACATTTTTTGATGAAATTTGCAGATTATGAAGTAGATGATGGATTATGTGGCCAATGTGGCACATTCATAATTATGCTGAAAATGGCATGGCTACAAATTAACATAATTCCAGCAGCTCTGCCTATACTGCACTTGTACAAGTTGAAGACATACTTAAGCACGTAATTCATGTAATTTCAGAAATTTCATCTTACATTTGTCATGCAAAATTTCAGAAATTATGCCATTACACAGTGTTACATAATTATACCTCTGTTCACAGCACAATCAGACCACAAAAGTACAGGAACAAGGCAACCAACCAGAATATGAGTGGATGTTGCTCATGGCAATTGTGTTTTTCATGCTAGTTTTGTAGCGCAAAATGCATCTTTGCACCAAATAAGGGTTTACCATTGTGTATAATTATACATAATTTCACACAATTATGCAAAAGCAAATTATGTGAATTTCGCATACCTCTGGCCATAACATCAAAAAATAGAATGGCAGCAGAGAGCCTACATACTTGTTAGTATGGTTTGTACTTCACTAAAACATACTAGAAGTTTTCACAAATTATTTGATTACTATCAATCAATAATGTGTTTGTTAAGCGTGACTACTTACCCGTAAGGGACTCAAGGTGCTGGGGAGGAGGGGAGGTGCAGGTTCCAGTCCATCAAGGAGGGGATCTGTCGAAGAGCCAAGTTTTGAGGTTTTTCGTGAAGATGGGGAGTGATGTTGTCTGTCTGAGGTGGAGTGGTAGGGTTTTCCTTGCACTGGCTGCGAGGAAGGAGAAGGAGCGGCAACCTGATCTGGTCTTTCTGGTGAGGGGGACCACGGCATAGGAGAGCTGGGCTGATCGAAGGGTCCTTTGGGGTGCGTGGAATTTGAGTCGACTGTTCAGGTCTGCCGATCTGGTATTGTAGAGGGCTTTGTGTGCGTGGGTGAGAATCTTGAATGTGATTCTAGCCTTGTTGGAGAGCCAGTGCAGTGTGCGCAGGTGCTGGGAGATACGGCAGTGTCTTGGCAGGTTGAGGACCAGTCTTGCGGCGGCGTTCTGGATGTTTTGAAGCTTTACGGATGAGGTTTTTGATTATTCCGGTGTAGAGTGTATTGCCATAGTCGAATCTGCTGGTGACGAGGGCGTAAGTGACGGTCTTTCTGTGATCGAGGGGGATCCATTTGAAGGTCTTACAAAAGAGGAGGTGGGTGTGGTAGTAGGAGGATGCGGCAGAGTTGATCTGATGCTCCATTTTGTGGTTGGAGTCCATGATGATTCCAGGGTTGCATGCGTGTTTCATTGGGGTGGGTGGGCTTCCGAGGGCGGGGGGCCGCCAGGCGTTGTTCCAGGCATCGGGGGTGGGCCCGTGATGAGTACTTCTGTTTTGTGAGTGTTGAATTGTAGGAAGCTGCTTTTCATCCATTTGGAGATGGCTTCCATGTCTATTTGAAAGTTGTGTTTGGCTGTGTTGGGTTCGTTGGATAGAGAGAGAATTAGTTGGGTGTTGTCTGCATATGAAACAATTTTGAGTCCATGAATTCTGACGATGGGGGCGAGTGGAGCCATGTAGACGTTTAGGAGCGTGGGGCTGAGGGAGGACCCCTGAGGGACTCCGCAGGTAGTTGTTGTAGGGTCTGAGAGGAAAGGAGGGAGTCTGCCCCACTGCGTTCTGCTGGAGTGGAAAGAGTGGATCCAGTTGAGAGCCTTGTCCCAGATTCCTGCGTCGTGGAGTCTGCGTGTAAGGATGCAGTGGGAGACTGGCTCGAAGGCTGCTGAAAGGTCGAGGAGGATGAGGGCCACTGTTTCTCCTCTGTCCAGGAGGGAGCGAATGTTGTCTGTTGTAGCGAGGAGGGCATTTTCTGTGCTGTAGTTTTTTCTGAAGCTGTGTTGGGAAGAGTCGAGGATGTTGTGCTCTCTTCGATGAAGGTGGCGAGCTGCCTGTTGATGGCTTCCTCGATGACCTTCGCTGGGAACGGGAGCAGGGAGATGGGTCTGTAGTTTTTGAGGTTGGTGGGGTCCGCTAAGAGCTTCTTCAGCAGGAGGTTGATCTTGGCGTGTTTCCAGTCGTCGGGGAAGGAGGCGTTCGCAAAGGAGTGGTTGATGGTGTGGCGAAGCATGGGTGCGATGGTGTCGCCGGCTCTGTTGAAGATGTGGTGGGGGCAGGGGTCCTTGGGGGCCCCGTAGATTGACTTCTTAATCTTCAGTGTGTCTTCAGTGGTGAGGGCTGTCCAGCTGTCAATCGTTGGCTTCAGGGTGTTGGGGATGGCTGGTGAGGGTTCAGTGTGTTGGTTGTCTTCGTCAAAGTAGTCGTAGATAATCTTGATTTTGTGGTGGGAGAAGGTGCTGAGTTTGTTGCAGAGGTCTTGTGAGGGAGGAATGTCAGTAGAATCATGGTGGGTTGGGCAAACTCCATTATGATGCTGAAGAGTTATTTGCTGATGTGCAGGTGTGTGGAGATTCTGTCTTTGGTTGCTGTTTTTCTCGTATTTCTGATGAGTTGGTGGTGGGCGTTGGTGGTGGCTCTGAAGTTGTTGTGAGCTTCAGTGGATTCGGAGTTACTCCAGGCCTTTTCGAGGCGGTGGCATGTGCATCTGGACTCTCGAAGTTCGGCTGCAAACCATCTGGCTTTCTTGGTGTGTGTGTTGTTCTTCTTGAGGTGGGCTATGGTGCTGGCACTGTCGAAGATCCATCTGTGCAGAGTGAAGGATGTGGCCCTCTAGGGCCATGAAGGTTATATGCAAACCACCTGCTATGCCTTCCCAAGAATGAAGAGTCAGTCAGACAATAGAGAATGAAAACTTATACTTATTCAAGTATATACTCTGCAATGGAGCCTAGTCAGACCTTCACCATAGGATGTCTGTCGAGGGGACTGACTCCCTGGGGTACGCTAATACATAATGAACCTCTCGTGGAAAAAGACTGGGCTGAGCTCGGCATGGACAAAGGAGGTAAACAGAGATGCGCAAGCACCTGCAAGAGGCGTGCACTATCAGTATCTCAATGCCACTGTGCCGGGTCTCAGCGTCTCCTAATGTGGGAGCAGAGTTACATGAATGCAGTGGAATGCAGAAACAGAATAATTGTCCGTTAGTGAGTCGAGTTGCAGCCTTGAACAGGAAAGAGAACAATAACGAAGTACAGTCTTCTGCTGAGGCAAGCGTTTCTAAATACATGGGGCCTAATACAAGTTCAGACCAGGCAGTCTAATAAGGATTACGAAATACAAAATGGCATCACACTGGCTAATCGAAGGCCTACATGCTGCAGGGGTAACTAAGTGGGTTACATAGCGCAATACGATTGCATATATTTTAGCCACACAATGCTAACCTAATATAACATAACAAATGCATTATGGGAAAGGGGAATTTTGAATCTAACAATAGTTTGGGCTGCGGTGTTGGGGTCGTCGTCTTCCGCAGTGGTTGGGGTGGAGTTGCCGAGTGAGGAGGTGAGCTGGTTGCCTGTGATTTAGGTCCAGTTTCTACATGGGAGCAGGTGCTGGTGTCTGTTAATGGGGGTGTTCTGAGGGTGAAGTGGATACATCAATGGTCTGTCCATGGAAGTTCGGTGGTGTGGCTGAAGGTAATGAAGTTTGCTGTAGTGAAGAGGGGGTTCAGGGTGTGTCCTGCTGAGTGCGTGGGTTTGGTCACGACCTGATGGAGTCCAATGTTGTGGAGGTTTTCCAGGAATTACTAGCTAGATTAATTCAGTGTCAACGCCATTACTTAGTACAAAGTTTGTCTGCAGTCACACATTGTCTCTTCTGCACATGAAAATCAAACCCTGACTGTAAGTACAACCAGAAATGTGATTTCCTAAATCTAGAATAGTGATGGAAATAGAGATAAATTGTGATTAATTTTGCTAACTATAAATTGCCTTAATATCAACAAAGCAAAAGCATGTTTTTCATTATCACATTATTTCTTAATAGTCAATTTTAGGGTTAATGTATCTTTCTTAGTGTGCCCGCATGCATAACCCCTGCACAACTTGAAGGTCACATGCGTAAAACTTAGTAAAGATGGCTAAACCTTCTGTCCTATAAAAAACTATAAATGTAGAAGTACTGAACTGGATAATAGTAATACCTGACTGTGTAGTGTTATTGAACCCCCTGAGTGGGACAGTACACATGGTACACAAACTGATCATTTTTGCTGAAATATATCTGGACTGTATTTTTCCCACTTCACTGCTAGCGCACAGCTATTAAACAATATTTTTTAATAATCTATTAATATTTTTTAAGAATGAACATACATTTTTCATTTCTGTCAATTAGAGGCGAGATACAATATTCCCAATAGGGAAAGTCATCAGCTTACACGGTGTAGCAAATAGTTTCTTTCACAAACAAAAAGAGAAGCACAGCAGGTAGTAGAAGCGCATACGTTCCCTGGCTCACGTACCTGACATATATCCAGTTGTGGCTCTTGCAGGTAAGCGCAGTGAGGTGGAGCAGGGGTTGGGCATAGGGGTTGTGAGGAAGCCAACAGATGACGGAATACGCAAAATAAATCCTATTCCGTTGTATGTCAGTTTCGTTGCTGGGTTGGAGAAATCAAGAGCAGAGACTGTCCTAGAGTGCAAATTGAGGGTGCTCAGGCCAATCCTAAAGCTGCAGCTTCAGGATTGGCCACATGGCAGTCTCGGAGCCTGTGCCTGAAGAAGAGGAGCAAAAGGGTGACGTGGCCGGCTGCAGGTACGTTTTTTTTGTTAACCCACCCGCGACCCCTATGCCTTTCCGCCCAGCCACTCCTCAACAATTCTGGCCGGTACTGTTTGCAAGGGTGCCTGCGCTGGGAGACAATTGTTTTTGTGCAGGATGCAGCTCACATAGAAAAACGACAAAACAAAAAGCAATAAAACCATTTCTCCTCGTTGTGCCACTTCTACACCTCCCCTGGGGAGGCATAGGATTCTTGTGCGATCCCAGCTTTACAAAATATTGTAAATCTGGGAATGTGCCAGGTTCCATGGATGTTGCTTGGGAACACCCACAGCAACACCCATTGAACGCCCTTTCATGCAGAGTAATGTGTAAAAGGGCGCCACGCAGGGTGACTTTACGTGGCCTTGTAAATATGGGCAAGCCCATTGCGCTGCCGGTGTTTCAAAAAAAGTGACTCACCAGCGATGCAACTGGCTTGTAAATGAAGCCCCATGTCTGTAACTACACACATACATAATAGTTGGAGCATGTGATAGAAGTGGAGGCCCCTTCACACACAGAAAAGATACAGGATGACCAATGCAAGATAGGACTCCCTCACATACAAATTAGTTATGTTTGGTTCACATATAGAATAGACATAACACTGACATCTGTAGTACATGCTTCCTTAACAAAAAGTGCAGATTTAACACCCTTAGTAGTATTGCAAGGTTATATCATACAAAGAAAGTTACAAGACAAATAGCAGTGGGCACCCTTTTCTTATACAGAGAACAGGCACGAGATATGAAGTAGTATGGGGCATCCATAAATCTATTTCACGCTACACAAGTCACCTAAATCACTCCTCTATCCATGCACTTCCAGACACCAGAGCCTACTCTTAGTGAGAAGCAGATTTCCTTTCAGGTGCCTTTTATTTGCGGAATCAGAAGAATGTTTCCTGGAATAGAAATTCTTTCAAAAAGAAGAGAGGGCGCAGCGGGAAATATGAAGAAATAGGAAAAGTATGAACCTCTGGAAGAAGCAAAGAAGCACTACTTTAAAACTCACCTTTAGGGGTGTTTCTATCCATCCCAATCTGAGGGGCATATTAGCAAGAACATCGTTAAAATTATCGCTGTTTTAGCAGCAGGAAACTGCCGCTAAAACGGCGATAATGTGCTTGCTAATATGCGTTATAGAATTCCAATAGAAGCCCAGGTTAGATCTCCTCCTAATCTAACCTGGGCTTCTATTGAAATTCTATAACGCATATTAGCAAGCCCATTATTGCCATTTTAGCCACAGTTTACTGCGGCTAAAACGGCAATCATTTTAACAAGGTTCTTGCTAATATGCCCCTGACCATTTTTAAAATAGTGGCCGACAAAGGTAAGTGACTCACTCTCCTAAAGACCTACTTGGTTTTTGAATAAGAAATGCAAGATGTAACTTTACAATAACTATCTTCCACCTATTATTCTACATATGGACGCCATTCAGCATTACATGATTTCATTCACCGTCCCTTTGCCTTCTGAACTACCGTTTTGTTTCCTATAACACGAGCTTCTCATCGCAGCCTCATCCGGAGGACGTCAACCTTCTTGGTTTCATCCTGACCGTCCAACTAAGCAAAATGTCTCCCATATGCTTCATTGGAATCACTCATCCTGGGAACTTCACATTCTCCAAAAATGTATAATGTTCATTGATTTCAAAACCACTATTTCGTGGGACCCAAAGGAGTGGGAGGTGTGTCACAGATTCTCTAGGGCCGCTTCTGCCTGTAATAAGCAATACTTCTTGCATTTAGACAACTTTTCTATTCTGGGTGACTTTAACTATCACTTAGAACGGCATGACCTTTCTGATACCTCATGTCTCATTGAGGCTCTGGAATCATGTGGGCTCACGCAGCGTGTTACCGGAGCCACCCATCGTGCAGGACATACACTGGATGGTATCTTCTCCAATGACCCCCGTCTGACTATTAAGGATCCGATTCATCTATCTTGGTCTGACCATCTGGCGGTTCCTTTTCTTTTGGAACGCCATAGGGTGGACTCCTGCAAAAAAGGGAATCACATAATGGAGACTGCCAGAAACTTCAGGAATATCAATAGCGATTCCTTCGTGCCCTGGGCTGCAAGCCTTTCTATCACTGGCTTAGACAGCGTACAGACTGCAGTCGCCCATTTCGAACAGGTTACCACTGAGGCCTTGAATAAACTGGCCCCAGTACAGTCTCGCCGCCGAGCCAGAAAGAGACCATCTGTCCCCTGGTTCTCTGACTCCCTCAGACTTCTTAGGCAAGAAGTGAGGAGAAAGGAGAGGCTCTGGCATGCTAGTTGGGACCTCAAGAACAAGGAAGCTCATAAACTCCTTGTTAAAAAATATAAAGCTGAGATTGTGCAGGCTAAACAAGAATACTTTGTTACCATGACCACCTCGCTTTCCTCGCCGAAGGAGCTTTTTAAAACTGTGGACTCTCTAGTCAAACTGCAAGCCCCTGATCCTGTCATTCCTTCGCAGGATCTATGTGATAAGATTGCCTCCTTCTTCCACACTAAAATTCAGGAAATTCACTTGGCCCTCGAGGAACAAAGAGCTTGTATCAGTGCGCCCACCTCAGGGGTTGAGATGAGCACGATTACTACAGACATCTCCCCACTATGCACCCTGGACTCTTTCCCCCCGCTGGCCTTGCAAGATCTGGAGTTACTGCTAAATAAGACCAAGTCTGGTTCTCCCCTGGATTCCTGCCCACTGAAAGTCATCAAGCAGTGTAGGGAGACCCTCCTGCCACCGCTGCTAGAGGTAATGAATCTAGCCATTAGAGACGGTATTTTCCCTATAGAATGGAAGAAGGCGGTAGTAAAACCCCTGTTAAAAAAGGCCTCCCTGGATCCGGGGGTCCTAAAAAACTTCCGGCCTATCTCACTGCTTCCTGCTCCAGCGAAGATGCTTGAGGCACATCTCAACAAGCATCTCGCTGTCTTTGTGGAAAGCTCGGGATGCCTAGACTCCTCCCAGCATGGATTTAGGAGAGAATTTAGCACCGAGTCAGCCCTCACCATCGTGCTCGATAAGATCCGCACGACAGTAGATGGGGGCCAGACCTCTCTCCTGGTCCTGCTAGATCTATCTGCGGCTTTCGATACCCTCTCCCCCTCAGTACTTTCATCTCGGCTGAGGGAGGTGGGGGTGAAGGACACAGCTCTGGATCTTTTGACCTCTTTCCTCACGGGGAGGGAACAAAGAGTCAAGCTGGGGGAGTTCCTATCTCCATCCCGACCAGTGCTGTGTGGGGTCCCTCAAGGGTCGGCACTTAGCCCGACCCTTTTCAACATCTATGTGACCCCACTAGCCAAATTAATATGATCTTTCGGGATGGAGGTAGTTTCTTATGCAGACGACACCCAAATCCTCGTCTCTCTTCCCCATTCAGATGTACTAATCGCCTCCAAGTTTAGATCTTGTATGGAGGTGGTTGGTCATTGGATGATTCAGAACTCCCTTAGACTGAATGGGGAGAAGACTGAGGTGATGGTGTTTGGGGGGAAAGAAAACATCTGGTCAGTCAATTGGTGGCCCGACTCACTAGGAACATGTCCTTCCCCTACAACATCTGCCAGGAATCTCGGGGTGTTGATAGACCCTGCCCTTGACTTGGGCAGCCAGGTGAGTAGAACCGTCTCCACCTGCTGGGGGTTGATTCACACCCTGCGAAGGATTAGGAAATATCTTTCCTTGCAGGCTAGAAAACAAATAGCCGTTGCACTCATTGGTTCTCGTTTGGACTACTGTAATGCACTGTATGCTGGGCTTAACAGGAGCCACCTGCAGCGCTTACAGGTAGTCCAAAACGCCATAGCCAGATTTGTTCTGGATATTCCCAGACGCTCCTCGGCCACTGCGGCCAGGAAAACGCTGCACTGGCTACCGGTAGAACATCGAATCCGGTTCAAAGTCCTATGCATGACCTACAGAGCTATCGCCAAAAATAGCGACACGGGAATTGGGTCCATCATTTCCCACTACATCCCTGGAAGGAACTTGCGTTCCTCCGGGAAACTGCTTCTGACTGCCCCCGCGTACGAAGAGCTAGATGGGGTGGCAGGGCTTTTTCCACCATAGCTCCTAAATGGTGGAATGATCTTCCCCTGGACCTGAGATCCCTTCCGTCTTTACAGAACTTCCGCATTGCCCTAAAAACTCTTCTCTTTCGGCAAGCCTATATGTAATGTCTTCTGCCTCAATTTCCGATCATTTTGTTAGGCGCCTTGATACCTGCGGGTTATTGTCTTGCGCACTATAAATCTCCTTCATATCATATCATATCATATCATTTGTAGTCATAAGAAATTCAAGATAATTTATCTTTTTTGCCATGATAGTGACCATAATATGTTTCAAAAACACCTCTCAACTCAGTACTTTAAGTGGTGCTGAAAATTGATGGGGGTAGTCTATAAACGGGATGTGGCCCAGGAAGTGTAATTAGGAATTGTTTTCAAGGGGTGCGGCCCATTAAACTAAGGGTGTGGCCAGTAGCGGCTGGTGGAGGGAGTGCCACGGGGCGGTGGAGCCGGGCGGGGGAAGGTCAGAATTGGGGGTAGTAAACTCCGGCTTACGGCCGACCGGAGTAATATAAATAAATAAATAAATAAAGAAAACGAATTTCATTGCGGGCACTGAAACGCATTTGGCATGCCACTTAGGTAGTATTTATGTGCCCTTCTATGAGTGTGCTGTTATTGTATCTAGACATATCATAAGGAATATAAACCTAGAAGTCATATCTGTTGGCTTTGACCATGTATGTTTTCTAAATTAATTCACTACGAAATCTCTATTGTTACTTAAAAGAAAAATAAAGAGGAGATGTTTATTTCTTACTATTATGCTCCTCGATATAAAGGTATCGTACGCCATTGCATATTTTGTAACCATTCAAATGAGCTAAAATGAGGGCAAAATCTGGTTGACCTTTTTTTTATATCTCGGTGTGCGGCGTACTCTCTCTCCTTGTCTTTTTTTCAGTCCCTGTCACCATGCCAATACCTGTGACACTCCCAGCCCTAGACTCCCTTCTATCCCAACCCCATCAGACGTCCCCTCGTGTCACTCAAAATATTTCTTCACACTCCCAATCTGAGATCCTTTCACACCAGTAGCGGCTGCTATCATTGAGGGTCGGAAGGCGGGAAGAAAAACAATCAAAACTAAACACAGATTTTAAATTATTAAAATTGCATGTGCCTGACGCTCCTAAGGCCGCCGCCTTGCTTCTCTCCTCCAATCCTGGACTCCAGCTGCACACTGTGCAGGCTTCCAGATGCCAAAATCCCAGCGCGTCTCGCATGCTGGGAATTCGTATTCGTAGAGAAGTACTGGGATTGGTCTGTGCGTCTTCGTTTGCCACTCAGAAAGTGCCTGGGAGCCTGTGGTGTTTCTCCAACCCAGCTGTGCAACTTAAATTGTCCACCACTCCTACCCCTGCTGTGCCTGTCAACGAGGATTGCCTGGCTCATCCCTGCTGAAAACTCACGTCGTCAGCTGCCAGACAAGCAAAAATAAAATGATAATAAAATGCTTTTATTATCATTTTATTATTCCTATTTTAGCATGGGGTGGTTCTCCTCCGCCATCACGTAGGACCCCCCCCTGTCGCACACTCCCAAACCTTGTCACCTTCCCATCTCTTTCACAGTCCCGTGAAACTACTATTTCCTGCCACATTCCCATTCCATCCCACACTCTCCGTCCATCTTACTTTCACGGTTCTCATCCCTTCCTAATCGCTTGAAGGCGCCTGCGAGATAATGAAGCGGTACAGGTCAGGATGGCGGTGCCTAATCAAAGCTGCGTTTGGGGGCCTCAGCACAGTAAACATTGGGGGCTGTGAAAGCTAGGACAGAGGTGCTCAATCAATTCAATTCAAAAACTTTATTCGGCACAAGGCCATAAAAGAATAAATATACATACAAATTGTTAAAATGGATCGAACATTGCTGTGGAATCTCACGCCATTGACAGTACCATTATCCATATCCCATCAGCAATGCAGAATAAGTAAACTCATTATAAAAATAAGACAACACAGCATTAATCATTGATAGAGGTCACAGTCTTCCTGATTTTGAGTGCTTGACGAACAAGCAGCATGGGACAGAGGTACTAATTCAGAGCAATGTGCAGATCCCAGTACTGGGATGTCAGGGGAGCTACAGGAAAGAATCAAGACTTGTGCATTGGAAAAGCCTTGTGTGAGCCTTGGAGCTGGAGCAGCAGGCAGCAAAACAGGTTGGCATTGATGTGTAGTGGTAGAGTATGAGTCGCTGTATTAACACCGCATTCAAAGTAGCATTACCATACTTGGGAGTGGGTCTCAGTAAGGAAAAACTAGGTGCAGAAGGCCAGTGCTGAGATGCATTGGCAGCACTGCATTTGGGTGTCTTCAGTGTAAATTGTATAGGTGCTCCATAGTAAAATTGAGGTGCATGAGCAAGAGTGTTTGTGGGTGCCAATACATGAACAGGTGAGGTCCTATGGGTGACAATTGAGTTGCATTTAAAGATGTGTTCTAGTACCTATCCTTCCCAGAACAACAGGAGTGCAGCGGGTAAATTTTGTGGTGCATCTTCAGCAGTATGCTTAACTTAAATGCAGCATATACATGAGGACATATGGTCATCTGTGTTCCTAGCAGAATGCAATTGCACTACGAGGATATTATAGGAAATGGAAACACCAGTTGTAGAGAAGTTGTATCCGGTCCCAGCTTTAGTGAGGCACGCATAGAAATAGCGGAATAGGATTATGCACTTTGATTATGAAATCCTGAATGTATGCTTAGAATCATTACTCCCAGGTCCCTCCTGTCCTTGTCACATTCATTACTAATTGAGATATATCTATCTAATCATGGGCGAATTTTGCGAATCTTGCGTTCGTGAATTTGCGTATTTGCGAATTCGCAATCCGCAAAATCCGTGAACTCTCGCGAATTTTTTTTTTTGTGTTCGCAAGGGTTTCTGCCAGTTCGAGAGGGTTTTGCACCAGTTCGCAATTGCGAACTTACTTGTCGGCTCGCAACGGTAGCGACTTTGTTGTTTGTACGTCTGGTTCATCATCACAGGTTCACAGCACCCTCTGTTTCACCACTGTCATCCTCTGGTTCACCCATGCCACCCTCTGGTACATCACTGCCACCCTCTGATTCATCACTGTAGATTAATGGGGGGGAAAGCAAGCACACCTGCCCTGCTTCAACTGACATGAATTAATTTCTGGTTCATCACTGTAGATTGTGGGGATGGAAAGCAAGCCCACCTGCCCTGCTTCAACTGACATGAATTAATTTGGGGTTGATTAATGTGTCACTGAATTTAAACTTCCTGTCTGGCACCTGCTTCCTTATCTGTAATTTGCTTTCTGTTGCAGTGCAGTTTTTTTCCCCAGGACCTTTGTGGCCTACTTGTAGCTATTCTATGAGCCTGCTGTGAGGGTCAGAGCAGGGTCATAGAATAGTTGCAAGTAGGCAACTGAACTCGGGAGGGGCCCCTCAGGAAGCACTACAGGGAATGGTTACTAATGATTTAATTTAATTGTGGGTTTATATAGCGCTAGTAATCGACTCCCGGAGGAGTATCTCCGCGCTTCGACTGCTGGGGAACCCGTCCTGGCTCACCCTGAGAGATGGTCCCTAATGGGTATCCCTAAGGTGCGACCAAGCATCCCCGGCGGTCTGGGGGGGCCGTTGTGAAGATGAGGCAAGCTAATGCCCAGAGTTGCCGAGTGTGGTCCCTGACTGGAGTAGGCACCGAGGCGAGAATTATTGAGCCCGCTGACCATGGTCCACGACCCTGCCGCGTCAGGAATCGAACCCTGGTCCCGGGCCGTCTTCTGCCTACGGGTCTGCCGCCTCTAACCAGTGAGCCACACCACTCCACTATGAGTTTGAACTTTTGCACCTGCTGAGTGCTTTCAGTTTTGCAAAACTGTGGGGCACTTCCTTCCTCCCACCCCCCCACGCCCCCCAAAATGGACTCCTTGCAAAAAAAAGTGCTGGCAAATGTCAACCTGAGGAGTTATTCTGATAAAAATCATCATTTTCAGAAGGTTTATGCTGCTTGCTGGTGGATTTCTTGTGCAGAATTGCAAATTTTGTAATTTCGTGAGTGCGAGATTGTTGCTGCCCGCCGCATCTACATGTTCGCAATTGTGACCTCTCGCGATGCGTCGCCAAACTCCCGCGGGATCCCGCAGCAAGATCCCAAATGGCGCAGCACTCGCAAAATATTGAGAAAAACAACTCGGCAAACGCTGAATGACGGTAAGTGAATGCCGCACGCCGCAATATTGTATCACCAAGCAAAAAAATCCGCTGCGTGCGAATTTGAGGATTTTCGGTAAATTCGCGAGAGTTCACGGATTGCGAATTTACCAAAAATCCGCAAAATCCGCGAGCGGAACGGATTTTCCGCCCATGCTTATATCTATCTCGTAGACAGAAAAAAGTACAAAAGGAATACTGGGACACCTACCCTAGCACCTCCCACTGGGAGTTCTTAAGGTGTACTTCTGTTTTTTTCTGTCTGCTGACAGAATGGGACGTGAAATATGAGGGCTGCTCCTGCAGGACTTGAATGGTGTATATGAATGTTGTGGGCTGTCATCACAGTGTGGGGGGCTGACGGTGGGTGGTGTTCACCTCTCCCTGGCTGGCAGGGAGACGTGCAGGTGAGAAGGCGGAGTTCTACCGAGGCCAAACTTCTGGGTCACGATGCAGCTCTATGGTACGCCTCTTCCTGGCTTCTGGGGTGACAGGGCGATGCGTATCCAGGCCTGTGAGCAGAGCAAGGCAAAGGGAAGGTGAGGCGCAGAGCTCTTCCTCGGTGGCATGGTGTCCGTATGGGACACGTTGGTGGGCATAGATGCGTCAGGTGCTGAGTTCACACTAGTGTATCCTGTTGTAGGCATCTTCCAGATTGGGGGCACAGGTAGACAATGTCAGCTGCCAGTCCTGGGGTGAGTGCCGCACAGTGGTTTGTTTTACTGTCTTTTCTAGGGTTTTGTATGGTATCTTTTGCTGACCAGGTTCTATGTGTGCCCATAGGGCACCATCCAAATTGTGGTGTGGTATTGGTGGTTGCCTCCTTATTACAGGCTCATTTCTGGGAGTCTCTTGGGACCTAGTAGTTGGGGGTCTCAAATGCTCGCTCTGAAGTTTGTGATCTAGTCTAGGCGTGGTAATGTGTCCCTGGCTCCAACATGTAGGTGCAACTTGCCATTGTTTTATGGGGGCTGCATGTTACAGAGTGTTCCCTGGCCTGTATTTCAGTGGTGCATGGGTATTGGCCAGTGGGGTGACAAGTCTTCCTGCCTGCTGAAGTGCTATGGTAGGGTGTCACTGATGTGGCGTCCGCATGGTTTGGTTTAGGGGACAGTCTCGGTGGGAGGCTTGAGGCCATGCCAGTACTGCTGTTTCTGTTGACTCCTGATGGCAGCAGTTTCATGCTGTCTGTTAGACCTGGCATCCTTGGCGTGGTCTACTCTGTATTTTCGCCCCTGCCTTCAGTGTTTATGCTGTGTGCTGGACTTTGTTTTTACTGGTCTAGATGCTTTGGGCACATTGCCAAAGTGCAAGTGCTCCCTCTGTTAGTTGTGACTATGGATTGGTGTTTCCATGATTGGCTTATGTCCCTAGTATAGTGCACTGAGTGTGCCCAGGGCCTGTAAGTCATATGTTGTTAGTGGGCTTGCAGCACTGATTGTGCCACCCACACATGCAGCTTCGCAAAAGGTTCTCAGACCTGTAACTGCAGTGTCTGTGCGCAGTTTGATACTGCCATGTCGACCTGGAAAGGGCACCCACTTCCCAGGCCCTAACCTTCCCTTTTCTGACATGTCAGTCACCCCTAAGGTAAGTCCAAGATACCCCTGTGTTCAGGGTGCAGTCTCTGTGAAAGGTAGGACATGTTTTGATGTGTGCAACATGTCCTGATAGTGAACTACAGGGAATTTCATATTTCACTATTGAAAGGCTATCTTTCACATAGGATAGAACGGGAGTTTATTTATAACATCCTTTAGATATAACTTTCCATTGAGACAAGATAGGAAGTTAAAGTTTAGTATGCCTGAACTTAGAATGTAAAGATGCTTCTTTTAGTAAGGTTGATTTTTACATTATGTGTTTGAAAATACCCCTTTTAGAAAGTGGATATTTAAGTGGGTATTTTCTTGCTTAGCCATCGTGTGTGCCTCTGCTGGTTTGTGAATTGGATATCTGGCTTTGGAATGACAGGGGATGGCGGTGTGCATTCACTGTAGACAGCCACTGGGGGGATTGAGGTGTGTCTTGCCTTTTCTGGATTAGTCAGGGCAGGCTGAATAGACTTGGGCGGCATTTAGGGTAGGGGGAGGATATTTCTTTTCACCTGAATGGGCCTGGTCTGTCTTACACAATGCTGTCTTCACCTCTTAACTGGAAGCTGCACCAGAGAGGAAAGAACTGGTATTAACTGAACACAGAGCCTCCCTGACACCAGAGAACAAAGAGAAAGGGAATACAAATATTGGGTCCCCGACTCCAGAACTTTAGATTACTTATGCTCTCAATCTAAACCTCTGCCAAGGAAAAGAGGTGGGAAAGCTGAAGGAGAAGTACTGCCCCTTTGCCATGTGCTGTTTGGGGTTGGCCTGCAGTGGCTGGTTCTGCCCAGGAGTGGACAAAGACTTTGCTGTGTGCTGTGTATCCTGCTTGAAGAAGATCTCCAAGGGCTTGAAGTGGAGCTTGCCTCCTGTTCAGAAGCCTTAGGGCCACAAAGGCTTCTCCACCAGCTCCTCTGAACTTCCTTGCTGGGAGTTCTGGCCTGCCAAGTGGTGCCTATTGCTGAGTTGGTGAGAAAATAATTAATTAAGCTGAATTTAACCGAAGACGGAAAACGGCGACGCTGTGCTGAGTAGGAGCAGGAAGGCCGAATAAATCTATAGAGAGTGCAGTGGGCAAAATCAAATAGAACGGGAGGACATCCCCCAAACTCTTTTGCGCCGATCTCGAATCGAAAACCATCAACTGCAGCGGCTTGCCCTGACAAAAATAGAAAGGAAGCTCTGCATCTCATAGACTACGGTGGCTCCCTCGCACAGTGTGGAAGGCCAGTTATTCGACTATCTAAGAGATATCTCTAGTCTAAAATCCAGTAGAAGCCAACAGATCGTACAAGACTGGGGCATAATATACCACTAAAATCCAAGTGGACTCACTAATAAAGATTTGTTAAAAAGAATCGGTCCTGAGGAAGGTGTCTTATTAAAAAAAACGAAACGCCGCGTCGACTTAACCTGTGATTCTTGATGATATGCACCTTATTTTAATTAGTAAAATGAATTTGTGAATTTTTATGCTATGTCCCTTATTTTAATTAGGATGCACTGTACAAGATTATGTTGAATGATTACCCCTATGTTTGTTTTTATTGTTGTTTTTATTGTTGTTTTTAACACTACGATATGATTCAGTTTGTATGAAATAAGAATAAAATTGTACGTTTTTACCAGAAATTATTTTGCATCAGTTTATATTACTGTCACTCTGTGTCTACTTTAGATATTGTCATAATTGCGAACATATCTACTGAATTTACTCATGCGTGGTGCTTTAGCTTTACATCGGATATTTGTTGCCGGTTGTTGTAAACCCTATGAGAAAGATAGACCCCGGTCCTATTAGATCTTACCGTACCCAGAGGTACAAATAATACTTCCACGGTACGAAAGGTCTTTGGCCTGTAAAAGTGGGACAGCCCTTATTTTCTCACTAATCGCCCCTGGTCCCATATAATTACCGAAAGGGGGCCTCCTTATATATTTTTTCTATTATTGCTGAGTTGGACCTCTAGAGGTTGTTCCTGCTGTTGGGAGCTGGAAAAGAGACGCAACTATAAGAAGCGCAAGGCATCTTCACCTGTTTCCGATGCACCGCTGAAGAAACCCGCTCACCGCCTGCACGTGGCTGGAGAAATCGGCGCACTGATTCCGATGCTTGCCCTGCTATGCAGCTGCAAGAACCATTGCATCATAGGACCGCGGCTGGAGTGACCAATGCAGTGGTGGGGCCGCAGGTGATGGAGCAAGTATTCGCACGTTCAGCGACTTGCTTGCATCGAGAACCTCAAATAATGTTAATAAATTAATTCAACTTGTTTGTCTTACTAATATTGCACATTTTAAACTACATTGGCTGTCCCAGTGACGCTTGCCTATGTGTTTACTAAACATTAATAATGCTTGCTTCTAATATGGTCGCTGCTTTGCGGGAATTTAGTCTGTGCATGCGTCGGTCATACCCATGTGATGTGACACACTTGCAGTTCTGGAGGGGACTTGTTGCTCATGCGCAGTACTACTAAAAATGGCCGCTTTGTTTTCTCACATGCTCCGTGCTTGCATTGCCGCTTTTGCAAAGCTGTCTGTTCTGTCTAACTCCTAATGCTATAGTTATTATAAAGTAAGGGGTGTAGTATAGCCAATCACGGTATACAGTGTATTCCTTTTTTCCTGTGTTTCTAAATTGTTTTCGCTTACTTTTCATGTATCGAACTTCGTGGGCCTGAGAGGCGCTTGCTACTCCATATTTGAAGCTCCTATGGTCCCAGTCATGTGATGGGGGAAATAAGGATGGGCGCAGTGGAACTTAGCCAGCTGGCAGCCAAAGCTAAGATGTTCATGAGAAAACGACCTGCTACCCAGCAAGACGAAGCTGAACTGTACCTGCACTCGCAACATTTGTATTAAACCTACTGTGTACCCTATTGTTTTCAAAAATTCTTATGCCATGGGAACTGAAATGTAAGAGGTGGGTTCGAAAATGAATATTAAGCCTGAGAAAGTCTAAATTTTAGGAGTTACCATGACCTAACCTCCTCCTTTGACCAATAAGAATTTAGGGAACTTTTCACTTGCAACATTTGTGGGTGGTACACTGACCCGAAAAGAGTATAATTAGCCTAGGTTTAGCTAGCGAAATTGTCAGACTTGTCCGAATAGCTGATCTGTCACTGACCCAACGAACTCTATAGGTGATTGATACAGAGAGCTGCGGAGCACTCTGTCCGTATTTCCACAGACTCAGTCGGGGTTTGTGAAACCTTAAGTGCTGGCGAAGCACTTTGCTGGGAGATTCGAGAACCCAATCAGGGTTATTGGCAGATTCCTTGCAGAGAGGGGGTAGCGCAGGCGTTGCATCCGAAGCTGCAGGTGTTGGTCATACCCTTTGGTGAGCCCGGTCCTGGTCCAAATCCTGGGGTTATCCTGTCCTGACTGTCCATGAGCTGTACCTGCTCGCCTACTGGCAGCCTAAGTCCTTGAGGGTCCCTTCCCGCCTTTCCAACTGACCCGTGGCCAGGGTTAGTCTTCAACCTATCCTAGGTAAATATAACTGAGTGTGGGTTTTTGTCTATCTAAACTTCACTCTCTTGTCCCGAATAAAGCATAATTGCCTACGTCCTTTACCCTGTTTCCTATAAATAAGGTTTTCGTGCAAACTTGTCTATTAGCATGTTCCACTTTCCTCCCTACCTTTAGTCAAATACTGAATAGTTTGCATATATAGTCTGTTCCATTCTTACCCTCCCTTTAGAGAATAAGCAAATCTGGATAAATCAAATTGCATAAGTTTTGTTTCTTATAAACCGTTAGTGAAACCCGAAAGTCTTCTTTGATTAGTATGTCCCCTTTCTTTACCCGCCTTTAGTGAAGTTGTGAAAGTCTGCTGATCTAAAATAGCGTGTTCTTTATTTTTCCCTTCCATTTATTTTTTCGATTTCTAAATGTTTCTTACTCTCATTCATTGCTATACTATCTTTTTAATTCTAGCTATAGACAGTTTGATCTGTTCTTGCAATTCCTCTCCCAGTCTGGAAAGAAGTTGAGTCGAACTCGCTGCACAATTGATACCATCAATTTATTTTGAGCAGTGGAAAGGGAAATCCTGATGCCTTTCGTTAGTCTTCAAACTTTTTCAAAGGTCAGCCCCGGCAAAGGAAGGCTGTGCATGAGTTCCAATAATTGTTTTATTTGCAGTGCCGGCCCTCTAGTGGACACCTTGCTGTCTGGTGTTTGGCGCAGCATGCTGGTCTTTGTGGTCTCTCAGCCCTCCGGTAAGTTAATGCCGATATTTTAAACTGTCTCACTGGGACAGAAGTTCCCAGTTGTGTAGCTCCTTGCTGCAGCCCGTATTTTTAAAAGGTTGCTGAGGAAACATCCCAAACTCCAGTGTTTGGTGGCAACCGTTTCCCCCGTGTTCGTTTTACCGAGTCATCTTAGTCGGTCCGGGGTGGGGAAACCTGGCGCTCTAGCTGTCAGTTCGTTACTCTGTGACTGGACCCCGTCGCTGTAAATGCTTGCAATTCCTCTCCCAGTCTGGAAAGAAGTTTAGTCAAACTCGCTGCACAATTGATACCATCAATTTATTTTGAGAAGTGGAAAGGGAAATCCTGACGCGTTTCGTTTGTCTTCAAACTTTTTCAAAGGTCAGCCCCGGCAAAGGAAGGCTGTGCAGGAGTTCTAATAATTGTTTTATTTCAGTGCAGGCCCTCTAGTGGACACCTCGCTGTCTGGTGTGTGGCGCAGCATGCTGGTCTTTGTGGTCTCTCAGCCCTCCGGTAAGTTAATGCCGATATTTTAAACTGTCTCACTGGGACAGAAGTTCCCAGTTGTGTAGCTCCTCGCTGCAGCCCGTATTTTTAAAAGGTTGCTGAGGAAACATCCCAAACTCCAGTGTTTGGTGGCAACCGTTTCCCCCGTATTCGTTTTACCGAGTCATTTTGGTCTGTCCGGGGTGGGGAAACCTGGCGCTCTAGCTGTCGGTTCGTTACTCTGCGACTGGACCATGTCGCTGTAAATGCTTGCAATTTTTCTCCCAGTCTGGAAAGAAGTTTAGCCGAACTCGCTGCACAATTGATACCATCAATTTATTTTGAGCAGTGGAAAGGGCAATCCTGACGCGTTTCGTTTGTCTTCAAACTTTTTCAAAAGTCAGCCCCGGCAAAGGAAGGCTGTGCATGAGTTCCAATAATTGTTTTATTTGCAGTGCCGGCCCTCTAGTGGACACCTCGCTGTCTGGTGTTTGGCGCAGCATGCTGGTCTTTGTGGTCTCTCAGCCCTCCGGTAAGTTAATGCCGATATTTTAAACTGTCTCACTGGGACAGAAGTTCCCAGTTGTGTAGCTGCTCGCTGCAGCCCGTATTTTTAAAAGGTTGCTGAGGAAACATCCCAAACTCCAGTGTTTGGTGGCAACCGTTTCCCCCGTGTTCGTTTTACCGAGTCATCTTGGTCGGTCCGGGGTGGGGAAACCTGGCGCTCTAGCTGTCGGTTCGTTACTCTGCGACTGGACCACGTCGCTGTAAATGCATGCAATTCCTCTCCCAGTCTGGAAAGAAGTTGAGTCGAACTCGCTGCACAATTGATACCATCAATTTATTTTGAGCAGTGGAAAGGGCAATCCTGACGCGTTTCATTTGTATTCAAACTTTTTCAAAGGTCAGCCTCGCTGTCTGGTGTTTGGCGCAGCATGCTCGTCTTTGTGGTCTCTCAGCCCTCCGGTAAGTTAATGCCGATATTTTAATCTGTCTCACTGGGACAGAAGTTCCCAGTTGTGTAGCTCCTTGCTGCAGCCCGTATTTTTAAAAGGTTGCTGAGGAAACATCCCAATCTCCAGTGTTTGGTGGCAACCGTTTCCCCGTGTTCGTTTTACCGAGTCATCTTGGTCGGTCCGGGGTGGGGAAACCTGGCGCTCTAGCTGTCGGTTTGTTACTCTGCGACTGGACCACATCTGGATAAATCAAATTGCATAAGTTTTGTTTCTTATAAACCGTTAGTAAAACCGAAAAGTCTGCTTTGATGAGTATGTTCCCTTTCTTTAACCGCCTTTAGTGAAGTTGTGAAAGTCTGCTGATCTAAAATAGCGTGTTCCTTATTTTTCCCTTCCCTTTATTTTTTCGATTTCTAAATGTTTCTTACTCTCATTCATAGCTATACTATCTTTTTAATTCTAGTTGTAGACAGTTTGATCTGTGTAAATTTGGGGCTCATGGCATTAGATGATGAAGAGAATTAGATAAAGGTGTTGAAAACTTCGTGCGTCTGTGGTTATTATAAAGTACAACCGTTATTTCAAATGTTGCATGGTATTTTGGTGCTGTCTATTTACTCCCACAACTAGCTCCTGATCCATTGTCATCTTAGGTACCTGTTTCGAGGATTGGTAAATCAGGTACACAGAAATAGAAAGAAGTGAAACTGAATTACTGATAATAGTGTGTAGGTTACCTGATCAAATATATATAATATATATTTATATGAAAATTATTTTTATGGGCCCAAGTGTGCATCATGTTTAGTCGGGTGACCTGCGCGCTCTATCCGTAATTTTCTGGTAGCAGTAGTATGGTTAGGACTAGTTAAGATAGGTAGATAAGTTAATTATTGATAAACTGGGAAAAATAAGTGCTGCTAATTTATTTTTTATTTTCTGCTAAATTGATCGATCGAAACTAAAATTGCTTTGAAATGTTATGAAATGTTTTAGAAACGTTTTGATGAAATGCTGCTATATGATTTTTATGTATTAACAACTTGTTAGTGATTGTTATATGTTGTCTGGAATCCCCGGGGGCAGAATAGCGGGTGGTGAGGAGAATCCACTTTGCAGAGAGGTCACTTACAGTGAGGAAAATTAGTTCATGGTTAGGCAGAACCGGAAGCGCTAATTAGGGTTTTCTGTATGAATAGTTGAATAAATGATAGCAACGAGTTCGCTAATGAAACTTCAGTTGTGATATAACCTAGTAAGGGTCACATGAGAAAGGAGTAGTGGGTTCGTCGGAGCTTGAATGATAGCAAAAGAGTTCGCTAGTGAAACTTTAGACTTAGTATATATCCCGAAAAGTGTGGATGAGTCAAAGAAGTAGCAAGTTCTCTAATGCTTGTGTGAAGGGTAGGCAGAAGGGATCTATCCGTACTGTATGAAAAGTAGACAGAAGAGGTTTACTTGCAGTGAAACAAATCTTTCCTTTATAGACACTCGAGTACAGTGGCGAATGTTATACGTTGTAAACTAAATAGAGCACTTGCACTTTAAGAAAGAAATCAAGTGGACATTACCTTGTGAAGGAGGGAGTCAGTCGCGGAGCTGCGCTGACGTCACTCTGTGCCGCGCTAGTATTGGTTGAAACAGCGGGTGTGTAACGGAACTGGTATTGTAAAGGAGGGGTGAGTGCTGGAGCGTGAGACCGCGTCTCACGGAAAGGCCACGCACCCATTGGTCGAAATCGTTTGCAACCACAGTGTTGATTGGTTGGTGAAATTTACAAGATGCGCTAGCATTGGAAGAAGATTTGTAAACAGAAGTACATAATTCACGCACGAATTAGGTTTTACGAGGTATATGTTGTATCCCGAATTTTTACCTGATCCGAAATATTTAGGTTTTGGTAAGGATCAGATGCTAAGAGGCAGACCTTATAATATGTACGGAAGTAAGAGAAAAATGACTCTCGTAGACAAGGTTAAAAATTACTTCAAGAAAGATAAACCCATCAAAACTAGAGAAGGTGTAATCATTCCACCACCTAATACTCTCGCATCTTTCATGTTATTTGATAAAGGGTATCATACCTGTATATGGTTGGAAAATTGGGTGGAATATACCAAAGATGACGGAGTTTTAGCATTTCCCTTAGATGGTACCTTTAATGGTAGAATTTTGTTTAATTTGAAGACCTGAATGAATGATTTGTATCCCAGACCAAGACTGACGCAATATGAGGCTTTAGAAGAATGGGAGATTGAGGCCTTTAAGCGAGACAGACCTAGAATTGACAAGGGAATACGCAAATGGTATCCGAAAATGCAGGGAGAGGCAAAGGAGAGTAAAATGAAACAGTGGAGACAGAACATGATGATAGAAGGACTATTCCCAGTACGTGCTGTAGACAAACCCATTGGAGGAAAAAGGACAGAGAAAACCCGACACTTAATGACTAAGCATGGGCGAATTTTGCGAATCTGGTGTTCGTGAATTTGTGTATTTGCGAACTCGCAATCCACAAAATCCATGAATTCTCGCAAATTTGCAGATTTTTTTTTGTGTTCGCAAGGGTGTCTGCCAGTTCGCGAGGGTTTTGTATCAGTTCGCAATTGGGAACTTACTTGTCGGCTCGCAACGGTCGCGACTATGTTGTTTCTACGTCTGGTTCATCATCACAGGTTCCCAGCACCCTCTGTTTCACCACTGCCACCCTCCGTTTCACCCATGCCACCCTCTGGTACATCAATGCCACCCTCTGGTTCATCATCACTGTAGATTATGGGGGGCAAAAGCAAGCACACCTGCCCTGCTTCAACTGACATGAATTAATTTGGGGTTGATTTATTAATGTGTCACTGTTTTAAAATTCCAGCCTGGCACCTGCTTCCTTATCTGTAATTTGCTTTCTGTTGCAGTGCAATTTTTTTCCCAGGACCTTTGTGGCCTACTTGTAGCTATTCTATGAGCCTGCTGTGAGGGTCAGAGCAGGGTCATACAATTGTTGCAACTAGCAACTGAACTCTGGAGGGGCCCCAGTCAGGAAGCACTACAGGGAATGGTTACTATTACTAACGATGAGTTTGAACTTTTGCACCTGCTGAGTGCTTTCAGTTTTGCAAAATTCGTTTTTCTGCAGAACAGCAACTGTAATGCCCCAAACAAACATAGGCAACTGAACTCTGGAGGGGCCCCTCAGGAAGTACTACAGGGAATGGTTACTAATGATGAGTGAACTTTTGCACCTGCTGAGTGCTTTCAGTTTTGCAAAACTCGTTTTTCTGCAGAACAGCAACTGTAATGCCCCAAACAAACTTACTTGTGAAAGTTGATTTCTAATTCAAAAGTGATCCAAAGAAAGTCAAAAGGCCTCAAATCCAAAAAAGTGCAGTCAAATGTCAACCTGAGGAGTTATTCTGATAAAAATCATCATTTTCAGAAGGTCTATGCTGCTTGCTAGTGGATTTCTTGTGCAGAATTGCAAATTTTGTAATTTCACGAGTGCGAGATTGTTGCTGCACCTACATGTTCGCAATTGCGAACTCTCGCGATGCGTCGCCAAACTCCCGCGGGATCCCGCAGCAAGATCCAAAATGGCGCAGCACTCGCAAAATATCGAGAAAAACAACTCAGCAAACGCTGAATGAGGGTAAGTGAACGCCGCACGCCGCAAAATTGTATCACCAAGAAAAAAAAATCCGCTGCGTGCGAATTTGCGGATTTTCGGTAAATTCGCGAGCGTTCGCAGATTGCGAATTTACCGAAAATCCGCAAAATCCGCGAGTGGAACGGATTTTCCGCCCATGCTTATTAATGACTGCGGGTGATTCAGAAGATGACTACCTGGAGGATTTATTAATGAAAAATCCACCCCCATATGATGAGGAGTCTAGGTCCTTGAGTTGGAAAAATCCATTCTTTAGGCCTTCCAGTAATAGAAGGGCCAGTGCATCTGACACGACAGGTCCAGGTTATAGATCTAGTGGTAATGAGGGATCGAGCATGCCCGATACAACTGTTCCATGTCATAGACCGTCCTGTGGTGAGGGACCAAGTACGACAATTCCAACTACCCCGAATCTTTACCCACCTTTAATTCCACAAGTAGTACATGAAACCTCCATGAAAAAGGTTTTACAGGACCGACAAAGGGAAGACTTAGCTAAACAGAGAACTGAACTTATCCAGAAAATATCACAGTTAAATTCAAGTCCTGAAGCTCTGACAATTCCAGTAACTATTGGCCCAGTTGTTCCTCTTTATGGGGATAGACAGGCTAGTCCAAAGACTCCAGTTATTACTCCAGCTGTAGTGCAGCCAAGAAAAGAACCCTTAATTGTTGATGAGCAGGCAAGTGAATGCGAGTCTGTAATTTCCCTGATGGATTTGTCCATAAGGGAACCGGAAGGCAGTGCACAGAGAAAGAACACTCAGACTAGTGCAAGAGAAGTCCTGATAGAGTCATCTGCAGGTACTCGAAGTGCCACAGTAGTGACTCTGGAAGAAATAGATTGATGGGCCTGAGAATTAGAAAAGATAAATCCTCAGCCAAAACCATTAGATATTTACAAGTCAAGAATTGAATTGGAAGAACTGATGGCTGGGAACATAGGACTAGACAGGCTGAACACCCTTAGTGAGGAAGAGCTACTGTTCATCTGCAAGAGTATTTGAATTTTGAATTTTAAAATATTTATAGAGCGCACTTATACCAGAATCGGTTTCATGGCGCTAGAAGGCAGAAAAACCAGTGGGTACGGAGGGAGGGTTATAAAGCTACAGATCTGGAGAACAAAAATGTTTTAAGATGTTTGCGAAATTCCAGGTAGGAAGATGACGACCTGAGAGTAAATGGAAGTGAGTTCCAGAAGGAAGGAGCCAGCACTGCAAATCTGGCCCCACCGGACTTCTGTTTTCTGAAACGAGGGACTGACAGAAAAGCCAAGTGAGTGGAACGAAGTTCTCGGGAAGGAAGGTAAGGGGAAATGGCTTCACACAGGAAAACGGGAGCGGTCCCTGCTCTGGCCTGGTAGGTGATACACCCAAGCTTGAAAAGGGCCCTCTCCCTCACTGGGAGCCAATGGAGAGATTGCAACAGAGGGGTCGTATGATTAAACCTGGGGAGACCGTAGATCAGGCGGGCCGCCTGATTCTGAATCTGTTGAAGCCGGCAGAGCAGATAAGCCGGCGCACCGTTATAGATGACGTTCCCATAGTCAAGGCGCGAAAGCACCATGGCCATGAGAATGAGCTTGAGTGCAGCAGTTGAGAAGAAACGGGCAACCCTTCGAATAATCCGCAAAGAGAAAAAACAAGCAGATACAACTGCATTGATCTGCGTGTGAAGGGTAAGCATGGGATTAATGAAAATACCCAAGGTTTTAACCTTGGAAACAGGAAGAGGGGAAGGGCCAAGGGCAGAGGGCCAGAAGGAAGGAGACCAGGGACTGCAACCACCCCCCGTCAGAACCAACTCGGTCTTGTCCGGGTTCAGTTTGAGGTGGTTGCAGTTCATCCACCCTTGGATAAAAAGCATAACCTTCTGGAAATTAGAGGCTGAGGAAGGAGAGGAGGAAAGGTTGAAAACAAGTTGGAGGTCATCGGCGTAGTTAAACACCGAGACCTCCATCTGCTGTAAAGTAAAAATGAGAGGTGAAATGTATAGATTGAAAAGCAAGGGGGACAGGGAAGAGCCTTGGGGAACTCCACAAGTCACCCTCCTAGGAGGAGCGGTGAAGTTGGCAAGCTGGACAGCCTGTTCCCTGTCCGTCAAAAAGGAACGGAGCCAAGCATAGGCCGAGCCCCCAATGCCCGCCGCCACGACACGGGACAACAAGATGTCATGGTCCACCGTGTCGAACGCGGCGGACAGATCTAACAGGACTAGAGCCTGTGGCCGGCCAATATCGATCCCCTCTCTTAATTGATCCATCACCGACACGACTACCTTCTCGGTAGAGTGCAGCGGGCGGAAGCCCGCTTGGCGAGCGGCCAGGCAGCCTGTGGATTCCACAAAGGAGCTCAGGGACCTGGTGATATGAGCCTCTGAGACCTTTGCGAGGTATGGAAGGAGAGAGATCGGGCGGTAATTGGCGGGCGCAGAGGGATCGGTGCCAGGCTTTTTCAAAATAGGAATGATGACTGCAGATTTGTGGGCAAGGGGAACAATGCCCGAGTTGAGGGAATGATTGATAAAAGTGAGTGGTGGAGAATAGCAGTTAGAAAAGAGCTCTTTTAGGACAAAAGCAGGACCAATGTCCCGAGGGGAACCTGATTTGATCCGAGCTAGAAGAGGAAGCAGAGAGTCTCGGGTGAGGGGAGGAAACTGAGTGAAGGAGGGGGGAGGGAGGGGTGGGGGGATAGCAGAGGGTACCGTGGGTGGGGGAGGAATGTTGGCCCTAATAAGGGCAATCTTCTCAAAGAAAAAAGAGTTAAGGGAGTTACAAAGTGTTTGGGATGGGGGAATTTTAGAGACCGCCCTATCGGAGGCCGCCAACTCATGAATGGTGTTGAATATCTCTTTCGGTTGGTTTTCTGCAGCCAAAATTCTGCCAGAGAAATACTCCGTTTTGGCTTTTAGAATGTCACGTTTGTAATCTTTTAGGGACAGGCAGTAATTGGCCTTAAGGAGAGGGCAGTAAGTGCGCCGCCAGGCGCGTTCCGCTCTGCGGGTCGCAAGTTTTTTCCCCCTGAGGGAGGGAGTAAACCATCGGTTAGCCCCATGGGCACGCTTGACAGTCACTCTCTTGAGGGGAACGATGGAATTACACGCCTTTACCAGCCAGGTGTTAATGGCTGAGAGCTGGGAGGGAGGAGATATAGTATTACTAGAAACACCAGAGTGTTTCATGAGAAATTAATGGACACAGCAGCTAATATGGGAATAGACGTCAGCAGATCCAAAGTATTGCAAAAGCCCTACAGAGCAGAATTTTCTGACAAAGACTTAGAAAACATGAATGTGTCAGGAAAAAAGGTACAGAGAAAGAGAATTATTGAATTTGTTACAGAAGATCTAGAAAAATGGAAAGCCAGGTGGGCAAAGAAAAAGGAAGACAGTAGATCCAGACAAGTGTCCTCTGAATATGTCCTAAAAGAAGCTGACAAAGCAGAAACATTGTATCCTATGAGAGAAGTGCCAGGTGGAGGATATGTACATGTTCCATGGTCCAGACAGGATATTGTGTCATTTACAAATGATTTCCCAAAATTACGAGAGAAACATGTAGACTGGTACAGACAGGTCGAGAGATTTGTTAAAGTGCAGAAATGTCTCCTGAAAGATCTCGATGGGTTCTTTGACATTGTAGTTCCAGTAGATTTGTGGACAGAATGTAAAATTGCTGTTGATTGGCCCAGTGAAGAATGTGCTAGAGACAAAAAGACGGGAGCTCCCTCAGCGGAGGTGATGAGAAAGTATGACCAGGTAATACTGTACTTGAAAGGAAAGGGGCCTGCTACAGAAACTGATTGGACCCACATAGATAGAACTACCCAAAATCGTGATGAAACTGTGCATTCATACTATGAACGACTGTTACAGGTGTTCAAAACGTACAGTGGACGAGATAACATTGAGATGAAGGACATGACCCATTTTATCTATCGATTCGTGTTAGGGCTGAGACCTGAAATTTCTCAATGGATCAAAGACAATAAAATCTGTTGGCAAGCCAAGCCTATTGATAAGGTTCTGAAGTATGCTAAATATTGTGAAGACGAGCTGGAAAATAAACGAAAAGAATTCAAAGAAAAAGTTATGTGGGCACAAGTAAAATTAGCAGAGCGCCAAGAACAGCAGTTAAGTAAAGCGAATAATACCCAGAATCAGAACTCTGGGGGTGGAGGGAAGCCCAGAGTAAAATTGAGCCAAGAAGAAGCCCAAAATAAATGTTCCTGTCACGGGTGCGGAAACATAGGGCACTGGAGGGACGAGTGTAAGGCTGTGCAGTATGATAATGTGCAAATTAATGATTTGAATCCACAGGTGCAGAATGAGGGGCCACGAAAGACACAGCAACAGGTAAAACAGCAACAGTTGCCTTGTGCACCTAGGCCAAACTATAGGAGCAGAGCACAACAGAGTGAGGAAGCAGAGGTTTGGGAAGGAAGGGAGGATAGAAATGCAGCAACTTCGCAAATCCTGTTGAATGATACATTCCTCTGTGATGAACCTTACTGACGGTGCCTGAGGGGGGAGGACGAGAAGTGTTTGCTTGGCGCCTCCTTGCCGGTAGACCAGTCAGGGCCATACATTGAAGGAAATGATGTCACCTTTCTATTGGACACTGGTGCTACCTGTTCTACTGTGAGAACAGCAGATGTTCCAAACCTACCCCTCTCGGGAGAACCAATCCAAGTAGTGGGTGTTTCTAATCAATTAATTAGTACCCCAGTTACAGAGCCCATGGAGATCACGATAGGGAACTTCAAAGAAATGCACAGACTTGTAGTCTGTGATTCCAGTCCTGTGAACTTACTAGGACGTGATTTGCTGTGCAAAATGAATTGTACCATTTTTGCACACCAAAAGGCGTTGAAATTCAGACCCCAGATGTAGATGGAATTTATAAATTAATGTTAATAAGGCCTGACTCAGAAATCAAAAGACTGACAATACAAGACTTACCTGAAGAGCTCCAACAGACAGTGAAACCAGAGGTATGGGATTTTACTGGAAAAGATGTAGGATTAATGGCAAATGTTGACCCGATTAAAATACCCATAAAAGAAGATGCAGTTTACCCAAATACCAAACAGTACAAAATGAGTGCAGAAGTAAAAGCAGGGGTTGCCATTGAAATAAAAAGATTGTTAGAAGCAAACATCATACAGGAGGTAATGAGCAGTCCTTGTAATTCGCCCATAATTGGAATCAAGAAACCGAGTGGTAAGTACAGAGTAGTGCAGGACCTGCGCAAGGTAAACAAAATTGTCGTTCCTTGCTGTCCTATTGTGCCAAATCCTGCAGTGATTTTATACCAAATTCTATGGAAATCTGAATGGTTTACCGTCATTGACCTATGTCACGCATTCTTTTCAATCGCATTGCATCCAGACAGCAAATTTCTTTTCTCATTTGAATTCAACAGTCATGTCTACGTCTGGAATCGTGTCCCTCAGGGGTACACAGAGAGTCCTTCAATCTTTAATCAGATTCTGAAAAAGTGCCTAGAATCCTTGGTCTTACCTGGAGAATCAGTCCTGGTGCAATACATAGACGACCTCTTGGTGGCGTCTAAAAGTCGGAAAGACTGTGTTGTTGACACCATTGCCTTGCTGAACCATTTAGGGGAAGGAGGGCATAACGTATCACCAGACAAATTGCAGTTCTGTACCTATTCAGTGAAATATCTGGGGCACCAGATAGAGAAAGGTATCAGGAAAGTAACCACAGAGAGAATTAGGATAATTCGAAACATGCATCCACCCAATACTCAGAAAGAGATCAGAATGTTCCTTGGAGTTGTAGGATACTGTAGACAGTGGATTGTGGGATTTGCAGTTCTAACAAAACCATTAATAAAAATGACAAAGAAAGGAGCAAAGGACCCAGTGGAGTGGGATGAAGAAAGCATGTCAGCTTTTACAAAATTACGAGACTGTCTGTGTACAGCTCCTGCATGAGGGATGCCTGATTATTCGAAAGAATTTGCACTGTTTTGTGACACACGCGACAATTGTGCACTGTCAGTCCTAACCCAAGCGCATGGTCTGACTAGACGTCCTGTAGCATATTTTTCTACTACTTTGGATCCAGTAGCGGCTGGATTGCCTGGATGTCTGAAAGCAGTAGCTGCAACTTGCATGAGTCTTGAGCAGAGTGAATCCATCATTATGGGACATCCTGTAACTGTGTATGTTCCACATGCAGTTGTAATCTTACTGACCCGAACTAAAACCCAGTATCTCACACCTAGTCGGCTGACTAAGTATGAAAGAATTCTGGTGGGTGCAGCACATGTAACCATTACTCGATGTAACATATTGAATCCAGCTACCCTATTACCAGATTCTCTCATTGCCGAAGTAAAGGGAGAGGTCGAGCATGATTACATTGACCTGACCGAGTTCAGTACAAAACCACGCCCAGACATTAAAGAAATGCCCTTGCCTGTTGAAGATTATGAACTGTTTGTAGATGGCTCGTGTCTAAGACATGAGGATGGAGGCCTAAGTGCTGCTTATGCTGCGTGCACATTAGAACGCGCAGTAGAAGCATCCTATTTGTTTGGAGTCAAGTCTGCACAAGTAGCCGAATTGGTTGCATTGGCAAGAGCCTGTAAAATTGGGAAAAACAAAAGAATAACCATATACACTGATAGCCAGTATGGTTATGGGGTTGTGCATGACTTTGGCCAATTGTGGCTGCAAAGAGAGTTCCTGACTTCTTTAGGTACTCCTATTAGAAATGGAAAAGTCGTACAGGAGCTACCAGAAGCAATCCAGTTACCAAAAGAATTGGCAGTGGTCAAGTGTGCTGCTCACAAATCTGGCAATGACGATGTTACAGCAGGTAATCGATATGCTGACCAATTAGCCCAACATTGTTCAAGATATAAAATGTCAGTCAATATCAAGTTGGGGGGAATTGGAAACAGCTGCCAACTTATGATGTTTGAGGATGTACAAACATGGGAAGAACTGAAAGAATTGCAAAATGCAGCAGGACCAAAGGAAAAGAGAAGGTGGAGAAAGTTTGGTTGTCAGAAAAGGAATGAAGATGGTGTCATGGTTTACACTGATGGTATGCCTGTATTGCCCGAAGGCTTGCTTGCTCCTATGGCTAGGCTGATACATGGAGATGCACATATAGGGAGAGATGCTATGGTTCGTGTCTTTAGACAGACATGGTTCAACTCAAAATTCAGGAACATTGCAGAGGCCCTCTGCCATAGGTGCTTAACCTGTCAACAATGCAATCCTGGAAAGAAAACAGTAGTTTTACCAGGTACAATCGGAAAAGCAGAAGGTCCTTTTATCAGATTACAAATTGATTTTATTCAGTTGCCCCCTTGTAAAGGAATGCGGTATGTCCTTGTCATTGTCTGTCTATTTTCAAAATGGGTAGAAGCTTATCCTGCAGAGAAAAATTACGGCATTACTGTAGCTAAGTTGTTACTGAGGGAACTGATACCTAGGTACGGTTTTCCAGTCACAATTGAATCAGACAGAGGTGGGCATTTCCAAAATGAAATAATAGGCCAACTCTGTGAAGCATTCAAAATTACCCAAAAATTGCACTGTGCATATCGCCCAGAGGCTCTGGAGTGGTAGAACAGTTGAATGGCACTATCAAGTCAAGATTAGGAAAAATGTGTGAATCCACTGGAATGAATTGGATAGACGCTTTGCCCCTTGTCCTGATGGGAATCAGAAGTATTCCAGATCAGAAAACAGGCCTGAGCCCCCATGAGATTCCGATGGGAAGAGTAATGCGACAAGCATGGGTACCAGGACACAAACTGATAAGCATTTCTGATGATTTGGTGCTAGAGTAGTGCAAGCAACTGGGTGACCAAGTGCGTTCTATCTCTCACCAGATTGGGGAAGATGCCGTCACCAGGCCAGCAACTCCAACCCATAATCTGAACCCGGGTGATTGGGCAGTACTAAAGAAACACACCCGGTCGAGTTGCCTTGCACAGAAGTGGGGAAATCCGAGACAAGTAATTCTTGTTACCACAACAGCGGTGAAGTGTGCAGGTGTGCCAAAGTGGATCCATGCCAGCCATACGAAAAGGGTGACTGAAGACGAAGAAACTGAGGCTGAAGGTTGTGCAGCTGAGGGGTCTCCTGACGTTGGTCCTGAAGTAGCTGATGACGAACAACCAAGCACCAGTCAAGATGAGTGGGTCCTAGTAATCGACCTGACATTCGATCCCATAAGAACCAGAAGACAAACCTATTTAGATTGAGAGTGGGATAGTGAGGACGAGACAGGAATAGAAAAAGATAATCAGATCATCGAAATCCATGTCAAATCGGATAACGAGGAAGGTCAGATAGGGACAGAACAGGTTATCGACACACCTCCACGAACTCCTGAGATTGAAAAGGGACAAATAGAAAATAGGGCGGAAGTTCAAGCAGAAGAAAATCAAGGGTTCGAAGTACTTGAACAGGATCAGATAGAAATAGATAAATGTGTTCAGGAAGAAGAAATTGAAACAAAACAAAGCCAAATCCAGCATACACCTCAACCAGGCCAGCTTAGTGACCAGACAGAAGAAACAGACCCAAAACCTGGAACTAGTCAGACAGATAGGGAAAAAGAAACCATTGAAGCAGATGTGCCACAACTGAATGAAAATAAAATAGCATTAGAAGAAAGCCAAGTAACAGTGCCAGTCAAAAGATTCAAGAAGCAGAACAGGGAACCAAGGTTCATTAAAAGACTGAGACTAAGACTAAAGACTGTAGAAGAGAAACCTGAGCAATGGAAACAGGCCTCCAGTAAAGCAGAACAGTCTGGAGTAAAACCTAAGAGAAGAAGTGTTCGAATAAAGAGACAGAACAGTAAATATCAGAATCCTGAATAGACTTATCTGGTGTTGGAAGAATTTGAGAATCTTGATATAAGTGATGAAAGTGATGAAGAATTGATTGCTAACCAGAGTACCGAAGAAGAAGAACCAACCTGAAGTTGCTCTGTGTAAGAAACCGGTACAAAGTTACAAAGAGTGGTTGAAAAACTTCTTTTGAGCCAAAATGTCTGATTCCAATGTGAATGGAAGGCCTAGACGTAATTGTTGTAAAACATGCTGTCAAATATTTATATGTAGTATAGCACTAGTTCTAATACTATGGATAGGACTGACTATAACTATTCCTTCAATGATGAGTAAAAACCCAAGTCTGTACCCCAATAATAACCTACCAGATGACATCGTAGAATCACACACTAGAAATACACCACAAAGTATAGACGTACTAGACAGACCAATTAGCCTGAAACAAACAAGACTAGAGTTAGAAGCACCAGACGAGGAAGAATTACACTTTAACAAGATTAAGAACAAAACTCATTTAAATGTCTTTGCAAACCTATTATTACATTATGTAGAGACGATGGAAATAGATGACTGTTATGTCTGCGTGAAGCTACCCACTTCAGTAGCTGAAGGCGTGACTTACCACCACTTACCCTTAACCTATGGAATTTCCTGCAGTATACTGACTAGCTTATTTTACAGAAGAGGACCGTTACAGTATTATTACTCAAACCTTGATGTGACATTTTCTGAAATTCCTGTTCGAAGAAACCTGAACCCTGTACATACGACTCGAGATGTAGCTAAATACATGGGTGATTATTTTCTAACTGTAGGAAAAATTAACACAGATGATGCACACAAAAATAACTTGACTTGTTCTTTACATGAAAAGGAGAAAGAGTTTCTGGATATGGTAGAAAAGAGAAGAGAAAGTTTCCAAAAGAAAGCCGAAGACAAAACTTTGTCTTCACAGAAAAATGACTAGCTACTATAATAACATATTCATTGGTTCCAGTGAATGCGAACATAATTACAAGGTAATTGGGGGCTGGGGATTCAAAGATGGGTCAGAGCCGGTGTTTCCCGGAATTTATTTTATATGTGGAAACAAGGCTTATTTCAAATTGCCGGACCATTGGTACGGAAGCTGTTACTTTGGTATTGTCTTTCCAAAGATATACCATGTGGGGAAAAGCACTGGAAGCACTGAAAAGACTAATAAATTAGCACGCACAAATAGAGAAAGTGCCGGAGAAATAGTGGGAGATATTTTTAGTGCATTGATACCTGCAGTGGGAGTGACTCTGAATACACACAGAATTTGCAAATTGTCAACGGTAGTGGATCTGTTATCTACTGACACTGCTGGAGGTTTCCTGATGGTCAATACCGAAATGGTTGCGATCAGATCTATGGTTTTACAAAACAGGCTTGCTCTTGACACCTTATTAGCAAAAGAGGGCGGAGTCTGTAGAATGTTGAAAGCGCAACTTTGTTGCACTTACATACCTGACAAAAAAGTGGAGATCAACAGGTATGTGGGGAACATTACAAATTTGAAAAAAGAGCTCAAACCACTGGAAGTTGACAGTGCCTTTAAGAGACTAACTGATGGTCTCTCTGATGTAGGTCATTGGTTTTCTAATTTAGGGAAAAGTCTTTTGAGTAAAATACTGATGCCAATCATGGGGATAAGTATAATAGTGTTTATCATATTCATTTGTTGTAAATGTCGCAAACATCAGAAAAAGTACATTGTGAACAAGAGAGGAGTGAAGAGAAATGTGGATGAAATGGAATTAGAGGAATTGAATAATCAAATTTATAAAAGGGTGAAAAATTCTCACCCTAATAAAGAAACGAAAGAAAAGATTAATCGAATGCTTGAAGAAATTGAACTGGGAAAAATGTGAAAAGTTATCATCTGGTTCCATTAATAGTGATTATAGTAAATATCATCAAAGAGGGGATTGATGGAGCAAGTATTCACACGATCAGCGACTTGCTTGTATCGAGAACCTCAAATAATGTTAATAAATTAATTCAACTTGTTTGTCTTACTAATATTGCACATTTTACACTACATGGGGTGTCCCAGTGACGCTTGCCTATGTGTTTACTAAACAGTAATAACGCTTGCTTCTAATATGGTCGCTCCTTTGCGGGAATTTAGTCTGCACATGCGTCGGTCACACCCATGTGATGTGACGCACTCGCAGTTCTGGAGGGAACTTGTTGCTCATGCGCAGTACTGCTAAAATGTCCGTTTTGTTTTCTCACATGCTCCCTGCTTGCATTGCCGCTTTTGCAAAGCTGTCTGTTCTGCGTAACTCCTAATGCTATAGTTATTATAAAGTAAAGGGTGTAGCATAGCCAATCACAAAATACAGTGTATTCATTTTTTCCTGTGTTTCTAAATTGTTTTCGCTTACTTTTTTATGTATCATACTTCGTGGGCCTGAGAGGCGCTTGCTACTCCATATTTGAAGCTCCTATGGTCCCAGTCATGTGATGGCAGCCAAAGCTAAGATGTTCATGATTAAACGACCTGCTACCCAGCAAGACGAAGCTGAACTGTACCTGCACTCGCAACATTTGTATTAAACCTACTGTGTACCCTATTGTTTTCAAAAATTCTTATGCCATGGGAACTGGAATGTAAGGGGTGGGTTCGAAAATGAATATTAAGCCTAAGAAAGTCACAATTTTAGGAGGTACAATGAGCTAACCTCCTCATTTGACCAATCAGAATTTAGGGAACCTTTCACTTGCAACATTTGTGGGTGGTACACTGACCCGAAAACAGTATAATCAGCCTAGGTTTAGCTAGAGAAATTGTCCGACTTGTCCGAATAGCTGACCTGTCACTGACCCAGCGAACTCTATAGGTGATTGATACAGAGAGCTGCGGAGCACTCTGTCCGTATTTCCACAGACTCAGTCAGGGTTTGTGAAACCTTAAGTGCTGGCGAAGCACTTTGTTGGGAGATTCGAGAACCCAATCGGGGTTATTGGCAGATTCCTTGCAGAGAGGGGGTAGCGCAGGCGTTGCATCCGAAGCTGCAGGTGTTGGTCGTACCCTTTGGTGAGCCCGGTCCTGATCCAAATCCTGGGGTTATCCTGTCCTGACTGTCCATGAGCTGTACCTGCTTGCCTACTGGCAGCCTAAGTCCTTGAGGGTCCCTTCCCGCCTTTCCAACTGACCCGTGGCCAGGGTTAGTCTTCAACCTATCCTAGGTAAATATAACTGAGTGTGGGTGTTTGTCTATCTAAACTTCACTCTCTTGTCCCGAATAAAGCATAATTGCCTATGTCCTTTACCCTGTTTCCTATAAATAAGGTTTTCGTGCAAACTTGTCTATTAGCATGTTCCACTTTCCTCCCTACCTTTAGTCAAATACTGAATAGTTCGCATATATAGTCTGTTCCATTCTTACCCTCCCTTTAGAGAATAAGCACATCTGGATAAATCAAATTGCATAAGTTTCGTTTCTTATAAACCGTTAGTGAAACCCGAAAGTCTGCTTTGATTAGTATGTTCCCTTTCTTTAACCGCCTTTAGTGAACTTGTGAAAGTCTGCTGATCTAAAATAGCGTGTTCCTTATTTTTCCCTTCCCTTTATTTTTTCGATTTCTAAATGTTTCTTACTCTCATTCATAGCTATACTATCTTTTTAATTCTAGTTATAGACAGTTTGGTCTGTGTAAATTTGTGGCTCATAGTATTAGATGATGAAGAGAATTAGATAAAGGTGTTGAAAACTTCTTGCATCTGTGGTTATTATAAAGTACAACAGTTATTTCAAATGTTGCATGGTATTTTGGTGCTGTCTATTTACTCCCACAACTAGCTCCTGATCCATTGTGATCTTAGGTACCTGTTTCGAGGATTGGTAAGTCAGGTACACAGAAATAGAAAGAAGTGAAACTGAATTACTGATATTAGTGTGTAGGTTACCTGATCAAATATATATAATATATATATATAAATGAAAATAATTTTTTATGAGCCCAAGTGTGCATTATGTTTAGTCGGGTGACCTGCGTGCTCTATCACAGGCACATCAAGAACCGATGCACCCACGATCATCACGCATCGCACCGGGGTCCCAACTCCACAAGAATACCGCGCCGCAGTAAAAAAATGACACATCACCTCTCCGGACAGTAAGAAACCAACACATCACCTTCCCTTCAGTAAGGAGCCGACACATCACCTCCCCTGCGTGGCAATCCAAGGTATTTTGTGTTGAAAGTGCCTCATTTACAGTTTGCTATGGACAGAACTGTTTAGACCTTTTAAAAGTCATATTTTGATTATTGTATTATGAATTTTTGTCTTTTTGGTCTTGTTTATTTTAGATAAGGATTACCAATTTTTATTTTATTTTGACAGTTTTGTATAGCGCGAACAAGACCCTTGCGGATATCAGAGCGCTTTACAGGGCAAATACACGTGATTGACAGAAACATAAAAATATGATGAATCAAGCTAATACATTCCTAGTAAATATAAGCGACTAGCACATCTCAACATGAGTATATAAGAAAGATCAGATGAATCTAGATAGGATAACCGCTTTCACTTCTATTTTTAAGAAAGCAGCGGACGGATTCAGTCTTGTTTCTGGGGGCAAGGCGTTCCAAATCCTAGGGGCCATTCCGGAGAAGGTACGATTGTAAGTTGTTTCTCGGAGAAACGTTGTGGTTTCAGTAGGAGATTATCAGAACTGTTACCGCCCGATAGTACTAGTTTCTCCGCAAGGTATCTCTGGGTTTTTTGGTGCAATGCCTTATTAGTCATGCAGGCTATTTTCAAATGTATTCTGGACTCAAAAGGTAACCAGTTGAGGGCACGAAGGTCAGGGGAAATGTGGCACTTTCTTCTGGAACCTGTGATCAGTCTAGCGGCTGTATTGATTGAGGCTCTTAGCGGAGCGGTTGTTGATCTGGGAAGGCCGCAGAGAGCGACACTCCCATATTTCACTCTGGGAATTACTAGGGCTTGAACTGCCTGTTTAAAGTCATTCGCGGGTATGAATGGTTTCAGTTTTCTCAGGGTGTTCATCTGAAAATTGGCTCCCTTATTTGCAGCGCTGATGTGTTTCTACAAGTTTAGATTATTATCCAGAGTTATTCCTAGGATTTCACAGAATCAATAATGCGAGGTTGACCATCAAGTGCAGTTAGGTGCTGCATCCATTCGCGGATCATGTCCGTTTGTTTGGGGGGAGCGATAAGGAGGAATTCAGTTTTTAGAGTGTTAAGTTTTAAATGGTTGCTTGCTAACCAGATCTGTGTTTTTTGGAGCGTTGAGTTAAGGGACCTGATGTCTTTGAGAGAGTCGACCTTAATGTAGAGCTGTGTGTCACCAGCGTACATGTGATATTGGATGTTTGAGGAGTTGAGAAGCTCAGTGAGTGGTTCCACAAACAGATTTAAGAGTGTTGGGGAGAGGGACGAACACGGGAGTACTCCCAAGGTGACTGGGGTAGGGTTACATAAAGGTTGGTTGATCTTGAATCTTTGCATTCTGTCTTGAAGGAAGGAAGTGAACCAGTTTAACACTGTTCCAGATAAACCCATTCTATGCTTTAAGAGGTCAAGTAGGTAGCTGTGCTTGACTGTATCGAAGGCAGGGGATAAGTCAAGTAGGTTTATTAAACAGGCTTTATTTTGATCCAGTATTTGTAGGGCGTCATCTATGATGTGGGTCATGGCTGATTCAGTGCTATGCCCAGATCGAAAGCCAGATTGGAACTGATCTAGCAGGTTGAAGTAGTCGATATGATTACTAAGCTACATGTGGACACATTTTTCGAGCAGTTTGACCAGGGTCTAAATGTGGGATATAGGGCAATAGTTATTCAGGTCTAATGGGTCAGCTGATACTTTCTTTAGAATAGGGGATACCTGACCCGCTTTGAGGATGTCTGGAATGGTTCCTTGCGAAAGAGAGGTGTTTATAATCCTGGTCCATAGGGGCACTAGCTGTGGGATGAAGGTCTTTAGGTGGGTTGCTGGGTTAGGGTCTGTGAAATGGTTAGAGGGATTCAAAGCCCTAAGCCTGTTTAAGATAGTTTCTTGCTTGTAGAAGTTGAAAGTGGTCCAGGAGGCGTTGCTCTTGAGGTCTAGCTTTGAAGAACAGTTAGGTGAGGTCACTGGTGTAGTCAGCGTGGTATTCGTGTGGGTATGGGATAGTATGTCGTTACGTAGGTCTGTCTTTAAATTTTCAGACTTTGTTGTGAAAAAGGCGGAAAGCTCCTCACAATTGGGAAGTGTTTCTAGACTAGCTTGGGGGGAGTGGGAAACACCCTTTGATTGAGTTTTGATTATTTCTAATAGTTTTTTGGGGCGATTTTTAGCTTGGTCTAATTGTTTACATATGAAGTCAGCATTAGAACGTCTAATCTTTCTTTAATACGAGTTTCTGGTGCTTCTTAGTAGTTTAAGGTGGGCAGCGGATGGGTCGTATCTCCATTGTCTTTCAATTGCACTCAGTAATCTTCTGTCTTCATTTAGCCTACCATCATACCAAGGGTTTGAGTCTTTTGTGGTGACTCTTTTCAATTGCAGGGGTGCTAGGTTGTCGAGTATCATGTTCATAGAGTTGAAGTAGTGATTGGTCAAGACCTGTACATCATCTAATCCACCCAGTGGTGGCGTGAGGATGTGGCTAGCGGTTGTGAGTGTGGTAGGATTGAGGTTATCTATGTTCCTTCTCCAGATTTTTGTTCTCTTAGGTTGGATAGAGAGTAATTTAACTACTTCCTTGATGTGGAAAGTGATTATGTGATGGTCAGACCATTCTCAAGGAAGAATCGATTCAATCTGAATGGAGTCTTCTTTGGAGATCACTAGATCGAGGGTTGAGCCCTTATCGTGGGTGGGACTATCACATATTTGGAGCAGGTTGAGGTCGGACAGGAAAGCTTTGAGGATGTTGACCTCTGGGTCATTTAGATCGTTCCAGTGGAGGTTGAAGTCCCTCAGGAAGATCTGAGTCATCTGTTGACCGACATTTGTGGCTATAATATCAATGATGTGTTCGATGAAGGTAAGGTTGTTGCCGGGAGGATGGTAGAAAGAGTGGAGCGAACATATTGGTTTGTTATTGCTCGAGATGTCTAGGCAAAGGTATTCACATGAGGAGAATACCAGGGTGTTAGAGCGGTTCACAGAGAGGTTGTTCCTATGAATGTAGGCAATGCCACCCCCTAGCTTGTCAGGTCTATCAAGTCTAGTGATGTTATAGTTTGGGAGAACTAAAATGTCTGAGATGGGTGTGGATGATTCGTTTAGCCAGGTTTCCGTCAGGATGATAAGGTCGGGTTCATTGGTTATAATGAGGTCAGCTATATCAGCGGCATGACAAGATGCTGATCTACAATTTAGTAGGATACATTTTAGATGGGCCTTGGTCAACGAGGTGTTCTGGTCATGGAAGATGGGTTTTCTCATGAGGTTATTTTCATCAATACCTCTGGGGGCATGTCTTGTACTTCTAGCTGCATTGTAATGGATGGGTTGGATTAAGGACAATTTCTTTGTGTCTTCTGTGTGTGCTGGTATAGAGGGAATGGAAGGGAGTTCGTAGGAATGAAGCAGGGAGGTGAGTTCACTTGGAGATAGGGTTCAGTTTTCCCTGGTCGGGCGGGATGAGGCATTAGGGTAGGGTATAGTATTCCATTTGGGGAGTTGAGGTGGGGGGCTAGTGCCTTGCCGATGTGTTGGATTCGTTAGTGGGATGGGTTGATGCCGGATCAGGTCATGCAGCGTTTGGATGTCCTCCTTTATTTGTTGAAGGGATAGAAGTATCTCATTGAGTCTCGGGTTAGCCGTCAGAGATATCCTGTTGGTGGCCTGAATTGTGGTAAGAGGAGGAGGGGTTATTGCTAGTGTGGTGTTCCAGGGCATGATGTGAGCTGATTCGATGCATGACGGTTTTTCAATGTGGGAGTCCATAGGGAAGGGATGGGTGGTGAGTGGATGTGAAGGGGTTTTGATGTGTACTTTGGGAGGATCTAATTTGATGTGTGACCTACTTGTAGAATGGTGATAACCTGAAAGGGGGAAGTGAAGAGGGGAGGTGAGGGGTTATTGGAATGAGCTATGGGAGGAGGAATGGTGAGATTTGTAGTGCAGGGAAAGGGAAGAGATGGACCAGTGGGTGGATCGAGATGGACCAGCGGGTGGATCTGGAGTGAGTGTGTAGGAGGAAGAGATTGGAGCAGAGTCTGTAGTGAGGTGGGCGGAGGTGCGGCTGTGGAGATGGGGAGTGGTAGTGGAGGACGCAGGGGTGTGAAGGAGATCTGGGGGCCAGGTGATGCGAGTAGCAGGTGAGGTAGGCATAGTGGAGATTGTGGTGGAGCTGGGAAAGGAGTGGAGTTTATGTTATGTTATGTTATTATAAGCTTATAAAGCGCCTTATCACCCAGGGGTATCTAAGCGCTATCAGACACACACAACACCAATGAAAGCACACAGCCACCCGATCAGAGAGGCCCCCAAGCCTCCAGGAAAAGCACAGTTTTCAGATTCTTCCTGAAAGGAAGAAGATTGGTTTCTTTCCTGAGGCTAGCTGGAAGGCGATTCCACGCCTGAGGGACGATATTAGAGAAGGCTCTGCCACCCTTAGACGTGAGGTTAAAGCGGGTTCAAACCAGATTACATGCCTCAGCGGATCGCAAGGCCCTAATTGGCACGTAGGTAGTACGTCGGTCCTTAATATAGCTGAGAGCCGAGCCATACATGGCCTTATGTACAATACAGAGGCTCTTAAATTTCGCTCTCTGGGCAATTGGCAACCAATGTAGATCCTGTAGTAGGGGCATGGCCCGAGTTCGCCTGGGTTTGTTGAAAATAAGTCTGGCAGCGTCGTTCATTACAACTTGTAGCCTATCCAAGAGATGTTTTGGTAGGCCATAGTATGAAGAGTTCCCGTAATCCAGTCGTGCCAGAATCAGGGCAGAGACCAGCAGTCTATGGGTAGAGAATGATAACAGAAAGGATAGTTTCCGAAGCTGGCGCAATAGGCTGACGCACGTGCCTTCCACCGCCGATACCTGCTGAGTCATGGACAGTAGGGCATCAATTCTGATGCCCAAGCTTTTTACTGCCACTGCTGGTTCTGGGAAGGGTCCCAGTTCCGCCGGCCAAAACAGATCACTCCATGGGCTTGCAGCAGTCGTGACTGCCAGGACTTCGGTTTTCTCCGGATTGATTTTCAAAAAATAATCCGACATCCAGTTGATAGTAAACTTGAGAATGTCTTGCATCCTCATGTGAGCCGTAGATGAGTGCTCAATCTGGATCAAGATTTGAGTATCGTCGGCATAATTGTGGACCCTGCAGTCCAACCGGTTCAGTGCGGCTATCAGCGGCTGTAGATAGATATTAAAGAGCAGGGGTAAGAGGGCTGACCCCTGGGGCACACTGCAGGTCAGCTTGGCTGGTTCGGACACTAGCTCCGCTAGTTGGAATCGCTGTGATCGATCTTCAAGAAAGGAAGTCAGCCAGGCCAAGACCGTGCCCTGTATCCCTAGGTCCTTAATCAGCGATAATAGTTGGCTATGATTAACGGTATCAAACGCCGCTGATAAGTCCAAGAGGACCAGGGCACACAGAGTTTTTTTGTCAGCCCTAAGTCTCAGGTCATCCTGCACGGAAAGCATGACTAATTCCGTGCTGTGATGTGCTCTAAAGCCGGCCTGATTGGGCTCAAGCAGGTGATTGCTTTCAAGGAAGTGGGTGAGAAAATGTAGAACATGTTGCTCCAGAATTTTGGCCAGAAAAGGCAGTTGGGAAATTGGCCTAAAATTCTTTAGGACTTTTGGGTCAGCGCCTGGTTTCTTTAGGAGCGGGACCACCCGTGCTTCCTTAAAATTAGAAGGAACAAATCCCGACTTTAAGGAGCGGTTCAGAAGGGCGAGGACTTTATCCTCCATTCCAGACCATCCCAATTTAAAATTTTTGGGGGGCAAGGGTCCGCTGGAGAGCCTGATTTCACCCGACCCATTATAGTAACCAAGGATTCCTTGGTGAGGGCGGGCAATTGAATCATAGGGTCCTTTATCGGCCTAGGCGTACAGGGGGAGGCTCAATGGAACATGGAAGATTTGGGGTGTGAGTAATTTCCGTAATTAACTCCTTGATCTTATCCATGAAAAAGATTTGAAAATCTTGACAGTCCTTCTGATTAAAAGTCGGACTTGGCCCCTTAACGGTCCGCAGATCGTTTAAAACTTTAAAGACGTCTTTCTGCGGGTTAACTGCCTCCGAAATTGTTGTCTCATAAAATTCGGCCTTTCTCTGGCGGATGGCTTTTTTATATATTCCGAACTGCAGTATGTAAGCAGCACGAGCACAGGGCATACAGGACTTACGCCAAGCTCTTTCGCGTTGGCGAAGAACTTGTTTTTGTTCCCTAAGGGTATTATTAAACCATTTTGCTCCCTTGCCCTTATCTATCAATCTGATTGTATGGGCTGGAGCTACTACCTCAATAGCCTCCTTCAGTATGGATAACAGGGAGTCACTTTCAGCTTCCAAGTCATCCATCTTAGCAGAGGGATAATCAGACTGTGATAGAATAGTTGTCAGATCTGAAGCCTTGACCTTATTCCAACTATGCAACATTTTCCAGTCTGGTTTAACTTTCGGTTGTCGTGTGAGGAGAGGCTAATGGCCTTCAATTAAATAGTGGTCCAACCAGGAACATGGGGAGACCACTAACGGGGCTGTGAGTGGGAGAGACGACCAAACCAGGTCCAGAGTATGGCCTTTCTCGTGCGTAGGCTCCCTCACCCACTGAGTGAGTCCCGGAGATGCCATAGCCTCTTCAAAATGTTTGATCTGGCCATCCTTTGGGATAATTTCCCAATGAAAGCTAAAATCCCCGAGCACAACCAAACCTTTGTAGCGGGTGCGGAGGTCATGAACCAGTTTCAGAAAGGGTTCCATGAACCTACTGGTTGTATTAGGTGGACGGTATACTAAAAGGAATACCACGCAGACTCAGTCTGTGGGAGAGCAAAATTTCACTCCAAGTACATCCGCACCTTCAATGCATTCTGAGCAAAATGTTTCAGTTTATAGGGTCTCTCTAAAAAGAAAGGCGACACCACCCCCCCTGTTGTTATCCAATCTATTGGCATAAATAGTAGTAAAGCTAGGTGGCAAAGCTGCCACCAGATCTGGCATAGATGAATCATTAAGCCAGGATTCAGTAATACACAGCAGGTCCAAGTTATCCTCCTGTAAAAGGGAAAAAACCTCATGATGGTGCCTCTGTAGAGAGCGGGTATTAAGCAAAGAAAACCTACACCCTTGATCGCTCTCCTGTTTTGGAGGAGTAGCCGGTAATGGGGTTGGGGTTGGGGTTACATTTGTGGGAGTCGCATGGTGTCTCAGTAGCCCCTCCTGCGCGAGTGTGAACTTCACACTATCAGGTAGCAAATAGGGTACAGATTTCCAGCATAGTAAGGTATGTTGTGAGTATACCAAAGGGGGACCAGGGGTCCTGGCCCCGGGACCCGGCCTGCCGCGGACGGGCGCAGATGGGCTCGCCTTTGGCGCACCCGCTGCGCGCGTCCGCTGCGCGACGGCGCCGCCATTCCCTGATGTAGTGTTTACACAGGAAGGCCCGCCTGCCCTGTCCCCGGAAGTGCGTCACTCCGAGGGGAGACCCAGCTATAGGTCAAGAAGCCCTCCACTCAATCGGCACAGGCCATGGTGGAACGGGGCTGATGACCACAGTAATTACGTAAACAGCACACACACAATGAATTTTAAAAGGACAATTTTAAAAGAGCGAACTCTGAATGATTTTTAAAATAATAGCAGCGACTGTGGAAAGAGGCAGAGAACGTGCAACTCAGGCAAATAAAATAGTTATCAGCAGGCTGTGCAAATTGGCAAAAAGTAAAACAGGGCGCTCGGGTGGGTATATGTCCTTAGAGGGGGTATCGGTTAGGTCTGAGGTGGATGTGTATGAAACATGGGAAACCAACGGGGAGTGTCTGGATGGGTCGTCAGTTAAGGAATCTGACAGAGGGTTAGAAGAATGGTTTGTGAGGGAGGTGGAATAGGATCTTGCAACCTTCGCTTTGATGCTCGGGAAGATGTTGTCCAGTAAATTAAAGTTATGGTCTGCTGCCTGCATGAGTATAATCCCATTATGATTAATGGTAAATGTAGCAGTTGCTTTGTAGAACGGGGGAGGGAATGATAGTTAATGTGAGATTGTGTGCAGTTTTTTTGGATGATGCAATTGAGAATAGGGCGAGAAAGGCTTTCCGCCATTGTGCTCTCCTTTTGGTGTAGAAGACAATGTCGTTTGTTATGTGTCCTGTGCTATTTGAAAAATAAGGGTCAGAGATAGGGGTTTCTGGATGCGATTTGAGTAGACAATGTTTGAAGCTTTTGGCTGCCTTTTTTGATAGGTTAAGGGGGTATTTGATGGAGTAAGTGTGTGGACCCTGAGGCTCCATAATATAGTATGATAGTTAGGAAAATGAGAGGTAGTTTGGGGGAGCTATATTTGAGGAGTATGGGAAGTTGGCGACCTCCCTGCTTATTCTAGGTGATGAGTCTCTGAGATAGGTCCCCGCTCCTTTGCCTTTAGCAGGTCACTTAGTGGTAAATGGTCCTTGTTATTTGTGTGGGTCAGATTAACTTGGTTTACTATGACCCAATCTGGGTAGTGTCCCAGTGTCCTTAGTCCTAGAATTATCAGTTGCTGTTATTTATAATATCATTCTATTTGTGGGTTGAAGTGTCTGATGTTGAGAACAATGGCTCTCTCTGTGGAGGTTGCATAATATATCAATCGTTCCAAGATGGCTACTTCATTCTCTAGTGATGGAAAAGATCTGTGGATTAGTCCTATTACCCTTTCCATGCAACCATAAACTACCAGTGTATTGTCCACTGTCAGTTTCTATGAGGGCAGATGGTCCTTTCTTTCTGTTTGGTAAAGTGCTGAATGTTATAGGTCCTATGTCTTTGTGGTGGCGTGAGGTGAGTGGTCCTTTCTTTGTGTTGCCCATACAGCTAATTAGTCAATTTGAGGATCCACAGTTTAGGCATAAAATGGTGGTACTTGAGCTGTTTATCAAGCTGTCTCTGGAGACAGTTCAGAGGTGAAGACCAAATGAGTGTGCAGTTTCGAGGGAGCAGAGCGTAGAGCTGAATTTACTGGGTGCGATAAGCTCCTCTGCATCGGTCTCTCAGTGTGCTGGTCTCAGCGTGTAAACGCGAGCATAGTAGACCTCCATTTGAGGCTCTAATAGCAGGGTGAGCCCTCCAGAAATAAGCGCGGGCCAGGGAATGGGAGAGGTCACTAGAATGTAGTGTCACTCGTGCAGGGAGCTATATCTCGGTCGGCTGCAGTATGGCTGCAACAGAGCTCACCTCAGAAAAACTGTGGCTCTTCAGGGATTTTCCGCCATCTCAGCTGCAGCTGGTAATTCAAAGTGGTGCAAGAACTCCTTAAAGTTCCGGAACCTGTGGCCACACATGATAAACAGAAGTGTAAGGAGCTGGCAGACTTCTTCCACACGAAAATAGTAAAGATACTTAGTTCCCTGCCTCAGACTATACGACCTCAGCAGACTCAGGAAAAGAACTCCATAACTCAGCCTAGAGAGTTATCTACTTATCTAGATACTTTCGGCCCAGTTTCAGAGGCCGAAGTACTGAAAGCCCTTGGATCTATGAAAAGTGGCTCCCCTATGGATCCGGTCCCTATGAAATTTTTAAAGCAGGTAGCAGCCTCCATTGTGACTCCTATCTCTGATCTTATGAACGCTTCTTTCTCCCTGGGCTTGGTGCCACCAAGCTGGAAAACAGCAGTGGTTAAGGCACTTTTAAAAAAGCCAAACTTGGACGCGGCGGAATTGGCAAATTTTAGGCCTATATCCCTGCTGCCAGGTCTCGGCAAAATTGCTGAGAGGCTAGCGAATTATCAACTGTCAGGCTTTTTGGAGTCGAATGGACTGCTCCGAGACTCGCAGACCGGATTCCGTCCAGGCCAGAGCACTGACACTGCCCTCCTGGCAGTCGTAGAAGAATCCAGACGCATTATGGACTCAGGAGGATCAGTGGCAGTGATCCTCCTGGACCTTAGTGCGGCGTTTGACACCGTTAATCATCAGGTGCTGATTCAGCGACTGTCAGAAGTGGGTGTGGCAGGGGCCGCTCTGAAGTGGCTTAGGTCATTTCTCAACGGCCGTTCATATCAGGTTTGGGAAGGCAGCAATCGGACTCCATCTATCCCCCTCCAGTGGGGGGTGCCACAGGGCTCCTCTCTTATCCCTACATTGTTCAATGTATACATGGCCCCCCTGGAGGATGTGGTGGCCCCTTATAACATCAAGATCATCAGCTATGCTGATGATACGCAGCTAGTGGTCGCCTTATCACAACTGGTAGAGAACCCCGATTTGTTGCACTCATGCCTGTCGGAAGTCCATACCTGGATGGATGAATCAGCTCCTAAGCTGAATGGCTCTAAGACAGAGATAATGTTGCTAGGGAATAAAGTTCCCTCACTCCCATTGACCAGCTGGCCTAGTTGTATGGGCGACCTCCCCAGTACGAAAGAGGAGATTAAGAGCTTGGGGGTCTGGTTGGAACAAGATCTCTCGTTCAGGACCCAAGCTAAAAAAACTGCAGGAGTTTGTTTCGCCCTGTTACGCTCAGCCCGCAAAATCTTCCCTCTTCTTCCTTTTCCATCTAGGAAGCTGTTGATTCAGGGGCTGATAACATCGCGACTCGACTACAGCAATGCCAACTTTTTGGGTGCCCCTGAATCCACTTTTAACAAACTTCAGTAGGTTCAAAATGTGGCGGCCCGACTGCTCATGGGTACCCCTAGAACCCAGTCAGCTAGACCTGCCCTAAAGGCATTGCACTGGCTTCCAGTGCGGGAAAGAGTAAAATTTAAGGCACTCTGTACAGCCCACAAAATTCTCCAGGGGACAGGACCCCTATTCTGAGAAATCTAGCAGTGCCATACAAAGCAAACAGAACGCTGCGTTCTGACCAGAAACACCTCCTCCTAGTCCCCAGAATAAAGAGGGCACGCACGGGTGGGAGAAGATTCTCGGTGAACACAGCGAGGCTGTGGAACTCCCTACCTTTAAAACTGCGCGCTGAGACCTGCACTTTGCGCTTTCGCAAATGTCTGAAAACACATCTGTTTCCTGCTTGATTGCAGTTGACTGACCGTTCTATCTGTTGATGTCCTGATAAGCGCTGGGATGCCCCAGGGTAACTGCGCGCTATATAAAATTTTAAATAATAAAAATAATTGTCGGCGTAGATCGGGACTGCTCCTGTGTCTTGGTCCTCGATGCCGGAAGGGGTCGTCCTGGTGTTCCGGGTGCTGGTGTAAGGCACTCCAGAAAACGGGGTCAACAGCGGTCTGAGAACCCGCCTGAACAGTTGTCTCGGTGTTCGATACCGGAGGGGGTCGACCTGGTTCTCTGGCTGCTGGCGATAGGCACTCTAGCGATTGGGGTCAGCTACGCCTGATCTACCACGGGTCATCCACATTGTATCAGACTCCTGGCATCCCATATTCTCGATGTATTGGCTTCACCAGTGATCCGTGATATCTTCTCAGCTGGCGAGTGAGGTATATTCAGACGGTGGTGGGTTCAGACGGTGGTGGGTTTTGCATGGGCTAAACAGGGATATTATAGCACGTTTTGATCCCTAGCCCTCGGAGCTCACTCGTTGAGCTCCTTACCCGCGGCCATCTATTTTTTTAAATTGGTGTGGTGTCCATTTGTAGTGTTTTCACTTTATTACTGTATGTGTACACAAATACTTTACATACTGCCTCGGAGATAAGCATGTCTTCTCGTGCCAAGCTACCAAGGTGGTGAGCAGGGGTTATTTTAGAAGCGAATCCCGCTTACCCTGACTCGGAAGAAGGGTCCCTACTTGGACAAAGGTGCAAACAGTTGCCAACGAGAGAGACCCATTTCTAACACTCTCCATGTGTTCTATGGCTTGTGTTTAGGTGATGCTGTTGTTGGGTATCTGAGGCACTTGCCGGGTTTCCCCTGACAATTCCTCCATGGATGCTTTAATTCCTTTGCCTCTGAGTCTTTGGGGATTTCTGCCTGACTTAGTTTCCTAGGTCATGGGTGGTTCACAAGATCATGACTAGTTCCATTTTTTTAAGGGCCCCCTGCTTCATGGCATGCTCCATGGGTAGTAGTGGTTATTGGGGCATGTCATTTGGTTGGTTCTGGCTCCCCCTCCTCTTGGTATTAGGGGCTGAGTCAGTGGGTATTGGGCACTGGTTCCTGTTCCAATTCTCTGTGGTATGTTCCCTCTGGGGCTTATTCTGTCCATTGACTTTGAGGATGTTTGTGGGTCTCCTGTGCTGCCCTTTCCTGCCTTTATTTCCATTGTTGCACTTTGGTACTGTTCACACCTTTTTGGGGCAAAGCAGGAGGGCCCAGAGTCTGGTCTTGTTTGGATTGTTGCTTGGCTAATTTTTCTGGAGTGCACTTCTCTCTGTTCTCGGGGATGGAGAATGGAGGGTGAGGTCAGGTGTTTGGGGCACCTGTATCCCTGGCTTTGTCTGTTGGGCAGTTCAACTTGTTCTGCCTCCATGTGCCCTCCTATGGTGGATTTCCGTTGGTTATGGTGCTGGCCTTTTGGGGTGAGTTCCTCTCACGCTGTCCAAGGTTACGCCTTTCTGCTAAGATGGGGGTGTTTGGGTTCCTGGTGATGTGCCAGTCAGGGCGGTTGCCTGTGGTCCTGGTGTACTGGGTTGGGTTTTGGAAGTGGGTTGCCTTTTTGGGATCCTCCGCATTTCTTTCTTCTTCCTGTGTATGCCACAGAATGCTGATGTACTTCCTGGAGCCCTCATTATCATTTTCATGGCCTGGCCACTACACTGGTTTTGGGGTTGGTGTCCTTCCAGGCTTGATCTAGCCCTTTGCTGTGTCAGTAGTGAAGCCTTAGGCTTTTTAATCTGTCCTCCTGGTGGCAGGGACAGCTCGTCTACAGGGGGTAATTGCATCCATCATGGGTTGGCCAGGATTACCTCTTTCCCCTGCTCTCACTCTGGCTGATGGGTGGTTGGTCAAGAGTGTTCCGGGGATCGTTATTGGTGCTGGTTGCCTGTGTGTCAGTGTCATCTCCGTCGGACAATTGAGGGATCTTCTCCCCGTAGTTTGCCATTCACCGTCCAGTCCCAGGGTTCTCAGCAAGGATATCATCATTGGTTCATTTAGTTTGTAGGCACGGTCTCCTGGGGGTTCCTGGTTGGTAAGTTGTTCCCCTTTCTCCCATGTATTTATGGCTCAGCCCCGGTATGGACTGCCTTGGTTCTGTGTTTTTTTCTCAGGGCCAGTTCTGATCGGTCGGACCGTGTGGGGCTGTACAGCCCTTAGGGCTGCATTTATGACTGATCCTGGTGTTGGGATCTGTGGCTGCCTCTAATTTTGGTAGGCTGGCGGTTGAGGATCCATGGACTGTTTTCTGGTGGTTTTGTTCGTCATTGACGCTATCCAGGATGGTTTCAGTGTCTTGCGTTCTGGGCTTGGATGCTGCTCCTCGGGCTACTAGCATCTTCAGGCTCTGCTGTCCTTCTGGTATGGCTGTGGTGGTGTACATTGGGTGTGGCCTCAGTTGAGGTCCATACTCCCATGTTCTAAGACTCCTGATCCCGGTTTCTCCAGCTGTCATCTCGGATCTCAGCTGGTGGGCGATGCAGGCTCATCTTTTCATGGGAATGCCTTTGCAGCCTGTTTTGCATGTGGTCTGTTTCAATGGAGGGGAGGGGAATCTACAGTTTTCTGATGGTCGTTAATGTCTATTGTCAGGGATTCCTCCCTTCCTAGACTTTCCTCTCGCTCTCTGGGGTGGTCTTTGGGTGCTGCTGTTTGGTGTTGTAACCTTTTGTGTTTTTGTTCTGTATGAATGTCGGACAGGAGGGATCTGAGGTTAATGCCCTATTACTTACCAGTAATCTTCATTACTCCTGGTCCTGTTGTCTTCATCCCATTCTTACACCCCTCCCTCCCACCCGGATAGCCAGCTCTAAAAGGTGGGACTTGGTAGTTCTGAAGGAATGCTGGGTAAGTATGCGTTAAGTACTTCCGGTTGGAGGGGATGCGGGACGGCGGTTCCAGTATTCCTTTTGTTCTTTTTTCTGTCTGCGAGATAAATATAACGCCATTGGTTTTAAATGAGACAAGGACACCAGGAGCAGGAGTAATGAAGATTACCTGTAAGTGTTGTGATTTTGTTGACTGATTGTAAATGTGTTCACAAGTATCTAATAAGGATATGGACAATAGGTTTGCTTGCTGTATAATTTCAAGCGCACAATGAGGGTGTTAGTATATTAGAGAGGTGCTCTGGGGTTCCGGAACACCAGGGCAATCTACACCTTTCACTGATAATTTAGGGATACATTACTAAAGTAGCTTGGAAACTACATTGAGTGCGGGTGGACTGTGCTCTTTAGTCTATGGAGAAAGCAACACTATATCTTGAGGACACCATTGGGTTCAGAAGGATGAACCCAATGGTTCCACTACAGATGGAGATTGTCACTGTCACTGTGAGACCTCCTCAGTTGAGGCGACCCTTGGCTGCCTTTACTATCTAAATAAGCTGCACAATGGCATTGTTGTTATATACAGAAGTCTGCCTTGTCTTCTGGATACATAGGATGAATGGTGCAAACAGCATGAGGGTGCAAAATTGACTCTGACCTTCCAGACTTCTTTACTTGGATGAGGGCATTGATCATGAAATGCTGGGGTCCATGGTTGTGATGAAGAACCAGGATACCAACCTACCCACCTAATTTACCCTTTGGAACCAATAATTTGGGCCTTTCTACATCCAGTCTCAGGGATCCAAAGACAGCGACAGGTACAGAAATCAAGCAAAGGTTGGATTGAAATATTTCATGGATATAATATCAAGCTAATAATTGGCTAACAACATGGTCATGAATGAGAAAAAGACAAAAGTTATGGAAGTGAGTCACAGTATACAGAGAAAGCATAAGTGGTACTTACAAGGCTGCCAACTTGAACACGTGAACACCTATAGGTATCTGGAACTACTTTTTGATGACAAAGGTTCCTTTCAGCAGCATACTATGGACTTGCAGAGGAAAGGTAATACCCTACTTTTAGCATTCTGCACTTTACTGAGGTCTCTGGGCGGGCCATTCCATCTCCCATTGCTAAAGGTAATAACTGCAAAACTACTACCTACTATTTCCTATGGAAGTGAGACTCTACAATTTTAAACAATATAATTACAAAAATATTTAAATCTCTTTTCTGTCTCCCCTGGAACACCTCACCGGGTCAGATAAGGCTAGAATATGGATTAGCAAACTAGAGTGTCACAAGAAAAGGAGATTGTCTTAAGGTTTGGAAGAAATAAAAACAAACACTTCAAATCAAATTTGCCAAATTCTCAGGCAAGAAGTCCAAACACAACAAATCTCTGCAACTTAAGGTTGAATTCCGATGTCGTTCGGAAAGGCTCTGAAAGGGATTCGATATTGCAGAATCCGATTCGGAAATCCTTGTTTCCGAACAAATTGTTTACATTTCCCAATGACCGATTATGATGCCCGTAAACCATTCGGGCAGTCCAAATTGGTACTGAAAGGCATTTGGACAGCCCGAGTCTTACAGAACCAAATCGTACAGCTCTATGGACATGGCTTCCGAACAAGTGATTACGATGGCTGCTTCGCACAGCTGTTCTGATTGGGTCTGCCTGACACGAAATGGCTGGCGGAATTGACTTTAGGGGCCCGTAGCAGGCCCCACTTCACGGGGCCTTACAAACGAGTCCCGTGGGGGTACCCATCGGAGCTCTCTTCACAACCATGGTGCCTGCCACAGGGTGCACGATTTTCCCCAACCACTCCTTTTTTCAATGGGAGCCTCTGTTCTCGTTCGGAACAAAGGCTCCTATTGAAGTCAATGGCATTCCGACCCAACGATGTTGGGAAGCATCGCAATCGGTCATTCAAACTCGCAAGACCCGATTAGTTCAGAAACGATTCTGAGGCCGATTAGTTCAGTACAGTTCCAAACTGTATCGGAATCAGACCCTTAAAAGTATATGAATCGGCAATAGACGAAATATCATCTCGACCTGTTTGGGATATGTTAATATCACTAGAGTCTTTAAAAAAAAGTCAACAAAAACATCCTCGATGTTGAAAGACAAATAGACGCTTACACAAGGATCACATGCCTGGATTATACTGAACAAGTGTAAATCTTTTAAACTACAGTCCTATCTAGATTCTAAGAAGCAAAAAAATGTTTTTATTAGAGCACAATTTGGTCTTTTACCAGGCCTAGTTCATGCGGTGCTATGGCAGCTTGTAACAAAAGCCACATGCTGCACATTATGCAAAAACAGAGATTCGTTTAGTCTGTCTCTGCCCTGCATTATTGGAAGAAAGAAGAGGGCTAATAAAGATACCCTTTAATAAACGAGGAATACGTACATGCAGACAAGCAGTGGTAGCATGTTTTATAACATCAGATACAGATCTGAATTCCACTTTTACCAAGTTTTTGATACTTATGACAAAAAAATTGGAAACCTATTATTTCATCTCAGCTTAATATCCCTGCACATATTGGCTGAACTATTTTAATGAGGTGAGAAAATACTTACAAACGAGATGCTAATTTTCCACTTCTGTATCGGTATTTAAGATGTGTACTCAAGGGTCTATTAAACGGAGATAACAATGAGGACCAAATCATAATCTTGCTAAACAAAGAATCCAGGTGGCTGGTATTTTCTAATAATCTTAAATTGACTTTAGACTGTAATTTGAAAGGATTTTTATGTGCCTAAGGGCCATATGTATCAACATCCTGATTTGGGAATTGAAAATAGGGATGTATGTAAAAAATTGAAATTTTGAAGTGATTTCTTAATCTTAATGGGCCCGATTCACAGAATGAACTTAAGACTCAATCCTAAACTTACTACTATTTTGGTATTCACAGAATGAACTTACTACTTTTGGTATTCACAGAAGTTAGGATTTTGTCTTAAGTTTGTCTTAAGACACACTTAAGACACACTTAAGACAGACTTAAGACAAACTTAAGACAAACTTAAGACAGACTTAAGACAGACTTAAGACAAAATCCTAACTTAAGTCTGCCTTAAGTCTGTCTTAAGTTTGTCTTAAGACAAATTTAAGACAAAATCCTAACTTCTGTGAATACCAAAAGTAGTAAGTTCATTCTGTGAATGCCAAAAGTAGTATGTGCATTCTGTGAATGCCAAAATAGTAGTAAGTTTAGGATTGAGTCTTAAGTTCATTCTGTGAATCGGGGCCAATATTCCTTAATTGAGATTAGCAAATTGCAAATCGCAATTAAGGAATACTTTCTCATTCATTTCTATGGGCCAGGAGGCCCATTGGAATGAATGGGAAGTTATTCTCAATTTGCGATTCGCAATTTGAGAATCGCAAATTGAGAATAATTTCAAGGGTGCAGGGGTGTCGAAAGGACACCCTGATGCATCCCTTAAATAAGCATTGGTTCACATTTGGAGCACATACATGCCCTAAGGGCATGTATGTGCTTCACATTGCACTTTGAAAAATGCAAAAAAGTGCATTTTTCAAAGAAATCGCAAATTACCACCAACTTCAAGTTGGTGGTAATTTGCGATTCCTTAAGGCCAAATTGCACTTTTTTGGTGCTTCTTACATTGCATTTAAGGAATCGCAAAAGTTGCGATTCCTTAAATGCAATCGCAAAATAAGGAATCGCAAATTTTGCGATTCCTTCTTTTGCCTTAATACATACCATTTGGCAAAATTGCATTCGCAAACGCCGATATATTGCGAATTTCAGCGTTTGCGAATGCAATTTGGCTTGATACAAAGTGATCTAAAATTATTTTATTCCATAGCATATTTCTTTTTTATATATTGTAAGATTTTATTTAATCAACAATAATACATATTTGGTGGTGTGAAAAAGACGCAGATTTCTTTTCCTCCCAAACTTCTCATATTTTGCGAAAAAGTTTAAAACATATGGAAGCTTGTGCGGTCCTGCAAGAATTGGCCTTTCACACAACAACTTGGTGTCACACTGCAGTATCTCTCACGTATGAGTAATGACCCTTGCGAGGAACACCTAAGCGAGCTATACATTCACATACAAACTGCTTGCAACTAACTGGTGTGATTCAGGGTGCCAGTATTTGATAGAGTTAGGCACATCCATTGGGAGAACCCTCTAACACTTGAGAGACAAAATTACTTGGACTTAGGCGAAGAGTTATTGGGAAACTCAGTGAACTATACAAAGGTCAATAATTGGAACGATGCACAATATCTTTCCTGCAATGAAAAAGTGCACACCACTACTAAATGCTAATTTAGTACACAGTCCTAAAATGGGACAGTAGCAAGAAAGTAGTTACTAATTAGTTGCTAATGACAGTAAAGCAACCTATTTTAACCAAATGAGGCTGATATAGTAGGGAACACACAAGAATTTGTGACTCAATGGGAAAGATTGCTTGACTTTTTGTATAACAAGCCAGATCCACTACCTACCCAGGGATGTGAGGGTCTTACACATCCTTCAGCATGCTCTGACCTGAATCAAACCCAGCTGAGGTCCAGTACCACCAGAAAGGAACGTGATCTTTTTCCTGCACCAGATCATATTGTATGTTCTTGATTGGGGTATGTGTTGGATGGATGCAGGCGGTGAATTGATTATTTGATGTTTAGCTCTCATTCTCTGAGGAGTCTTTCCTAATAAAAGCATTACAAAATAATGTAATCATAAAAAGGATGCCCGAAGACCAAACTTTGGGATGAGCAGCTACAGTTTTAAAGATATGAAAGAAGTGCAAGTTGAAAGACATGAAATTGAAGTTAACCCAATCCTATCAGGTAGTGTGTTTGAAAAGTCAGCCCTACTGGCTGACTTATTGATGCAACCATCTTTTCTTTCTACTCTTAATTATACTGGAAAGAAGTAATATGACATTCATTCGCCTTTCATTTAGTATAGTTGTTCAATTAAAATCCAAACCAGTAGATAGAGTGCTCGTGGCCACTCTTAGGAAAGAATATAAGAAAGCCGTTGAAAGAAGGCGACGTGAGATCAGAGAGGACGCATGGGCGGATTTGACATCAGTTGATGTGTTGAAAAGTAGTGCAAAGTTCTGGGCTGTGGTGAACCAACCTTATTTTTCTGACCCTGGTAATAATGAACTGGATTGTGGAATCCAAGAAGATAAATGGCATTCGCACTTTAAGTCCGTTTATGAACAGGAGAGTTTGGGGGCAGAGGGCCCGACCACCTTTTCCCAATTGCCTTATACCCTAACTGTGGATGAGGATGAGGTGGCCGTGGCCATTGGTAAAATGACTAGCAATAAGGCCCCCGGGCCGGACGGTGTTCCCCCCGACCTTTTTAAAGCTGATATTGTATTTTGGTCCAAAATTTTAGCAAATGTTTTTAATAGAATCTCAAAAGTAGGAATTCCAGAGACATGGACTCAGTCGGTGATTGTCCCTATTTACAAAAAAGGGGACAGGGGAGACCCTGGAAATGACCGCCCTATATCTCTCATCGACTCCGCAGTTAAGGTGCTAGGGAGAGTGGTCCTATGTAAACTTACCGAATGGTTAGAGGAGACTAACACTCTTTCCTGTCTACAGTACGGATTTAGAAAGGGCCGTAGCACTATCGATCAAAGTTTGAATTTACAACTGCTTATTGGGAAGTACACAACAGTGAAGCAAGGATCTCTATATATTGCCTTTATGGATCTGTCCTCGACATTTGATCGAGTAAACATATGCAAATTGTGGGGCCAGCTCCTTGGTATTGGAATAGATCCAAACATCGTGTATTTCTTAGCAGACCTTCACAGGGACCTTACAGCCACGGTTCGATATGATAGAAAAGGGAACTGCACGGGTAAAATCAGCATCACCAATGGTGTAAGGCAGGGATGCATCCTTGCTCCCCTGCTCTTTACACTATATATAAACGATTTGGGTGGAGTTCTGGGTGCTGCGTGTAAGGACATCCCGAGGGCTGGGAAGTATGCATTGCCCGCATTGTTATATGCGGACGATGCTGCTCTCTTAGCCAGAACTGCAGTGGGTCTTCAAAGTCTGTTGAACTCTTTTTATGTTTTTATGATAAATCTTGATTTAAGTGTAAATTATGGTAAATCCCATGTTATGGTGGTGGGCAAACAAGGGAAGGCCAAAAGAAATGTAATGACTATGCATTGTAATGGACATAAGCTGGCAAAAGTCTCTAGATTCCCATACCTGGGGGTCGTCTTCGACGACAGTTCCACCTGGCACCCCCAATTGTTGGAGAAAAAAAGGCCCTGGCTCGGTCCATCTCGGCGTTGCTGGGCTTTTCACGTAAACTAGGGGTGAAACCCCTGGAGGCTATTTTAAAGGTATATGCTACTAAATGTATTGCCATTGCCATGTATGGTGCAGATTTGTGGGGCTTCAGGCCAGTTAAACAGCTACAGGTAACGGAAGACAACTTCCTTAAAACGATTCTTTCTCTTCCAAGATCCACGGCCAGCTTCATAGCCCACCAGGAATGCGGCGTGGATTATTTGGAGGATCGCATTGCAATGGCCCCTCTCTTAAAATGGATATCAGTCTGGCTTAACAAGGAGCTTGAAGTGAATCACGAAATTTTGAAGGATTGCCTAATGCTAGATAACTGGGACAAGATCCCCTGGTTAAAATATATACAACAAACATGTGCAAAGATAGGTCGGCCTGAATTGTTTAATGACCCATCTAAACTGGTGAAAGGTGACTTGAAGTGGGTTAGAAACACTTTTTTGCTGAACAGAGGGACGGACAGAGAAGGCATGGAGCTGTTAAAGCCTTCAGTCAGGTCTCACCAACTGATTGTCTCCCCCGGTCATGATTTGGAACTCTACCTAAAGGTTGTCAACAACTCAAACCACAGGTATCTTCTCACCAAGTTCCGATTGAATAAAATCCATTTATTAATTTCAAGCCGCCCTGGTTGGACCAAGCAACTGGACCTAGATCTGTGCAATTGTGACGGTTGCTCAATTATGGACACTGCTCACTTTTTGTTTTTTTGTGATCACTTTAAGGACATTAGGAAAAAGTTTATCATACCCTTGTTAAAGGGGAAAGGGTTTAGACAAGTTAAGCCAGCTTTACTGCATCTCCAATTATTAGCAGATATATGGGAAATCTACAATGTAGCTACATTTTTAACCATAGCGGTGAGACTCAGTAAAAAGATCAACTGGTCCTAGATGATTTATTGTAAATATTGACCATTGTAAATTGAATCAAGTCTTAATTCAAATTTTCTGTATTGCTTTTTTTAGAATGATGTACATATTGTCGTTTTCACACCTTGGCACCATGTGTTGCACATCTTAACGGGTACCCCCTTGTTTTTATATATATTTTTATTTTTTTATTTTTATGCTGCCGGGTGACCTGTGGACCAATTATTGTATGTTCTGTACTTTTATGGTTTTTGTAACTGAACCGAATAAAGTATTTCTTGAACTTGAATGGGAAGATATTCTCAATTTGCGATTCGCAATTTGAGAATCGCAAATTGAGAATAATTTTAAGGGTGCAGGGGTGTCGAAAGGACACCCTGATGCACCCCTTAAATAAGAATTGGTTCACATTTGGAGCACATACATGCCCTAAGGGCATGTATGTGCTTCCCATTGCACTTTAAAAAATGCAAAAAAGTGCATTTTTCAAAGAAATCGCAAATTACCACCAACTTGAAGTTGGTGGTAATTTGCGATTCCTTAAGGCCAAATTGCACTTTTTTGGTGCTTCTTACATTGCATTTAAGGAATCGCAAAAGTTGCGATTCCTTAAATGCAATCGCAAAATAAGGAATCGCAAATTTTGCGATTCCTTCTTTTGCCTTAATACATACCATTTGGCAAAATTGCATTCGCAAACGCCGATATATTGCGAATTTCAGCGTTTGCTAATGCAATTTGGCTTGATACAAAGTGATCTAAAATTATTTTATTCCATACCATATTTCTTTTTTATATATTGTAAGATTTTATTTAATCAACAATAATACATACTTGGTGGTGTGAAAAAGACGCAGATTTCTTTTCCTCCCAAACTTCTCATGTTTTGCGAAAAAGTTTAAAACATATGGAAGCTTGTGCGGTCCTGCAAGAATTGGCCTTTCACACAACAACTTGGTGTCACACTGCAGTATCCCTCACGTATGAGTAATGACACTTGCGAGGAACACCTAAGCGAGCTATACATTCACATACAAACTGCCTGCAACTAACTGGTGTGATTCAGGGTGCCAGTATTTGATAGAGTTAGGCACATCCATTGGGAGAACCCTCTAACACTTGAGAGACAAAATTACTTGGACTTAGGCGAAGAGTAATTGGGAAACTCAGTGAACTATACAAAGGTCAATAATTGGAATGATGCACAATATCTTTCCTGCAATGAAAAAGTGCACACCACTACTAAATGCTAATTTAGTACACAGTCCTAAAATGGGACAGTAGCAAGAAAGTAGTTACTAATTAGTTGCTAATGACAGTAAAGCAACCTATTTTAACCAAATGAGGCTGATATAGCAGGGAACACACAAGAATTTGTGACTCAATGGGAAAGATTGCTTGACTTTTTGTATAACAAGCCAGATCCATTACCTACCCAGGGATGTGAGGGTCTTACACATCCTTCAGCATGCGTTGACCTGAATCAAACCCAGCTGAGGTCCAGTACCACCAGAAAGGAACGTGATCTTTTTGCTGCACCAGATCATATTGTATGTTCTTGATTGGGGTATGTGTTGGATGGATGCAGGCGGTGAATTGATTATTTGATGTTTAGCTCTCATTCTCTGAGGAGTCTTTCCTAATAAAAGCAATACAAAATAATGTAATCATAAAAAGGCTGCCCGAAGACCAAACTTTGGGATGAGCAGCTACAGTTTTAAAGATATGAAAGAAGTGCAAGTTGAAAGACATGAAATTGAAGTTAACCCAATCCTATCAGGTAGTGTGTTTGAAAAGTCAGCCCTACTGGCTGACTTATTGATGCAACCATATTTTCTTTCTACTCTTAATTATACTGGAAAGAAGTAATATGACATTCATTCGCCTTTCATTTAGTATAGTTGTTCAATTTTCCAACAGGGCTTTACACATTTCATGTAACTTCTTATAGGGTTAGATTTTAAACTTTAAAGTATATCAGCGGAGCTATGCACACCTGCCAGACAAACCAGATGTGCATTTTCAGGATTTCGGTCATGGAAACTCACTTCACATTTCTCTCTGTATTTGTCTTCATGGCCCATCAGGCGTCCCAGCAACGTGTGACTGCTGAAAGGTGAATGAATATACCTCACTACTTTATATTCCAGTTTCTATAGAACCAGAAATATATGAAGATGTTTCATAGATGACGTGAAGGTCACAAACTTATCTGAAATTCTACAGTACTCTGCTTCCTCTCCTACTGAGACTCCTAATGAATAAATTGTTTTCTTGGCCCCACTCAGACTGTTGCACATGGGCACACCGCTTCTGATTACCCTGAAGATAGCAGATGTGGGGGTCACACAGTTACTTCCAGACATAGAGACACGGATCCGATTCACAAAGGCACTTTCGACTCGTAATGTTATGGGTGCGGAGTCTCCACACGCAGGTGACAATCTCCGCACTCAGCACTGCAGTGCGGAGGTTCCGCCCCAAATGTGGAGGCTCCGCACCCGTAACTTTATGAGTCAGAAGGTCTTTTGTGAGTCAGACCCTGAGTATGTTGCAAATGCACTGACCTTAAGCAAATAAATGTGATCTTTGATATGGAGCTATATTAGCCAGTAGAATAACTTTTTTATCAATTAAGGAAAGTAGCCTAAATTCGAGCCCTCTTTGAAGCATGTTCTTGCCATCTACTGTTTACGATGGATATAACACATTTTCTCATGACAAAAATAATTGAAGAAAGGCCCAGCTTGTTACATGAAGATAGCCGTAGCAAAGGGTGTTTTGTAGAATGGTGTTGTTTAGTGTATTCTGTAAGTATGGGCTGAAAATTTGTTCCGGTCACGTAATTTGCGAATTTTTGGCAATTTTGCAGTCCGCGAATCGCAAGAAATTGTCAAAGAATTCGCAATTCACGAGTTGGGGGATTTTATTTGCGTGGTCGCGCTTCAAAAATACAATCTTGTCTGCAAGGCGTTGACTTACCGTGATTCTGAATTCGCTGAGTTGTCTTCCTCCCGGTTTGCGTGCGCTGCGCCATTTTGGATCTGGCTGCGTGATCGCGTGAGACTTTTCGACCGCGAGTACGTCATAGCGTCCCGCCATCTTGCACTGCGAGACTTTGAGAACGCGAATAAGTCATAAGGGCCCGCGATCACGCATCGCGAGAGGAAACAATTGCGAGCACATAGATGCGACGCGCAGCTGACATCCGGCGGGAGATTTGAACAGCTCACTTTCCCGAAGTCGCAAAAATTGCAATTCTGCACAAGAAATCTATCGCTGGCAGCATAAACCTTCTGGAAATGATGATTTGGATCAGAATAACTCCTCAGATTGACAATTGGCTGCACTTTTTTGTGCAAGGAGTTCCTTTTTGGGTGGGTGGGAGGAAGGAAGTGCCCCAGAGTCTCCAACTTCCTGTCCCTGTCCAGCAGGCTTCTCCCAGTGCTTTGCCCATGTCCTCCTGGTCACTTTTCATTTGGATCTGGAGCTGGAAGAATTACTCTTTGTGGCTGCTGCTGGATATTTGTATTTGAGGACTATTTTTTTGGATCACTTTTGGATTAGATGTTTTACAAGTAAGTTAGTGTTGTTTGTTTGGGGCATTGCAGTTGCTACAACTACAATTTATAAACTTTTTCACAACTTTAAAAAAAGAATATTGTGGGTAGCCACAGTATCCAGTAGGCCCAGGGTTAGTCATGGGTGCATGATACAACAGTTTCTGTGAGTTTTGTTGAACTTAAATATCATTTACGGCATGAATGGCATGGAATTGAATAGCTCACTGTTATATGTGGAAGTTTTTTTAAATTTTGGGGTGCGTGTTAAAGCCACACTAGCCAGTAGGCCCAGGGGTAGTCAGTGGTGCATGGACCAAGGTTTTCTGTGGGGTCTCTTGAATTTAAACATCTTTTAGGACATGGATGGCATTGGATTGGGGTGATTTTTGTGTGTATTTCGATTTTTTTGGGTGTTGTTGGAACCTGGTCCAGGGCCTGGCCATGTGGGTGGGGCCATTTTTAGGCCTGGTCTAGGGCCTGGCCATGTGGATGGGGGTCTTGGGGCCATTTTGAAGCCTGGGGCCATTTTGAAGCCAGGCAGTGTGCTTTGTGCCATAGGCCTGCACCCAGTCTCAGTCTGCCTTGCTTTCATCCATTATGCCCAGGGGTACTCAGTGGTGCATGGACCAAGGCTTTCTGTGGGGTCTCTTGAATTTAAATATCTTTTAGGGCATGGATGGCATTGGATTGGGGTGATTTTTGTTTGTATTTCGATTTTTTGGGTGTTGTTGGGGCCTGGTCCAGGGCCTGGCCATGTGGGTTGGGGTCTAGGGGCCATTTTGAAGCCAGGCAGTGTGCTTTGTGCCATAGGCCTGCACTCAGTCTGCCTTGCTTTCATCTGTTATCCCCAGGGGTAGTCAGTGGTGCACGGACCAAGGCTTTCTGTGGGGTGTCTTGAATTTAAACATCATTTAGGGCATGGATGGCATTGGATTGGGGTGCTTTTTGTGTGTATTTCGATTTTTTGGGGTGTTGTTGGGGTCTGGTCCAGGGACTGGCCATGTGGGTGGGGGCCAGTTTGAGGCCTGGTCCAGGGCCTGGCCATGTGAGTGGGGGTCTACTCTAGGGGCCATTTTGAAGCCAGGCAGTGTGATTTGTGCCATAGGCCTGCACACCCAGTCTGCCTTGCTTTCATCCATTATGCCCAGGGGTACTCAGTGGTGCATGAAACAAATCTCTCTGTGGAGAGGCTCAAGGAGAGGTGCAAGGAGAGGCGCAAGGAGAGGCGCAAGGAGAGGCGCATGGAGAGGCGCATGGAGAGGCACAAGGAGAGGCACAACTGCCCACAATGCTTGTTCCTCCAGAAGTAGGGGCACATCAGGAAATCGAGATTCATGTGGAGGTATTAGCCGAGCAAGCCACTCCTCCTGATGATCCATTGTCTTCCAGATCCCCAGAAAGGAAAAGGTCAAGGAGGGCTAGTACAAATTCTTCTTCAAGCCCCCTTCCTTCTGATGATTTAGATCCTGATTGGCACCCATCAATGCAGTCTGAGAGGGAGGCACACCATGAGCCGACAAAGCTAGGTAAAAGGAAGGTTCCCGTAAGGCTTTCAGTTATGGGTGATAACGAAGAAGAAGTACAAGTGGTGTATTCTGCTGCTGATGAACAGTCTGACGATGATGACCCAGTCATCACAGTCATCACTCCAGCCCCAGGGGGCATGCAGCAGACATTTTTACCCTATCCCGAAATGCTGCTGTGCAGGATGTGTGCGGCGTGGCACTGGTACCACCACCAACACAGGTAACTACTACACCAACATGACCTACAGCTTCCATATTTTGTCATCAGAAGGGCCGGCAGGGACCTCCATCCAGCTCGACCTCCATTACCTCACATAGTGTTGCTATAAGTGCACAACAGAGTCAAATTCCGCCACCCCCATCCTCCACTTCATCTGGCATTGAAAGTAGCACCTCCACCACCACCAGAAACCTCAACTCCCCAGTTTGGGACTTCTTTAGTATTAGCAAAAAGGCGGAAAACCTAGTAATTTGTTAAATTTGTAAACAAGTAGTTAGTCGGGGTAAGCTTGGTACCAACTATGGTACCGGAGGCCAGAGAGGTCATCTCCAAAAACACCACATCATCCAGTGGGAGGCGCACCTGAGTAACATCCAGAAAGCCAAAAGTACAAATCCAAATGTAGCCATTGATATTGCATCTGATGTCGAGGAGCTGATCTGCAGGGGGGAGGTGAAGAACCGAGAGACATTTTTTCTGGTACACGCAGTACCCCTGACAGCAGCACTGCAGTGGCAGCGCCCACACCCTCCTCTACCCCAGAAGCATCTAGGAGGCACAGTAAGAGTCTGGTAGAGACACCAATGCGAAAAAGTACATCAATGAGCCTAACTGGGTTGAAAAAGTCTGGATCCTCATCACATATGAAAATGGTCCAGACCACCATTAAAAGCATGTTTTGATCAGAGGCTCCATTTGAACGCAACCACCCAATGTATAATGCAATGCTAGCTAAAATGTTAGCGCTGGATCTTCTCCCTTTTTCTTTCGTGGAAGGGGTGAGTTTTCTAGAATTTGTGGCAACAGTCTGCCTTAAATGGAAGGTTCCTAGCCGGTCCTATTTTGCCAGAGTTGCGGTTCCAGCACTACATCACGATGTGCTGGAGGTGATTGGGGCAGCTTTGCAGAAGAGTGCTGTTCACACTATCCACCTGACAACAGACATGTGGACCAGTTTCCAAGCCGTTGATTGCATGTGCATCACTGCACACTGGGTCTCTTTTGCGGGGTTTAGAGAGAAGATAGCTGCAGGTGTTGACAGTGTCACAATTTTTCAAAGTACTCAGAAACATGCAACAGTAGCCATGTTTGCCATGGAGAAATCTCATACTGTGGTAAACATTTTAGAGGAGTTTAACAGTAAGGTCTTTGAATGGCTGCTGCCAAGAAAGCGCATGATTGGTTATGTTTCAACGGATAATAGCAGTAATATAGTTAAGGTCATGGCTGATGGTGGCTATTTCAGAGTGCCGTGTTTGGCGCACAGCATTAACATTATTGTTCAAGATTTCTTGAAAAAAGAAAACACAGTCAGCAAGTTACTGAGCACCTGCCGAAGAATCTGCACACATTTCAGCCATTCTTTTAAGGCCCGGAAGCAGCTGAGGATCATTCAACGTGACCGTAGAGTGCCAGTCAGAGTACTCATCCAGGAGGTGGCAACACGTTGGAACTCAACCTTCTACATGCTTGAGCGTCTGTTTGAGCAGTACTTGATAATCAATGAGTATGTCTTTCACGCACGGGGTGCTTCTATGAAAGAAATGAGGCTTGAGGTGGATGAATGGGACCTAGTTAAAAGCCTGACAGACATGCTTCGTCCTTTTTAGGTGTTCATGCGTGAAGTCAGCAAGGAGGACTGTACTTTGGGCAAAGCTATCCCATTGTTGCGCATGCTAGAGCACCAACTGAAGGCGGTGTTTTCAACGTTCCGAGTTGATGCTGAAAAACAAGATGCATATCAGTTGGCGGAGAGCTTATTAAGCCACCTAGTTGACAATGCAAGGCTTAAAGCAATACATTCAGAACAACATTACATTTGTGCCACTATTCTGGATCCATGGTACAAAAAGGCACTGGCCAGCAATACATTCATTCCTTTTTATGAAGCAGATGTTTCCTAGTACAAACATTGGCTAGCTCTGTCAGCCACTCAGTTCGAAAAAGAGCGGCAGGAAATTGAAGGAACCACCACAAGTACTACTGAAGCAGCAGGCCATCCGGCGTCAAGGTCCACTTCTGTGGCCGAAGGCAGTCACTTTCCCTCACAGACGTTACCGACAGCAGCAACCTTATCATCATCATCACCTGCACCAGGCCCAGCCATAATATTGTCAGAAGGGGATTGGATAACTCATCATGAGTTTGCTCGTTCCATTGTTGATGCAAAGGCAACAGATGGTATGCAAAGTGGAGCACCCATGGAGGACCTTGAGTGGATGGTGCAGGCCTATCTGGATGACCCAACAGAGGTCTTCTTTGATCAGAACCCATTGATGTATTGGTGTGGGAAAAGGCCTCAATGGCCACTGATCACCAAGATGGCTATAAATTATTTGGCTTGTCCACTCACATTCGAGTCTCCTGAATGTGTTTTCAGTGCTGCTGGTGCCATTGTAACTTCAAAAAGGACCCACCTCTCGCCCAAAAATGTGGAGAGGTTAACAATGAACAAGATGAATCAGCACTTCATACCACCAGATTACAAAATACGTAAATCCACGGAGGAAGAAGAGGACACTGACTTAGGTGACGGAAGTTCTTCTCTGTTAGCTGACCTACACCAGGTTTAATTAACAGAGTTTGAGGACAAGCTCTACTTCCTGACACCTAGGCTTGAAATCCTTGTTCACTTTTATTTCTGTGTGTCTTTCTTTGTTTTGCAACTTTTAGCACAACAAAACTCTAATCACAACAAATCCATCAGCACCACTGTCTTCGTCTTATTTCCATAGTGAAGGTGACGCTGTCTGCATTCCTGAAGTTCACAAGTTCACAACTCAGTCATGCTCCTCCAGACTCCCCCTATCCATTTTTTTCCCTCAAGGCAGATGGCCGGATTACGCAGAATCAAGAAACTGTCGCTATGCTGACTGTTACTTCTGAAATTGACACAAGAGGCTGCCCTGTGGCCCTTCACTTAAGAATAGGATGCTGACAAAAAGTGGAACAGGTAATGAATGATGAGATGGCATGCAGTGGAACACACTGGCTGTCTGGCTCTGATGAAAGCAATTGCTGTTTGTTTGTTGTGCCTGAAATGAATCCTATGTGTTCTGTTATTATTTAATCTTTTACACACTAAATGTAACTCAAGTCTACTCTGTTTACCTTGTTTAATGCAAGTTGTACTTCTACTAGAGGCCACTACGTTGCATTTTTTAATATGGAAAATGTCCTTGGATTCACTGTGTGTAGACTGTGACTGCATGAACAACATTGAGTTTGCCAACACCATGATGAAGATGAGTCATGATGACCAAAGATACATAATATCTTTTCAGTCACTCACTGGGATGGACGGATCATCATCGTTGATTTACGGAAGAACTATGGCCATTTCGTGAGTGGCAAACAGGTAAACAAGTCAACAACAACCACAACAGAAGCAGAACTACATGTCTGCCTAGTGTCTAGTCTGTGTCAAGAGGTATGCTACATGGAGGTTGGTTCACTCAGTGTTGCCTGCCTTAACCGTCTGCATGGCCCTGGCCTGCTGTGTGCTAATTATTACCCTGGAAACAGAGACTCAGAGTAGGCACTTTAGAAATGATGCATGTATGTAATACTGTCGCCTCTGAAAGTGAAAGTATTATTTTTGCACTACACACCCTACCTTATATTTTTCCTCCGGGGTGTTTTAATATCCCTTTCTGTTTTTCCATCGACAATTACAGGCCGGCACTTACCCTGTGCGATGGGAAAAACATTAACTCAGGCTTACCATAGCAATCCGCAATTCCGCATCTGCCAGGCAGGCAGTGGACAGTGTGGTCACCAAGATTGATCGACGGAGCGCCCGATGGAATGGAGGAGTACAGCGAATAAGAGGAATGGCTGGATGCATGCAACTTCCCAATATGACCAGGACAACTACAACATACAGTTACAGTATCCACTTCACTTGTCCTTATCGCGACTCTGTGCGTTTGCTCTCAGTTTCATCCGCACAGCTATTTGATAAGTTTCTTTGCTATTTTTAAAACTAATGTAATGTACTACTAAGTGTTTATTCTCTCTGAGGGCAGATAGGCAAGTGGAATTGGGTAATTAATGCAGCCCTGTACTGTCTAATTCTTTAGTACTAGTAGTTGTAGTAAGTACTACTTTTCAGTAACCTACCCATCCATTTAGCAAACAACTTCATGCATATACTTCCTTTATGTCCATTAAAAGATTTATGAATATCTTCGTATCCAAAGATTTGTTTTTCTTCATTTGTTGTTTGTCCATGCTGTGTTTTTTTTTCTAGCTCCAAAAAACTTTCCCGAAAACCCCCATTCCCATCCATTTTTCAAACCCTAACCCTCTTCCCCCAGGCTGTGTGGTTTTCATTGAAGTGTGACTAAATGACACCAATAATTCCACACGCTTGCTGGGGAGGATATGGTCAAAGGCAAAAGAAAATCAATTTTGAGGCAGGTCAAGGAATCCGAGGATATATTCCTATTTTGCTTGACACACACCCATGAGTGTTTGCAAATCAATTCAGAATTTCATGTCCGACTCCGCCATTGAGTGTATTCATCAACAACAACATCCTCCTACACGCGACGAAAGCTTACGCTGCAGTGTCCTTCAGTACTAGTTGTAGTAACCATAATCCACGCAACTACTAGTTAACTTTTGACTGAATACTTTAGCATTGCTTAGGCTACAATTTATGGCGCTGTTCTTATATACTGTACTATCGTACTGTTCTAATGCTCCTCTCAGGCTACTCAATGTCTCATTTACTTTTTTTTTATATGCTGCTACTGCCAGTGTGTACCACTACTACTACCAACACAACGATGTCATTTCATCCATCCAGAATTCCATAGCCAACCTTAATCGCCATTTGCCATGCAACTAGCCCTGTGCCTAGCCCTATTCTCAAACACGAATCACGGGTAAGATAAGCTTTTTTGGGGAGGAAGAATAATTCAGTAGGAGGAGAGGTGAGACTGACGGTAGTGCTAGTAAAGTAGTAGGACAATTGAATTCACTAACTCTGTCAGTGGCACGTTTGCACAAATTTGGGGATTTCTTAGACAATTTGAATCAAGCAGCCAGTTAAGTTTCAGGAAAACAAACGTACAGTTAACCCCCCTGCCTCCCCCACAAAAAATAAAAATGCATATGCTATGTTTAAGTAGAAAATAAATAATTATTTCAACCCTAACAAAAATAAACTATCCCGCAAGACCCGACCCACCACCCTCCCTAACCCCAATCAATGTCCATGAAATGTCCCCAAAAGTCCAAAAACCCCAACGCCCATTCCCTCTCCCCCACCAAAGCCTTTAAAAAAGGGGCAAGGGACAGTCTCTCTCTCTCTCTACTTTTGCCGGCGGTGTCCTGTGGCCAGGTGGTCACGCAGCTCTCTCCTGAGGGCCTTGAGCAGGGCTTTCTGCCTCGCCACCTCCTGCTCAAGGTAGGCCACTTGCAGGGTCAATCGGTGCATACAAGCCTTGCAGGTTCTATGGGGCTCAGCTGTTGTTTTCGCTGCTCGGCGGCGGCGGGTGGCTGCCGGACCATGGTGCCGTACTGCTGGAGTATTACACTGGCTGTATGACCCAGGGGCAGCAGAGGAGGATGCAGCTGTTGTGGATGTTGACTGCGAGTCATCGTCCTCCTCCTGAGCCACCAGCCGCTGATATTCAGCGACAATTGCCTCCAGCTTCCGTCGCCTGGCCCGGATAGCCAACTCCTTCCTTGATAGTTTAGAAGGAGTATCTATATGAAGAAAGAAAAAATACTGTAACCAATACTCTTTAAGATTAACACAAAATAATTCAACAGAAAGTTGTGTCACAGTAGCACTAGCAACTTGCAAGCACAGTACATAACATTTGTGGCATGTATCTTTCTAACCTCCCACTTCGTCGGCCTCTGCTCTAACATTAGTGGGAGTTTTAGGAATTCTACTAGAACTATATGGACTCACTACATTAGACTCAGACAGTACACCAGTCTTCTTCTCTCTTGTTTAGCGAAATTAGTACCTAAACTTGTGGAAGCTGGCATAATGCAAGCACAGTCAGCTTGCACCCAAGACAAACAGACGCAAGCCATGATGATGCAGACTTGCTTTACTGTTACCTGTCCAGTACATGCAGGTGGTGAAGCTCTTACTTTTGTATTACGGGTGGCACTGGCCAAACTCTGTTACAAGGGCTACTGCTCAATTAATTTAACTTTCACCCTGCCCTGCCCCTGACTACTACAAAAGGAAAATGAAGAAGATAATATGATCATCTATCCCTTCACAGGATATTTGCTTATATAAGGGATGATTTTAGGTGCTTTGTTTTTATTGATTGAGTGAACATTGATAGGCCATACATGAATGACAGAGTTAAAAAATAATTATTAACAGAGGTAGTGAGTGGCCCCCGTATTCGCCGGAGGAAGGCACCTGTGAGTTGTGACTTGACTTGATAATGTGAACTATACAATATAGATACACAATATATGCTGTGCTTGCAAACTACTGTTAGTCAAGGGAGTATTCTGAAAAATTACAACTTCTACTTATCCCAGCTTTGCTACTCTGGCACGGACGTGCGGTGTTACATGCTCTTCAAAGTAACACTCTTCATCCAGTGACTGTCTACTCTACATACACCTATGCTATCTATAAGGAAGATACCATCCAGGCATCCATCCATTCAAAGTAAATGTCAATCATTCTTCTTAATGTCTCAACTGGACAAACCTTACTTATTCTCACCAAAAAACACCCTTTTTATTTTATTTTGTAAACCGCCAACCATGCATTCATGCTTGACTTTCATTTGAATTTGAACCAAAGGATATATTGCACACACATACAGTTTCTGTTTCACCCACCCAGGCAGTCCTCTTTTCTTTCTCCTTCCACCCATCCTTGCTTCATCCTTCAACCGGCCATATATCAGATTCCCAGCCACCTGTGCCTGCATTCAAAAGCACGTATCATTCTTTGCCAGTCTTTAATTTAACTCGCTCATCCTTCAAATTTAGAGGAGGTCATTGGTTACTCTTCAACTCCCGCCACTAATGCTATTGCTAATGCGAAGTCAAGGGTGACTGTCTTCTACCAGGTTGACAAAAACTTAGTTCTAAATTTGTAAGTCTTCTTAACAGTAAAGTGTACTTGTACTGTACAACATATACACCCCTGCAGCGAGCCTACTCTGCAATCTCGTAAAGTAAGGAATATAATAGCTTCCCACTACCGTGGCATCACCCACAGCAGTTCCTGCTTGCACCGCATCCTCCCCTGGAGTGACCACCTCCGCGCTGGCCCCAGCACTGGTGGTGGGCTGTGCCGATGGTGTTACGCCTAGAAAATTCATTTAATATTTTTAGATGCCATATTCACCACTCCCTATTTTGTCTAGGAATGAAAAAATATGTTACTACATAAACAAATGTAATTATTTGTGACTCTTTAGTCTAAAGTAAAAATTCCCCTTTTGGAAGGGAAGGGTGTTTTTTATTTATGCTTAGCCATAACATGCTACACTTTTTGGCACAACCGATGAATGCTTGCTTTTTAACACGCACCATTTTTCTCATAACAGACAGAAGCTTTCCTTCTACAAACAAGAGCAATATGTTACTCAGAGTCGTCATCATCACCATCAAGACCTTAAGTTCCAACCAGGTGAGAGCTCTTCCACAATTAATGTGTAAAATCAGCCACTGTTCAGTTTTCAAGAGTTCACCGTTTATCTTATATGAAGTTGATTTTAATAAATGTTTTTATATAATGCACAATTGAAAATTAATATACAGAGTACACACAGAGCTAGTTGTTTTACTTTTCATAAAGTTTTAAAACTTACATAGACTCTGTGGTTTTTGGTCATGAGTGAGTGAGCGAAAGAGTTTGCAATTTGCAAGCATGATTCCATGACTCTGAGAGGTCAGGACTCTGACTCCGTAGTCTTATGTTCTGGGTTTGGCTAATCGTTGGGGATCATCGCTGCATTCGGGAGCTAAATAATGACTCTGACACACTTGCTAGTCAGTAAGGAGATTGGGGGTTCAACTTTTGTTATGACTGAGGTATGTGGAAACTAAAGTCCACTGCGCCTGTTATCACCAATGCCCTACTTCTTGTCGATAGTTCTGTATGTGCAGAATAGTCCCTGCAACAGTAGTAGTATGTCCTCCTATCCAATCAAAAAGTAAACTAGTATCTTATTCTTGGTGGCCATTGACATTTTATTGTTGGGAATTGTCAAAGCATAAACATTAAGAAGACTTCAATTGACATTATGGACAACTTAAAGGACTTCACTCAGTGCCTAGAGCTATTGCTGAATAGGAGTATTGTTTAAGACATTTTGCCAACTGTGCAAGCTTAGCTAGCTACACAGGCAGACTAAAAAAATAGTACTGGCACAGAGAGTCATAGTAGAGGCAGGATAAGAATTTAGAAACAGTCTACAAGAAGATCAAAGACGATTTAGGAAAAAATAAAATTCTGATGAACGTTTGGATTAAGTAGGTGCTGTAAAAGTTAGGGAAGTATAATTATTAATATTAACAGGAAAATTTACTGGGGCCAGCAGAAGAGCCCTCGGCGGACCGATTCTGGCCTTCCTGCTCCACTGGCGCCACCACTGCCACCTCTGTCCTCTTGCCCCTGGGAGCAGCGGATGTACATGAAAGAAAGACACAGAAATGGATGATTGTTTTCAACAAAATCAAACATTTCAAAAAAACAATAACAAATTATTTCGGGGAACTAAACAACAATTGAACTAAATGTATTTACCTATCTGTTGTGGTCTACTGGGATATTAGTATTGCTGAATTCGTGGACCGTCTACTTGGAAAGTTATGTAACTCACTAAACCAACTACAAAAAGGTTCTACTAGGAATGACAGCATTCAGCAGCACGCAAAGTGACAGACACAGTCCGTCATGATTGCAGACCACTAAATTATTTCCTACTAAATAACAAGTCATAATATACTCAACCTATCAATCCACCACCACCATCTCTTCTTAGTGGCAGGAGAACAAAGGAAGGACTGGTCTTGAGTCTCTAGTCTCTCTAGCATTACGCAGTTCTGTAAAGTACACTCATACATAATCACTCAAGTCAAATGAGCACAAAATTGAAAACAAGTAAGCATAGTAGCACCACCACTGACTGAGCAGGCGAGCACCTGCAATCACAGAAGCTTTTGAAACATAATTTACCTGCAATGTAATCGGCAGCATTCTTGCTCTTCAGAAAAAACTTATATTTGCAATATAAAAAAAAACAAAGTAGTTATTAAATAGCTACTAGTACTCACCAAGCCCAGGGATCTCGACGCCAAGCAGGTCGAGCAGGTCTTTTTCCCGGTCCAGGATGTCAGACCACCGGTGCGTCACCTGGTTGTAGGTGCGCCGGACCCCAGACTGCCGATACATTGCCCGGCACACCTTACCCCATAGCTGGCGACGCTCCCGGAGGCCATACCCGGTACTGGGCCTGCCGCCTGCCGCGATGGTCTTGGGGAGGTGGCGCTGTACAAAGAAGACCAGTGCGGCCACCTCCATCGCACTAAAGATCTCCCTAGGACTTACTGACTCCCCCCTTAACCGCCCGCAAGGGAGCCGGCTACGGGATGCGGGACTCTTCCCCTTGGTCTTTCTGGCTCCCTTTGCCTTGGTCCTGGGTCAAAGAAAGGAAAAATAGGAAAGAATAGGGAGAAAAGTAAATAAAAGGAAAGAGAGAGCTTAAAAAAATGTAGTTATTAAAGTAACAAAAAGTTGAAAAAAACACAAAATATAATGTAGAAAAACAGAGAGATAGATAATGAGAAAAAAAGATTCAAAAAAGTTCAAACAAAGGATTACAAAGATTAAAGCTGGATAGAAAAAGCATGCCCAGAACCATAGCAGTGAATGAAAAACAAGATGGCCGCGCCCATTGCAACCACGTGGGTAAGTTTGCGCGATATTTCCCCCAAGAGCATGCAAAAACGGACGCGAACACGCAATCGTGCTCCGCAAGTAGGAAATGCACAAAGCGAGCATGTAACTAGCGCCCGGAAACGGAAATACGCAACGCGAACAGGGAAAACAAGATGGCCTCGCCCATGTACAACCGCATGGGTAACTTGGTGGTAGCCACGCTGAAAAAAATCCAGCGAACACGCAAAAATAAAAAAATCTGCAATCTCGCATAAGTTCACGGATTTTGCAGGCAGCGAGTAAGCTTTCACACGAATTCGCGTTCCACGAATTTGCAAAATTCGCCTTTACTTAGTATTGTCCCAATAAAGTGTGTAATTACTATTCTAACTCCACTTTTTAAATACACTCACTCAAAAGTACCTAAACACACTACAGGGATGTGTTCTCACAATGCAATGGTCCTCACAAAAATATTGTTTGTCCGGTTCTGACAAGATAAGCCCATGCAACGAAGACCGAGCAGGTCTCCACAGTATTGGACGGTGCACACACACACACACACACACACAACACACACACACACACACACACACAACACACCCACACACACACACACACACTACACGTTCACCACTAGATAGACCCACCATGAGCCCCAAAGCATATACAACCCACAATGTAAACTCACCCAGACACCTAAAGGAGTCTCAGTTCCGGGTATGCACTATGCAAAACCTATCTGTTGCATAAGGAAGAAAATGACAGAAATCCAACATCAGGAAAATGCAAATAGTTTTAAGAATTCAAATCATGTGAAATATAAAAAGCCACTGCATTGCTGACATTATTTAGCTTAAGGGTGTTTGCAGTTATTGTTGTAACTCGATCAGTGTTTTTGTTTGTACATTTTAGGATGTGCATATAGAGCATGGCAGGGGTCCTTTTCAAGGTTAGATTGTATTCACTGTGACCCAGCAAGGCTCGCCCCCTTAAAACAGTACCTACATGACTCTAGTTTTCTATTTTCACAACTCTCTTCTAGCTTGAGCATCGATTTTGCCAAAATGCCTGCTATCACTTACACTGTACATTTATTGACACCACAGGAAGTAGCAATATATGACCATTGACCCTGACTTTTTTCAAGGAAGGGCTGTCATATGACCATAACATCACAAAAATTGACATTGTTGAAGTTCCATAATAATTGCATGATTAGTTTATCAAATGTCTATTTTAGATATCACCTATAATCTGGTGCTGACTTGATTTTAGAAAGTTGTGGGGTATAATACTTGTCCTGAGTTGTAGTGAGTGAATGAATTGAGTAAGGCAGACCTCTTCTAAGGGATTTCACTTCTTGAGAGCAATTTGAAAAGAATGGGGTGAAATAGTCAATTTTAAAGCACAATTTTCATATGAATTTGCTAAATTACAATTAGGGCTCCCGGTTTTATGGTATCTATTTTTTTGCCATTTCCGTCTGTATTTATCCATATTTATTTTTTGGTCATTTTTTCTGTATTTATCCACATTTATTTTTGCCACAAGCAAAAGACGGACCTACAGCTAGTATTTTTCCACATTTATTTAAATTGACAATGCACACCTGCGCCCGGTTGTTATTGGTCAACACAATACATTCATTTGAAAACTTTGCCATTGTAGTGCAAGCACACACATGATGACTGCAGACGATCCTCTGCTGATGCTGGGGCATGGGGGGGGGCAGGGGAAATCCTCTTATACACGTACATAAGACACCAGTTGCCAGCAGAGAGTGATGCCTGGAAGAGGACACACCAGTATGATGCTCAGACACCAGCTTTGGACAGAGAGTGATGTCAGAAAGAGAACACGCCAGTATGATCCAAACAGGCATTAGTTCCTAGCACCGAGTAGCTTCAGAAAGAGGACACATTAGCATTATGCACATACCAAGATTCCAGCTACCAGCAATAAGACAGGACATGCATGCATAATGCATACACCTTGACACAAGCTGCTAGTAATAGGTGGTGTCAGGAAGAGGACATGCCAACATGATACACAGAGACCAGCTTCCAGGAGAGAGAGATCTCAGAAACAGGACAAGCCAGCATGATGCATATATCAAGACACCAGCTTCCTGCATTGAGTAGTCTCACAAAGAGGACACGCCGGCATGATTCACATACTGAGGTAACAGGTCCCAGTAGTGAGTAGTCTCAGGAAGAGGACAAGCCAGCAAGATGCTCAAAAGTATACATGAAACTAAGAGTGGTCTCTGAAAGAGGGCTTCAATAAAGATCATCCACAAAAAAAATCTCCCAGAATAGTGCCCTGATCCTATCTGTTTTATTTCCCCCTGCTGACTTCTTTACTCATTGTGCGACCGAACAGCATCTATAGAAGGTTCACCCCCTGGGGCCTTTGTTAAAAAAGTAAAGACATGCAGAGACATCAGAACTCCTAGCCGAAAAGGGCACAGACGGGAAAACAAGGAGTACATAAAGGGATATTTGAGCTTCATGCAAAGAGTAAAGTGAAACTGAAACATGGTGCCCTAACATGAAAGATGTTCATAAAGACAACGGAGCACCTAGAGAAAGAAACAAATGAGAGATACCCCAAAAACCAGTACATCCAGAGACGACGTTCTTCAATAAGAGCTCACTGAGACAATCGTTTGCAGCTCCTTACAGTAATGAAATGCAGAGAGAGAGAGAGAATGTACCCAAATATGGCGTTTTGGGAAATACTGTGTGTGCTCAATGCCACAGGGTGCCTTAGTTTATCCCGGTGGTGGAGGGAAAGGGCCCGCTGTCGCGCCATTCCACGATTGATGGCCTACTTAGCATTAACCTCGTGCTAAGTAGGCCATCAATCGTGGAATGGCGCGACGGCGGGCCCTTTCCCTCCACCACCGCGATAAACTAAGGCCCCCTGTGGCATTGAGCACACACAGCAATTTCAAAACAAACAATAGCCCCCACCTCCCCCTCACCCACATGATGACTGGAGACGATCCTCTGTTGATGCAGGGGCATGGGGGAGCAGGGGATCGCTTCGGCAGCCCCCAATAAAAAAAAATCTTTAAATGCGGCTCTATCTGTGGTTCCCTTCTTTGAATGAGCAGGCAATGGCGCGATTACAAATCAACATCATTTCAGTGTTGTGTCACATAACAATATCAGTTGGCATGACAGCATATTGAGGCGATGGCATCTCCTGTGCATACAACATCTCCATGGAGAGAGCGAAGGAGAGGCTTGTTGTTACTACGCATGCACTGGCCTCCGGCCAGGACCATTCATGTGTATATTTGTGTAGCGGACACGTTCACAATTCCCACGAGGTTTGGTTCAGGTGAACGGCTGTCCTTTAAAGACCCTCTGCCAATTTGTCCACACGAGGGCGCCAAATGACTGATTGGAAGGGATTAAAAGGATTAAAATGAATTCAGGCAGCGTGGCAACATTTACCAGTGTTTTGCCGTTTCTATATATAAATACAGACAAAGGAAATATAGATTTCCGTCTGTATTTATATGTATTTATCCGTAAAAACGGAAAACCGGGAGCCCTAATTACAATAGACACTGAAAGGACACTCATTAAATATTCTAATGCTTTGTTGGTGTGCCAAGTCAATCAAACCTAGAGACCCCCAGGATGGTACACCATTTATTCTCAAAATGTGCTGTTGGTGTCTCGATATCTCAAATATTACCTCAATTGTGCCAGAGCTAGCATTTTGTATGCCATGGGAGCTCCTTATATCAAAAATGACACAAATTATGCCAGTGCCAGTATTTTGCACTTTATGCCAGTCATTCACCATAGGTGATCACAACCCGTGTTCTGTCATGGTTGGCACCCACCATACGCCAGGTTGTCCACTTTTATGATCAGAATTATCTCCGGTGCGCGAGCCAGCATTTTACCACTGGTGTCCACATGCCAAGGATTTCATCAAGTACGCCAGCATTTTTCCATGTGTGCACTGTATGCCATGAAATACTTCAAGTATGCCAGTACGAGTATTTTACCATTGGTTCACTTTATACCAGGAATTACCTCAGTGCTAGTATTTTGTCACAGGTGTCTTTCCTTTCATACTACGACTTGACTCAAATATTCCAGCACCAACATTTTGCTGAGGGTGTCTCTATAAGACAATAATTACCCTCAGTATGCTTAGGAAAATGACACACTTGCAAGTGTCACATCACACACTCACTGACATACACATACACTCACTCACACACATTGTCTCACTCACACTCACTCTCTCTCACTCATTGTCACTCACACTCTCTCTCTCACACTATCTTACACCCCATTACACTCATTATTTTTCATTTTATCCCACAGACCTGTATTCAATCATAGGGGTCTATTACAATGTCGGGTGGATCGCCACCGACATCCCATTTCCCCCCGCCATATTATGATGGCTGGGGTACCGCGGCAGATGGGAAGACTGTCCACTGCTTTTCCGCCCGGTCGACGAGTCAACTGGGTGGAAAAGGGCTGAATATGGTGGCGGTGTCTGCTAGACACCACCATCCATATTACTATGCATGCGGGTTGCCGCCACGGAAAGGCATGCAGATTTTGCAGTTGAGGGCCCGTTGCAGGCCCCCAGGATGTTAGGGGGGTGGAGAGGGCACATGGGGGTACCTATGGTACCACTTTGCATTTGCATGCACAACATGGCAGGCACCGCGCGGTGCCTGCCACATTGTGCATGCAAATGCACAGTGTGCAGCCACAGCATTATGGTGAGCAGTGCTGTGTGAACCGCCCGCCACAATGATGTGGATGCCACAATGACGGGGGCATCCTAATTGCCGATGCGGGACCGCCGAACCACTGGCGGCTGGTCCCAGCACCGCTAGGGTGGCAGGCAGACGTAAGTCCGCCCACCATCCTAATAGGCCCCAGAGTCTCACTCAATCACTCACTATCATACTTGCTGACCTTCATTCTCATGCATCTCACTCACTACCTGTCATTGACTCTTCCTCACTTTCACACACCCACACATTCAGAACTCATGTTAACAAGTACTCACACTCTCTGTTACATAAACACACCCTAACCTATAAGCATGCACACAACATACATTTAAAATATTTTTTTACTTACGATGTCCTCGTGAGGTTGAGCTTTAGGTAGGTGCTCTACTTCCAGGTATGGACGTGTACAGTCAGTATTTGAGGTGCTAGATGTCTGGATCAGAGTAGGCTTTCAAGTAGATTTGTGTGTTACGCTTCCTGTTCTCTCCCTCTTCTCATACACTGTTCTCCCTGGTCTCATGTACTCATGCTTTGCAACATGTGTACTTAGAAAGGAAATGAAGTTAAAAAAATATGTAAGGGCAAATGTGAACATGTGACAAGTTAAGCTGCATATGGCCTATATTGCTTATATACTCCCACAATGGTTGAAGCACTTCTACCATTAGATTCTAACATCCTCAATGACAGCACATTTCTGGTTACATAGTTGTAGTTTCCTACCATTCCCCACTTCTTGTCTTTAAAAGTTCATCTCATATGAGCAATGCACAAGAAAACCTGAGCAGTGTCCCTAGTTCTCTGAGGCAAAGGTGCAAGAGGAGCGTGGCACAAGAAAAGGATATGCACAGAGTGGCTGTGCTGTGCTGTTTGTGTGTCGGTATTAATGTGTGTTGTTTAGCCAACTACACTTTGCATACTGAGGTCTAAAGGACCATGTCTATAATGGAAAATACAAGTCTGACATTGGTTGATCAGTGGAGCTAGAGGGGCAATTTGGGGATTACCAGCTTCGGCTAAGGGGTGGGGTCAATTTTCCATGACTGCTGTGAGAAACTGGGTTGTTGGTTGACTGGTGTGTAAGCCCTGGTCAGGCAGCAACCACAATGCTTATCAGGGTGAGACACAAGCCAACCCAAAATAACCTTTACTTAACTCTTTAGTTGCTTGGCACAGAGTAGTCAGTCTTAACATAGGGCCACATGTATCAAACAATTTTGCATTCGCAAGCGCTGCATATCGGCAATTTCGGCTGTTTGCAAACGCAAAATAACCTTTGAAGATGTACGAAAGGCTTTGTTGTTCCAATTTTAGGTAATCACAAAAAACTTTATTACCTAAAATTGTGACTACAAATAGGGAATCACAATTTGTGATTCTCTTAGCAAATGTACCAAGCATTTTCTAAATGCAAAGTGTGCGTTTAGGAAAATGCTATTATCATCAACTCCAAGTTGATTGTAACCATGTGAAAATTTTGAAAAATTCATAAAAATGTATCTATCAAAGTGCCATGTAGTGCACATATACCCCTGGGGCATGTGTGCACATTACCTATGCACATATCTTTTTAGGGGGGGGTGCTTCCGGGGTCCTTGGCATTGCATTACCTAATTTGAAATTCCCAATTAGGTAATCGGAAATTAGGTAATGGAAACCATTTGCATCTATGGGCCTTTGGGCTCATAGGAACGAATGGAGTACTATTACCTAACAGCGATTACCTAATTGCAATTGCGAATCATTAGGAATCGCTTTTAGGTAATCGCTATTTTCTTACATACCATTTTGCATTCCTTAAACAGCAATCACCTAAAATTCACTATTTAAGGAATGCAAGGTAGATTTTTAATAAATGTGGCCTTTAGAGTCAAGTCAAGTCAAGTCAGATAATTTATATAGCGCACTACATACCCAGAGGGTCTCAAGGCGCTTAGGAAGGGGAGGAGGATTACTTGTCGAATATCCACGTTTTAAGTTGCTTTCTGAATGCTAGGTGGTTCTGGGTAAGGCGAAGGTCAGCGGGGAGTGAGTTCCATGTTTTGGCAGCCAGGTAAGAGAAGGATCTGCCTCCCATGGTGGTCTTATTGATGCGAGGTACAGTGGCGAGGGCTTGGCTGGAAGATCGTAGTTGGCAGGGGGGGGTGTAGAAGGACAGTCGTGAGTTGAGGCATTCTGGTCCGATGTCGTAGAGTGATTTGTGTGCGTGGGTTAGCAGTCGGAAAGTGATTCTCTTATTGACGGGTAGCCAGTGGAGGTCTTTCAGGTGACCAGAGATATGTTCGTTGCGCGGGATGTCTAATATGATCCTGGCTGAGGCGTTTTGGATTCGTTGGAGTTTCTTCTGGAGTTTAGCGGTAGTACCTGCGTAGAGGGTGTTTCCGTAGTCCAGTCGGCTCGTGACCAGAGCATGGGTGACTGTTTTCCTGGTTTCGGTGGGGATCCAGCGAAATGTTTTTTTGAGCATGCGAAGAACGTTGAAGCAGGATGAGGAGACGGCGCTGACTTGTCTGTTCATTGAGAGTGAAGAATCCAGGATGACGCCTAGGTTCCGTGCGTGGTTTGTCGGGATGGGTGCTTTTCCAAGGGCTTCCGGCCACCAAGAGTCGTCCCATGCAGAGGGGGATGTACCTAAGATGAGGACTTCTGTTTTGTCTGAGTTCAGTTTCAGACGGCTTTGTTTCATCCATTCGGCAACTTCTTTCATTCCTTCGTGTAGGTTAGTTTTGGCGGTGCTGGGGTCATTGGTGAGAGAAAGGATTAGTTGAGTGTCATCCGCGTAAGAGATGATGTTGAGGTTGTGTTGGCGGGCGATGGCCGCAAGGGGGCTCATGTATACGTTGAAGAGGGTGGGGCTGAGTGAGGATCCTTGTGGTACTCCACAGATGACTTCAGTGGCCTCGGACTTGAATGGTGGAAGGCGGACTCTCTGGGTTCTTCCGGTGAGGAACGAGGTGATCCATTCAAGTGCTTTTCCTTGTATTCCGATGTTATTGAGGCGTTGTAAAAGGGTGCTGTGGCAGACTGTGTCGAATGCTGCAGAGAGGTCGAGGAGGATGAGGGCGACTGTGTCTCCATTGTCCAGTAGAGTTCGAATGTCGTCTGTTGCTGCGATGAGAGCGGTCTCAGTGCTGTGTTTTGCTCGGAAGCCAGATTGTGAGGAGTCGAGGGATTTGTTGGCTTCGAGGAAAGCGGCGAGCTGGTTGTTGACAGCTTTCTCGATGACTTTGGCCGGGAATGGAAGGAGCGAAATGGGGCGGTAATTTTTGAGTTCGGTGGGGTCCGCTGTGGGTTTTTTCAGAAGGGCGGTGAGTTCGGCGTGTTTCCAGTCTTCCGGGAAGGTGGCGGAGTTGAAGGAGCAGTTGATGACGTCTCGGAGGTGCGGTGCTATGACGGAGTCTGCTTTGTTGAAGATGTGGTGAGGACATGGGTCTGTGGGGGATCCTGAGTGGATGGAATTCATCAGGCGGATTGTGTCCTCAGTGGAGATTGGGTTCCAGTCGTTGAGGGTGTTCACGGGGGGAGAATGTTCAGCAAATGGTTGGGTGGGTTGGTCTCCGGGTTGGTTGTCGAAGCTGTTGTGGATGTCTGCAATCTTGTTGTGGAAGAATGAGGCTAGGGAGTCGCAGAGGGCTTGAGAGGGGGTGATGTCATTGGAGTTGGCCGAGGGATTGGAAAATTCCTTGACGATGTTGAAAAGTTCCTTGCTGTTGTGGGCGTTGTTGTCAAGTCGATCCTTGAATGCTGCTTTCTTGGCCTTTCGGATTAGTTGGTGGTGAGTGCGGGAGGCGTTTTTGAAGGCGTCCTTGGTGCTAGTGGTTGGGTCTTTTTTCCAGGCCTTTTCAAGGGAGCGGCAGAGTTTCTTGGACTTCTTAAGATCATCGTTGAACCATGAGGCCTTCTTGCTGCCAGGTTTGCTTTGACGTTTTTTCAGTGGTGCTAAGGTGTCGGCGGTGTTGGATAACCATAGGGTGAGGTTGGCGGCGGCTTGGTTTGGGTTAGAAGACTGGGCTGGGGTGTTGAGAAGGAGCGATGCGGAGATCTGTTCGGTGGTGATTTTGTTCCAGTTTCTTTGCAGAGTTGGTTGGAGGTGGTTGGTGGGTTTGGGCTTGTTGTAGGTGAAGTGAACGCAGCTGTGGTCAGTCCAGAGGAGATCCGTAGTGTGGCTGAAGGAGACATGATTGCTGGAGGTGAAGATGGGGTCGAGTGTGTGACCTGCGATGTGGGTGGGGGAAGTGACTAGTTGTTTAAGTCCGAGGTTGGCGAGGTTGACCAAGAGGGTGGTGGTGTTGCGGTCGTTGATCTTTTCAAGGTGAAAGTTGAGGTCTCCCAGAAGGATGTAGTCTTTGGAGGGGAGCGCGTGTGGAGTGATGAAGTCCGTGATGTCTTCACTGAATTTAGCGCGGGGGCCTGGTGGTCTGTAGAGGAGGGTGCCTCTGAGTGTGGTCTTGGGGTCGATGTGGATTTGGAAGTGAAGGTGTTCGGAGTTGGCGAGGTTGGCGTCAGAGCTGGTTGAGATGCGGATTGATTTCTTATGGACGATAGCGATTCCTCCTCCTGTGTGGCCGGAACGGTCCTTGCGTGTGATCTTATAGTCTTCAGGGATGGCAATGGTGATGTCTGGGGCGGAGGAAGCGTTCATCCATGTTTCTGTTAGGAAGGCGACGTCTGGAGAGATGGTGTCTAGTAGATTCCATAGGTCAATGGCGTGTCTGTGGACCGAGTGGGTGTTGAGAAGGATGCATTGTAGGTGGTTGGGGTCGGGAGTCTGTGGAGTGGTCGTAGCGGAGTAGTTGTCGGTGCCGCTGTATTTGCAGGAGTAGCAGGAGAAAGGTCCATGGGTGTGTCCAGGAGCTGCTTGGACGCAGTTTGGGGCGCGACCGGAGTTAAGGGCTAGGAGGGTTGCGGCATCGTAGGTAATGCGGGAGGGCTGGGAGGGACGGGGGCCAGGGGGTATGGCGCTGGGCGCGGTCCAGGCGCGGACGGGCGTAGACGGGCTTACCTTTGGCGCACCTTCGGCGCGGGTTGGGCGCGGACGCTGCGCGCGGGAGCTACTGTCATATATGGATAGTGGAGGGGGAGGGGCGAGGGCGTCTCAGCTGGGAGGCGGGGCGGGCACACGAGCAGGACAACAACAAACAAAATGGAGGCGGAGGGGGGAGCACAGCGGAGCGCTAGGGGTAAACGCGCATCAGACTTAAAAAGCACAATTACAAACACAAAGCGCTATTTCAGCAAAGCGGTAAACCAGCACAAAGAAGGCAAAATTAAGTGGCAGTATTTAAAGCACAATCAAGCAATGCAGCGCTACGATACACAAGAAGGCAAAATTAAGTGGCAGTATTTAAACCACAATCAAGCAATGCAGCGCTATGATACACAAGAAGGCAAAATTAAGTGGCAGTATTTAAAGCACAATCAAGCAATGCAGCGCTATGATACCAGATGTCAGCAGGGACACTGGGAGCGACCACTCAGCCCGTGGGAGAGGAGCGAGTCACGGCGCCTTCAGGGAGAGGAGCGCTATTTCTGCTCAGTGGGAGGGCGTCTCAGCTGGGAGGCGGGGTGGGCACACGAGCAGGACAACAACAAACAAAATGGAGGCGGAGGGGGGAGCACAGCGGAGCGCTAGGGGTAAACGCGCATCAGACTTAAAAAGCACAATTACAAACACAAAGCGCTATTTCAGCAAAGCGGTAAACCAGCACAAAGAAGGCAAAATTAAGTGGCAGTATTTAAAGCACAATCAAGCAATGCAGCGCTACGATACACAAGAAGGCAAAATTAAGTGGCAGTATTTAAACCACAATCAAGCAATGCAGCGCTATGATACACAAGAAGGCAAAATTAAGTGGCAGTATTTAAAGCACAATCAAGCAATGCAGCGCTATGATACCAGATGTCAGCAGGGACACTGGGAACGACCACTCAGCCCGTGGGAGAGGCAATGTGTAAAATATTTGTGCAACAATTCAAACCGTAATAAAGTGAAAAACACCAGTCAAAAAGTATTGCACACCAAGTTAGAAAAATAGAGTAAAACAAGACCATTATGACAAAAATTCCATTTGTAGAACAAGAATTATGAGTTTTTATAGATTGTTTCCAAAATTGCACCTAAAAGCACTTGGGGCCATATGTATCATCGAAATTCGCATTCGCAAAGGCCGAAATTGGCAGAATTTCAGCCTTTGCGAATGCGAATTCGCAAAATGGTATGTATGTATGCAAAATCATTGGGAATCAAGGAATCGGTAAAAATGCGAATCCTTAATTTGCGACATTGGCCAATCTGCAATTTTTCTGCGATTGCCTACATTTGCGAGTTCTTAGTTTGTGATTTTTGCTAAAACGGAATATCGCAAAAGTAGGTAATCGCAGGAATATCGCTGATTGGCCATATTCGCAAAATAAGGAATCGCAATGGTATGTATGAAAAAATCATAATTCGCGAATTTCGGAAATTCGCAAATTACAGAATCGCAATTACCACCAAGTAGGAGCAGGTGGTAACCAGGTGCAAACTATTTAAGCAGCAACAGAATTCCACATACTGTTTACCACAGTGGCGGGGCTTTACCTGATAGCTAGGAGGATGCGTCTGAGAGCTGCTGCACAGAGGAGGAGACGCCCGGAGAGGATATTCGGTTTGCGTGTCAGCATCTCCCAGCGCCTTGATGAGGAGCTCTACACCTATTACAGGCTGGATAAAGACAGCATTAATGATTTAATTGCGGAACTCAGACCCTACCTTGAACACCCCACACGCAGGATAAATGCCATCTCCACTGAAATCCAGGTCCTGTGTTCAATACACCTGTTGGCCTCAGGAAGTTTTCAGGGTGTGATTGCCACAGCAGGAGGGGTATCACAAAGTGCCCTTTCGCGATTCTTCCATGCCTTTCTAGATGCCATGGTTCAGAGGATGCAACGTCACATTTACTTCTCCAGCACCCCACAGGCACTAGCCCAGACAAAGCAGGACTTTTACCAAATCTCGCAATTCCCACACGTGATAGGATGCATAGATGGCACACATGTTGCTATATCACACCCCTCAAGCAATGAATACATCTTCAGGAACCGGAAATGCTACCACTCACTGAACATTCAGATGGTGTGTGATGCCAAACACATCATAACTGACATAGTAGCAAAGTATCCTGGCAGCACACATGACGCATTCATCTTTCGTCACAGTGGGCTATACCGTAGACTCTCAAGAGGGGAGTTTGGCGAGGGAAACCTACTTAGTAAATACCTTCAGACATAGGGCTCATTTGTACTAACTACCATGTGCATTTCACAGATTAACCATTTAAATTTCAACCCACAGGTGACAGTGCATATGCAGTCCGGAATTTCATCTTGACTCCCTACCTTAATCCCATCAATGCTAGAGAACGTAGATACAACAGGGCACACATCGCAACCAGAGGCACCATCGAATGGACCTTTGGGATCCTGAAAAGCATATTTTGGTGCCTCCATAAAAGTGGAGGTGCACTCCAATACAGCCCCAATACGTGTTGCAAAATAGGTGTAGCATGTGCCATGCTGCATAATATTGCCACAAGAAAAGGCACACCAGTGGAGTTGAGTGACTCAGGATCCTCTGACGTGGAGGGGCCTAGATCAGGACGTATGGTAGCTGGTAGAGCTGTTGCAGCAGCTGGGCGCCAGAGTCATGATGAGATTGTGTGCAACTATTTTTAGGTAAGGAAAAATGACACAATGCAAAATCTTGTAAGTGTGAATCTGTTTTTTAATCCTTACATGCAGGAAAAATAATAACACAAAACGTTCAGGCACAGTAGTCATACTACATATGTTTGGCACATGTTTCAGTCACAGTGCTATTAAGAAAAAAGGAGTGACTTTAAAGTTCGATGTTGCACAGCGTGATGCTAATTGGAAGGTGTAGGCCTATTGGTCCTGCCACTACGGCACCTCTCCAAGGTGGGTGGTGGGGTGGTGCTGCTCTGACCTGACTGCACGTCCTCTTCACTTGGAGTTAGTACTCCAGACCCTGTTGTGCGTACTGCCCGCAGCTTGTCCACAGCAGTTGTAACTTGCAAAAGTGCATTTGCAACATCCTGTGCAGCATGTGTGAACTGACGCTGCATCTCAATGCTGCGCCTGGCCTGGATGCTTGTTGTAGACGCCAAGCGGTTGATGGCCCGGGTATAACGATCTTGGCGCTGCAAAGCTCTGCGCCTAGCAGCACCCTCTGCGTGCAATTCCTCACATACCGCCTGTAGGCCATTCCTCGGTTCATTCCTCAATCTCCTGAAGCCTGCCCTCACCTCTCTTTGTAACAGTTTAATGTTTTTGGCTTGCAGGCGCTGCACCTGCAACATATTGAGTTCCAGGCCGGCAAACACAGAATCTTCGCCTTGGCCTTCAACACTGTTAGTCGTGCGCCGTCTGCGCCTGGCTGCACTTTGTGGCAAATGATGATCTGGTGCACGGCCCTCTTGCTGTGGCTGTGTGTCATCATTTGTCAAATTTCCAACACTATCCCCTGCATCATCCTCTATTGGCGGAAGTGGTCTCACAATGTGTCTCCTCTTTTGCTTGTGAGTGGTCATGGGGCTGTCCTCCCCATCAGTGTGCCCATCATGGCCGGCATCTCCTGAGTCCAAACTTTCATCGACTGTTCCACTGCCTGTAGGCTGTGTTGAAGATGGTGCTGTGGACATAACAGCACACATTAATTTACTGTACTCACTTGCACTGTGTAAATATTTTTTTTTCACTGTTTGGGTTTACATTGGTGTATTGTTTCCCTTTCATGACCCACAGATTCTATGTTTAACTATTTTGGCTGCAATTTTTCAACTTTGCTTTTCATGTGACTACATCTCCCATAATGCATTGCTATGTCTGCCTGTGTGCCTGCTCTGGACTACCTATCTTTTTTCCTGCCCCTTGGTCACTGCTGGGTGGTGTTGGGGGGTGTAAGGGGTGTGAAGGCCTGATTTTTACCTTTTCCAGATGCTGGTTGATCAGAGCTGTCAAGATCAGCCACTAGTCCCACACTCTCTGGTTGCAGGGTCCCCTCCACCAGTTCCTCGAGGGGTGTGCAGTCCGAAACAGAAGAGGTCCCACCACTGGTTAGCCTAGACTGCTCCAGCCTGGCAGCTAGCTTCTCTTTTGCGCGCAGGCGCAGGTCATATCAGCGCTTTCCGAGGTCCTCCACACTCCGGGGTGTCACCCCCACAGCATTCACCTTGTGCTGGATGTCCTCCCAAATTCGCCTTTTACGGCTCTCTGGCACCTTCAGAGATTTTTTTCCAAATAATAATTCATGGTTTGTCACCATTTGTTCAATCAAAGCCTCCAGTTCCACCTCTGAAAACGTTTGCTTCCTTTTCCTGGAGCATTCCCTCTCCTGCTGCTGGGATTCCTGCCTGGGCGTGTCTCCACTTTCTGCCATGTTGCTTCAGGAGCACAGTTCACTCTCCAAAACACACCTTCACTCTGCCTCTGACTCAAGAACTCAGGTGCAGCATGGGTAGTCAATCACTTCCTGGTTGTGATGTCATCATGCTGCACCTAAGTTCCTGATTGGCTGGTTAGGGAAATTCGCAAAATTGCAATTTTTTCCGTTAAGGAATCGCAAAAATTGTGATTTTTTCATTGTGAAATCGCACATATTGCGATTCCTTGAGGTTAAGGAATCGCACAAGGGTATTTCGCAAATAAATAGCGATTTATAAGGAATCGCTATTTATTTGCGATTTCTTTCATACATACCGATTTGTGATTCTGAATTTGCGATTCAGTAAAAATCACAAATAAGGAATCGCAAATCGTTGCTTTCATACATATGGCTATGCTGGACTAGGTCAAAGTTACACTTTCAGGTGGACTGCAATAGAGCGTGGGTTGGCTACAGTCACCAGGTTAGGCCAGCTGAAGTTTACCTTCTCATAGTCCATGCCAAGAGTCCTGTTCACGTAGGATGGTGCTGCGAAGAGCAGAGACAGCGTTGTGGGAGACTGCCAGCATAGCATGAATAGCAGGCCATTCATTGTGGGTGGGCATTAAAGGAGCTTCACTTTGGTGATCCCTGCGGTGGTCAATGATGTAGTGTGAAGAGTTGAGCTGTCGGTGCGTTATGATGAATCACATGCGAGTGGTGGGGTCTCAGTGCAAACAGGCCCTTTCGCAGTTGCAAGAGCCCAAAAGCTTGATTTCAGCTCACTGAGCCACATAGAGGGTCCAGGACTTGAGGGTCAACACTTGAGGGTCGGGAACTCACTGCAGCAGCTGGGTCCAGGGGCTATTTCAGGATTTTGGGGAGCCTTTTATGTCCTCGAGGCTTTGATCAGGAGGCCAGCAGAGTAGAACTTGGAGTCATTCTAGAGTCATGGATTCAAGATGAGGCTTCAGGTCCAGTTCTTCCTGCACAGGCAAAAGGTCAGCAGGCCATCAGGGCATCAGTTCCTTTAGAGTAGGACTCCAGCAGAGTAGCAGTCCTTTCAGCAGCACAGCAGTGCTTCTTCCCGGAGGAGTATCCACAGGTCCAGAAGTTTTGGTGTCTGAGAACCTACTTTTCTACCATGATGCCCTGATCCAGAAAGGAGGCTGGGAACAGGTTCTAGACAGTGGCTTTGAAGGAGCATGGCATTTCCTGCCTCCTCTGCCCTGGCTCTAAGCTGGCTGCAGTGACGATATAGGATTGTTAGGCCCTTTGTGGGAAGGCAGAGTGCAGGCTATTCAGTTACAAGTGGAGTTGTGCTCAGATCCATCCCCCCATTTCTAAAAGTGGCATATTCAAAACTGTGATGTAAAATCCAACATTACCAGTAAATAGGTTTATCATTACAATCCCAAAGATACTAAACATGGTATAGCCTCCAGCTCCCATTTGGAAATTACAGCTTATTAAATGTAATGAGGAATCTCCAATGTTATCTTATAGGAGGGGTAGGGCTTACAGTAGTGAAAAACTAATTTGGAGATTTTCATTCCCAAGACATATAAAACTTAATAGTACATGCTCATCCTTTTAATTACACATTACCCTGCCCTAGGGCTACCTAGAGCCTACCTTAGGGTTTGAAATATGTGATAATAGGCAGTTTAAGATTTGACATACGGTTTAAATGTTACGTCTACATGGCAGTTTAAACCTGCAGTCAGGCTGCAATGGCAGACCTGGGACATGTTTTGAGACCTAAGGCCAACAAAAATAAATTCAGCAAAAATGGAGGAGGTGAAGCCAAACATTTGGGGGAAGAACACTTTATGGAAGACAAGTCTAACGCTTGCCATTGAGAGTACAGTTGACAGACCTAATGAAGTCAGTATTTAGAGCCAACAGCTCCTATAGAAATCTGGATGTTGATCCACAACTAACAGCAAGGTTTAAGTAGAGCACCTTGGACAGAAGCCTGGCTGCAATCTGCAGAACTAAATATCATTCCTTCAAGAGGGAGTAGCAATTGGACAAATGCTGTTTATTCATCTGCATTGAACAATTGGATGGAGGGCGGGGGGGGCAATATTTACCAAAGCTTGTGTTTGTTTTCGGTCCACTTTATGATTTTTATTACAAAGTTTAAGTAAGTGAAATGGAAAGTGAAAAGCATGCTGTGACTCGGTAGTTGAGAGGTCGCAGTAATGAAACACAAAAGAAGATTCTTCAGCAATTGTTCCTTCGAGGCAGCGAATCTTTTCATTAAACTCATCTAATAGTTTGTTAAATAGTCGCTGGAGGTTAATGCTCAGTGCTGGAACAAGCTGGTTCTTATACATCTATTGATGGGCCTGAACACTTATGTCTTAATTGTTAATCTGCTCCCTGCTATGCACAGCGAGAGAGTTCTTAACGTCATGGTTGGCCTTGTGGGGGCTAACAATAGTTTCTTTATATCATAATCCACCAGACATTATGTATCCTTTTTTCACCAATCAGTTTTAAGCATTTGCCTTGAGTTTTAACTTTTTAACTGTTTCATTCCTGTTGAAGACACATAGCATAACTTTTCATGATGCTCCAGACAGGCCCAACTAGAAATAAAAAAAACAAGCAATGGTAAAAGCACAACATCTAACCTGAAATGTCAATTTATAAGCCAGATCGATTCACTTTGTTTCAGCTTTAAAGTGCTATTGCCAGCATTATTTGTACAGCAGGTGGAGTAGCACTGGTGTCCACAGTTATTAGGGACTTTAATATTTACAGGGAAAGGTGCAGTCTGTTGCTGCTGCACCACACCTGTACTGATAAACCAAGAATATTCCTCTTTACATCGAATGCGCTATAATGCATTCCATTACAACAATGTTGTTACAACGACTGCGTTGTTTCAACACGAACCATTACATCACAAGTCATTGCAACAACTTGCTGTAGGGGGCGCGCTGGACGTAGGAATAGTATAATTTAGTATTCCTACTCCAGTTTGTGCACCAGCAGGGAAGGTGTTGGATTGTAAATCCAACACTGTCTGCCCCCTACAGCAAGTTATTGTAACGACTTGCGATGTAATGACTAACTTTGTAACAACACGGTCGTTGTAATGGAATGCGTTTAAGGGCATTCGTTGTAAACGATGTCTTCCATAAACCAAAAAAAGTCAGAAATGCTGTAGACAACTACTAATGACATAAACTCATAGAAAAAAGGAAGCGTTTCCTCTATTACTCTTTGCACTGCTTATCGCTCAGAGCATAATGAAAAAGTATGCCATGGGTTAGTGATAAACCAGTAACAATAATTTTGAAGGATTGGAGACAGCATTGACCTTAAACATGTAAGAGGTATTGTATTCTGAAGCAGTACCCAAATACCAGATCAATAAATAACATTTTTAGGAAATAAATCTTCAGGAGTCATAGGTAAATTGAAAACGTGAAGATTTATTAAAATAATACAGGTACAGTACAGAAAGAAAAAGAAGATGCACAATATATGGAATAAGTTTATTAATCTGATGCAGCAGTAAATGATATGATGTCAAGGCAAACATATTTTAAGTCAAAAGCATTAAACAAACCTACAAGATTACTGTCTCTAAGTTCTGGGAGTGAAAAGGCATAGCTCACCTCCACAATGCATTATTTTAAAGCCAATTTTACAATGAAAATCAATGGAAATTGGAAAGTCAGCAGAACGTAATCAAATGTATCAATGAATTTGTAGTAAGGCTCAATGAAAAATGTGCAGATCCGCTGGGGTAGGCAGCATTAGATTAATGAACACAATCCTAGTCGCATTTGCATCCTCCAAAAATGCATTTTAGCTCCTACCCTTTTTTTCTGTATATCAATGACATCACTGATGAACTTAAGAACTGTGCAAATAAAGCGCAAATAAATAGGGCTTGGCCTTTTTGGATAAACTTCCCTAAACATTTTCCTTTCCCCCTAGACCGTTTTCCTGACATAGAGTTGCCAATTTAGATGCTTTGAGTACTTTGCCACTGCTGATCAGTGTCAAAGTACAAGTGTTCCCTATGTAAAATGTAATGGTAATTGGTTGGCCATGATTGGTATGCTTGCCTTACTAGTAAAGTCCCTAGTGATGTGCACTGTGTGTGCCAGGGCTAGTAATGCAAGGGCGCACCTAAAAGGGAACTCAGGCTTGCAGTGTAGGACCTGCGCCCAGTTTGCTAAGTTAGCATGTTGTCCTGACAAGTGCAACCACTTGTCAGGCCTGACTTTCCATTTTGCATACACATTGGGCACCCATGTGGTAATTCCCAGGTAATCCCTGGGCAGGGTGCAGTGTAGGTAAAAGCCAGGACATATACTAAGGTGTGTGTTATGTCCTGACAGCGAAAAATGCTCCAGGTGAAGAAGTGAAGGTTAGTATGGATGAACTCACAGAGTCATAACACATCTTTCTGTGAAGGTGGTTTTGTCACTGTGTGTTCAGAAACCACTCTTTTAGAAAGTGGCTGAGTTTTGTGCTTTAAGCATTTCTGTGTGTCTCTGCGGAAATATGGATTGACTGTCTGGATCTGGAAGGTGAGAGGAGCTGGGAGGGGGAAGATGGCACCAGGCTGCCCTGCATCTGGAGAGTAGGGGAAGGAGAAGTCCGAGAGGTGAAAAGGCCCTGGCTGGTGCTATAAACCAATTGACGCATCTCCTGCTGAGTGATTAAGGATCCAGCCCCCAGGATCAAAGGGAGAAAGGTGACACTGGGAAGGAGACACCCAGAACTGATTTAGGGAGGGGTCAGGGACCCCTGAGCATAAGCGAACTTCAAAGACATTAAGGGTATACCTATGAGACTATGAGACAGAAAACCCCAGGATGTTGGAATGAAACAGAAATGGATTGAGACTGAAAATGCTTAGACCCATTCTGTGGTCAAGAGGAACCTCTGCTTAAGAAGGAGCAACTGAAGAGACTGCTGTGGAAAGGGCCCGAGGTGAGCTGGCTCCCTGTTTGGAAACACAGGAACATAAAAGTTTCTGGAGAAGTCCCAAGCAACATGGTGTGTGTATTCCTTTACAGCTTGAGACCCTCAGAAGTTGTGCCTTGTGATCGTTGGTACGCAGGAGTAAGCTGAGTCTCGGATGTGCAGGGTGCGTGTCGTGGTGCAGGCCAGGGCATTGGTTAGGAGAGCCTGGTCGCTGTGTGCACCGAAAGAAGAAGTGAGCCTCGGATGCGCAGACTGCAAGTTGTGGTGCAGCCAGGAAGTTGCTGAGGAGCGGCTGGTCATCATGTGCACTGAGTAAAGAAGTGAGACTCGGACGCGCAGAGTGCATGTCGTGATGCAGACAATGCGTTGGTGAATATCGCCTAGTCCTGGTGTGCACGAAGTGAAGAAGTGAGCCTCGGACTTGCAGAGTGCGTGTCATGGTGAAGCCAGGGCATTGGTGAAGAGCGCCTGTGCATCGTGTGCACCGGGGGAAGAGGAAAGACTCGGATGCACAGGGTGCATGTCGAGTTGCAAGCAGAGGCATTGGTGAAGAGCGCTGGGTCATCACGAGCACCAGAGAAGAGGCGAGTCTCGGACGTGCATAGTGCGTGTCAAGGTGCAACCTGAGGCACTGGTGAGGAGTGCCTGGGTAGAGTGTGCACTGAATTCGGAGTAAGTCTCCAAAGTGCTGCGGGCAGGTCTAGGTGTTCACTGAGACCACCGGCAGGAAGGCCAGGTCATTGGGACTTTGGACTGAAATAGCAGCGGCCCAGACAGGCAGCCTCGGAAGAGCTGAGCCTCCGGCCCAAGCTTGCCTTACCCTTTGACGGAGTTCTGGATCAAGGCCCAAGTCGCTGAACGAGGAGAGCACAGTGGGGTCACACCCCCCAGGTAATGTGGATCACCACCTGGGGTGGGATGCGTGCCCGGAGGGACACTCTCTCGACCTCTCTCTTCTGTCAGCTGCGCAAACCTGTTTCTTCGGCTCGGATCTAGGCCCGTGCTGGCCCAAGGAGAGGCAATACTGGGGCCGGAGTGAGAAGCCGAACTTTTGTGTCATCATTGATCCATATTGGGGGCACTGTTAACCAGGCACCTAAACTATCTTATTACACTTTTCATTATTGCTGCTAACGTACTATGGAACTGTTGTATTTTGCCTGACCTAATTTTTGCCTGACGAACTACATGCTTGGTGCGCTACGCACTGTGTTATTTTTCCCTTGCAGAGTACCTGATTGTAACGTGTCGCATTGCATTATTTCTTCATCACACAGTATCTGAATATAACGTGGCACAGTGCATTATTTCTTCCTTGCACAGTACATGATTGTAGAGTGACGCATTGCTTTGTTTCTTGCTGGCACAGGGCATGCTGGTAGTGATACGCATTGCTTTATTCCTTCTATCGCAAAGTACATGACTGTGGCACTATGTATGGCATTGTTTCTCTGTTTCACAGTACAAGAGAATATTGTTACGCATTGCAGTATTTCTTTTCCTTTGCAACTTGTGTGATTCTAGCAATACAACTTGCCTAACCTTTTGGAAATGGTTGGAAGTGAGCTTAACTGTTGGTTAGAAGCGGTGGTTGGGATTAGAACCTACCAACCCACCAGAAGGAATACTACCCATTCTTATATGTTGATTTTGTATTGGGTGGTCATATCGTATAACTTCTTATATATTGATTATACTCCTTTTAGTAAAACTCATGTGGAGTCTATTTGTGGTGACATCATTGGGTTGCTGTGAGTGTGGTTGCACATATTGTACATTTGTGTCTTGGAGATAAGCCTGGCTGCTCGTGCCAAGCTACTAAGGGGTGAGCAGGGCTATCTCAGATGATGTCTTTACTTAGCCTAACATTGAAACGAGGGGTCAGGGACTCCCGCCTCCAGCTTATGGAGGCAACGGTGAGGGATAAAGACCCACACTTCCAACAGTAACCTACCTGGAACACACACATTTTACAAGTTTAAAGTGTTTCCTGACTTTTAAAGGGACTTGAAATTAATATCCAAAAGACCACAGGTATAAACCTGCACAGGTCTGTTCGGGGGAACTGAGGTTGGGGGACACTTGCCTAGATAAGGTAGATATTCAATTATTTGCGCATCAAGGATGACAATAAACTATCCGGTATCACCATATTGAGAAGGGTATGGCTATAATGGTCTATAGGCCTGCCATGGTTTTAAACTTTGAAAAGCAACAATATCTAACTCTGTGTCTCCGACCTTAGAGGTCTATATAGCCAAGGCACAATCAGCTGAACTCTATGGAGCCAAAATCTGGGCAATCGACTATGTTAAGGTGTTGTCCTCATTGGAAAATTACTTTGCTAGACCATTAGTCAGCCTACCAAGAGTACCCATGTGCTGCCCTTAATCTTTGATATTGGCCTCAAGAAAATTGAACATCTTGTGACATTTTGCTACTCTAGGGCCACTGTCATATAGCCGTTGGTGTCTTTATCAACATTCCTAAGTCTGCATGAGCTCTGCTGCCATGATGCTGCTTTTGAGCACGTTATTACATGACTTTATTTTGCAAGACTCTGTTTGTGCCTTTCACATGAGAACCGTCTGCTTTATGTTGCTGAGGTTTTAGATCAGGAGGCCAGTCAACTAACCATTGGAGTCACTCTGGGTTCTGGGTTGAAGTGATGCAGGTTCAGTCCTTTTCTCCCACACAAGGAGCGCAGCAGGCACCAGTTCAGCACATCAGGGTTGCTGTTCTTCCAGAGCAGCAATCTAGTTGAGTGGCACACCAGTCCTTTTTCCTGGAAGAGTACCCAGTGTTGATGCCCACCCTTTCAAGGCAGGTGCCAATGACAGGTAAGGGAATCAGGGGAGATTTCAACTTTCTCCCTGTCTTACCACTGGCCTGGCAGGCTAAAGAAATCCTGCAGAATAGATCTGAGAACATCTTCATCCGCAGCCATAAAAACTGGGGGGCAAGTCTTCCAAAGATTTTGTCCTGCCCCAAATGTCCTGCCAGGGGTATCTAATGAACCAGCCCCAGACGGAAGGCTCTGTAGTATTGGGGAACTACCAGTGCCCTTGCTGCCCCATGCACAGTTACCTTAGGCTCACTATACAGGAGGTCCCTCTCCCAATAAATATGGTGATCCTCAGAGGCATCACCAGCTGCCTGCCTATTGTCGCATGCCCTCCAGGGTTAGGCCCTCCCTCTGTGTCTTACAGAACTCCCCCCGTGGGTCCTCCTTCTACTTGACATCCAGCAAGCTTATTGAGGTCCCTATGGGAGGCAATATCTTCTCCAATGGGCTGCAGGGTGACCTCCTCCGGTGCCACATCCACCCCAGCTGTGAGACATTCAGGGTCGGTTTTCCCCTGCCCCTTTCCCTTCCCTCTCTTGGCAGCTGTTCGGGACCTTGTTTGAGGCTCTAGACGTCCTTGACTCCCCTTCCGGGCAGCCATGGATCTGGTAGTTGCACAAACACACTCAGGCATCCCCAACATTCCCAGGGGGGACCTGAGCGCCACTTCTTTCCAGGCAGTGTGCTCATGATAATTTCATCGCAAACAATTCACAGGCATGGCAGGGTTCACAGCAACTTTTGGAAGACCTGAGAACCTCCCCCACTCAAAAGGAACAAGGGCCACAGGGTAGTGGCCCTCCGGGTTGTCTGCTACTACAACCTGGTGGAATGTAGTGGAAATTATTTGATCTGGGCCACCAGCCAACATCTTATCTTAGTCACACTAGCTCCTGTGTCCATCAGAGCCTCCACTTTATGCCCGCTGATGGTGTCCTACTGCCTATAATTTGCAGTAAATTAAGATATGTGGGATTTGGGCACCATCTCCACATCATCCAGGAACACTAGAGTAACTTCACTGACTCCCATCCCACTAACTGGGACCATCTCCTCCCAAAGCACTACACTAGTCAACCCCAAGGTATTTATTGCAGTGGGAGGCTGCGCTCTCCTGGGGCACTTGGGATCACCCTTGAAATGCCCCTACTCATAACACTCTTCATGCTTGGGGGAAGACGTGATATGATTCTTATCAGAGAAGCCTTATTTTGGAGTCCAGATTGGGATTGGGACCCTTCCCTTGAGAATCCCTTAGGGGCCTTGAGAGAACTCCTTATTTGTATCCCCCCTCCATCTTCTGATGGGAACCCTGACCACCCTTTTTGGAGTACCCCTCAGATGCCTTCTTGTACACTCTGATACTTACCCAGAGAACTGCCTCCTCAGAAAGCATCCTGGGGTCAGTCAGCTCGCTATCTGCCTAATGTTGGCGTAGCTCTGTAAAACACATATTGAACATGTACTCCTTCGGAAACAGGTTGTACAGCCCAATGTAATCCCCTGCCTTGCTGCCTCTCCCCCAGCTCTTCAGTGACTTGCTGGAGTAATCTAGGAAATCCACTCAGGTGTGTTTTGGGAGTTTATGGCTCTCCATGAACCTCTGCCGGTATCTCTCTGGGTCCCCCAATTTATTAAGAATAATGGCCTTCATGTGGCACACATTTGGTCAGGTCCTCTACCTCTAGTGTCAGGAGTCTGTCCCTCCTCACCGTGGGCATGTACCTCCACAAGTTATCTCCCCAGAACTCCTCTGGGACTTTGTGTACCCTTAAACCCACTTCATACGCTGAGAACCACTGATCTATGTCATCTCCCACCACATTAGTGGGCACCAGGTCCTTGGGTATGCAACCTTTCACCTCTCCGGGCACAGCTGGTATGCTGCCTCCATTACTCCTGGACTCCTCTTGCTTGGCTCCTATGTCCAGCTCTCTAAGACTTAGTTCATGGGACATTCACTTTTCTTCCATGGCTTGTCCCTTCTTCTCTAAAGATTTTTCTTTCTCCAATTCCAATATAGAAATCTCCAGCTTGAGCTTTCTTTCTTCCCTCCTGTCCTCCAACTCCTTTAGGGGCAGCCCCCTGGAATACACACTGCTCCCTGCATGGGGAGGGATTTCCAGTCCTGATTAGGTTACCCCCCTCCTCAAAAGATTGCCTCCCAAAGTTCTCTTGTTGGTCTTGCTCCAATTCGTCCTCCTCCAAATCTTCCTCCTCCTCATCATCTGTTGGGTGCTTATGTGACTCTGCCCATGCCCTTACGGTCTTTTGGAGCTCTGCCTTCTTGCTGCTCCTCTTTAGTGGGCAGTCCCCTCTCTTGACAAAACGTCATGAGCTGGGACACTGTGTAGATTTTCTAGGTGGGACAACTCAAACCCCATCCTTTGCAGGTGACATCACATACACCACAGTCAGGTTGTGTGAGAGTGCATTTGAAAAAGCAAAAAGGTATATCAGGGCGAATTTACTCAAATTGGTCTTTGGTATGGGATGGCATTGTGCACCAAAGTTCTGTATGGCACAGCACAAACACAAGTCCTAGCCTCACCGTGGATCACCAATGGTAGAAATTGGCTTTCTAGTTGGATGGGGTATGAATCTGGTCAAGCAGCAACCGCAATACTAATCAGGGTAAGAGGAGGGTAAACTCTAAACTAACCTGTGCTCACCCTCTAATAGCTTGGCACAGAGCAGTCACGCTAAACTTAGAGGCAATGTGTAAAGTATTTGGGCAACACGTCAAACAACAAGGCAGTGAAAACACTACACAAAATGATCCCACAGCAGGTTTAGAATAATAGAGTTGACTTTGATGAATAAAACATGCCCAAAATGACAAAAATCTAATCAGGAAAACCGAAGACATTGATTTTAAAGTTTTAGGGGGAAATATTGCAAAAAAGCACACAGCGCCAACAAGGGTTATCTGATCTCGCCAGACCGGGACAAAGTCACAAGGTTAGGCTGATTATTATGGAGGGCGAGCCGGCTACAGGGACCACGTTAGGGCCCTGAACCTACCTTAAATCCTTGTTGCGGAGCGTTGCTTTGATCCAGGGCGAAGTAGCATTTCACAGCGGAGGAGATGCATGGGTTCCAAGATGCAGTAAGGCTGTTTTGAGAGGTCTATTTACATCTCCAATGAGGATCCCACATATTGGCCTTGTGATGAGGATGCAGAGCACAGCTGGCGATGAGTCTGTTCAGATGAGCTGCAAAGCTGGAATGCAAAGACCAACAACATCGTTGAGCTGCCATTGACGAGAATGCGAGGACCTAGAGTAGAGATGTGCTGCACCAGTGACGGTGCATCAATTCCAAATATTATCTTCCAACAGGTATTCACATCAAATTCATTCATAGGGAAAATATTCTATTGTCACAGACAGTTTCCGTGGAGGGAATTGTATCAAAGCACAAATTTTAAATAAGGAACAGTATTAATCAGTTTGAACGTTTATCAAGATTTAAACAATTATATAGTCTGATCCGATTTTCACAAGCACTCTGTTCAGCCAAGATGAGTTGTTTGTTCTTTTCTTATTTCACAAAACATTAATATTCAATTTATACACAACGACGTGTAATGTTTAAATGAAAAGTGTTTTTTCTAAAGGCAAGTGATAAGTAATCCCAGGTGAAGAGACCATAACAAGTGTTTCAAAAACAGTGACTGTGTGTTGATGAATAGCACACATTTAAAATGTTATTAAAAGTATCTTTGAAGGACAGCTGATGTCCATTTAAGACAGTAAAAAAGAAGCAATCAAGGCATCATTTTTGGAGGCTTTGCCTATAGACTGTCCTTCCCTTGGTGTTGATGGCTTTTTAACCTTATTACTAGTTTGAGGGTCTCATCAGGACTGTCATGACCTGAGAGATATAAAGGGCGCCATATTAATAATTTTATAGCTATGATCAGATTAATTGAAGAAACTTCTCCCAGGAGGTATGCTTACCTAAAATTGGTAGGAAAGCAAGAGTATTGTCATTTCTTCTCTTGAGAGAAAATGTCCTCTGGAGGATCAATGTCCAGAGGAATTCAATTTTAAGTAATTTTTTTATTCTTCTTATAAAGCCACAAGGTATGGAATAGATAATAGGCCATATCTATACAAGAACCACACTGTGTCATTGTTCTTGTGGAAGGTGACATCTTTTCCCTCACCTTAAAGGTTACTGGCACAATGGGTCCGACTATGTAATCTTCCAGTACATTGGGCCTGGGACCCTGAAAAAATAATGGAAGGGTGTTAATAATTATTAAAGAGCCACATATGGTGATATTGCTGCATCACACCCAATAGGTGCAAAGGGAGGAGAAACTCACCATGGGGCAGTGAAGAGGCAGTATCCCCCAACCTTCTTCTGACTGAAGAAGGGTTGTTGGCCCACTTGGTATACTGAAATAAATAGAGGGAACTTAAATTTGACAGGAGCCGACCGCGTTGGATGTTACTATTGGTACGGGGCTCTGGAGGTCGGGTGGGATGGGTGGTAAATGACTTACCTTAATAGTGTGGGTTCACTGTGAGCCAGGAAATTATTCAGGAATACTTTTCATATGCCCAATCTGCGCAAGCAGTTTGGCATGAGGACTGCAAGGGCCATGCGGAACTTCTGCGTTGGGCCCAATCCATTCAGCAGTGGTAATGCATTTGTTCTGCTTGAGGATGCACCACTCATCTGGCAGAGTCCAGGTACAGATGTATGGTGAATGGAAGCCTTTCATGTCCCTGATGCTTCAGATCAGAAGGCCACCCAACTAGCCCTTGAAGTCACTCTTGGTTCTGGAGTCAAGTGATGCAGGGCCAATCCTTCTCACCCAGGCAAGTAGGGCAGCAGGCACCAGATTCTGCAGCACTGCAGTCCTTCTTGGCAGAGTATCCACAGGTGCAGAAAAGTACTGAAGTACTGGTGTCTTAGATCCAGTACTTATACTCAGTAGTGCTTTTGAAGTGGTGAGGACTTCAAAGAGGAGTCTTTGAAGTGCACAGATGACCTGGCCTGTCAGCCTTGGTACCCAACCAATTAAAGGAAGAAGGTTGCCCTTTGTGTGAGGACAGGACACAGCCTATTCAGGTGTAAGGGAGGATGGGTCCAGCTCCTCCCTCCCATCCTGTAAGGATAGCCCGCTCAGTCATACCTAAGCTCCCATTGTATGTCACTGTCTAGGTGAAATACACGAAGCTCATCTGCCAACTACTAGAAGTCACGTGACCAGAGACTGGCTGGAGGCATTAAATGGCTAAGGCAAGAAAATGGCAACTTTCTAAAAGTAAAACAGAAAAATTTATGGATCCCTTATGCACTTGTTTTAGTAATAGTTGGACTAGTGGTTCAATGTTTCAAAGGTTTGGGGTCGACGTTTGTCACACAATGCTTAGTCGTGTCTTAAATTTGAGGAACTATGTGTGGAGGTTGGGTAACCTTTCACGTAAACGTGCGCACAATTATACATGAAGCAAAAGAGCTTCTTCGCTATCTTGTAGTTTTTCAATGACGTGAAACAAAGTAATCTTGTTGTAAACATATATTCATGTTTATTTGTTGATGATTTTAATTCCTTATTTGTATTCCATAAGGGTTAATCACATTTCCTTTAACATCCTTTAACATCCGGTTGTAAACATTACTCATCCGTCCATGGGTGGATGAGTAATGTTTACAACCGGATGTTAAAGGAAATGTGATTAACCCTTATGGAATACAAAGAAGGAATTCAAATCATCAACAAACAAACATGAATATATGTTTACAACAAGATTACTTTGTTTCACGTCATTGAAAAACTACAAGATAGCGAAGAAGCTCTTTTGCTTCATGTATAATTGTGCGCACGTTTATGTGAAAGGTTACCCAACTTTCTAAAAGTGAAATTTTTTTAATTGTAATTTGAAATCTCACCTCACCGTAAGTTATTAGGATTCCAGAGACACCAAACATGAATCAGCTATATCTTACTATTTGAAAATTATATTTGTAAAATGTAAAAAGGTAATCCCAGTGTTATCCTATGGCAGATGCGTTGTAATGCCTAATATCTTTTGGGTTAGTGCGTGTTATAGAATATGATATCACCAGTGTTCCTGAAAACAGCTAACAGAACCCTGATCACATGGCTGTCTGCAAAGACCTGCCCTCACAACTGCATAATCAACTCAGACTACAATATTCTTTGTCTGCCTCCGAAAGATACAGGACCCGGACCACTAGAGGAATTCTAGCATTAAAAATAATGTAAAAGAAGAAGGCAGAGAAATGTTTTCATTGATAAACCCAATAGGCTTGATTCACAAAGGTAAACCTACACTTTTGTGTATGTTCATAATAGTTTTGGAATTCAAAAAACTGCATTTTAATAGTAAGTTTACAAGTGTGGAGGCTGCACAGTCAGGGAGGACTAATCAGCACAAAAAAAGATACGACACATTCTGCTCATAAAAAGATACAGCATGCCTATCTCTTTGTGTGCGGAGTTCACCAACCCGACTGAAGAGTCTCTGCATTCATAAACTTACTGTTAAGGTGAGGTTTTGTGAATTCCAAAACAAACGTAAACTTACAAAAAAGTGTAAATTTACCTTTGTGAATCAGACTCAAAGTGAAGCTTAAGTATGTCAATTTTCAGGATGTTTTCTTCTCCAATGTCCCTCGATTCAACAGTAAATGTGAGACAAACGATTGTGAGGCAGAGACAATAGGCCTGTAATGCATGCTCTATTCTCTGACAACAAGTGCTGTAAAGGAAAACATTTTCATACCATACAGGGTTGTGTCTCAAGCTTATGAGGAGTAGTTTTCTTAAGGATTAAGTGCAAGGAAACTATTGTCAAGGCCCAACGCTGCTCTTAAGATTGACAACCCCCAGGAACCACTAAATATGACTACAGCAGAGGACAGAGTATCGATGTGGCAAGAAGAAGGGAGAGGTTATGGGAAAGGAACAGTAGGGCCGGGAGATCTGAAGACAAACAAAAAATGTGTAGTACTGTAGTACTGGGACCCCCTACCCGAACTGACCACCCTTACTAAGCAAATGTAATACCTTTGGAATAAAGCTCCTCGCTTCTGCCAATGCGCTAGGGAACACGTGGAAAACTTGGGATCAAAGTGGTCCCTGTTGTAAAAGCATTATAGATATAAATATAGGCAAAAGATACAGAATCGTTCAGCATACGATAATTTAACACAAACAAAACAATACAATGTCATATCAGGAAAGCCCTCGCGTACGGCAATGCTTCGTTCAACACTCACATCCCCAGGAGTCAACTTCACCATGTGGAAGGTTGGGTAACACTCACAGATAATGGCTACAAAATGTGATCACACATACCATAAATGTCTAAAATGCTGCCATATACAGTTGTCTGTAACGTGTTTTTAGAGTGGCAACTACGGCCACTTACACCCAAGCTATAATTGCTATGGCTAAAGTCTTCACAGCAGTATTAGGCACAAATGTCTGTGAAACAAAGTTCTGTGCTAAGAAAACAAGGGGCAGATTTATGTTGGGAATGCGCCACGTTTGCGTCACGCAACGGCGGCATAAACGTGGCGCATCCCTACGACCCATTTACAACGTGACGCATCTAAGCAGATGCGTCACGTTGTAAAGCCCTGCGCCACTTGAGGGCGTTCTGGCGCAGGGTGGGCGTTCCGGGGCAGGTGCGCCTCGCAAAAGTGGCTGAGTGAAATCTATAAGATTTCACTCAGTCACTTTCAGGCCAATGCTGCGTCAAAACCCTGCGCCTGCTTGAAGCAAGCGTAGTTCTTGACGCAGCATTGTAAAGATGGGGCACACCCCATCCTTGATGGAGCTGCGTCGCGCTTGCGACGCAACTCCAGGAATGCGCACCTTTACGGCACAGATGCGTCATGCATCTGTGCCGTTTTTGCCCCATGGTGCGCCGCATTGTAAATGCGGCGCACCATGGGTGGCGGAGCAGCGGCGCAAAATAACTGGCACATCCCTGGGGATGCGCCAGTTATCATAAATCTGCCCCCAAATGTCAATAGTTCAAAGCGCAATAGAACCGATCAGGAATTGGGCGTTCTTGTGCTGTACAGTGTCCGTAGTGTGTGTTGTTTTAGAAAGTCAGTATTAGAGAACTACTTTGATTGCCAATAAACAAACACTGCCTATTCAAACTCCTCACACATGCACACATGGCACTACACACCATAGGACCAGCTTGCCTCAACTGACGGTTTACCTTACACCATCCCAATAGACACCTATGTTCTGCCTCACTCTCTCCCACACCCCTTGCATCTGCAAAAGCAGTAGATCAGGCCTAGCTTGCTCCTAGCACACACCCAAAACTTGACACAACCTCCCTCTACAGATAACAAACTTCTCAACTTCTCCTCACTTCCAGAATCCTACAAGAAGCTGAAGACCTGACTCTTCAACTAACATCCAACAGATGACCTACATACCTACTCTGGGGCCTGGATACCCTTTGGGTGACAAGGCCTGCTTTACAAACCCACTAACATGACAGATACAGAAAGAGAGGAACTTGAAAACAGCCTCTGTGTGAGGCAACCCTTCAGGGTCTTGGCGCTGCTGCTTGGCAAGGGGGTTACGCGGAAGAAGTTATTGTTTTGAGGAAGACACTGAGTTTCAAGAGGCCTATCTTGAAGAGGGATCTTAACCTGAGCTTAATTTGTACATGAATAAGTCTCAAGGACCTCATCAGGAGACCACTGCTGCTTACAACACTACCAAGACTGACCCAAAAGGGCTCATACTCCTCATGGCTATCCTGGTTCCCAGCCGGGCGAAATGTGGTGCGGAAGACCAAGCGATGATGGAGGAACCCCATCGTGATAACTTCTGCAAACCTGATGGATGCAATGTCTCCTTTCTTTCCAGCTCTTTTGCGTGCAACAACGTTACTGCCCAGAATTAATAATTCCGGCAACCATTGCAGCAGGGCTAGGTAGGTTTACAAATAAAAAAATCTTCTTCTCACCTCTCCCTACTGTGTCTGTGTTTTATGTGCTATCCATTATGCCCTTGTCACACTGTCACCATTTCTCATATCTAACCAGTTGACATGGTTCCCCAAAGGTCTCAGCCAAATATATACCCAGGCTGGCCAATAAGGGGGGGGGGGGGCAATTCCTCTGCTCTGCTGCCATCTACAGGGAGAACAAAAAAGTAACATTTCATTATTTTCTTAAGCCTCCCTGTCCACATTATATGACCTTCATTCTACGACCATTCTACATCAATGTGTATTAGCCTCAGTAGGCATATATGACAAGTCTACAAATTTGCTAAGGTACAGGGCATTCCATTTCCATAGGCAATGCAGGCTCATGTATTGGTGTGAACTGGTGTTAGAGATAGCCAGGCTTCTGGTTCACACTACACCATTCTGCATGGATTCAATAGTTGCTTAATGTGCATTCTTGATGTCAACACATGTTTCGTGATCCTTCTCTACGAATGTAAATTTACTTTTTTTCCATGAAAGAACACTATTGGTGTGTAATTGATTGTGCATAGGTAGAGTAGTAACACGTAGTGCAAAGACACATCAATGCGTACATCTACAATAAGAACATGTGTTGCTGTGTGTAAAAATGTGTGCATTGCATACCGCATCCTGTGCTGTTATTCGAACCTGTATGCAATCATTTGCTAATAAAAGTGGCAGAAAGCTGTGAGCTAATCGGGAGTCTCTGAAATAATGAAAACGTACATGGACCATAGTACATTTTCTTTTATATCATCATTTTCATAGCTGCTGAGTGACCCAATTTTGTTCCTGGCACTTTAAACAAGTACATGCATTTTAGCCAAAAGCCCTTTCCATCTAGGTTTTTTGTCAACATATACAATGTTGAAAGGGAAGAAGAAGGGGGGAATTCCAATAAAGTACCTTTTTTTTTACAATTTTCCAGTGGAAACTCAAGCATCGATACTGCAAATATGGCTGAATGGAATTACATCGAATTTGACAGAAGGCTAGTCTTGATCCAGAAAGCATGCTTTTTGTGATTTGTAAATCCATTCAGTAGGTTTTCCTAAATTAAGGTTCAAAATTGATGTAAATCCCATGCTGCGGAGGATCCACGGACCCGACAGATAAAAGATAAGAACTGAATGGCCGCCACAACATTAATTAAGATGTTGCGGTAGCCATTGAGGTCTTGGGGACTCAGTTCCCCGGTCCTGAAAAAAGATTTTAAAAAAATATATAGGGAGGCAGGATAGGGATACACTGGTCGACTTTCCAGTTTTTTTTCTTTACTGGACCGCGAATCTCCAGACTTCCTATGGAAAGTCTGACATAACTAACACAGTGGAGACCACTGCTTGCATCCCCAAAGCTTAAAAAGGCTCCAGGGATACAATCCCCCATGACACTTGTCTAAAAGGGATTGGGGCCATGTGCCACCCTCCCTAAGCCTTTAAACATCCCAGGGACCCCATCCCCTGGGGGACACAGTAGTTGTTTTGCTGCCCGCACTGTCAAGGGCAGGGATGTATTTGTTTCAGTATGCCAGGAGCATTTTTACATCTACACAAAATGGGATCAAACATGGGAGTATGCTCCCAGCCAGTGAGGGATTGAAATATGCTCCCACCGGCTGAGAGAAGACTTATGTTCTGTTTCCCAGGGGACACAAAACACAAATTGCCCCCGCCTGGAGGAAGCATGCAAAAACCAGCTGCTCTCTCCAGCCAGGAACAGTGCCAGCTCCAGCACCATGTGGGGATCTGGCAAGGTCCGTGGGGGCTGAGGCTCCCGCTCATAGCCCCAAAGTGTTGGCTGGTTGGTGCCCTGGGTGGGCACCGTGGCACCCACGTTATGTGAAGAGAGGCCATGGGGGATGGGTTCTCTGAGGCCTGAGAAAACTTGGGAGAGAAGCGGTGTGGCCCCCTCCCCTTTTTAATAAAATACAACCCCAGGGGATAGGGTCCCCGGGTCGAAGAAGTCTCAGGGAGGGGAGGCGCCTGACCCCCTCACCCCTTTTAAATAGGATACGGTCCCAGAGGTTAGGGTCTCTAGTGCCCCTCCCCTTTGTTGATAAATTTGTCTCTGGGGGATGGGGTGCCCAAGGCTTAATAAGGCTCAGGGGGCGGGGGGGGGGGGTGCTCCATGGCCCCCTCCACTTTTTAAATTACATTTTTCCCAGGGGAATGGGGTCCCAAGGGCCTAATGAGGCTGCCCTTGTCTCCTGAGGGCCTCAGGACTAAACTGGACTTCATCCCCCAAGCAGCAATATGCCAGGAGGTGCGTTTGCAGAATGGTGAAGAAAGGGGGTGTGGCCTCTGACGACCTCTCAGCAATCCAGTTGGTTGGATCTTACTGGAGGTAACAGGAGGGTTAGTTGGCCCCCAAGGACCCTCAAGAGCCAAGGGGCCTGCATCCCCCTCCTAGTAGTGCACCACGAGGTGCGCTTGCAGAGAGATGGAGAAAGGGGGTGTGACCACTAAAAACCTCTCAGCAAACCCACTGTGTGGGACTTGCTGGAGGTAACAGGAGGGGTAGTAGGCCCCCAAGGACCAACAGTAACCAAGGGGACTTCATCTCCCTACTGGTAGTGCAACATGAGGCGCATTTGCAGAGTGGTTGAGAAAGGCGGCATGGCCTCCTGTGATGTCTCAGCAATCCTGCTGTGTGGGGGACTTACTGAAGGTAACAGGAGGGATAGCTGTGTCCCCAAGGGCATCCCTGGGGGGCAACTATTCCTCCTGTCTGTTATCTCCAATAATTCCAACATAGAGAGATCACTAACTGGTCCTCAGAAGCCATGTCCCATTTCTCCACCACTCTGGAAACATGGCTCATGGCACACTACTGTTTGGGGGATGAAATCCACTTTACTCCTGAGGGACCTTGGGGGCAAAGAAAACCTCCTGGTACATCCTGTAAATCCTACACAGTGGGATTCCTGAGAGCTGATCAGAGTCTCCACAACTCTTCAAACCCGACTACTAGTTTAAAAAAACTTAGAAATTCACTGAAAAAACGAAAGGTTACAGAGACATTATAGTTAGGAATCAGAATTTATAAAACCTTAGAACTTTACTGAAAAAAACAAAAGTTATAGGGATGTGATAGTTATGGTCAGATTTCACTCGTACTAAACCAAATTCAGTCGTTATAGTTAGCTGAGTAAACTATAACTCACGCCCCGCAATGCCCTGCTTATTAACTTGCATATTACATCACTCATTAGACATCAGTGACATCACTGATGACATCATCTACAGAATCTGTGATGCAACTTGCACACTGCCATTCTAGAAACATTGACACACCCATACCAGTACTTACATACCCACTCACTGATTCCTAGGTCTACACACACATCCACTTAGTCACCCATACAGCCACTTGTACACCAACTCACTTACTAATACAGCCACTGATATATCCACTAATACAGCCTTACAGAAACTCACACACTGTCAGTCACTCATAGAGGTACTCACACACCTACTCACTCACCTATAGAGTCAATTTGACAGCCATTGACTCACATATAAATTTATACACACACCCACTCACCTATTCATACAGATCCTAACATATGACCATACAGACCCTCACACACCTACTCAGTAATCCGTACATCCACTATCAGAATCCCTCACACACACATACAGTCACTGATATACTTCAACACTCACCTACACTGGCTTTCACATATCTACTTACTCACCGATATACCACTGACACATCCATTCACTCACTGACACAACTAGGGGTGGGAGGAAGTCGCAGAAGGGACTATCGCGAAGAGGCACAGAGATTGAAGCAATTTCCCTGCCGCCCGCCCACCCACTGCCCACTTCCCACCTGACTCCCGCCCGCCTTCTTAAATTAAATGTAAAGGCTAAAAACACAACTTAAATCAAACTTACCTTATTGCGCTGCAATCTTCTCCATCGCAGCTTCATCTTTGGAAACTGCGCATGCACCAGGACTGCGTATGCGCAGGCTCCCACGCATGCACAGTTTACAAAGAGGAAGCTGCGATGGGGAAGATTGCGGCGCAATAAGGTAAGTTTGATTTAAGTTGTGTATTTAGCCGTTACATCTAATTTAAGAAGGCGGCGAAAGGCAGGCAGGAATCGGGAGGCGGGGGGGCAGGCAACATCCGTTCCGCCCACGAATGGGCTGAAATTTGCTCCGTTTTGCCGGTATCTTTGCGGAAGGCGGAAAGTGCAAATTTCCGCTCATTCCGTGGGCGGAACGGAAATGTCCTCCCACCCCTAGACACTACCATAGACACACTAAGTCACTTATACAACCCTTCTCTTATACTCATTTACCCATATACCCACTCACTCAGTCATCCATGCAGGCAGTCACACACCCTCTTACCCACTGACACAGACACCCATACAGGTATTCAGACAACTGATCTATCACCCATACACTGACACATGTACCAACTCACCAACCGATAGAGCCACCAACTGACACACTGATACAGACATTCAGCCAACTTAGTCAGTGACATATACATTCACTGAGACACTTAATTACTCCCCTATACAGCCAGTCATGGACCCACTAAATCATCCATAGAGGCACTCATACACTCACTGATTCATCAATACACCTTGGTGTATATATATTTAAGACTCATAAACTTTTTTAGAAACACTTGTCATTTGAGATGTCATCAATGATGTCATGAGTGATGTCACTGACCATGTCATAAGTGATGTAATATGTGAGGTCATAAGCAG